>NC_063188.1:29695625-30366551 GCF_023159225.1 Perognathus longimembris pacificus
GGTATACACTTATAATTGTAGGTGTACGCGGTTGAGGCAGGAGAATCATGAGTTCTAGGTCATCATAAACTTGCCAAGAAGCCATTTTTGACAACTCAGGAAGATCCTGTGTCAAAGCAAAGCTTTGAGAAGGAGCTTGGGATAGTTCAGTGGTACAGTGCTTGCTTAGCACACACAAAGCCCAAGGTTCAATCCCAATACCACAAAATATCCCAAAGCATGGCATACATAATTCAAGTATTTAAATGTTTAGTGTTATTTAAAACAAGTAGCTGACTGTCTTTTCTAAAAACATTTTTTATTACCATACATTAGTTGTACATGAGAGAAGCATTGTGATATTTACATATGTCCATATAATCTACCCCCAACAAATTTTGCCCCACTATACCTCCCTATCTTTCTTGACCAAATCAATTTTCTTTCTGTCCTTTAGATAATTTTAATTGGTTTATCTTCAAATTCACAGTCTCTTTTCTCAGTAAAGTTTTGTGCAATTTGTTTTTTCTGTTTTAAATATTCATTTGATTCTTTTATATACATTCATTTCCTGAGCTCAAACCTTTCATTTTTCCATTCATTTCAAAAGTCTCTACCCTTACATAAGTAAACACAGGAAGAGTGACTGTTTTACAGGTTTTAATAATTTCAATCTCTAGATTATCTCATTTAGTGTCAAGGTTTATTGATTTTTAACTTGCGCTTCTTTTTGAGGCAGGGTCTCATGTACTGAATAAGTTAAACATTTTGTTCTTGACATTCTGAGTATAATATTTTGACATTGGAGGTCATTAAAGTCCTCTGCTGAATAATACTTTGTTTTGCTTGTTTGTTTTAGCAGACAATCAATTCAGTTGAGTCAAAATTACAGGTTCTTTCTTTACTTCTGTGAACAGTGTTTCTTAGTTTGATTTCAAAATCATTGCTATGCTATTTGAGCCTACCCCACATGTATACTCTTCAGGTCTTACTCAGTCTTGATCTTGCGCAGTAGCTTATATCACATTTCAGTTTTCCAAGAATTTTTTTATGTTGGTTTGTGTCTCTAACATGTCAGCATAGCTTGGAGATAAGTCTAGAATCTGTGTATTCTTTACTATCTGTAATCCCTCTATACACTCTGGCTCATCAATGTCCCTCTCAGGGTTCCTTTGGTTAAATACAGGAATTATTCTCCTGTGTTAGACTTCTGTGTTTTGTGCATTCAATTGGAAGCAAAAAAAAAAATAAAGCAAGAAAGAGAAAGAGAAAAATATATTGATACATAACACATCAGGAACGCTTTTTCTGATTAATCTGTTAAGAAATAGGACTGGTTGCTATTTTTGAGCTGTAGAGTTCAGAGTTTCAAGTCCTTACTGTAATCTCTTTTGCAACTAGTGGTGATTTCAAGCAGGATCCAGAGAAATAACAAGACAAGAAGTAAAGATTGGCTTCACATTCTGCAGCCCCTTTTGTCAGATCTCTCGCTAGAAAGCAGGATTACTCAGGATTTGTGGCTGTCCATGCTCACTTTACAATTCTGAGAAAGTTGTTGCCCTTGAGACAAAGCCAAAACAAACAAAACAGAAACAAATAAACAATGAATGCATTACTTTAGTGGTCTTTCCTCAAGTTTTTCCTTCTCCCTTCAATCTGTCTGTTTATTTTCCACAGATTTTAGTAATTTTTGTATCTTGTATATAACTTTTAGTTGTACTTTATAGAGAAAATGGGCTGTAGCAAGGTTAGTCAGTCTTGCTCAGCAGCATAAATCTCAAATAATCTCTTTTGGCTGACAAAAAACAAATATGAAAATTTATATAAGTGGCTAAAACCTTGTGTCTTTTTTCCAAGGACATATGAGTAATAAATAAAACAATGAGTAATTATGTAGATAAAAAATAAGTCAAGTCAAGCCATATTAATACTGAAGTGGAATTACAGAAAAAAGTATTACTTATGACCTAGTAAACGTTGTTTTCACTAAAATGTGTAATTTATAATGCAACCATAGTAGTAATAACATAGTGTCTATATCTCTGAATATGTTATAAATTTAATGAAAAAACTGTCTAACATAATTACAGTAGAAATTTAATGCATCATAGCATTGAGCATTTGGTAGTGGAAAATGGAAAATTATATAAAAATTTAAAATTTGGAAATTATTTCTTCTTGAAAATACTAGTGTTTGAACTGAGGTCATTGTGTTTGTTAAGCAGGTACTCTACTACTTGAGTCACACATCCAGTCTGAAAATTTAGAAATATTTATACATTTGAATTATTAGTATATCTAATAATGTACCTTAGAAAGGAATACACATCCTTTCCCCAAATCTATTAGTAGCTCAATAAACTGATTGTCTTTTGATAGTGATGAGCTGATTACTTACAAATAAACTTTTTCTATTGGCTAATTTAGGCTGCATGGATCTTATGATCTCTATCACAGATCTGCAACACTGCCATTGTAGTATGAGAGCATCCATAAATAACAGAGTTATAACAAATAGGCATAGATTCATTCCAATGCAATGTAATTTATAAAGAATAGGCTGGGAGACAGATTTAATTGTCAAGCTGTGTAATGAAATAGAAATTGGTCAACAAGTTTTAATCATCGAATGTTATGTAAGCTGGGCACTGGTGACACAGTTGCCAGTCCAGGTAAATGAACTGGTGAGACTCTAATATCCAATGTTGCTTTTGAGAAGATTTGAGATCACAAATTTCTCCTCCAAAATAATGGCATCAGCAAATCAACTACTTTGGACAATGATTCATGTAAAATCAATGTTACTGAATCCAGTGGTATCTAATGTAGACATAAAAAGAAGTTGGAATCAAATTGGAAATGAAATGGTAACATTTTAAAGGAAAGAATGAGCATAAATTATTTTGTAGAATATAAAAGGATATAGAAGTATTTAAGTTGATTTTTTTCACAATAGTGATGATATAGTTGTACGAAGAGGTTACAATTCTGTAGGTTGTTATGACTGCAGAGCTTCTTGGTCAATGTCATACCTTAACTCGTTCTCCCTAATTTCCCCTCTTCTGCCCCTAAACTTAAGTTATGTAGTTCAATGTTTACATAATGTACATTGGCTGTAACAAATGCATTTGCTCACCCTTCCAACTTCCATTCATTATAATTGTTTAATTAAACTTTTTGTTAGCTATGAAATTCAACAACATAACACGTATTAGCATGTGCAGGCTGTGTGTGTTCTAGCACCACAGTCTATAAATAAACAAACTAATTAATTAATTAATGAAAATAAATCTTGTGAATTTTTGTTGAGTTATAATTTATAAATAATACAATGCCCAAATATGAATGAGAATGTATCTAGTCGCATAAGTATCAGCATTACAATCAATATTCAAAACAATTTACATCACTTTTGTTCCTTTCCTAAATCTTAGATACCCTCAAGTGCTAATCTGCTGTCACTGTAATTTTACCTTCCATAAACTTTGCATAAACAGAACAGTAAAGCATGCAATCTTCTGTGTTCAGCTTTTTTTCTCTTAACATAATGCTTTTGAGAATCATGATTTTTGTTGTGTATGACTTCGCTCATCTTTATTCCTGGGTGTTTATCCATTTTCTGGATTACCACAATTTGCTTAGCTATATGCACACTGCAGGACATTTGGTTTGGCTCCAGGATTAACTATTATAAATAAATTCTCATAAACATTTGAGTGTATATCTCCTTGTGAAAAAAAATGCCTTTAATTCTCCATACAAAAGTTTATATCTAGCAGAAGTTTGTGCAGAGGTGCCTAAACATATTAAGAGGTGTAGAGTAGAGAAGTTCATCATTACAAACAGGAAAAAATTAAAAAGAACAGGGATCTGGTCATCAACAGAATCATTTGCCATAGGGAAGATCTGAGAAGATGACAGTTGGAAATGTCTCCACACAAAACTGTTATTATAACATTGGACCCTTGGAGGAAAAAACTTGAGCACAATTCTAAGATGAAGAAACAGGTTTTAATCAGTACAAGTAAGCAGTAATGAATGCAAACAGTAAGTTTAGTCTACCATCTCTAGGATAGTCATAGCAGAAGATCACAATAGCTCAATAGCTATGCCTATATGAACACATAAGATGATGCTAAGTGAAATGAACTTCAAGTTATGGAAACAAGTGGTATATCATTGTTGTAGTTATTTTCAACATGCCATAAGAAACTGTACCTTTTTCCTTCTCTCCTATTCCCTTCCTGTAGTTTTATCCTTGCTATTACTGTAACTGTACCCCCAGATACTGTATATACGTGCATTGGAACTAAGGAAGGGAAAGGGAATACCAAAATCTAGAGACAAAGGATAAAAAGACAAACTATTGCAATGGCGATACTTATAAAACCAATTGGTGTTAACCAACTATACATCTCGTGGCAGGGAGGGAAGTGGGGAGCAGGGAGATGGGGGAAAATGAGGAAGGAGATAACAAGTTGAATAAGAAATGTACTTGCTTTACATATGAAACTGTAATCCCTCTTTACTTCACTTTGACAATGAAGAAGAAAGGAATAAAGTGCTGACAGTAAAGCATGTGGGAGAGAACTGAAATGACAACTTCAAAAGATACTCAATTTCAAGGAGGAGTGTGGCAGATTCTCTAGGAGACTGATATTACTTGTAGGAAGGGAAAAGATGGATGTTATAGGGAAAGTATCATTGAGGTAACCAGGTGTCACAGAACCAGGGAGTTTGGAAGGTTCAGAAACATGTTACATCTGCCCTGAAAAAAAAAGTGTTTTCCAGATCAAAGACAAGATTATAAATGATTATATATTGCTGGAAAGAGGATTTGACAATACAAATCTACATAAAGGGTAAACCAGAGGGTCAAGGAGCTTGTAGCCGATGACCTCAATCTTATTCAAAGAAGTAAGCATATTTAGAGCTAAGATACTACAGATAATATAAAGTTTGGCCACCTAACATAAGGAAATTTCACAAAATGTCAAGAAGATATGGAATAACTGGTAAGCAAAGGGCAAAATCCAGCTGAAGTTCAATAATCCAAATTTATTGTGAACTTGTCTTTGTGGTTTTGTCACTTAAAAAATACTTCAAAGCCTAGCAGTAAAAGCTGAATAGAATGACAGGAAGTTGCTTCCCTGGGTATGAACTTTATAGGTTTAACAAAAGCTCAAAGAAATAAAGGATTATTTGATTTAATGAGGAGATATCATTGGTTCCAGCATTGTTGGGAAGTAAGTAAAGAGAGCGAAAGGAAAATTTCACTGGGACAGCTAAAGAGACAGGAGATTATTTGGGGGAGGAGGGGAGGAGTAGGAAAAGATCATTCAATAGGTATATAATAGATGAAGGAAAGATGTTATAGAGTAGTGGCTGGTTCTTAGAAGTGACTTCCTAAGAAAACAGTCAAACTAACTGAATAAGGAACTTGTTGGTGAGCAGTCTTACTGGAAATTGAATTACCATTAAAAGATAAAGCACTGAAAGATACAATGTAAGAAGAAACTGATGATAAGCTTAGGATCTATTAAGACAGGTTTATTGCTTTTTTACAGCACAGATTGCATCCAGTAAAACTGAGGCTCTATCACTAGTACCACATCAAATCAGGGAGCAGAGACAAACAATTGCCTTTGATTGTGTATTTCTTCTCTTCGTAATCCATTTATCAGTTTTAGTGCATGCTGCTGCCATGCTTACCCTTTTAGTTGCTACCACAGTCTTAAAACAGTTGTTGCAGAGTACCTTTCAACCGTCTGTCACTTTTCCCAAGTGTACACTTGCAACTTAAATAGAAAAGATATAATTTCCTACAACTTGGCTAGAGTAATGCCATTATTATAAACAACAAAAGACATACTATTGCTGATGACAGCAAAAACAAAAGCACAAGCACACAGTAATAGGGAGTATTGAATGGGAGCTTACAAACAAAAAGTCCAATCCCTATTTAATGTAAAAGATATGAGCATATCAATTACTTATTATGATTAACACTGGAGAGTGAATGGAAGAGAAGCAAGAGACATTAATGCTGTATTTATTTATTCACTTACCTTAGATTTTTGAGGCAGAATTCTGTTTTATTACCCAGGTTTTCCTGGAACTCTTTAGGTAGATCAGACTGGCTCAATTTCACAATTCTGGGATTACAGCTTTGAACCATCATGTTGGCCACTTTATTGCTTTATGTTCTTGTAATGTTTATGCATAATATCTGATCATTTATTTTGAAGTTCAAAAAGAGAATAATGGAAGGAAATACAGGAAGAGGACTACTATCTCTGCAATTTCAGACCATATATTTAACCTATCAAAACTAATCATGCCAGGCTGGGGATATAGCCTAGTGGCAAGAGTGCCTGCCTTGGATACACGAGGCCCTAGGTTCGATTCCCCAGCACCACATATACAGAAAACGGCCAGAAGTGGCGCTGTGGCTCAAGTGGCAGAGTGCTAGCCTTGAGCAGGAAGAAGCCAGGGACCAGTGCTCAGGCCCTGAGTTCAAGGCCCAGGACTGGCCAAAAAAAAAAAAAAAAAAAACTAATCATGCCAATTGTTGAATGAGAATATTAAGAACTGCTATGCCTGTCTGTTCAGTCAGCAATGTCCGAGTATGTTGTCTTAAGGTCTGAGGAAGCCCTAGAGCCCTTGCTACAGCTCACTCTTTATGACAGAAAAATGGACAAAGAACAGATAATGCAAGGGCTCTAGGGCTTCCTCAGACCTTAAGACAACATACTCGGACATTGCTGACTGAACAGACAGGCATAGCAGTTCTTAATATTCTCATTCAACAATTGGCATGATTAGTTTTTTTTTTTTTGGCCAGTCCTGGGCCTTGAACTCAGGGCCTGAGCACTGGTCCCTGGCTTCTTCCTGCTCAAGGCTAGCACTCTGCCACTTGAGCCACAGCGCCACTTCTGGCCGTTTTCTGTATATGTGGTGCTGGGGAATCGAACCTAGGGCCTCGTGTATCCAAGGCAGGCACTCTTGCCACTAGGCAACCCAGTTACCTTATCATTCAGTAATAAAAGATCATTAAAAGTATTTTTTTTTCAATATTGCAGAAACATTTAATGACTACTTTGGGAAATCAGTTTACAACATACTACAGTGTGACAATGTATTTTTTTCAGGATATTGGGGGTGGGGGAATCTCTACCTAGAAATCTTTAGATGCAGAAAACATACAGCACCAGCTATTGATAACTATGGATCAAAAGAAATCTGTTAAATAAAATATTTTAAAACAAAAGATGTTTTTAGCAATAAATTAATTTCTCTCATTTATAAGAGTTCATATATTGCTTTTCTAAATTAGAAATGTACCTTGATTTTTTATGATAAGTGTTATTAACCAAAAGACAAAGAGAAAAGAGTGATGGGAGTTGCTACCTTAGACAAGAGGTTCACAAAAGTATTCCCTAGGAGATAATAGTTCAGTAGAAAACTGAATGAAGTAAGAAAATAAAGGTAACTTCTCAAGCATAGGTTCTTCAATGGCTCCTAAGTGATTATAATATTGAATCAACTATATTTCAGTTAATATATTTGTGTACACTTGCATACTATCCAAACTATCCAATGTATATCTAAATGTGTAACTAAGATTTATGCCAATGGCCTATGGAAACCTCTCCAATGGCTTCCCAGTACATTAAAAAAAATCCATTGTTCTCTGTTCTAGACACACTGGGCTCCTCATCATCAATGGATGGGTAGGGAAGGGCTGGGTGAGAATGTTGAAAGGGGTGACATTGATCAAGATATATTTTATTCATAAACTACTTTGTTAAATGGCAGCTCCTTTGTGCAACTAAGGACAATTTTTTTAAAAAGTCACATCTTCTCTAGCATGTAGAATAGACTATAGTAAGATGACAGTGAAAACATTTAGGATCCATCTGCCATAGTTCATCAGAAATTTAATAGTGTCATGGATTATAGTGGCTAAAGCAGAGATGATGAATTGTCAGATTTGAGATCTATTTTAAAATGTATGTCTGAATGGATTAGCTGAAGGACTTGATTTAGATTGTGGACATAAGAGAAAAATCAAAAGATTTTTTAAAAGTTTTTTTAGTCTATTTTTAGTTTTAGTTTGGGGGAAATAACAAAGTCTGAGAAGTGGGGAAGCAAAAGACATACTGCTTTCACACTGAGGATGCTGGCATCCATTTGTGATCCCAGTCCTCAAGAGAAAGGATTGTAAGTAAAAGGTCAGCCTGGAATACACAGAGTATCTCTCTGTCTCTCTCTTTTTCTCTGTGTCTTTTCCTTTCTTTCTCTGTTCACTCTCTCCTCAGTTTGAGACAAGTTAAGTATGAAATGTTAATTTGATAGCCTAGTGGATAGGGAAAGAGAGGAAAGATGCATTTTGGGAAAAACAATTCATTGAAAGGGTTGACCTAGAGATACAAATTTGAGAGTCATGGGACCACTTGAAATGACATAGAAAGCCATGACAAGGAAAAGTTCTGAGGATTGAGCAGTGGGACATTCAACATCATTTGAAGATTTGGAAGAGGAAGAGGCTTCAACAAAGGAAAGGGAACTAGTCATTGAGGTAAATGGAAAAACAAAAACATAATAGTATCCAAGAGTCAAATGACTTCACAGTGTTTTACCATATTACTGATTAGGCATTCAAATTCCTGAAATTGCTTATACTGGTTAACTCATCTCTACCAATTTATTCAGAAATATTTATATATCTCTAGAAAGATATCACCCCAAGAATGTTCATTAGATTGATGGTATTATTGGTGTAATTATAAACTACTCAAAATGTAAACACAGAATTTTTGTAAAAGAAATCTCAGTTTCAAAGAGTTACTGTAAAATCCAATTAACATTTTGACTAAGGACTAGAAAATCTATTTCTCCAAAGAATACACACAGTTGGTCAACAAGTATACATAATCAACATCAAGGGGATAAATATTAAAGACCACAATAAAATATCAGACTTATAATAGCTACTATTATTTTAAAAGAGAATAATTGTTGACAAGACATTAAAGTCAGAACTTTTTATCTTGTTTGTGGGAATATAAAGTGGTACAACTATGGAAAACAGTATGAAGGTTCTTGAAAAACATTGAAAATAAGAATGTTATATAGTCCAGCAATCCCATTTGTTGGTGTTTATCCCAAATAATTAAGCTGAGAATCTTGAATATGAACAATCCCATTTAATTGTCATTCGACCTGCAATAGCTAAAATGTAACAAACAATATATCTATCAACAGACACTCAATAAAGTAATGGACTATTATTATTCAGCCTTTAAAAAGTAAGGAAATTCTTCAATATGGAATATTTTGGATGAACTTTTTGGACAGTGGAAGGACAACTAAAGCAATCACTGACGTTTCACAGAAAAAAAAACCTTTCATTATTCTACTGATATGAGGATGTACACAAGCAAAGAACAGAATGATGATTCTCAGCATCTATGGGGAAGAAGAAACTGGGTGTTGATAGTTGATGATTGAAATTTCAAGATGAGTAAGTTCTAGCTCTCTGCCAGCAGGCATTATGCCTATAGATAACAATAATGTAGTCTGTAGACATTTAAAAATGTGTTAAGAGGACAGAATTTATTTTAAGTACATTTGCAATAGTAAAATAAAAAATAACAGTGTTTGGGATTCTTGTAGTATGTATGGAAAAAACATGTCTAATATGTAAACTTTATCATGGATATAAATATAGTGTGTATAAACAAATATATAAATATACGTGTGTGTTTGCAAAGGTTCACTATGCATATTTCATACATATACATGTATGTATGCATGCATGTATACATATAGGATGTGATAACATTTCTGGTCGCTGACAGCCACTGAGTCTCTTTGACCATGTCCCTCACAAACAAAAGAATATGTTATTCATATTTTTGGTATCAGTTCCATAGAAAGTGCCTGTGGCCTGACTCCCATGGATGGGTTGATATTCACTGTCTTCAGGCCATGTTGTGTGTCTGCAGTAAGCAGATGCTACTATACATGGTGATGCTAACTAATAGTGCATTCCTGAGAGTTTATAGCAGTCAAAGGATGTTGATACTTTATATCTACCTCTGTTGCCATTTGATTTCTGTAAATGACACAGAAACAGTTCAGTTTGGTGGGGATGGAGGAGAAGCTGTGGATAAGGAGAAGCTGTGATCGTTGCAGCCTTGAGGCCTGTGTGGATTGATGAAATTCCCTTCCCTTCCTGAAGGAAACAATGACATTTGGTTCATATTAGAAAGCTTTCAGGATGCCAGCCTTGTCCCACAGGTGTGACTTGAGTGAATCCCTGTAGTTGAAATTCATTTGGCTTCAAGATTGTATTCAGGTTCATTCTTGAGCAGTTTTTTCAGGATCTGGCCATCTCTGATGACAAGAAAATGGTACCTGTGTCAGTTTTCTATCACTGGGACAAAAATGCCTGAAAAATTCATCCCATAAGCTGTAAGATTTTTTGTCACACAATGACAAAGGTTTTGGTTCTCTGTTGTTCTGATGCCTGTGGTAAAGTGGAACATCATAGTGTGGAAGCACATAATGGAAACAAAAGCTGTCATCTTATGGTAGCCAGGAAGCAGACATTTTAAAAAAGAGCCATCATCCCAATATCTTATTCAAGAGTATGTATGCAATGACCTAGCCTCCTTCCACTAGGGTCCACCTCTTAAAAGTAAAAAACATATGGGAGTCATGCCACTGTGATATACTCATGCCCTGGGGCTGTCTTTTCTATCAGGTCTAGAAAAAAAGAGAGAGAACAATAAGTTTCAGCCTTATAACTAAACAAAACAACAAAAATTTCACCATGCTAAATCACCTTCAGTTCCATGCTGAGAACAGGGCCTGCATTGAGCAGTTCACTGTGGAGACCTGTGGCTGGAAGGATATAGTTAAAGAAGTGACTGATGGATTCAACTTGGTGGTTTTCAGTTTTTCTGCTCTCCACGTGTCATACTTCATCTTTGTTTCTCTTTCCAGATGTACTTACTCTCCCAGGATCCTCAGTTTTGAGCAACAGCTTCTTGTGGTCAGTGGGTCATCTTTCAAAACTGTGCAGGACATATGGGATTGTCCTAGAGTCTGGATCATTATGAACAAAAACACCATGTCTTCTGACTAATTCAATGAGGCTGGCCACCAACATGGGATTATCTATGTAGTATATAAGAAGCAAGACCACAAGCCCTAAGGACAAGGCCCAAAGTATATAAATCTGTTTGTGGGGACCACAAACTTCTATCTCCATTAGAAATCAGCATTGGCATTCAACAGTACAGGTGAAGGAGGTTGTAGAAGTCAGCATTTTCTAGGAAGAAGTGAGATAAACACCAGTATCAATGAATGAGACTGTGGGAATGTGTGGGGTACAGGGAAGCCTCATTTGTTTCCTCTAGTCTATTTCAGTGACAATAACCCTTCTCACCTATCGATGAGGTGATAAGAAGACAATGAAACAATAAAGAAAGAAACCAATCTGTTCTACCCCTCCAATCTTTTGCCTCCACCCACATGATACCTGCACAAATGGATCTTAAGACTTGAAAGGTCTAGGCTAATGTAAACAGCCCATTTTCATGTGGCCTTCTGGACTCTTTGAAACTATGTTTATTCAGCCTATAAGGCAGAACCCATGCTTACCCAATAAGAAATCTAAGCCTCTGTTTCCTGTTATCAAGGGATGCCATTGACCTACCTGTGCAAATACGAGCTCCCCAGGCATGGCAAGTGGAGGGAAGACTGTCAGCTGTTGCTTGCTGCCTGCACAGGGCACCTCCTCTTTCCATGACTTTTACAGAAATGAGATTGAACTTGTCTTTTGACCCAAACAATCATCAGGAGCTCTAAAGCTTCCCTTTTCCAAGTGGATTCTTTTTTTTTGCCAGTTCTGGGGCTTGGATTCAGGGCCTGAGCACTGGCCCTGGATTCTTTTTGCTCAAGGCTAACACTCTACCACTTGAGCCACAGCACCACTTTTGGCTGTTTTCTGTATATATGGTGCTACGAAATTGAACCCAGGGCTTCATGTATACGAGGCAAGCACTCTTGCCACTAGGCCATATCCCCAGCCCCCAAGTGGATTCTTGACGGCAGTGACTGTTTTTGGTTTAACAACGCCTGGTATCAAAGTTTATCTGGTATTGAGTTATAGTCTTGGAAGCAATTTGAGATGGGACAGCCATTAGATGAGGTAAGGCATAATCCTCACCTCACAGCACTGAGCTGGGGGCAGCTATAGTGTATCATCACAGAATGCTCTGGAGTCTGGACCAGAAAGACATATCCGTTTGGCATCTACCCCTTCATTTATCAGTGTGTTTTCTGGCTCCATCCCCAAAGTGAACAAGGTGCTCTCAAAAGCCTTGGAAGTGAGAAGATATATCCCTATGTGGTCAGGGGAAAGTGCACCATCCTCATTTCTTGGAAAGAGCTCTCAAAAAGACACTATTACTCCTGTGGCCCTAGATGATTCCACATGTCTCAGCAACTCCCTGAATGTTCCCATCTTCATAGCAATACTTCTAGGATGTCTCATTGTTAACTCTATTATTTAATCTTTTTAACTGTGTGACTTCTCATTGTGTCTCATCTTTGGAAATATTTCTGAATCTTACTATACTTGCCATGTTCTCCCAACAAGAAACTGGGACATTGGGACTCTTGCCAGAAAGCATCAGCAGAAAGTGAACATGAGGCACTTGCTTTTTGGACAGTTATCTGTCTACCATCTTCCACCTGCCTGTCAGTGGTCTTTGTATACATGTGTAGACCTGTGTTTCTCTCTGGTATCCAGTGCATTCCCTGTCCTCCATAGTCCAGGTGCATCTTTCTGGCTCTCACCTGTGTTAGGGTGACTTGGCAGCTTATTTGTGGTATGTCGTTGGCACTAGTGTTATTGGCAGCCATAGATGCATTGCTTTCTGCTCATCCCCATACAGTGGAGTGAAACACATTTGCCTTCAATGCACAGTCCAGGACTACATAGAGACTTCTGGAAGGTGCTGGCCTGTATAGTCTTGTCTTCACTACCTCAAGGTAACTCCACAGTATAACATTTTAATTTTGTCAGTTTATCCATATTCACAGGCGCACAGTATTCCCTTAATGACACAGATAAGTCTTCTGTTTGGGTCGTTAGTACTCATGCCAAATATTCAGTATTGACTCCATCCTTATCTTTGTTCCTTTTCTCTTACAGGTTCTCAGCTTCCTGGCTGCTATGACATAGTTTTCCTCCAATCTTCTGACTCCATTATGCTTTTCCCTGGCCACAGTCTTGAGGCTGGTAAATTTACAAAGAAAAGATTTATTTTGGTTCATGTTTCTGGAGGTGTAAGATCCAGGGGACAAATCTGGTGATGGCTTCTTGTTTGAAGAATCTTGAGGGGGCCTAGTACATCACAGGAAGAGAAACTGGATGTGTATGTCTGAATGTCTGAATGACTTTAATGTATTTTTTGAATGGATGCCCAAATGAAAAAAATGAAATGAAATATATGTTTTGCATTTTAAGCCAGGATCTACACTAAAATACTATTTCTTTTTGAGGAACAAATATAATATATGGTGGAGTTAGACATGTGTAGAAAACTGTCTTAAGGGATTCGCACTGAAATAATGGTGATTTTTTTGAGTGAATTATATATCTTTTAACATTCCATTTTAAGGAATAAATTCATATGCTCTATTGAGACTTCATGAATTGTACAGAAAATAAGTACTCAATACCTTTCTAACACATTTCTATCCACTCACAGATGTTATTTTTCATCACTCTAAAGATTGTGTCTGAGTTTAAATGCAATTCATATATTACATACTCTTTAACTGGGCATACCCATAGTGAAAAAGTTCAGATTACTAAGGTCTGAACAACCTGAGATTTCCATATTCAGCCAATGATCATCTATATAGAGGACAATTTTACATGATTTAGTCATTATTTGAAGTGTGACAAGATATTGTGATTCAAAATATATGTAGAAAACCCTAATTAACAGGTCAGTCCATAAATATTCATTGTTTTTCTATATGCTTACCACCCCTATTCCTGTCTCTGAAAAGCAACTGTAATGCAATAAAAAGAACACTAGACAAGAAGATTATTTTTAAAAACTTTATTGATATCTACTTGAATTTAAACAGTGTTTATATTTAAAATGTAAGATGTGAAAACACATCACAATTACTACAGCAACTATTTAAATCATTTTGAAGAGATTCCTTGTGCATCTTTGTAATCAATCACCCCTGTAACTACCATTTCCAAGCAACTACTGACCTACTTTCTCTCACTATAAGGTTGTGTTGTATTTCTTAGAATTATGTATAAATGAAATGATAAGTCCATATTCTTTAATGTCTGGCTTCATTCACATACCACAATTGTTTTGAATCAGTCTGTGATATTTTCAGGGTCATGAGTTCATTCATTTTTATTGATCATTTATATAATATAAACTCATACTCATAATTTTATATATTTTGACCCTTGCATATAAAAACACTTAAATGTTATTGATATCACAGTTGGAGACAAATTTATTTCAGGATGCGTCATACCTCGAGTTTCACCCAAATCTGATTTGCAAAAGATTGTGATGTTGAGATTTTTTAATTATTATTTTAAGTACAAAAGTGGTGCCATTTAACAAAGCAGTTTATGAATACAATATATCCTGATCAATGTTACCCCTTTCAACATTCCATTGCAATTTTTGAATTGAAAGTGGGATCAGTTAAGAATTTTAAGGCTCCTGAAGTAAGTGTATTTGAGAACTGGTAGGGAAGAAAAGGCAGATGCTGTTGTCTGTATGCCCAGTTCAAAATTCATAAAATCCAATAGTATTAAGGTAGGAAGCCTTTAGAAATTAAGCCAGGGAAGAGTTTTATCCTCTTGAATGGGATTGTGAAAGATATTTTGATATAGCATCACAAATGGACTGAGACAACAGATTTAACTTCTTTTTCAAAGCAAAAGGTTCTGGATAATAATCACACAACAAAAATCAATGTACTTCACATTACTAGTCTTTATGCTTAAAATGTTCATGATGTGGGCTGGGAATATGGCCAAGTGGTACAGCACTTGCCTCATATACATGAAGCCCTGGGTTCAATTCCTCAACACCACATATATAGAAGAATCCAGAAGTGATGCTATGGCTCAAGTGGTAGAGTGCTAGCCTTGAGAAAAACAAGCCACGGACAGTGCTCATGCCCTGAGTTCAAGCCCCTGGACTGGCAAACAAAAAGAAGAAAATGTTAATGATGTATTTGACCATATATATAGTCTACCATAGCAAACATAATCTGTAAAATGTACTAAACAACATAGGGATAAAATCAGCATAGCTTTTTAAAGCTTCTTTTTGGTAGATGCAATGGTACACTGTCACTTGAGGGGCTAAGACAGTGAGACTGTTTCAACATATGAATTAACAGAAGCACTGGAGATGCAACTCAATAGGAGAATGCTTGTCTAGTATGAGCAAGATTTTGTATTCAATCTGTATAGAAGGAAAAAAAGAAAGGTATACTTTTATGGATGTATTTCAGTATTCTAGATTTTCTACTAATGATCTTCATTTTGTCCTTCCATCAATATTATTATCTTTGAACAGTGTGGCTATATCTAAATAACCTGTGACTTTTTTTCCTGTGATTGAGTTGAATCTATAGATTGTTTTTCATAAAATTCATATTTAACAAGATGGAGTCTTTAGATCTACAAACACAATTTATCTAGGTATTCCATAACTTGTACTCATCCGAGTTAACAGTGTTCTGTATGCTTATGCCATTCAATTTGCACCTAAATTACTCCTATTGTATGAACCATGACAAATGGTATTGATGGTTTAATGATTGATTTTCAATTGTTCAGGGACATAGTTTCAGATGAGAAAGCCACAGATGCTAGGATCTTTGCTCTGTGCACACTGTGTGTTTTTCCTTGGCTGCTTTCACTGATTTTAAATTTCCCTGGTTTTCAGCAGTCTGATCATGATGTATCTAAGCATGTTTTTCTCTAACTTCTGTTTTATGTTCACTGAACTTCTTGAATATGTTAATGTTTTACCAAATATAGAAAGTTTGCAGTTATCATTCCTTAAAATATTTCCTCTTCTTTTGGAACTCTGAATTCGCTGTTAGATTCTGATACTGTCTCACACATCCCTGAAGCTTTTTTGATTGAATTCAAAATTCTAACTTATTTTAGTGTTCTTCAGAGTACAAAATATTTACTGATATATTTTGAAAAAACACTGGCTGTTTCCTCCTCTACCTTATTTTGAAAAAACACTGGCTGTTTCATCTTCTATCTTTAGTTTGCTGTTGAACTGCCGGACTTCACTCTACTCTTCCCCATCCACATGGAGAGGGGTCCTGGGCTTATCTATCTCTTCGTGTGGGATCCATACTCACTCTCTCACGTCCCCCCGGCCAGTAGGGTTTAGATGGGGGAGCAGGGCCCCGGGTGGGCCTCGGTTCGCGTGTGGTCGTGAGAACCCCTTGCCCGCCAGCCCAAGGAAGACACGAGCGTGTGGGGTCTCCGAGACGTCTCTGGGACGATTCAAATTTTATTCAAATGAGGAGGCATAGATATACCCCGAAGGCGGGCACAGGAGAGGGACAACAGATTGGCCACGAGAGCTATCCGTCAAGTGACGTCAGGGGACTTCCCTTGTGGGCGGAGGCCCAGCCCCCCAAGGATTGGGTTTCTGGGGTTCCCCCCCCCATTGCACATGTGTTCGCCCCAGGAGCAGGGGGTTTCTCTTCCTGTTAAAGGCAGAAGAAGAGGGGAGGGGACAGGCCAAGGCCAGCTGTGGCCTCTTAAAGGCACAGCTGACCCCAACCTTGAACCTATATGGAAAATTATTTATTTCCCATTTCATGGGAGGGGGTTATTTTTAGATGGATCTGAAGTTTTAATTCAGAGCTTTATGCTTGCTAGGCAGGGCCTCTGACCACAGCCATAGCAACTATCTCAATCTTACCATGGCCAGAAGTCTTGTGAAGCAGAAAGCCTTGACTCAGTTCTGTCATTTCACTCTATTACCATCCTACCTTATTTCTTTTTTAGCATTTCAAAACAGCAGTGGGCCATTTTCATTCATATACTTTATGATATACTTCAATCATATTAGCCCCCATCACTCAGAACTTTGTTTCCTCGTATTCACTGACTTCTGCTAATAGTCTTCCTTTTGCAATCATGACATATAATTAATTGTTTTTTTGCCAGTCATGGGGCTTGAACTCAGGGCCTGAGCACAGACTGTCCCTGGCTTCTTTTTGCTCAAGGCTAGCACTCTGCCACTTGAGCAACAGCGCCACTTCTGGCTTTTTCTATGCTTTTTCTGAGGAATCGAACCCAGGGCTTCATGTATATGAGGCAAGGACTCTATCACTAGGCCATATTACCAGCCCATAATTAATTTTTCATCTAGATTCCACATATAACAAAAACGTGAGATATTAATCATTCTGTGCTTGATTGATTTATCTTTACATGATGCTTTAATTCCATCCATTTTCTTTCTTTTTTCTAATTTAATTTTATTGTCAAAGTGAGATATAGAGGGGTTACAGTTACATACATAAGGTAGTGAGTACAGTTCTTGTTGAACATTATTACACCCTCCCTTATTTTTCTCCCACTATCCCTCCCCTGCACTGCCCCAAGTTGTAAAGTTCATTTTCCACATATTATCTTGTGAGTATTGTTGCATTGTTTTTCCCTTTGTCTTTTGTCTCGCAATCCATTTTCTTTCAAAGGACCTAATTTCCTTCTTTGTGGCTGAATAATACTTCATAGTGTATATGTAAATTTTCTTTCTTCAGTCATCAGTTGGGCACTTAGGCTTGTTCCAAATTTTTGCTACTGTATATAGTACTGCTATGATCATGAATATGCAGTGCCACTCCTCTATGTTGACTCACATTATTTTGGATATATTTGTAGGTATACTATAATACATTTCTATGGTAAATCCATACTGGTTTCTATAGTGGCCATACTAATTTACATTTTCATCAACACTGTGTAAGTTTTCCTTCTCTGCCTTCTTTATCATTTTCTGTTGATTGTCTTGCTAATAGCTATTCTAACTTGGGTTGATACTGAATTTGCATGTCATTTTGATTTGTATTATGTGTATGGCTAAGGAATGTTATAGTCTTGTAAACTATACAAGTCTATAGACTTGTAGGACTAGAGATGACTTTGCTGCATTCTTAGCTGGAGGCTCTGGGTCATAATCAGTTTCTAACTTCACCTGAGTTGCTGACAGAATTTAGTTAATTTTGGTTATATGACCGAGTTCCCATTTTCTTGCTAGCTGCAGAGTTGATCTCAGCCTTTGTAAGCTACCACATATGCTTGTACAAGATTTACTCTGTCTTCAAATCTAGCAACGGTTATTTCAAATCCTTCTTATGCTTTCAGTGTCCTTGACTTTTCTTCTCATCTTCACTCTTATCATAAGTACTGTTGACCTATACTGACTCTGCCCCCACCTTTTAATATTAATTGTTTTAGATCCTTTGAGAGTGTAAAACATCCTAGAAAACTTTCTTAGTTTCTGTCTTTTTCCTTAGGGCTCTGTGAATACACCATGTCTTAGAAGTTTTTTCATGTGCTAGTCATAGATAAATATTGTGTACTTTAGATAATCTCTTTAGTTGAAGACCTGTATACTCAAACTGCTGCATAAAATGCCAAGCTCTTAACAACCACTTTACATTATCATTACCTAACCAAAATATGTTTTTCTCCAAATCTGGTTCTCATTATGGAAGGTTATTTTGTTTCTTATTCTTCATTTGTACATTTAAATTTCAATTTTTATTTCCATGAACAACAACGTAGTCATAATATAGACTTTTTAGTTTTAAATAAAGGTATGGCAGGTATAGGAAAGAGAAGTTTGGCTTTTTGTTTGTTTGAGGCAGTATCTCACTCATGTACTGGTTGCCCTCTAAGTATCCATCCTTCTTCCTCAGTCACTTAAGTGTTTTAGCATGTACCACGACACCTCTCATGGAGATGTTTCAATAATTTTCACTCGGGGCTGGGAATATGGCTTAGTGTAGAGTGCTCACCTTGCATGCATGAAGCCCTGGGTTCGATTCCTCAGCACCAGATAAACAGAAAAAAAAACAGAAGTTGGCGTTGTGGCTCAAGTGGTAGAGTACTAGTTTTGAGCAAAAAGGAAGCCAGGGACAGTGCTCAGGCCTTGAGTCCAAGCCCCAGGACTGGCAAAAAATAAAATAAAAATTTTACTCACCTTTTGCAGCAAGCTGGTGTATGGAGGAAATAATTCTTAATTGTGTTTTAGAGGGAACCTGCCAGTACTGCAGGTTCAAGGCTTCAAACTTTCTCAGCTTGCTTTTTAGCCTGACACTCTACCATTTGAACCTTGTTGATTATTTTACTTTATTGTTATTATAAACGTGATATACAGAGGGATTACAATTATATGAGTCAAGTAATGAATACATTTATTTACCTACAGTGTTTTTGTTCCTTCACTCTCTCCTGGTCCCTCCCTCTAGTGTCCACCCATGAGTTGTATAGTTCACTTTCATCAGGGTTCAGACACTGGAGTTCCAGTTTTTATGGTTCCTTAATGTCATTAATCAAGGACACTAAAAAATTTGCAAATATTTTGTGTTACTTGGTATAAATTTACACGTCTTTCCACTTTTGTTTTTTAATGAAAATTTTACATAAATTATACTGAAAAACAGTAATTTTTGCTGCCTTCATACTGAGACACAATGCATTTCATTATTATTCATCCTTCATAATTCTTTCTCACTGATTTTCCCAAGTAGCAAACTTATGATGACTTTGAAATAACAAAGTGCAGTTATGAAAAAAATTCCTTTTGGGTGGTAGAGTCCTTGGGGAGTAGAGAGGTAAAGAAATGGGAGAAAGGGAGTGAGAAAGATTATTTTTATTATATTAGTAAAGCACATGCTGGCCCTGTCTTACATATATAGTATGTTACAAATTAAACATTTTGTTTTGTATCTCTATTACCATGTTAACAACCTAGACAATATTAAATCACACTTTTCCTAGTCCTAGAACCATTTGGTATCTCTGGGAACCAATAACAAGTGTCATGCCAAGACAGAAGCTACATATATTTAAAACATACTTAAGCACTCCGGAAAGACACAATTAGTGATTGTACATTTTCAGAATTCATATAATACACACTGCCAGAATCCTAATTTAGACTGAAATAATGATTAAATATGCATGCCATGGTGACATTGAATTAAGAGTAAAAAGAGAATGTAATCAGAACCCTTAATTTATTTTACAATTAGGAAAACTGAGTGCTTGAGAGGTTAATGGACATGTACAAGGTTATACAGCTACATCACTGATTTAGACTGAAAACTCATCTGCAACAGGACAACATTTTGGATTCTAATATATACTATGGTAGTGATTGCCACTGAAGCCATAAAATGATACATTTTCCTATTTTACCTTTATTTTATAAAATATAAAATAATCATGAATATATGTTTGTTGTGAGAACATCCAGTCTGCTGCTTTAGGTCATAAGCATGAAATTGCATGTATTTATTTTGCTTTTTATCCCTGGGAAATTTAATTTCATTGATTCATCTATTCAGCAAGCATTTGAAAAATGTGTTCTTGAAGATGGAGGCCAAGGGTGATTTGACAAAGTAGGAGACAGGTTCCTCATTGCTAGTGAAGAGCTTTAAAAATGGTTGGAGCAATGTTTATTGCTGCACAATTCACAATAGCCAAAATATGGAAACAACCCAGATGCCCCTCCACAGATGAATGGATCCAAAAAATATGGTACCTATACACAATGGGATATTACATAGCAATTAGAAATGATGAAATATTGGTATTCACAGGGAAATGGTCAGAACTTGAACAAATAATGTTGAGCAAGACAAGCCTAGAACACAGAAAACAAAGGGGCATTTGTCTCCTTGATATATGACTGTTAAGGAGGGGGAAGGGGTAGACAGTAGAGACCAGGTCTGCGAAACCAAAAACTTCTTGTCAAATGGTATTTCCCACAGGTGTAGGTCAGCGACCCTACATTATGTATCCAAAACGAAACAACTACTCAAAATATAAACGTCAAAAATAGACCTCTCAGTGGATCACAATAGCTCAAAATCTATGTATGTATGTTCATATAAGACTATTGTTGACATATTGTCTATTGTCAACATTACATTTAAAGCCCTAAGCGAATTTCCTTTGGCGTAGGCCACGTGGCTACTGTATATATTCTTGGTACATTGGGTATTGTATATATGTCTACCTGACCTAGGGAAGGGAAAGAAAAACAGGGTGTAAGATATCACAAGAAATGTACACACTGCCCTACTATGTAACTGTACCCCTGTGCACAACACCTTGTCAAAAATTTTTGTTTAATTAATACATAAAGTATATAAAAAAAACTGAAAGTGGCACTGTGGCTCAAATGGCAGAGTGCCAGCCTTGGGTACAAAGAGACTCAATGACAACACCCAGGCCCTGAGTTCAAGCTCCACAACTGACACAAAAACAATAGAGACAAAAAAAAGTAGAGAGAGAAACAACAAGTGACAGATGGAAAAAGCAAAGGAAGTGGAAAGTAGTTATTTTTAGAGAATGGAAACTAATTTTCCTTTGTCATCCTTTACTCTTCTTTCCTATAATGTCAGTTCATTGCTGAATGCCTTTTGAGGAGCAGACTGTACTTAGCCAGTGGCAGTAGTGGTCCTCATTTTATTTTCTTTCTCAAGGTGGGAGGGCCTCTTGCCCTAGTAATCGAGTGCCTCTTTGTGTGCCTGCAATGCCAGACAGTATTTTCATTTACTTCCTACGACAAACTCCTGAGGCTGTTGTAATTTCCAGCATGCAAATGGTGAGTCAGGCCCAAAGACAAGGATTTGCTGCAGTCCTCTGAAGAGCAAGTGCCAGAGCCCAGGCACAAGCTCAGATTGTAGTGTGAGGCCAAGCTCTTCCCAGGTGAGCCATAATCTGCAGAAGTGTCTGAGGCCTTTTTTTTCCTGCTTTAGCAGAAGAACACAGATCAGGCAATTGATCATGGGCACATATGCATTTGGCTCCTCATTCTAGAGGGCAAGGAAGTCTAAGGTCAAGGGATTATGTGTGGTTGGGGCCTTCATTTTGCATTCTAACCTGGACAGGAGAGTGAGAGATGGTGAGAGGGCACTGAACTTACTTTAATAACAATTCCACTGCTGTGATATAACAGTCTCTTCATAAGTTAAGAGTTCTCCTAACACTGTTGTACCGGGCTGTTTCCAACACATGAACTTTGGGATACACATCAACCCCATAGAAGGAGGCACTGTAAGTGTTTTTTTTTTCTTTATTTCACTTTGGAAGAAAGCTGTCCACAGTGATGGTATAATCCTAACCTCCCCAGAGTTTGTATTTTTTCCCCTCAAAGTTAGTACTCTACCACCTGAGCCATAGCTCTATTTCTGCCTTTTTGCTGGTTAATTGGAGATAAGAGCCTCATGGATTTGTCTTTCTGGGCTGGCTTTGAACCATAATCATGAGATTTTGGTCTCCTAAGTAGCTAGGATTACAGGTGAGCCACTGGTACATGAGTTGAGTCTTACCTTCTTTTGGAGTGATGTCTTTTTGCAAGAATTCCCTTGTGTTCTTTTTCCCTAAGCCTGAGATTGATATTGACCTGGAAAAGAAGTAGCCTTTTCGGGCTTTGTGTAAGAGCTCTGGGCAGATCCAGTAAAAGTTGTGCAAGTGTTACTATTGTCAGTGGACTCTCTTGATGTAGATCTGAAGCTAGAACTCAGAAGAAAGTAAAAATAAATGACTCTGGCATAAGATGGTACACTAGCTCTATTTAGGCATTCATCATTGGTTTCACTCCAACTACCTCTCTTACTTTACTGTTGATGAACACTGAAAAGCTGTTGGTTTGAGAATTTTTTAAACTGGTTTTCCACTCGTGAGCCTACAACTTCTGAGAGTAGCCTTAAAGACAGTTTTAGGAAGGTCTGCAGTTCAAATCCATTTTCCTTATAATAGATACTTTGATGCTTTTGGCCTCTACCTATATGGACATTTTCCCCAGTGATGCAAGAATAGCAGATAAAACTTTAGGCACATAAATCAGACCCAAAACCGCACAGTGATCAGTATATTTTTCATTACCAAATCAGTCCCTCTACTTTTGTTTGGCTTTTTCTATTCAAGTTTGGTATTGTAGCACTTGAACCACAACTCTACTTCCAGTTTTTTGCTGGATAATTGGATTTATCTATTGGGCTGGCTTCTCTCCTCCGGAGATCTCAGCCTTCTGAACAACTAGGATTACAGACATGAGCCACCAACACTCAGGCATATCCTCAATGGTTTTAGAGACTATAGCTATGTCATAGGACTGAAAGTTTGGGAAATTCTTTATTATTTTTCCTCCCTCTCTGCAAAACTCCTGCCATTTAGTGAACATCAGGGAGAAGGAACTAATAAATATCTGTACAATATTGATTATATTGATGACATTGAGGTGATGCAGATAGCAGACATAATGAAGCCATTTTTTTTTTTTTTTTGGCCAGTCCTGGGGCTCGAACTTAAGGGCCTGAGCGCAGTCCCCTGGCTTCTTTTTGCCCAAGGCTAGCACTCTACCACTTGAGCCACAGTGCCACTTCTAGTCTTTTCTGTTTATGTGGTGCTGAGGAATTGAACCCAGGACTTCGTATATGCCGGGCAAGCATTTTACTGCTAAGCCAATTCCCAGATTTTAAGCCTTTTTTTGTTTTTTTGTTTTTTGTTTTTTTTAGTCAGTCCCGGGGCTTGGACTCAGGGCCTGAGCACTGTCTCTGGCTTCTTTTTGCTCAAGGCTAGCACTCTGCCACTTGAGCCACAGCGCCACTTCTGGCCATTTTCTGTATATGTAGTGCTGGGGAATTGAACCCAGGGTCTCATGTATATGAGGCTAGCACTCTTGCCACTAGGCCATATCCCCAGCCCTTAAGCCATTTTTTTGAAGCTGTAATGTTTCATAATATTTTTTTCAGCCAGTTGTAGTTATAACCCATTCCATCAAGGTAAGGGCAGGAAGTGACACCACAACAACCCTGAAGCCTCTAGTGGTTTCTAAGTTGCCTAGTAGAGGTAGCTGCATGCTAAACCTCATTTAACATCAGAAGAACCAAGCCCTCAATGTACTCCTGGGCAAGAGCTGTAAGTACTAAAAGCTAAAAACAACTCAGATCAGAAGACCTACCTCATATGGCATCCACTTGTTAACTAGCATGCTCCTTTGAAATCAAAGTTCTTTCAGAACACAAACTCTGATATTTTAAGCCTCCTTCACTCTTTTGTATTACTATTAAAATTATACTGATGTGGTATTCTCTCAATGGAAAGGAGAATTAAATAAAACAGAAATGATTTAATTTTTTGATAGAAAAAGTTAAAAAAATGGTTGGAGCAGCAAAATATGCAAAACATGAGTATATACATAGATATGTGTGTGTACACATATAGAGGGAGATAGCTATGCATCTACAGGTTTTGATTACACTATTAGTTTTGTGAGTATAGAGAATATGCACTAGAATAATGGCAGAATCTCCATCAGATGGGGCCAATCAGGCAATTTCCTGGAAAAGATGAACTTTGAGCAAGATTAGGAAAGTGACTGAAATTTTGTGGCATTGAAGAATAAAGTATTCTTTCTGTGAAGTAGTAAAGAACCTGAGGGCTGGGAACATGGCCTAGTGGTAAAGTGCTTGCCTCATATACATGAAGCCCTGGGTGAGATTCCTCAGCTCTACGTATATAGAAGAAGCCAGAAGTGATGCTGTGGCTCAAGTGGTAGAGTGCTAGCCTTGAGCAAAAACAAGCCAGAGACAGTGCTCAGGACCTGAGTTTAAGCCCCAGGACGGGCAAAAAACAAAACAAACAAACAAATAAACAAAAAACAAGAAGCTGAGTAGTGTATAGTAACAAAAAGGGAAGTTATTTAGTTGTAACAAATGGTCTATAACAAACTAAGTCAGCTGGCACTTGGTATAAGTAAGAGAGACAGTCACTATGAGTTCTTGAACAGTAAGCCAAAAGATTTACATTCTCCAATCATACAATCAACATTTAATTGCATATCTAGTACATACTAGGACTCACCTCAGGTAGGCCACTTTGATGAATTTTAAACATTGTCTCAGCCCTCATAACAATTCTCAATGAAGTTTTAATATTCTACCCTACTTTATTCATAAGGAAACAGCTTCAGTGGGAATAAATATCACAACCTTAAACTGTTGTTGTTGTTTTGTTTTTTGCCAGTCGCTGGGCTTGGACTCAGGGCCTGAGCACTGTCCCTGGCTTCTTTTTGCTCTAGGCTAGCACTCTACCACTTGAGCCACAGTGCCACTTTCAGCTTTTTCTGTGTATGTGGTGCTGAGGAATCGACCCCAGGGCTTCATGCATGCTAGGCAAGCACTCGGCTGCTAAACCACATTCGCTGCCCAACATTAAACTATTATAACTAGTAGAACATAGAGACTCAGGTCCAAGACTTCTATCCACATACATTAAAGGACATGCATTAAAAACTTAACCTGTTTCCATTCTCCAGATGTGCTGAACAGTGAGAATGGCACACACAAATAAATATATTCTTTTCCTAACTGCCATTGGTTTCCTTCAAACTGGTAAAGAAAGTCCAGAGCCTGATGAGTTTTTATTTGCTTAATCTATTTATTCAATTTAGTTAAGACATGAATTACTATGCCAAGAATATGTCTTCTTTTTGCATATCTAGCAAGAAGCATGTCAAACTCAGGTACCCCTTTTTTATTTTTTTCTTTATGGTCAAAGTGAAGTACAGAAGGGTTACCATTTCATACTTAAAAGGCAGTGAGTACATTTCTTATCCAACTTATTACCTTCTACCCCGTTTTCCCCCCACCTCCCCCCTTCCCATCTCACTCTCCCCCACATGAGTTGTACAGTTGGTTTACACCATATAGTTTTATAAGTATTGCTGTTCCACTTGTTTGTCTTTTTGTCCTTTCTCTTTTAATTTTGGTATTCCCTTTCCCTTCCCTAGTTCCAATACACATATATACAATATAAGTGAAGTGAGCCAGACCCAAAGAAACATGGACTCTATGGTTTCCCTCATTGGGAGTAATTAGTACACATCTAGGATAGTCCTAGCAGAAGATCACAATAGCTCAGTAGCTATGCCCATATGAACACAGAAGATGATGCTAAGTGAAATAAATTTCTTTATGGAAACAAGTTTTATATCATTGTTGTTATTTTCAACATGCCATGTGAAACCATGCTCCCCCCCACACCTTTTTTCTTTTTTCCTATTTCTTTCCTGTGGTTTTACCCCTTATATCTGTAATATGGAGGTCAGATCTGGCCAGCGCCCTCATTGGCTGTTGAGGGGTGTCAGATTGACTCCATCTCAGATTAAAGAGAGCAGAAGCTGACTCCATCTTCACTAAGATCTCCCCCGCACTATCCAGGGAAGTTCCCCTTCGCTGTGATAAGATTGTGTAAACTGCTGGACCACCTGAGGTGTGGAAGATTCAAGGAACGTTCAAGGTTAAACCTGTGCCCTCCCATGCGTAAGCATATCCACCTGCATCATGTGAGCCCTGCCAAACCCATGCACCAATTATAACTAGAATGACAGGTTGGTTCAAACAGATAATATGAGACAGACTGTAACTCCATTGGCCACCTACGTGTGACCTAGCATGCTCTGTAAGTGTTGTTACCCCATTGGCCACCTGCGTGTGGCAGGTTTGACTATGTGATGTTTGCCTTTATATCAGGCCTGAAAAGCTGCACATGGTCGCAGTTTCTCGCAGTTTCAGCTCCTGAGTCTGGGCTGCGATCGCTTTTTACTTCCCCAGTAAATCCATCCTTTTATCATCTTTTTGCTGGAGACTGAGTGGTGGACTCTTGGAAGAACCAGGAATCCCCTCCCTTGTGGAGGGGTTGACTCCAGTACAATATCATGTACCCCTTTTGCAGTTTTATGAAAAAATGTCACATTGAATTATTCAATTTGTTTCTCAAAAGTGGTTGTAGACTCAAATAAAAGAAAACTTGCTCTTAAATCATATAGAGTTATTTCCACTGCAATAGTGAGACACATAGACCAGAAATATAAGAAAGTATCGAAGGTGGATGACCACCATTGAAAACACAGACATGTTGAGTATCTGCAATGAACCAAGGAGAAAGCCGAGACTTTTAGTTTAATTTGTTTGTTTCTTACTACATAAATGACTGGAATGTCATATTTTAAAAAAATAAATAAAGGGGAAAACAGTTGGAAAATTGTTATTCCTAGAATCTCAAGTTCTTGACCTATTCTGCTCACTTATTTGAAATGACATGTAAATTATCACCACTATTTAGTAACCTGAATTCCTTTTGGTGTTTTAATAGTCAACTCTCCTTCTCCAGAGAGATTGATCCAAAGTAAACATGAGCTTTGACCCTGGGCCTCAGCTGCCCTATTTGTCAAATAAGATATCAAGAGTCTTGGAGATAACTAGTCCAACTCCTTAAGAGGCTTAGGACAACTGCTAAAGTCCCTTCCAATGCCAAAGTTTTCTAATCTGTGGAATGTTGATGTGATTGTATTACGTTCTCTGTCTGTGTTCATTCTTCTGGCTAATATATAACAATCTCTGTCCTTTTTTTCACTAAAAATGTAACTTAGCAGAAAATCCCATGGAAAGCAATGTGAAATGTCTTTCTCTATAAAACAATACTCCTACTTGATGTAACGCTGAGCCCCAGCAAAGTGAGCCAAAAATGAGAATATCTTTAATTAATGTCTATTCTTAAAGCCAATCTAAGAGGGAAATTCCTATATTCTCATAGATGATCTTGAGAAGCTGATGAAGTATTTCCTTTCTCATGACTAACTAAACATTACCTGTTTTAAAAATCCTACTCTATTCATGTTGCACTCTGAATTAACTAAACATTACCTGTTTTAAAAATCCTACTCTATTCATGTTGCACTCTGAATTAACTAAACATTACCTGTTTTAAAAATCCTACTCTATTCATGTTGCACTCTGAATTAACTAAACATTACCTGTTTTAAAAATCCTACTCTATTCATGTTGCACTCTGAATTGTTAGCTCTTTATACCCAGTTTTAGAAGCTAATTGAGACTGTTATTCACTATAAGCCTTTGGTGACCTGGGAAACTCAAAGCTCTTACAATGAAACTTGAAAACCTTTCCCTGTCTTGGAAGGGACTGATCAAGTTCATTTTCATTCTTGTCGACATATAGCTTCTCCAAAGCATTTTTAGCATGCAGAGCATCACCCAAACTGATTAACAGTCATTTCAATTCTAGCACTTACAGAACAAATGTAAGTCATTCATTTTCCAAGGTCTGGCTACTTTAGAGAATTGGATTATCAACGCATTGTGGTCTTTGCCCGGTCTCCATCTTTCTCAGCTAAAATTGGACCTGAATCTCTAATTTTCAAAAATTAGACACAAATTTACATATATTATAAATTCTACAGGATATTTACATAAAATCTGCATTACTATAGATCTGTATGTTCATGTTCTGTATATAAAGGAAACATATAGCCATATAAGTTATTTATACTACTGTCTATAATCCTATATAGATTATTATAGAACAAATCACTCAAACATAAAATGCATGATTTTTCTTCGAAGGTATTAGTGGACCTTTGATCATTTCATACTTCTTTTTCTTCCTACTTGCATTATTAAAATTTTTAGGGCATGGCATTTCATAATAGTATTGATTTCAATAATAATTCTGATAAAGTATCCAAATTTGGATCAGAGTACCCAGTTTGTAGAATCATTATTCTCCATAACAGAAGCACAAGAGAAACACAGAACATCTATGCAATCTAGTCCACAAACATACAGTTATGTTTAAATTGTCTTAATATTTAAAAAGTCAAAAAGGAACACTTTTTGAAAATGTAAATTTCTACTTTCTCTTAAATAGTCAAAAGGTTTGATAACAACACGTCCACATTCTGGTATGACTACAATCAATAGGAACTAAGTAGCTGCTAGGATGGTTTTTCTTCAGTACACAGCAGCTAAACAGACCATTTTAGACATTTATTTCATACTTCTTCATCTGAATTTGGACCACTTATTTATCCAACTTTTTTCATATTACAGAGTTGAAGGAACTTGGAAATGATTTTCTCTAAGTTGTTCTAGAGAAGAAAAGGTTGAGCAGATCTTAGTCTTGGCCCTCGAAAAAGACTGTCTCAGAGAGAAATGCATATATTCATAATAAACTACAGAATATGATTATTTCTATAATAGAAATATTTGTGGAATGAAGAGGATGTTGCAAGAAGAAATCATATCTTCTTGGGAACAAGGAAGGCTTCAGGAAAAAATTATTTTACAAAGTAGAACATACCATCAGAGACCAGTTTGTCAAGTTTCTGAGCATGAACTTTAGCTTTGACACATATCAGCTTTGAGGCTGATACTGAGTAGTTTAACCTCTCAGTGACTCAATTTTTAAATCTGTGAAATGAAGATAAGAGAATTTCTGTATAAGATTATCATGGGGATCAAAGATAAAGATGGGGACACTGTTCAATGTTAAACAAATTACAAAATATTTTTATGAGAACTATTTGCATTTATGAATAAGAAAGAAAGAATTTTTCCCACCCTGTTCAATGAACAGGAGATATGGTATGGTTAGGGAAAAGCAAAACAAGGTTGAATTTTAAACAAAAGTGACAGCTATGTGAGCAGCACACTCTCCAGGTTTTGTGTAACACAGCAGCTAGAATGTTCCCCGTTGACACATTAACCAGAAACAACAAGCTGCTTCAGACAATGGAATCATATGATCTCAGGGAAGACCTCATCTGTCTCCTGCCACTTCCACACCCTTCAATCTGCTCCTTCCTAGGACTACCTGAGCCATTGGTGTTCTGCAGAAAAGGAGGACACTGGTCAAAATCAGTGTCCTTCTTAAAGCCAAAGCACTTAGGGTTTATGGTGAGGGTCAAGAACACTCTCTTAGAAATGTAAATGTTATTCCATCCCAGATGACAGAGCACCTCTTATCCTGCTATGTCCATGCTTAGGAGTCCCTCACCATTCCCTTGCACACACAAGCTGGTGCCACCAACAGCCTGGGGACAACTCCCCACACATGGAAGCAATGGCACTCTCAGGATCTGAGATGGAGAATCTGTAAATATTGGAGAGGACTGCAAATTCTGGATGATTTCATTTGCACAACTAGCTCTGGTTTACAGACATGTCATCCAGAGATTCCTCTCAAGAGAGATTTCAAGAACACACACACACACACACAAACTTATTTGCTTCTCACAAACACATATACCCAAAGACATAAATGGGAACAAACTTGGTGCTTCCTGTGAAACAGATCAAAGCAATTAATTGGAAGCTAAATGTACTTTGATAATAGGAAATAACCTTCTCTTAACAAACTGCATAATAGTAAATCCCATACAAGTCTACCCTATGAAGGTACATCAGGCAAAGCAAATTTTATGTTGAATTAGATGCATCCTAAATAATGACCTAAATTTTCACAGTATTTGTTTGAAATGATATACTTTTCTACTTGAATTCACATTTTTTCCACATGCTTTGCCATACATACTGGTTGATCATTGTTACTAAGTACATTCTTCAAAATTGTCAAATTGTGGGCTGGAAATGTGGCTTAGTGGTAGAGTGATTGTCTAGCATGCATGAAGCCATGGGTTCTATTCCTGAGCACCACATATATAAAAGCCAGAAGTTGCACTGCAGTTCAAGTGGCAGGGTACTAGCCTTGAGAAAAAGAAGCTCAGGGACAGTGCCCAGGCCCTATGTTCAAGCCCCTGGACTGGCAAATAAAAAAGGTCAAATTGTTCATTTCAGTCAATTCCACTATTTGTACATCAATTCTGGTCAAGTAATTATACAGCATTCCCTATGTATAGACATAAAAATAGTATCAGTTGTGTTAAAGATGTAGATGTAGTTTGGTAGTATTATTTATCTAAGGTGAATGAGGTCTTTGATTCTATTCCCAGCACTGGAAAAATGTAAATTAAAATATTAGTTATTAAACAAGTGTTTAATAACCACTTTACTGACTTTTCACTAGTTCTGAATATCAACTGTTAAATTAAAATAAACACAGGTGACCAGTTTTTGCTAGACATCTGCTTTAAGCCTACACAGAACAAACTAAAAATCAAAATGAAATTACCCATGTTTAAGTTAAAACTAAAAGTGATTGGAGTAAGGAATTTGATGAAAGAAATGAAAATGAATTGTGTATTTACTACTTATATATATAACAGCAATGGTTTTGTTGGTTGGCATGGTGGCAGACTTCTTGACAGAGTCAAAAGCCAACAGGAGTTAGGTGTTTTGGAACTTACAATTTCCATCAGATCATTCAGTGTGTCATCTCCATTCCAACCAGTAAGGAAAAGAAATAGTAAAGTGGTTCCTTCCATGTGGAAGAGGTAGCCTAGCAAAGAAAGCATAACATGTAGATAGCCCATATCATTTTGTCTTTGTCTTCCATTGTGTAGAATGACATAACATGGTTACACTTGTGATATAATAATCTTAGAAACTGTTTTCTTCTTTTTGATTTCTGTTTTGAGTCAGAAACTTATTATATAACCCAGGATGGCCTTGAATTCATCTTATTACCTCAATCAACCAAGTACTCAAATTATAGGCATGTCCCATTTCATATTGTAGAATCTACTTTTTCTTAGACTCAAATTTCATTGCTCTTACAAAATTAATTCCTGACCATCTAAATAGGCCGTCTAAATGGGGAAAAAATGAGCAGTGAGCTGCTTCTGCCCAAAGTTCCTCTTTCCATGTTGTTTATGCTACTCAAAGATATATTACCAAACAGTAAACAGTATAATAAAGAAAAGCACTAGCTGTTTGCTTCTGGCTCACACCTTTAATTCTAACTACTCAGGAGTCTGTGATCTGAAAAATTGTTGGTCAAAGCTTGCCTGGACAGGAAAGTCCATGAGACTCTTATTTCAATTAGCCTCCAAAAACCTAGAAGTGAAGCTGTGGTTCAAGTGGTAAACAATTATCCCTGAGCAAAAAAGCTCAAAGAAAGCACCACCTAGCTCCTGAGTTCAAGCCCCAGGACCAGCACCAAAATAAAAACACAAAAAAAAGAAAAGAAAGATGTTGGGGGCTTGGGACTCCCTTCCCCCTATCTCCCAGGGGGATGCCTGAATCCCAAACTATGAAAGAACACTCGGCTTTATCCCTCCCAAACAAAGCATGTTCTTATGGACTATGCTAAGCTGAGGAGAAAGTTGCTGAAACCTCCCTCCCCGGTCCCCTCACGTGTCAGGAATGGCAGCGGAGAGAGACAAGGGGGAGACGATTCTATGGTCCATCAGTCTCACCCGTCCAGAGGGAGGGCAGAAGAATTTATTACAGTGACAAAGGTGGGAAGGAGAGGGACTTGGGGTGACTAGCTGTTGGCTGAGCTGGGCTGCCCATCAGGTGATGTCATGAAACTTCCTTTATGGGTGGGGACCACAATCCCCCAAAGGCCGGGCCTCCACCATTAGACACATGGCCCAGCCGAGAGGTGGGGACCGCTTGCTTCTCTTCCGGTTGAGGCGGGAAGGTGGGAGGGGCTCCCTCCCACACTGCCCCAGGGCTAGGGGAAGGGCAGCGTCTTGGGAGTTCTGTCACCCTTACCCCTTAAGGCCAAACTAAATCCCCAACAGAAAGAAAGAAAGACAGGAAGGAAGGGAGGGAGGGAGGGAGGAAGGAAGGAAGGAAGGAAGGAAGGAAGGAAGGAAGGAAGGAAGGAAGGAAGGAAGGAAGGAAAACCACAATGGAATATGAGAATGTAAGATCGGGAAATATGACCAACTTGAGGAAGTCATAAGTGCCAGTGTTCTTGTTTCATCTTTTGAGAGAGACTTATAGCACAAGATTGTCTCAAACTCACAATTTTCCTCCCTCAGCCTCTCAAGTGCTAGAATTACAGGCATGTGCCTCCATATCTAGTTCATAAATGCCTTTCTTGGTTTTTGTTTTATTTTTTCCAGTCCTAGGGCTTGAACTCAGGGCCTGAGCACTGTCCCTGGCTCCTTTTTACTCAAGGCTAGCACTCTACCAATTGAGCCACAGCACCACTTTTGGCTTTTTCTGTTTATGTGGTGCTGATGCATCAAACCCAGGGCTTCGTGCATGCAAGGCAAGGACTCTACCACTAAGCCATATTCCCAGCCCCATAAATGCTTTTCTGAAAGAAAAATAAGCTAAGATCTGAATGATGAACAAAAGTTAGTGGAGAAAATGGAATAATAAAGTTCATTGTGAAGCTAGAAGATACCATATGCGGATGCCCTTTGGCAAGAAATTGCTTAGAGGAAGACGAGTGTAATTTAGATTCCAAACAAGGAAGGAAAGCACACATTGAGAGGAGAATGAAGGAAATGAATATGAATCAGATCATTCAAAGCTTTATAGATCATAGGATTTAAAATTGTCTCAAGATTGGTAGCAAGGAGAATTCCATGTTCACATATGTATTTTAAAATGTCAGCACTGGAAAATAAACTGAAATGGATCAAAGGCAGATATGGGAAATTGACTCAAAAAGTTTTGAAGTGGCCTGAGATACAGTACATTGTACTAGACTAATGGTGTCATAGCCAAAGAGAAATAAAATCCAGGAGAAATCTAAGTGTGAGGTGATGGATCATATCTGGCTATGAAGAAGAAAGAAGTATGAGATATGATTTAGGCTACCCTATCAATTTAAAGTAGTGACTACAATAGAGAACATTATACAGGAAAACCAATATATGGGAAGGTAAATTATAATTCTGTTTTTTAGTATCATGAGTTTGAGGTGTTTTTAGGAGGGAGCTATAACATGTAGGTAATTAACTCTAATTTTTTTTTTGCCAGTCTTTGGGCTTGAACTCAGGGCCTAGGCACTGTCCCTGAGCTTCTTTTTACTCAAGGCTAGCACTCTACCACTTGAGCCACAGCACCACTTCTGGCTTTTTCTGTGTATGTGGCACTGAGGAACCGAATCCAGGGCTTCATGCATGCTAGGCAAGCTCTCTGCCACTAAGCCACCTTCCCAGCCCAGGTAATTAACTCTAAAAGCCTGAAAACAAAATAACAACTTATATAAGCCTGGAAACAAAAGAATAACTTATATTAGAAATACAATTTTGAGACTCATTTGAATAAATTAATAGTTGAATGTACCTGAGATAGCCCAGAGATTGAGTAAAGAAAATTTCAGGTTGAAAAAAGTAGAAGTTGTCAACCTGGCTAGGTGGTATAAGATGAACCCATACACAAAAGAAAGAAAGAAGAAAGCCAAAACTTCAGTTGGAAAACTACAAGAGGTTCCTAACAGGAAATTTTAGACAATAGAGCATTTTAAGAAGTCAATGGCCTGAAGTATAAAATGTTTTATAATCAGGGTAAAAAAAAAAAAAAACAGCATGTTTTTTCTTTTCGCTGTTAATTTTAGAAACACATTTTTAATGGTGCAGTGTGTTCTTTTCTTCTATCTTTTTGGCTTTGTAGCAGTGAACATTTTAGTAAGAAAATTCCTTCCTTTCTCCTTCAGGATAGATAGAACTGTAGAGTAGAGGAAAGGATGGTAGGAGCCAAGAGATGATCTGAAAGTCCTGTGCATTACACAATGTACACTTGATCATGGCTTTCTTTATCGCTGTTTGCTCTGGGAGGGATTAACAAACCAAACTTAAGAAACTGTATTCTAAATACAGCTAAATGCCAGGGGCATTTTTACTTTTATTTCTAAAACCAGGAATGCCAACTCCACAAAATGAAGCCAACTAGTCAAATAGTTGCATCTTGGAAGAAGTAATAGCTGCTGTGCACATTACAATAATCACCCATTAGTGTTAACACAGTTTTGTGACTGGATAATGCTCTCCCTACCCCTGCCTCCCCATAGATTAGAATAATGATATCATCACTTTAGAAGTTGGTGTTTAATTGCAGAGTCAGAATGATTTCTGGTTATGCCATGCATTCCAAAGGAAGGAAAGTAAACAAAGGAACAACTGCTATCAACTATCTCAAGGTTTTTTTTTTTTTAAGTGAATTTAAAGTAAGAATGATAAGGATAAATTCAGGTTCTGCCAACTACTCATCAGTACTTTGTTTCAGAGACTGTCAATTTTATCAAATGTGACCTTTTTTCCTAGACCTTACCAGTCACTGGGTGTGATTAATGGCACAGATTACATTTCAAACAATATTGGTATCAAATTTCCTATTTGAGTTTCTTTCTACTGTCATCTATTATTTATTGATTATCTACTAGGTGCCAGGCACTCATTTTAGTGGCTCCAATAAAGCAGACATAAGTTCTGACATAATGAAGCTTTATCTGTGGCTTTATTTTGCTTTGATGAGGCTAGTTTCACCAATATAACTTTCTGACTTTGCCTACATGACAACTTGGTAATTGGAAGAAGAAATAAATCCTCAAGGCCCCTATAGTCTCCCTTTTTCCTGCATTGCTTGGGATACTGGGAACTATATCCTGAATCCCTTAGGAATGAAGGCAGAAAGTATTTGTGTGGCCTGGCTCTCTACATGTCTTTTTTTTCCCCTCTATATTTCATTCAGCATTTCTGTATTTTAATTCCTGGCCATAACAAGGTGAATTCTTATTTCCCAAATGATTTGTTTTGTTCTGGTTTGGTTTGCTTTGTTTGATTGTTTTTAGTGGTAGGAAGAACAAACCTTCTTTATTTGAAGGTCTGCTAACCTGTCCATTCCCAATTTCTCTTCAGATCCTTTTCTAAGTCTACAGTAGTGTGTGTTCCAGCAGACAGAACCTAGTCACATGGCCGGACATTCCAGCACTGCCAAAGTGAGCCCTTTACTGCACTGGTAAAAGAAAACAACGATAACAACAATACTGAAGGATCAAAAGCAAAGCTTTCCCCTTTGGGAATGTTCTTGGTGTTCTCACCTCTAAATAGCTCCCATGGGAGATAGTGAAGAACACAAAAGCAAAAAGGCATACAGCAGATGTATTTTCTTTTCTGTGCCCAAGACCCAGTAGAATTCTGATATTCAAACCAGAGACATTTTAATACTTTAGACATTACTAAATTTCCTGCAAAGGTTGTATCAATTGACTTTCAAAGCACCAGTGCATGCACAATGATATATTAATTGACTGCTTTGCCAACTTGAATAGTGAAAAAATTATACTCACTTCTGTTACATTTTGCATTTTGTTTGGCTGATAAAAGTTATTTGTTTTCTGACCCTTTGAATTTGTATTATACATTACCTTTTATCTCCTTCTTTGTAATTGATGCCTGCTATCACTAAACTTATCTGCTGGTGCGAACTCCACAAAAGTCCAAAAAGTCACAATCAGCATCCTTGTAACTAAACCCAAAGACACTATTAAGTGCTATCTTACTCAGACTCTCAGCACTTCTCAAACTGACCACTTCCTTTTACCACAAACACCATTTTACTCTACTGTCCATGATGCAGTACTACCCTGGTTTTATTTGCATATCTACTTCTCTAGCTATCTTTTTATCTTCAAGGGTTTTTCTATCTCAGTACATCTCAGATTTCTATCCTAAGCCCTTTTTGCCTTCTACTTCTTTCTACTTCTTCTCTTCCCCATAGTTCCCTCCTCTGTTTTTGCTTTCCTTTTCTCCCTTCTCTCTCCTCATCTCCCTCCCTACCCCTGGCCTGCTCTCCTCTCCCCTCCCCTCTTCTCTCCTCTCCTCTTCTCTTCTTTCGCTTCCGATATCTTCACTTTTGACCTCTCCTTCCTTCTTCTCTTCTGATAGTGGTATGTGTATGACATTAAGCTACATACACAAATGACCATTTCTTTGCTGATAATTCAAAATTTCCTGTCTTCACACATCCTGAGTTTGAGAACCCAAACTACAATGACTTCCAAAAATTTCTGTTTGGGCTGGGAATATGGCCTAATGGCAAGAGTGCTTGCCTCATATACATGAACCCCAGGGTTCGATTCCCCAGCACCACATATGTAGAAAATGGCCAGAAGTGGCGCTGTGGCTCAAGTGGCAGAGTGCTAGGCTTGAGCAAAAAGAAGCCAGGGACAGTGCTCAGGCCCTGAGTCCAAGACCCAGGACTGGCAAAAAAAAATTCTGTTTTTCCTCCTTTAGAAACCTACTATCCAACATATCCAGGCATTTTTATTTTACTTTTCAAAGCTCCTCCCTATTTTTTACCACCATCCAAACATATCCTTTCCATCAATCATCAAATTCTACCAGTTGTACCTTCTAAATAAATGTCCAACTTAACCACTGTTCTGTTTCTACTGATAAATACCTATGCAAGTCATCACCATCTGCTTTTTAAAATCATTACAAAATCTATCTAAATTTTCTTTTGGCGCTGCCTCTTGCTCATTCCAGTCCATTCTCCACATCATCATTTGCTAGGTTTCAAATCTCATCCTTATATTGCTTCCCTGAATAAAACACTTCGATGACTTCCTTAAGCAAATATATGCCTATAATTCCATCTACTTCTAGAGACAGAGATAGTAGTCTGAGAGCAGCCAAAGCAAAAGCATGAGGCATTGAATTCAAACTCAAGTACTGCAAAAAAAAGTTCTAATCTTCTTAACGTGATTTCTCAAGGGTTACATTAGCTGAGTTTTCTCCTTATAGCATGTTTTTAGCCATTCTCAAATACTTAAATTTTTTCCTAATATAATGTTTTGACACCCAATGTTAGGTCATCATTGTATGTTGCTTATTAAGACTAGACTAGGACTCATCCATCCTCTTTATCATCTAGCTCCCTTCCTTTTGTCTATGTACTGTCTATCCAATTTCATCTTTAAAGTTTAGAAGTTGCACCAAGTTCTTTTGTCTCATATTTGTAGTCCGAGATGCTCAGAAAGTTGAGATCTGGAAGATTGTGGGTCAAATTATCCAGGACAGGAAAGTCCATGAGACCCTATATCAAATACAACAAGCAAAAATCTGCAGGCCAGACACCTGGATCAAGTGATAGTACCAGCTGAGTGAGTAATCCACCTAGGCATAAGGTAATCAGTTGAAACCCCAATACTGGCAAAAAGAAAACAGAAGTTACATCCCTCAGCAAATTGTCCCTGCTTCCCAAGTATGAATCAGGTGTGTAGTCTAATGTAATGATTTTACCATTATCACACTCAATTATAAGTACTGTGCTTTTTTTTTTTTTTTGCTTATCTCCCTTTCCTTCTAGATTGCAAACTCCATTAGGCAGAGAATATGTAGTTGGTGATTGTGTTATTATTATGATATTAACATATTGAGTATAAAATATATATGTATTATGTTGTTTGTCCATTCCCTAACAATGTATGCCTTTGGTTAACTGCTTTCCTTTATATATTGCTCTTTCATTAGGAATAAACCATATTCATCTCCCACTGCAACCTTTGATACTCCTTCAAATGATACTTACTTCATAAGGCTCACTCAACTTCTTGGAAAAAGAATCATTCATTGCTACCTGTATGCTTGCCTAATACTCTATAAAAATATCAACCTCAAGACTACAATGTTTTTATTTCTAGAGCAATTTATTTCTTTTGTATTGCTTTCCTCTATATTAGACTATAAATTTTTTAAAGCAAAGATTTTCTTAGGTATTTTTTCTAGTTGTAGGTCCATCACTATTCCTGTAACATTATATTACTTTAAAATATTGTGTTAAATGCATTCATTTGGGGTCATAAGTAAATAATATTTCAGGATGAAAATATAACAAGACAGTTTCTGTAAATAATCACAAAATGAGAACTTCAAGGAAGTCCTGCCTTAATATAAACAGCTCAGTTAAAAGAAGCCTTAACAAATGTAAGCCGGAAACTCATATTTGGAAACATGGAGAAGTCTAGAAAGACCACACACTCTGTATAATTGTATGCAAACTGAATATGAAAGGAAAATAGGCATGCATCAATTAAGAACCATAGTTCAATAATTGACAGTAAAGAATGTACATTAAATCTAAATTCAATTTTCAGGCAAAACAATCCTTGCATACAGTGACACCTTAACAATTTCTAGATATTACTGCTTATAACATTTTCAGTTTTGATGGAGAGAAACATAATTGACAGATATTTACCCTTGGTAACTAAATTGTCCACAGGCCAAACTTGAGATGTAAATTGTTCTGCTAATTACTGTTAAAACTACTGTCTAATTTCACTTTTAAAATAAATTGTTCATTTGGAGACTTCTTTTTAGAATCACATGTAGCTTCCTACCTTTCTGATTAGACTTTATTTTGTAATGACTATTAAAATGAACTTTGGGATTTTTTAACATAAATATTTTTAAGGAGAAATACTTAGTTTACTTTCCATGTGAGGATTTTTGTCTGCTTAATTCAAGAAAAAATTATTTGAGCCTTACATTTAAGCATCAGAGACAAGAATCAGTTATAATCAGTTATAATCAAGCTCATTCAACTGCTTTCAGTTTTATAATAGAAAAAAAAGCTCAAGGATGCAAAATGTCTTGATTAAGTTCAACCATCAAAGTGAATAAGCAAAGTTAGAACCAGGCTTTCTACCTCACATTTTCATCTAATTGTCTTTTCAGAGTTTAGGTGACTATTAAACACAATTTAGTAACTCCAGTAACAAATGATTCATGATTCAATAAGTGTATTCTAAATGTTTACAATGTGCCAGGTAAGTGCTGAGAGCATGTTTTCTTTTTAAAATTTTTTTTATTTTTTTAAACCTTTTTTCTTTATTGAGAGAATGTTTTCATTCTTTAAAATTTCTCCTTAATATTCACATAGGAAATGCAGTGAGTAAATAAGGCAATGAAGTTCATTAGACTAATAGCCCAATGGAAGTACAGATCTATTTCTTCCCTCTCTCATCTCACTCTTGGTTTCCATTTTCTCTAGTAGGTCTCTAGTAGGTCTAGACCAGTTCTGTTTACCACATCTCATAGTGGGATTCAGCTATTCTCTCATAGATATGAAGTCCCTTCGCCTCTAAAAGCAGGAAAGAGTTTCTCATTTTAAGCTGGCCATGTTGTCTCTTTGTTTATAGTTAGAACTAGGTAACATACCAATCAATTGAGGTGGGATCCTAAGATATCTGGAAAATATCCATACAGGACATACTGATTTCTTAATTTCTTGGTAAAACCGGTATTAACAGAAGCTCTTTCATACCTCTTTATATATTCAGCTTCATCTTGAAACATGAGACAGAAGGTCCAATTAATTAACTTGTCATATTTTTCCAGTTGGTATCTTTTTTGCATTTGTATGTTTCTCTTCAATAGAACAAATACAAATATCAAAAATAATCTTGATTTTTTCTCACTATTGACTCTTGAAAATTATCAATGCCTAATTCTTTTGCTTAACAATATGTTCTTCTCAGAAGGCAAGTAATGGCCTACTAGTGTGGTTATACTGGCAACTCCTTATCCTTGAAGTGCTTGCTGAATTTCAACTTTTATCTGTAGCTTCTGTTTCTTTAGAAGCCCTGTCATAACTCAGTTCCTATTTATCTGAAAATACTTGTTTTGCTTTGTTCTAATTGCTGCTGCAAAAAGCCATAACAGTACAAGTCTTAACTCAAAACATTCACTTCTTTATCTGCACTATTGGCCCCCATACACCATTCCCTTTCCTTAGAAGTTTAAATTTTCACCCAAGATTCTTTTAATTTATCTTCAGTGTTCTTGATGGTTGAAAAAGCTGGGAAAATGGAAAATGTACTTTTTTATTTCATTTCCCAGACCAACAAAGCACAGATTCACAGAATTTATTGCTGAATGGTTCCTTGGTGATTAGACCTTCTTATCTCATCCAAACCCCAATTCTCTCTACTACCCCTACATTCTTGCTTGAAGAACATGACCTATTTTTTTAAAGTGCAATCCTTTTCAAATGATCTCCCTGTTCTGCCCTTAAGATAGCATTTTATTTCTATTGTTATTCTTTCCCTTGTTCTATCTCAAAGGAATAAGCACTTCACTTTTTCTGCTGCTATAACACCTCTGATTCAATTTTTTTTGCCTGTCCTAGGACTTGAACTCAGAGTCTGAGCACTGTCCCTGGATTCCTTTTGCTGAAGGGTACCACTCTACCCCTTGATCCATAGTGCCACTTCTGGCTTTTTCTGTTTATGTGGTGCTGACGAATCGAACCCAGAGCTTCATTCATGCTAGGCAGGCACTCTACCACTAAGTCACATTCCCAGCCCTCGATTCTAAATTTTATTTCCTTCCATCTTCCATTAGTCATTAATGATGATGATGGTAATGATGTTAGTAGTGGTGATGATAGTGATGAATAAGATTATAACTAGCATGTGCTTATTGCTTCTCTATTCCCAATACTACCTTATTTCATCCTCCTCCCAGCCATATGAGAGAAACATGATACATACAGAAGAGAAGACAGTATTCTTCATAAATATCTTCATTTTTGGGTTATTTACACTTGATAAGCTTTAAAAGAAAGCAATATGTGTACTCATTTCCTTACTTATGCAACTGTAACCCCTCTGTACATCACAGTTAAATAAAATAAAATAATTAGGCTCTTATCCATGAGAAAAAGTCCTTTCTACACAATTTTTTTCCTTTTCATTGAGAATATCATAGCAAAATCTAATGGTAGAGTGTGAATATAATTAAGAAGAATGTGTTCTGGACTTTATTTTTTCAGTTCCTGACTTTCCTGGAAGTTTCTCAGTCATGGAACTGCACCTTATATCATTTCACATTAAACAAACTTTAGCTTGTTTTCAAACTGGCTGTGACTCACCTACTTCAGTCTCAACTTAGCTCAGAAACTCTGACAACGTATATAAAAGTATATACAGCTGGAGATATGCAATGGCATCTCCCTCAAATCTTGTCCTCCCAAGTAAATTACGTTTGTACTTAGCATGACTAAAAACACAGTTATAGGCACATTAAAGACACTTCATTATTTGTAAGATGATTGACCATTGACCACTAACTTTTACACCTTAATTGACTTTGTTCCAACAGTTCACAATAAATCACCAACTCCCACAAGAGTAGAATTTCACAAACTTAAGTCAATTTGTTGCTGTTGAGATTTTGAGCTTAATAAAATAAAATTATTTGAATCGAAGCTCTTTTCAGTACAAAAATAAACTTTAAACCATAAATAAAACCAATCAAGAAACTTGGACCCTCGCTGTTCTAATCTTTTTATATTTATCTCTAGAAAATCTCGCTCAATTTAATAGATCAGACATTAAAGTTTACTCTTGCCTCCCATCAACTGTATAAGTTCTATGCTGTTATTTGCCATAACAGAAAATATTAAAGTTGGATGCTAGTTCAATTCCATCCTACCCAAAGGCTGAAAGGTGGCTTTGCTCTTTCTTCAGTATCACCCCCCCCCCATTTTTTTTTTGCTTAAAAATGCATGGTGTTTTGTTTTGGAACACTCATACCTAAAGTGAAATGCCCTCAAATGTCTGGACACTATCTTTTTCCTTAGATAACCTTGTTTTCATCACAAAGAATATAATTACAAGAGAAAAACATTTGTAAGAATAAAAAGTATATCATCAATTAATCATTACCACAACAATAAGCTCTGTGGGTTGGAGAATTGGAATTGTGGGCTGGAGGTCAGGTACTGAAGATTGAACCTAGGACAATTGAACAAATTAATTTTTTTAAGAGTCCATCCGAGAAAAATACAATTCTAAAAGAAAAGTGCTCTATATTCAACTTTGCTACCCCACTCCTATGTACATGGTTTTGCTATAGAGCCCAGAGTAACATACAGCTGCATTGAACTGTTGATCATCCTGCCTCAGTCTCCTCAGCTCTTGAAGTATAGGTATACACTAACATTTCTGGCTCCTGCCAACCTTTTTAAATAAATTGTGAAATTATAATTAATTAGGGAATAGTTATTTTTCTATATTGGAACATAATTATACTTCCACATTCTACTTTGATCAGTAGTATAATAGAGTTGATAAGTAGATAATGCATAGTAAAATTAAGTTTCAAGTAAGATCTTTATCCAGAGTAGGTTTATCCAAGGTAAAAAAAGTTATTCTCTCATTACCTATGAGTTTAGGCTCAATGAGTGATAGGATCACAGTAGCCTGGATGCAAGGAGAAAGTGGGAAATAAATTCCAGGACAAGGTACATGTATATCAAACATGACTCCCAAGTTAGCCCGAAGCTGGTGGAATAAATAGCTGATGGTGGCTTCCCTGTGAGACACAGAGGCAAGAAATTATAAAAAGCAATATTGAAGTTGGGGGGAAAAAGGGAGAAATACCATAGTCCAGAATGAGTGATTCATTCAGAAGAAGCCTTTTGAGCTAAAAACTATGGATTCAAAAAGTAGCATTTGGAGGGAGGGAAGATGGCGCAGTCACGATAGGGAGGCACCCCAACTAGCTCCAACTGAGTAGTGAACTGGGAACTCCAGCACCCAACACCCCATCAAGAATCCAGCAAACCCAATAACCAGAAGCAACAGAGGAACTCAGGAAATGAAAAAGAGCAAAAAAAGAAGAGCCTGTAGCCTCCATGAAGCAGGAAAATCTCCAGGGTACCCCTCCCCCACCCGCCGACCCTGGCCTGAACAGGGCCAGGCTAGGAAAGGGGACTAGCAAACCAACTGCCGAAAAGTCATGCCAGGAGTGCAGAGTCCAGACGGCAGGAGCTCCACGGACCCCAGAACTGAGTGTACACTGACAGAGACACTGGAGCTGCTGGACCGAACGGCTGGGATCGGACGTCAGCAGCAGGGGAACCAGGCGGCACAGACGGGGAGAGCTGGGGACGCCACCACCAAACTACCAATCGCCGAATCCCAGCACCACAGCCCCAAGGAGCCCGCAGCGGCGCGGGACGCTCACACAACGCGGGACCAGTAAGTTCCCCATTACCCCCACCATGGGAGACCAGCTCTAGCAGAGACCCAAAGACTGTAAGGAGGCTAGAGCTCCCTCCCTCCCCCTCCCTATCCCGAGGGAACAAAGGAGCCAGCCACAAGTCAGGGGGCAAGGGGCCCCTGCAGTCTCTGGGAGGACACAGGAGCCAGCAGAGGAGCCAGAGCCAAGCCACACCGGCCCCGCCCCCTCCGCCTCCCCAACAGGGGCACGGGGACCAGTGGGCATCGGAAGCCCCACCTGAAGCGAGGACCTCCTGCCCAAACCTCCACAGGAGCTACGCACAGGTGGGCGGGGCCCCGAGCCACAGCACCCGCTCTGGTGGGCGCACTCTGCACAGGTAGGCAAGGCCCCCCAGCGGCAGTGCCCACTCTGCTAGGCGCATCTCTGCACAAGTGGGTGGGCGGCCCTTCAACAACACTGGCCCCGGAGCAACAGCCAAACTCAAACCCAGAGCCAGGACACAAACTAGTCTCCCACAGACGGACCAGCTTGAACCAGCATAAAGCCAAACCAGGGAAGCCCCCCACAGATCTCCAGATGCGCAAATCACAAAGAAATATAATGAGTTTCATCAAAGGGCAAGCCAACTCGCCAGCTCCAAAAAGCAGCACAACTGAAGAAGAGATGGAGAATAAAACAACAACTGAGGCTTTGTTAGCAGAAATGATGGAAAGCGTCAGAAACAAAATCAAAAAACAATTCCAGGAATTCAGAGTAGAAATCTCAAAGGACATCCAGGAAGCCAAGAAAGAAATCGAAGCAAAAATGGATACAGTGCAAACCTCCGTCAAAGAAGACCTCCACATCCTGAGAAGTGAAATGCATGAAAAAATAGACCTACAATACAACTCTTTAAAGGAAGAAATTTCCACGATCAGAGCTGACCTGAAAACCATAAATAGCTCTCTGACATCCATAAACTCCACACTTGAATCCACAGCACAAAGAATTGACCATATTGAATCCAGAATCTCTCTCCTGGATGATGATGCAGCCGACAAGAACCAGAAAATTAATACACTCCAAGAAACAGTAAAGCTCCAGGGCAGAACAATCCAGGAGCTACTGGACAAAGACAAGAGATATAATCTGCGCATAATTGGAATAGAAGAAGGAGCCAAATACCAGGACAGAGGGCTTCAAAATATTCTCAATAAAGTGATTGCAGAAAACTTCCCCAATCACACAAGGGACCCCATCCAGGTAACCGAAGCATATAGGACACCTAGCAGACCAGACCCCAGAAAAGCCACACCAAGGCACATAATATTCAAGACTTCAGATCTCAAGAATAAAGAGCAAATTTTGAAAGCAGCCAAAGCAAAGAAAGAAATTTACTGCAATGGGAAGAGGATCCGAGTAAGAGCAGACCTCTCCACAAAAACCTACCACGCGCGAAGAGAGTGGAAGAACACCATCCAAGTTCTACAGGCCAACAATTGTCAATCTCGAATAAAATATCCAGCGAAGTTGGAGTTCACATTCAAGAGGAAAACCAGATTTTTCCATAGCAAAGAGGATCTAAACGAGTATGTGAATAAAAAACCAGCCCTACAGCGAATTCTAAGAAAGGAATCCCACCCAACAGAAACCGTACAGGACACACAGACAGAAACAGAAGGAAACTACAATAGCCAGAACCCAACAGAAAGAGCAGCTCACTAAAAACAAGAAAAAAAAGAGGAAAGACAGCCCAGCAAGAAAATAGAAGGAGAAAAAACACTCTTACCCTTGATCTCTTTGAATAAAAACGGTTTATAAAACGATAAAATGATAAAAAGGAGCAGACTGGCAGAATGGGTCTGCAAACAAAAAGTTGACATCTGTTGACTACAAGAGACCCACCTTACAGCAAGGGATAAAAACAGGCTCCGAATGAAAGGATGGAGCAAGATCTTCCAAGCAAACGCACCTACAAAAATGGCAGGAGTAGTCATCCTGATCTCAGACAAGCTGGACTTCTCATTAAAAGCAACTCAAAAAGACCAAGAAGGCCACTATATTTTAATTCAAGGAAAAATCCAGAATCAAGACATCACGGTGATAAATGTATACTCACCAAACAAAAGAGGCCCTACATATGTCAAGCAAATTCTCACAGAATTACAGAACAAGATAGACGCAAACACAATCATAGTGGGTGACCTTAATACCCCACTCTCTCCAAGAGACAGATCCAACACCCAGAGGATTAGCAAGGGATCTGAGGACCTAAGTAAACCATATCCCAAATGGATCTGACAGACCTATACAGAATCTTCCACCCCACAGAGACCCAATACACCTTCTTTCAGCAGCCCATGGATCATATTCCAAAATAGACCACGTCATAACCCACACAAAGAACCTCAGCAAATACAAAAGTATTGATATCATCCCATGTATTATATCTGATTACAGTGGATTAAAGGTAACCCTCAACAACAAAGGACACCACAGAGGCTATACACACTCTTGGAGGCTAAACCCCACACTGCTATCCAACACTTGGGCCACAGACCAAATTAAAGATGAAGTCAACGAATTCATAAGCCACAATGACAATAAAAACACATCACAAAGAAATCTATGGGACACAGCTAAGGCAGTACTGAGGGGCAAGATCATTGCCCTCAGCACTCACATTAAAAGAATGGAAGCAGAGCAGGTGAATAACCTCACGATGAAACTAAAACAACTGGAGAAACAAGAAATGACAGAATCTAAAACGACTAGGAGGGAAGAGATCACAAAGATTAAAGAAGAGATAAATCTGATTGAAAATAGAAAGACCATTCAACAAATAAATAAGACTAAAAGCTGGTTCTTTGAGAAAATAAATAAAATTGACAGACCCTTCTCAAGACTTACCAAAAAAAGAAGAGAAGAGACTCATAAACATAAAATCAAGGACTCCACCGGAAAAATAAGAGCAAGTACACACAATATTCAAACCATCATAAGAAACTATTTCCAGAACCTCTATTCACTAAAAAACAATAATTTTACAGAAATGGATCAATTCTTAGAGAAGTATAAACTGCCCAAACTGAACCAAGAAGAAATAAATCAACTAAATAAACCAATAACTTACAGCGAGATACTGGGGGTAATCAAGAACCTCCCAACAAAGAAAAGCCCAGGTCCAGATGGATTCACCAACGAATTCTATAAAACCTTTAGTGAGGAGCTAATACCAATACGCCTCAAACTCTTCTGTGAAATAGAAACAAAGGGAGAAATCCCAAACTCATTCTGTGAAGCTAATATCATACTCATTCCCAAACTAGGCAAAGACCCAACAAAGAAAAAGAGAACTCTAGACTGCAAAACTCCTCAATAAAATATTAACTAACAGGATCCAGAAACTGATCAAGAAAATTATACATCATGACCAAGTAGGTTTCATCCCACAGTCACAAGGATGGTTCAACATCTGTAAATCAACCAATGTAATTCACCACATAAACAAAACTAAAATCAAGAATCACATTGTTATCTCAGTCGATGCCCAAAAAGCCTTTGACAAAATACAACACCCATACTTATTAAAAGCTCTGGAGAGAACAGGAATAGATGGAACACTCCTCAAAACAATAAAAGCCATATACAACAGACCAACTGCTAACATCATATTAAATGGAGAGAAACTTAAATCATTCCCCCTAAACTCAGGAACAAGACAAGGATGCCCACTCTCCCCACTTCATTTCAACATAGTGCTGGAATCCCTAGCCATAGCAATAAGGCAAGAGGAGGACATCAAAGGGATCCACATCGGCAAGGAAGAAATCAAGCTATCCCTATTCACAGACGACATGATCTTATATCTGAAAGACCCAAAAAACTCAGTCCCCAAACTCCTACACCTAATAAACCATTTTGGCAAAGTAGCAGGATACAAAATCAATCCACAAAAGTCAGCAGCTTTTCTGTACACCAGCAATGTACAAGCAGAAAATGAAATTATGGAAACAATTCCATTTACAGTAGCCAAAAAAAAAAAAAAGTACCTAGGGATCAACCTAACCATGTACATGACGGATCTATTCAATGAGAACTATAAAAATCTAATAAGGTATATCAAAGATGACACAAGGAGATGGAAAGACCTCCCATGCTCATGGGTAGGCAGACTCAATACAGTGAAAATGGCCATATTGCCCAAATTGCTATACAAATTCAATGCAATCCCTATCAAAATCCCAGTCACATTCTTTACTGAAATAGAGAAAGCAATCCATAAATTCATATGGAACAGCAAAAGGCCTAGAATAGCCAAAGCAATTCTAGGCAAAAAAAGCAATGCAGGAGGTATCACAATCCCAGACTTCAAGCTCTACTATAGGGCCATCATAACAAAAACAGCCTGGTATTGGTAAAAGAACAGACCGGAAGACCAATGGATCTGAAGACCCAGAAATAAAACCACACTCCTTCAGTCACCTGATATTCGACAAAGGAGCTAAAGACATACAATGGAATAAACATAGCCTCTTCAACTACTGGTGCTGGGAGAACTGGGCAGCCAGATGCAGAAAACTCAAAGTAGACCCAAGCCTATCACCATGCACCAAGATCAACTCAAAATGGATCATGGACCTCAATATCAGACCTGAATCCTTGAAACTACTGAAGGACAAAGTAGGAAAGACGCTAGAACTTACAGGCACAGGAAGGAACTTCCTGAATAGAATCCCAGGGGCACAACAAATAGAGGAGAGACTCAACAAATGGGACTACTACAAATTAAAAAGTTTCTGCACAGGTAAGGACATAGCCACCAAAATAGAAAAACAGCCAACCATATGGGAAAGAATCTTTACCAGCATAGCAACAGACAAAGGCCTAATATCTGTCATCTACAGAGAACTCAAAAAACTAAGCTCCTCCAAGCCCAATAAACCAATTGGGAAATGAGCAAAGGAGCTAAAGAGACACTTCACAAGAGAAGAGATAAAAATGGCAAAGAAACATATGAGGAAATGTTCAACATCCCTGGTAGTAAAGGAAATGCAAATAAAAACAACCCTGAGATACCACCTCCCTCCAGTTATAATGGCCTATACTCTGAACTCAGGCAACAACAAATGCTGGAGGGGGTGTGGGGAAAGAGGAACCCTTCTCCATTGTTGGTGGGAGTGCAAATTAGTACAACCACTTTGGAGAATAGTATGGAGGTTTCTCACAAAGCTCAATATAGACCTACACTATGACCCAGCCATGCCACTCCTAGGCATCTATCCTGAACAACAGGTCCCAAGATATCAAAAAGACATTTGTACTTCCATGTTTATTGCTGCACAATTCACAATAGTCAAAATATGGAAACAACCCAAATGCCCCTCCACAGATGAATGGATCCAAAAAATATGGTACCTATACACAATGGAATACTACGTAGCAATTAGGAATGGTGAAACATTGTTATTCACAGGGAAATCGTCAGAACTTGAACAAATAATGTCAAGTGAGACAAGCCTAGAACACAGAAAAAAAAGGGGCATGTTCTCCCTGATATATGACTGTTAAGATGGGGTGACAGAGAGACAGTAGAGACCAGGTCTGTGAAACCAAAAACTGCTTGCCAAATGGTATTTCCTACAGGATTGGGTCAGCGACCCAACATTATGTAACTAAAACCAAACAGCTACTCAACATATAAAGGTCAAAAATTGACCTCTCAGTGGAATACAACAGCTCAAAAGCTATGTAGGTACCTTCTTATAAGACTACTGTCAACATATTGTCTAATGTCGACATTACATTTAAAGTCCTAGGCGAATTTTCTTTGGCGTAGGCCACGTGGCTACTGTATATATTCTTGGTACATTGGGTATTGTATATATGTCTGCCTGACCTAGGGAAGGGAAAGGAAAACAGGGTGTAAGATATTACAAGAAATGTACACACTGCCCTACTATGTAACTGTACCCTTTTTGCACAACACCTTATCAAAAAATGTTTGTTTAATTAATAAATAAATTTAAATAAAAAGGTAGCATTTGATACATTGTAAGAACAAGCAGAGATCAGCTACAACCCAAAGGAACATTACATCTGAGCACAGTATAGCTCACATGTACAGAAACCTATTACTAGTAGAGAAATAGGATGCTTTGAGGTAGAGATTCAATTCTGTGTATCAGGGAAATTGTAATTCTGATGGTATACCATGTGATGTTCAATGTTTTCCTGGTGTATACAAAGGGTACAATAAAATTTGCTATTTCCCAGGAGTTTGGTAAATGGACTCACCCTGCCAAAAAGGAGAGGTAATTATCGCCATAATTATGAGTTTGTGGAAGAACTGAAATCAGTATATTTTCCACTGGCAATCAGAGAGACAAGACAGACTATTGGTATAACTAAGAATGTGCAGCCTGCCCTATGTATGAAATTGTAACCCTTCTGTACATCACTCTGACAATGAAGAAATGAAAAAAAAAGAATGTGCAGCATTGGGATTTGAATTCAGGTCCATATCTATATAGTTCAGAAGTCTAAAATTACGTATTCTTATATATGTTGGCGTGTACCATTGAATGCTCACTATGTTGCAGGTGCTGTGCTTAACTCATTTAATTTCAGTAGTACTCATGTAAGTTAGGGACCATAGCACCATCATTTACCAATGAGGAAACTGAACTTGATGTTGAACAAACTAATGTAAGGACTTATGTTTATCAATATTGACTTATGTAGGTGGAAAAAGTTGTCATGAGATATTTCTTTTAAACCAAATTGATGATACCAGTGAGCTCAAGATAGTACCGCAAAAAAAAAAAAAAAAACCTTCCGAATGTCATTGAATTCAGTGTAACTAATGGCTACCTAAGCACAACCATGTGCTGACCAGTGCCAATGAATGCATATCAGGTTGCTGACTTGATAGAAACAGCCCTACTGGCCAAATGGCCTGATGAGTAAAATAATCCTACTGTGAGCATAAGACTCTTTCTACTTACATACAACATACCAAGTTTGGGGCAGCAAGAAAGCAGATTTGAATTTAATGAGTCATTAATATATTCCAGGCTCATTGCTAGTTTTACATATATTATCCCAGTCAATCTTTCCAACAAAGAAAGATGACATTCTTCATGTACTACTAAAGAAGAAGATGAAGCTTCAGGAGTTTAATCACTGTAGGCATGTTTCAAAGTTAAATATGCCAAAGCTAGGACTCAAAAGGAAATCCATATTACCTTGTATCTCAGTGTTGTATGAACAGAGATCACTTTCAAAGTCCTAAAGCTGGAATCCAAGAACAGACGCTACAAGGCTGTGATTCTGAAGGGGTGTCAAGAGATATAGAATTTGAAGTTCATGGTCAATGTGTAACAACAACAATACTAATAGTAATAATAATAATGGCAATGATAACATCAGTTAACATACATTGAGTGATTTCTATGTGACCGACAATTATATGTTTAATTTATTAACTTTTCATACAACTTTAATAAATACTATTATTACTCCCATTTTACAATTGAATAATCAGACAGAGAAGTTACGTACTTTTTACCCAAGTGATGGAGTCAGTGAAATAAATGGGAAATTAAGATATGATTCAAGGAAAGCTCAAAAGATAATTCTAACTGAACATTGTAAATTATATTGATGTAGCAGAAAACAAATAGAAGCGAATACCTAAATAAGCCAAAATAACTGTCCAGGGTGATAGATGACAGGAGTAAAGTTGACTACTTTTGATTCTACTCTGATTTTGTCTTTCCTGTCAAAGAGAATTTTCAGGCCAACAGGGATTTAAAAATCTACTGTTGGTAAGAAGTAACTGAAGCCCAAGTTGGTTGAAGTGGTTATTACAAAATAAAATAAAACAACCAAAAAACTACTATTATGTTTAAATCGTTTTTGGGCTCCCAAGATATAGATATTAAAATTAAGGTTGTAATGCATTCAGTTACCATACTAATGATCTTTGAAGAATCATGAAAGATGAATAAAATCCATGAGGATTACTAGAGAGACACTCTTTGATTTTCTGTTTTCGTTCAGAAGAGGAAGAGGGTAGATTCAATAATTAAATAAAAGCAGTGTCTCCATTATACTCTTATCTCTTTAAAATTCATTATCTGTACACTCAAATAGACTCCTTGAATGATATAAATCGTGGTCAGTAAAGTGCTTTCTACAACTCTGATTGCATTTGAAATAAAGTTTAACTTTTCTTCTGTTCTTACCATAACCTTACCTGCTTCATTTTGAATCCTTTGCTTTTCATTGTTCCCATGGTTCACTATAATCTAGACACATAGATCTTTCTGTTCCTTGAACTTTCCTGACTGTTCTTGTAATTGCTGCTATCTTTGCCTGGATATTTGTCATCTTGGCTTTCAGCCAAAATGTTGTCCTTTTTTTAAAAAATTTTTATTGTCAAACTGGTATACAGAGCGGTTACAGTTTCATACGTTAGGCATTGGATACATTTCTTGTACTGTTTGTTACCTCCTCCCTCATTCCCCCTTCCTCCCTCCACCTTTCCCTTTCTGCCCATGAATTGTTCAATTGATTTACACCAAACAGTTTTGCAAGTATTGCTTTCGGAGTCATTTGTCTTTTTACCCTGTGTCTCTCGATTTTGGTATTCCCTTTCAGTTTCCTAGTTCTAATACCAGGATACACGGTTTCCAATGTACTCAGATAAGATACAGAGATAGTGCAGGTACACCACAGGAAGGGGATACAAGAAGACCATTAATAATAGCAGCTATGGTTACACATAGCACGTTGAAAGTAGTTACAACTGTGATATAACAATCGTTTCCATAACATGGAGTTTATTTCACTTAGCATCATCTTATGTGTTCATAAGGGTATAGCTATTGGGCTCTTGTGATCCTCTGCTGTGACTAGCCTAAACCTGTGCTAATTATTCCCTATGAGGGAGACCATAGAGTCCATGTTTCTTTGGGTCTGGCTCACTTCACTTAGTATAAGTTTTTCCAAGTCCTTCCATTTCTTTACGAATGGGGCAATGTCATTCTTTCTGATAGAGGCATACAATTCCATTGTGCATATGTACCACATTTTCCTGATCCATTCATCTACTGAGGGGCATCTGGGTTGGTTCCGTATTCTAGTTATGACAAATTGCACTACGATGAACATTGTTGTGCTGGTGGCTTTAGTGTCTTCTTCTTTGTGGTCTTTTGGGTAGATGCCCAAAAGTGGGGCTGCTGGGTCATAGGGGAGCTCTATGTTTAGCCTTCTGAGGAATCTCCATACCGCTTTCCAGAGTGGCTGAACCAGTTTACATTCCCACCAACAATGAAATAGGGTCCTTTAACAGAGGCCTTCTCAGATATGTCTGCTGTCAATGCCCTTCCCCAGCACCAGTCACATTCTATTCCTATTCCTTATATTTTCAGAGCATCCAGTGGTATCTGAAATCATTATACTTGTGTTTTCTATGTGAGACAAGGCATTGGATTGCTTACTGTCATAACTTCTGTAGTGCCAGTAGTTCCTGACAAATAGCAGTAACTAAATACTGCTTGCTGAATAAAATAAATATTTGAGTCATGATAAAGATTCTGAGATAGATTATTAAGCCAATTTTTATGGGTACCTAACAGGTAAATAAATTAACTCCTTTACCTGTCTCGTCCAATTAAGCTTAAAAAGAAAATATATATCGTCTGTAGTATAAATATATATATACAAATTTAAAAATTAATACCCATAGTTAGCATATTTTGATATCCACTGACTAATACATACCTTGAAGTATATGATGAAACTGGGTTTGTGGTATAATTTAGTGGTGAGTACTTGTCTACCATATGCAAAACCCTACATTTGATCTCTAGCATTGCCAAAGATAATAACTGTGGATTTTTTCCCCATAAGTATACATACATGGACATAATTCATGAAGCCTCTATTGGTTCATGAATCTAAGGTTATGTGATGTTGTTTTAGAATATTTCCATTAGAACATAATCCAGATTCTTTCATATTCCATATTTTTCTCAATTATTTAAACAAGTATAATTGACATATCATATTTCAAGATGACAGATGGTGAGAAGGATAATATTTTGGGAAGTATAACTAGAGTTTTAGAAAGAGCAAGAAGTATTGGTTGTAATGGATGGTATTTTTCAAGAAATTTAGAGTTTTAGCCAGATGTGTCAGTGTACACCTATAGTCCCAGCACTTGAGAGGATGGCAAAAAATATTATAAGTTTAAGGGCTTAATTTAATGGTTTAGTCCTGTAATCTCAAATACTCAAGAAGTGGAGACAAAAGTATCACAATTATAAAACAGCATGGAGAAAAATTAACAGCAGTTTATCTTGAAAGCAAAAAGCTTCATCAAAATACATTGTATGTACACGAAAAAAACACACTGAAACACTTCATATATTTGTTAACAAAAATTTTAAACTAAAGCAATGAAGTACAATTTTAACCTAACATATGACAACAGCACATAGCACTCAAAATCCTTTGAGTGAACCCAAAGAAAGCTAGAGATGCTGTTTTGGACTCGCTGTAAGCAAAAAGTCCAGACCATCTAAATTTTTTAGTTCTAATAGAAAGACAAAATCCAATAATACTTCAGAAAAGGACAAAAATTGCCTCAAGTATATCTTACAAATTGCCAGATCTGGAGCTCTGAAAGCATTAAATGTTCAATGAGTAATAGTTCACTGATAGCACAAAAACAACAAAAAGCAGATATGGTAGTATACACCTGCAATCACAGCTGTTCCATAGGTTAAAGTACAAGGACTATGTTCCAAGGTTGATCTAGGGAAAAACAATGAGCCATTACTTGAAAATGAAATTAAAATATAAGAACTGAGGATGTGTCTCAAAGGATGGAGTACTTATCTAGCAAGTGTGAGACTTTGAGTTCAATCCCTAGAACTGTCTCCTCCTCTTTGAAAAAAGTATAGCTTTAGTCAATGGTAAGTTTTATGATATAACACTGTGATGTGATCACCAAAAGTTGCTAATGTGATTTTAAGTTGCATTAGCAAAAGAAAAGAGAGGATGCTATAGACCAATCTGCACATGGTATTGCATATTATGAGTCTACACAGTATTCTAATAAGTACATGGACAGACTTGATGTCATATATATGCAATCCCAGCTACTCAAAAGTTGGAGATGGGATTGCAGTCCAAGGCCAGCCTTGGTAAAAACATGAGACTCTATCACAATAGTGGATCAGTAAAGAAAAAAAATAGAAATACAGACTGAGGAGATGACTCAAGTGGTAGAGCACATACTTTAGCATGTGAGAGGCCCTAAATTGAATAACTGAATTGTGGAGGAAGAGGAGGAGGAACAGGAGAAAAGACATATTGAGAAGCATGACAGAGATGTAAGAGAGCATCATGATACCGTATTGTATACTAAGATGGACTGCAATTGAAATGTTGATCTGAGAATAAAGAAAATTTCTGTGGATGAGAGAATTTGGTGAAACCTTACTTGGTTCCAGTGTTGACAGATTTCAGGTAACCATCTGTTCAGATGTATTTTGTATGATTATAGTAATAAACATAACACCCAAGGCTTTAAATTACATATTAATTTTATGTCAGAAAGAATGTACTGCCTTATATTCTAGAAAATGTGTGCCCTATTATTGAAGATAGTGAAGCCTTGACTCCCTAATCAGCTGTTCATGTCACTATAGAGGAGATTTAAAGATCAGACAGGACACTGAAAATTAGGTGATAATAATTCCTTCCTATACCCAGAAACTCTGCATCTAAGAAGCAACCAAATTGAGTGACTGTAAAGAAAAGTCATCTTACATGAACTCCATGGTCAACCTATCTAGGACCCATTGTAAATTTTAGTAATTCTAGTATAGTTTATCATGGAAACTTAATCTCTTTATGCTATTAATCTTGTTTCTTGAGGTATTTTTCCTCAAATACAATATGCCTGAAGTACTCTTTTCATTTAAAGTCATAAAACTCTTCAAATATCTTAATAGTGCCTATAAAATTACATACGGTAAAACTTAGAAACAACATAAAGTTAAAGTACCTAGGTTTCTAGAATGCAGGTTGTTGACCGTTTGATAGGTTTAAGGAGATGGGGAGTCAAAAGATGAATTCAATCCTATGGAGTGGGAACATTTTCTGGCAGGTAAAGTTCTCACTGGCAAATTGCAAAGAGCTTTCCTGTCTATAACAGGATCATTTAAATATGTCATCCAGCAGGGGCAAGCAGATCCACCTAATTGTGAACACTGATGTGACTTGGTACATTTACTAGGATGAGGCCAGAACTTGCACAAAATTGCTTTTCTAAATGTCATCCATATAATGAGCAAGGATGTCAAGCCATACAAAAGACTCAAAATTTCTGTAAGCACTGTGAATCTTAAGAGGGAGAAAAAGAAGGAAGGGCTCGTGCATATGAAAAATAGAAAAAGGCAAAAAAGAGAAAGATGAGTAAGCTGGACTCACATTGATTATCTGCTAGTTCTTTGCCTGGTGATTTCACATGCATTACAAACTCCCACAAACATGAAGACGAAATAGTCCTCATTTTAAAAGACAATGTAGAGAGTAGGGGTAACAAGTTTCGTAAGAAATGTATTCACTGCCTTGCATATGAAACTATAACTCCTCTGTATATTGCTTTAAACAAACAAATAAATGAATGAATGAATAAATGAATACAGACAATATAGCAGAATTCAACAAGTTAAGTAGCATGGCCAAGGTTTTAAGATAGACCTGCCTGACTCCTCAAGCTGCTTTTGTTTCTACTCCAAATCACTGTCCTTTGCTATAAGTGTGGAGTTCAGAAATCTTTTTGGAAAAAATTGAAATTCATAGGTTCACTGACTTCTCCAACCACAGCATATAAAACTCTTGCCTCCTGCTTATCTTAAGTTTATGTGTTGATCGTACTAGGGTTTAAACACAGGTCTTGGCTCTTGCTTTTCTTACTGGATCAGAGCCGGTAGTGTACACTTGAACCATGCTTCCACCCCGGCTTTTCTGATGTTTGTTTTGGAGATGGAATCTTCTGGAGTTTTTGGCCTAGCTTGGCTATGGACTGTTATCCTCCAGATCTTATCCTCTTGAGTTGCTTTGAGACAGTGGTTCCCACCAGCTCTATATCTAGTATGATCCCTTTTCTCTGTGTGGTACCTGAATTTGAACTGTCTTGTGTTTTGGCTTAGTTTACTTGCTTGGCCAATTCTTTACCACTTGAGCTACTGCTCCATCTTTCAAATTTTATTATTATCATCTAAAATAACGTGCAGTAAGCACTTACAAAAGCTGGAAGAATGAATTAAAAACATTAACAATAATAACAAAATAAGCAAATGAGGCAGGCAGATTTAATTTACTAACACTTAGATAGACTGAATATGATCCTAATGAAAGGATCATAGATCACATTTTTTACAGTAAATCAGGGAAAACTTCCTTTAATTGGAACTTTTACTTTTTTTCTTTGACACAGTCTCTCAAAGAGTTCAGGCTAATCTTCAACTTGATATCTTTTCTGCACCAAGACTTCATTTTCTCTTAATTAAAAGTAGTACCCTTCAACTAAACTTCAGATTCTACCAAGTTGTTTTCCTTTCTCATTTCCAAGGATGGTGAACTTAATGAGAAGGGGTTAAATCCCTAAAAAATTAACATTAACATCTTTTGTGCTCAAAGCAGAGAGTTTTCAGACAGCCGCAGAGCCAAGCACAAATCCTGACAGCTATAGCCTTGGTCCATCTCTTCACTGAAAGAGATGATATGACTCCCCAAATCACGAGATGATTGTTTTCTGTTTCTGATGTACATGTTCTCTACACCATGGCAGCCATTGGACTACCTTATCTTGTTTCTAACAGTTATAACTTCATGTGCTTCATGATCCAGAGACAAATAAAAAATAAACAAAGATAAGAAATAAGCCACATATATCATTTTTTCTGCTTTCTTATGTGAAACTTTGTGACTTCTTCATTTCAATCAGAAGGAAATTAGTTTTCTCCTCTTTTGAAGTGAACCGGGTCACTCATAATTTGGAAACATATAACTGTGGAGAGACAGCAATGCTTAGAAAGGAATGCATTTAAAATGACCCAGGTTCTTTCTAGTCCTAGCTGGACCATCAGCCAACTAAGTGACCTTGGACAAACTACTTAACCCTTCCAAACCTTCATTTCTTCATCTGTAAAATTCAGAAACTTGACTAAAGGATCTCTAAAATTCTTTTACACTTAAATTGTGTGCTGATTCATAAGTGTTGCTATAAAATGTTTTCATCAATTTGACAAATTACCAACTCATTTTGGATCTTAACATACAATCTTAATCTTACTCTTTCTCTGTTTTTCTAGTTGGCTGTATGTTATTCTCAGTCTGCAGAAAGGGCATTGCCAGAAGCTCCAGCCTTGTTCCTCGAGCCCAAATGCCCACACTGTGGCATATGAAGACCCTAATTTCCTTTGTAGAAGCTATTGTGTTGATCATTTGGGATTGTCCACATTCAGCTGGCCCTATAATTTGACACTAGGTCACATGACCTTATTTTTTGCTATAGATTTTTGGAAATTGTATTATGGAGAGAAAATGGGGAGTAAAACTAAAGGCTATCATCAGTTAATGAAATTCACAGTCTAAAATAACTGATGAATTAAAGGTTGCAAGAAGCAATGTCTCAGGATAAGAATTTATAGTTACTAGGGATAACACTGATATATATCCATATCTATCTATCTATCTCTGATTATATATTGAGCAAACTAAAATGACCTTAAAGTGACTGACAAAAATGATAAGACTCTTGGTAAAGCTCTGAGTTTGTGGCTGTTGTTAGCACCTAAGTGATACTCTAAGAATAAAAAATACAACACAAGTCAAAGAGAAGGCTACATATGAATTTTCTCATCATGAGATCTTGATTATGATGTAAGAAATCATTTGGTACTAGAAAAAACATCATTCTGGAACATGTACAAGAAAATAAAGTAATGAGATCTCTGGAGAGTTAAAAGTTACTAACAGTTAAAATGGAGGCTATTGATCTGGCTCATGGGAGGGTATGACAACATGGTGTCATAAATTTCAAATTTAGAGAGCCCTAGACATTAAAGAAGAGTATGACCATAATTCCTGTCCAGCTTCCAAGAGATAATGTGAATAATGTGCAGAAAAGTAAGTATGTGGGTTTCAAAAGCCTCATGGGTGTCAGATTCCCTCAGGAATCTCCTTATTTCTCATGAGGAAAAAAATTCACCCTGGTCATAGTTCACTGAAGATGAAGGAAACTGTTTAAACATCAGTGAGGAACTGGCCAGGCAAGGCAAGACAAAACTAAGTTGATAGGATTAAGCCTAAGACATCACAGCTACTCTCCATTCAAGAATGGCAACCACTTTGTACATTTACACCCACTTCTTGCTCTCAAGTTAATGGCATCTATTGCTAACAAATTCTTGCCAGTAAGCCTGGGAACCTTCTCACACAAAGCTCTGGAAAGCCACTGTTAACATTCATAGAATGATGTTTGCACATGAGATTACAGTATATTTTCCATCTATACTACAATAAGTTTGTAAAAGCAACTACAACTCCCGCCTTCTGAAAGCTATGGGATACTTTTTCTGCATTGATTTTATGACCTCAACCCTCAATGCTTCTTCATAGTCCAATGACATTACTTGAGGCCTGGATTAAGGAAACATTTATCTAATACATGCAAACCTGTTACATAGATTTATAATGATTGACACAGCCTATAAACCATGCTTCTGCCTTACATTTTGTTGTTAACCCCTCATGACCCATAACGATGACTTAAGGTAATATAACACTCATTTGGCATCCTGCCCTGCTGACCTGGATGTAGTAGATACAGTGTAAAGTTTTAATACTGCAAGGCCATTTCACATACCATTCATAATATTTTCCATTTTTCTAAAGTGACCTAATTTCTTGGTGTGGGGAACCATTCTTGAAAAACTTATAACCTTTTTAGTAATCTTTCAGGAAAAATAATTGAGATGTGATTTGTAAAGACAACTTTCTAATTAAAGGTATGAATCAGGAGCTGGGAATATGGCCTAGTGGCAAGAGCGCTTGCCTCCTACACATGAAGCTCTTGGTTCGATTCCCCAGCACCATATATATGGAAAACGGCCAGAAGGGCCGCTGTGGCTCAGGTGGCAGAGTGCTAGCCTTGAGCGGGAAGAAGCCAGGGACAGTGCTCAGGCCCTGACTCCAAGGCCCAGGACTGGCCAAAAAAAAGGAAAAGGTATGAATCAGAATTTATATTCTTCTATAAAATGTTGACTCTCCTACCAGCTAAAACTCTTCATTGGAAAAGATATGATGCAAGTCTTTGGATATGATTTATAAGCAATGTCAGCATAATGGAATATACCTCCTCTCTCATTTGAGGATTCTCTTACTAATGAAATAAGCTTGTTAAATAAAGAAAAAATAGGGTCATTTTTGCATGCTTCTGAGAATATGTTAGTGATAAAACAGATTTATGTTTTCTAACAACTTAAAGGCACAAAAGCCTTTATGTTTTCTATCTTTAATTTATATGTATTTTGATAAAATTTGTCTATTGAAAAATGAAATCAAAAGACAAAGCCTCAACAGATATGTTTTTTAAAATCAAAGAGAATGACCAACTATTATGAAATGTGACATTCTAAAATTAGTTTTAATACAGTGATTTTACCAAGAAGTATTTGTATCTATGTGTACAGTTTTTTTGGTCAGTCATGGGGCTTGAACTCTCTGGGCCTGGGCAATGTCCCTGAGCGCTTCAGCTTAAGGGTAGCTACCACCTGAATCACAGCACCACTGTCTACAGCTTTATTTTATGGAAAAAATACTTCTGTTTAAAAACCAGAGTTATAATTTAGTTTTGTTGGTTTTCATTAAAGTAAACTCTACTGTTTTGTAAATAGATCTTGAGTGCTACAGAACTCTCTTCAAAGTTAATGGTCCTTGAAAATTTAATGCGGTAGCATCTTGCGTATAATTCTGGTATTTTTCAAACAATTACAGTGACTATTAACTAGAATTCATTGCATTATATAAACACTGTTAAAAGCTTTCACATTGTTGAGCTCTTTGAAAAGATTTTCTAGAGTGATGATAACAATTAAAACTACTATCTCATGATCAGGAACTTAAATATTTTGAAACAAAAATTAATTGAAAGGCTACATTATTGAACATAAATATTTTGACTACTTTAATTACATTAATAATACAAATACTAAAATAATTAAACTCATCAGTAACACAATGCAATACTTTCAAAGTTATGATTTTGAATTAAGCTTTCTATTTTAGAAGTAAAAGAGGTATGATTTTTGAATTTCAATATCTAGTAACCTCAACAATTCAAAACAATCAAGAACCCAAACAAGAAAATCATAAAAATAGTTAATATCCAAAGATACAGATATTATAGGTCTTGTGCTTATAAGTACTCAACTAACTAAAGAAAAATAGTACATTTGAAAAATAATAATAAGCAGCTACGCTCTCCTCATGAATATCTCATGAATTAGCACAGATAGCAAACTCCAGCCCATGAGGAACAAAACTAGAAAAATGGGCGGGGGGGAATGAAAGAAGTTGGAGAAAAAATATAATGGAGAAAAAGCAGAAGAAAGGACAATATTGTAAAATATACCAAAAAAAAAAAGTGAGCAGCAGGGACTGACATCAGAGACAGCAAATCTCCAGGAAGGAGACATGAGACCCCAACTAGCTAAAGACCTGAGAACTTAAACCCAAAGGGGAAACTGAACCCTAACAAGTAAGATAGTAATTGAGTTGGAGAATCATTACAAAGGAAGAAAGGAAGGAAGGAAGGAAGGAAGGAAGGAAGGAAGGAAGGAAGGAAGGAAGGAAGGAAGGAAGGAAGGAAGGAAGGAAGGAAGGAAGGAATTGTAGGTAGTCACTATAGTTGGCTACAATATTCTAAATCTTAGTGGCTTCCAAAGGTTTATTGTAACCATAAAATAAATGGCATTTATAAAAACTATCAATCAATTGCATTTAATAAAACAAAAGCAGTGAAGCTTACAGAATATTTTAGTAAAATTTCCACCATAAACAATCTTTCTGTCCTTTAATGCTTGAAGGATAAAGCTTCAGACCTTTGGGGAAATAATTGCAAATTCACACCCTTAATGCTCATATCATGTCAGATAACTGAATGATTATTCTACCTAGAAAATCCACAAATTGTCAAATATTCTTTGAAGTCATTCTAGTGGGTGAATAGAGATGTCACTTTGGGAGATTCTTGACTGACACAAGAGAGACAGTACACCATAGCAGTTAAGCATGAGGGTTCTGGAGCCAGACAGTCTAGGGTCATTCTCTGCTCTGCCAATTACTGATCTCTTCTTTGGTGACCTTATACTAAGCAATGGCTTAGATGACTTTCTTAATTGCTCTGTACCTCAGATTCTTCTTTTCTAAAATGTAGTTAACAAGTATCACCTGCCTCAGAGATCGGCTGAAAAAATTAAAGGAGATATGTCAGATAAATAATATTGCATTGCCCAGGATACAGTAAACATTCAATTAATGCGAGCAATATTACCAGTACACAGCATTTGTCAATATTAAATAACCTCCCAATCCTTAGTTCTCTTTACATTGTACATGACAACACACACACACACACACACACACACACACACACACACACACACACACACACACACACACACCCCACAGAGAGAAGCCATGTGTCTATAGTGGTAATTTCGCCTGTCCTGCAAATTATGTTATAAATACCCACATAGTCTTTGATAAGAAAAAGGTTCCCCATCTCTTTCCTGGTACATATTGCCACTGATGTTTTTTAAGTAATGTAATTAAAACAATTTCATGATTCCCCATTGTGTAGTAACCAATTGTGCTTATTTCTTGTCTGGAAATTTAACATAGTTAAGTCATCTCACCAGTTTGTAACTTTCTCTTACATTTAATGTTAATTTTAAGTTAGTATTATCACCCCCTATTTACAGACAAGGAAACAGGCTCATTAAGAAAACATTGCCCAGTAGAAGAGTTTTACAAGATTTACATCTGACTTAAGATCCTTTAATAAAGCTTAAAGTTACAGAAACTTTATTTTGGTGCTCAGATAATGCTTTCTTCTCAGTCCACTGTAACTTAAATACATGGAGATAAAACTGAAAAAATAATCTAAGATCTAAGTAATATTATAGTCTCTGTTCTCTCTGTATTCTCGGTGGAAGGTAGAGATTTTTCAAATCCTTCACAACCAATTCCACACATAAATATTTAATAAATTAAAGAAAATAAGAATGATTTGACATAAAGACAATTAATGAAGAAGAGATGAAACAGAAAGAGAGACCAAGAAAAAGAAAGAAATGAAAAGAAAGGAGATGGGCAAAAATATTTCAATAACTGTACTTTATACTTTATTTTCTTTTGTGAAAAATAGGCAAAGCTTGTACAAAGATGCATCTATAACAATATATTTCATAAGAATATACTGGCATTCTGAGTGAATATAGCTCAAAACACAAAGAAAGACATCTACCCATGTTGGGTGTTTGCTATGGTGCCATGGTTTGTGTTCATTTCAAATCTTCTGTTGTCTACAATGTCCTCCTGGACACATGCAAAGTAAAAACCCTCATCTAACAATGCATGGGGATAAATACTAGGTTTTTCTTCTCCATCTTACTAAAAAATGAAAAGGAAAGAAGATGAATGGATCAGGAAGATGTGGGATATATACACAATAGAGTTTTGTGTTTCCATCAGAAAGAATGACATTGCCCCATTCATAAGGAAATGGAAAAATTATACTAAGCACAATAAGCCAGTCCCAAAGAAAAGTAGGTTTCATGGTTTTCCTCATTTGTATTAACTAGAATATGTGGTAGATATTCTTAGCAAGGGATCTCAACCCAATTGCTAAGTGCATAGGACCATATATAATGAAACGTATCAATATGAATCAAGAGGTTCCTATTATGTCCTGTATGCAGTTATTTCTGTATTCTTTTCTGATTTAGTTTTCTGTACATTTTATCTTGTATATAAGTGTATCTGATCCGTGTAAGGGAAAGGGAATCAGAGAAACCGCTGGACAAATGACGAACTAATGCAACAATGATACTCACTTGACACTGCTTTGGAAATGAACCATACAACTTGTGGGGGTGGGAGTAGCAAACGGTAAGTGGGATAAAATGAAGGAGGGGGTAAAAATGTTTAAAAAGAAATGTACTCTTAACCTTACTTATGTAACTTGTAATTAAGGTATTACAAAATAAGAGAAAATATAAATAATTTGGTACTAAAGAAAGATGGAGCAGGAAGTGGCAGCTCATGTCTGTAATCTGAGCATTCAGGAAGTTGAGGCTAAAGTATCCTGAGTACAAAGTCAGCCTAAGCTACAGAGCAAGATCCTGTCTCAAAAAGGAGAGAAAGGGAGGGAGATGGAGGAATGGAGGGTTGATGAGAGTGAGGAAAGAAGGAAAGAAGGAAGGAAGGATGAGAGAAAGAGAAAGAAACAAAGAAAGAAAAAAAAAGAGAGAAACAAAGAAAGAATGAGAAAGAGACATACACTTAGAAATATGTGAAATGGCTGGTATTTTGGAAGACTCATGAAGCTGCTCCTTATGTTTATTTATTTTTTATCGGACAACACATTAACTGTCATCCAAGCAAACCCACATCATTGCTAGATCTGTCTGAATTCTTTTGGGAGCATTTTAATGCAACTCACTTGATCCATTAAAAGTAATAATAATAGTAATAATAGTGTCTGTTTTATTGACTGCTCATTCCACAGACTATAAAGCCAACGAACAGACCATAATCAAGTCTGAGTGAAATTCTCAGTTGAAAGTCAACTTTGATGGAAATAACACTGCACTTAAATGGGAAAACTAAAAAAATTGATTCTGTTTATGGAACTACAAAGGGAGGGAGATGGTAGTGCCTAAATAAACAAATGACATCACACAAGTAGCTTTATGATTATTTTGGAAGACCATTTTTTAAAGGCAAGAAAAGAGAAGCAATTACAAAATACTTACATAATTGAAGCATTAAGTACCATTCTACAATGTATTGCTCACATGAATATTGTTGGACTGTAGAATTTTAGTTATATGCACCAGGGCTTTACTAAATAAAGCAAAGGATACCATTTGTCTCTTTTGACATATATATAAACATCAATGGAGACAACAGTTAACGATTTCCTGAGTGCTTTGGTATGCATTATTTAATTTAATCATGAGACCTTTAGGGTAGAAATTATTAGTTTGTCCAATAATGAGAGGCCCCAGAATATAATTAACCTGAATCATAGTGCTGATACTTAATGACCAGGAACAAGAAGGCAGGCCTTTTTATTCTGAAAGCTCATGCTCATAATTCTTTGCTGCTTTCATTCATTCATTTGTTCATTCATTTATTATTTATGCATTTATGTATTTATCTATTTTTATTTTATTCATTTGTGGATTGACTGATTGATGATTGGTTGATACAGGCTTTCTTACTGTGTAAATTATACTGGCCTGGAACTTACAATCCTCCTGCATCTACCTGCTCAGGACTGTAATTACAGCTATTCACTACCAAGCCAATCACAACTTCCATTTTAAATGAATTATTGAATCAAGTGTGGTGGTACACATTTATAGTTACAGTACCCAAGAGGGTGAAGCAGGGATATTTTGCATTTCCAACCAACAAAAATAAATGAAATATAAATTTTCTGATTGATATTTTGTCAACATGCATAAAATTCAGGTAAACTGGTTGGTAAAATACTGAAATTATTCCCAACAACTTATTAATCGTTTCTCTGTTCATTCTCTACACTGAGTCAACCCATCTAGCACCCCTGATATCTTTGTCCTTTTTCCATGGTAAGTCCCATCTCTGTATAATCCAGTAACTGAAGGCTTACTATTTATATAGCACTGAGTTTTGAGCCAGTACTCTACCAATATGATTGCTGCCTGTTCTTATTGTTTAGAGCCCAAGTTCTAACAGCTACTAGATGTTTTGCAGATTACTACTTGTTCTATATATACTATAGAATACCATGCAGCTATTGAAATGAACGGGAGGACCTTCAAGTGAGCAGGACAAATCAAATACATTTTTCTCTACTCACTCCCAGAACCTCACTAACATGACAGCAAAGAGTTAAAAAAAGAAAATCATAAAACCCCCCAAAGGACAAAGTGAACATGAAAGGAGATGACAGTAGAAGAGAAATGTCAACACAAGTTTTATGTTGGAAACAAAGATGTTCAGATGGTAACTGACTTAGCTGAGTCAATAATACTGAAACTTAAGCCTGAAATTGGGGAGAAGCCAACAAAAGCAAAGCAAGTCATGCTGCAGAAACTCAGGGTTTGGAAGCTTGAAAAAGCTTTAGAGGCAGGGGTCTGCATAGGACTAAAAGAAAGATTGACAGTCTCTTGTGCTAAATTTTTTCATGTACTTCATGAATAATTTTCTTTTGCTAATGCACATAGAAGACTTGGTAAAATACAGGTGAGATTCTATACAAAAAATAGTGTGAGATTGTCCAAAAAGAAATATACTCATTAATAACGTAACTTTAACCCCTCTGCACAACACCTTTATAATAACAATAAAAATGTAGAAATCTGTACTTCATATAATTTAACTTCACTATGTGTTTCTGTGTGCTCATAGTGACAATCAGTATTATATCACCTGGTAGAAAATAGGATGACTCTTTCCTATGGAAACTAAACTGTTCAATAGAAAAGAGTTCAATACCGGGAAATTGTGGACAAAACCCAGTTAAACAGCTAAAATTTTCAATCTTGACAACTTAAAAGGAAATATACCATATCATAGTGACTACTCATATGCAGAGCACTTTTAACTAATCTCTCCATGATTTATTGTTATATATAAATGGACTCTCAAGAAGCAAAAATTATTGAAGAGAGATTAAAGCAATAGAGGAGAAAAGTAAACTCGTTAGCAACAAAGGCAATACTGGAAATAGAAGAAAAGTTTTAAGAGATAAGAATACTCAGAAATCACAGAAAATCAAGAACATTTGGAAGATATGAAAAAGCTTTTAAAATTAAAATAAGATAAAAATACAAATGATAGAAAATAAACTGGAGGAAACCTCCTAAAACTAGAATTAAAAAATGAAAAATAAGGGAAAAAAATGACTTAAGTATCAATCTAGGAAGTGAAACATAAGGATGATAACATTTACAGGAAGACTAGGAAAATGGAAAAGGAAATTACCTGTGAAACAATGTATGAACATTTTCTAGAACTGAAAGACATGAGTTCCCTTATTAGAAAGTTCTGCCAAGTGCTTTGTATAATAATAATAAATCACACCAGTGCATATCACATCATAGTTACATTTCAGAAACTCATAGTCGAAATGAAAATGTGGACTGAAAGCAACACTAGAAGCTAGAAAGCAATCAAATAATTGACTAGAAATCCAAGAATGAGGCCAGGTGCCGATGACTCACACCTCTAATCCTAGCTATTCATGATGCTGAAATCTGAGGATCACGGTTCAAAGCCAGCCTGGGCAGGAAAGTCTGTGAGACTCTTATCTCCAATTAATCACCAGAAAACCAGGAGTGGTACTGTGGCTCGAGTGGTACTGTGGCTCAATTGGTAGGGTGCTAGTCTCTCGCTGAAAATCTCAGGGACAGCTCCTAGGACCAGAGCTCAAACCCCACCACTGACCCCCCCCCAAAAAAAAATCCAAGAATGATTTATTTCTAAAGTACATAGAAGTTTATGCTTAGCCAAATCTAAAGGTAGGTCATAATATAAAAAATTATTTTCAGATATGAAAGGTATCACACTTTTCTCCCACAAGTAGCCTTGCAAAGAAAGTTCTAGACATTTTTGTTCAAGGTAAAAGGTTTCACCCAATAAATGAAGAACATGTGGAAAACAGTATGGAGAAGGGGATTGAGAGCTTTCCCTAAGAAGCTTATGGAATCTGTATGAGCCTCCCTCCAACCAGAAGGTCAACCATGTAAATTCTATTCTAAAGAAAATACTTAGTGGGAAAGACTGAATAGGATTGCCCTGATTCAAAAAAGCACAATGAAGCAAGAATATTAAACAAAAAGAAGTTTTTCTAGGAAAGCCTTTCAAAACTGGGCAAGACAAAAATCTAAGGAGGTTGTAAAAGGAAAATGGTACTGAGTAAAGATCTGAATGTTACTCTGGTAGATGCGTTGTGGAGTGGTAACAAGGGAATTTAAGTTTATGAGTCACAAACAAGGACTGATTGATATGAAAACAGAAAAAATAAGTAAATGCAGTATGATCATTTAGTCACTTCTCTTTCTCCACCTGCACCTCAGATGCCCCATGTCACTATGTTTCTCTTACCTAATCAACACTTAAGGAAAAGTTTTGAAGATTGTTATTTACCTTAACCAATATCAACTTTTGTTCCTACCTGTCCCCTCTAGGTGTTAAATATCTGCTATTGGTGCTAAAATATTAATGACAGGTAGTACTTGAAATATTTGCATTTTGACAGACTATAGAGAATAAAGACTATGTACATTCACCTTCTTTTAAATGCACAAATGAGGGAAATATCTTTAAAGGTAGAGACATCAAACCATCAAACCTTACAATTTACAAACCATCTTCTTCACCTGTGAACCAAACTAGCTGGAAGTTTGCATTTCAAAGTATATCAATGTCTTTTCTGGAGCCTAGTTTTACACATGCTAGTGGTAATCCATAAATTACTCTCCCAAGCAAATAAATAGATTAAAAGCGAGAAATAATTTTCACACTATGTCATGGTTACTCTGATTTGGGTATAAGAAACCATAAATAATTGTAAAAATGATCCAGGACATTAAAGGTTAATGAATCTGTCCTTAAACATGTCTCACATTTAAAATCTAGTGTGTTTAGAATTAGAGAACTGAGAGGTCAGGCACTGGTGGCACACACCTGTAATCTTAGCTATTCAAAAGGCTGAAATCTGAGGATTGCGGTTTGAAACCAGCCCAACCAGTAAAGTCTGACACTCATCTCTAATAAATTACTCAGAAAAGGCTGGAGGTGGCGCTGTGGCTCAAGTGGTAGAGTGCTAGCCTTGAGCCAAAGAAGCTCAGGGACAATGCCCAGGCCCTGAGTTCAAGCCTAGGGACTAGTTTAAAACAAAACAAAACAAAACAGAACTGCAACTGGATCAAATTCACCTAAAACTACTTTATAAGTAGTTGTCATACATCTCATAATCTGATGTTAGGAAATGTCTGAAAAGGAACATAAGACTATTACAGTAGAAAATACAGAAGAATCATATGCAATCAAGTTTATTTATATCAGTGATCCAAATCATATTAAAATCTTGTGGACCAATGTAATTGGCAATAAAAATCTTACCCAGAATAACACGAGTCACATCAGGTCATTCTGAGCAAACATACTGGACAATTCCATAACTCTGAAATCTAAGGAAAGTGATAGGGGACTGAAGGATTTCAGTAAACACAGCAAGTACATATCTCATGTTTAGAGGTATCAAATTCACATTGTGAACTTTAGCACAAATCTCACTGCAACTCAAAGGGAATGTTCTAATTCTGGTAATAAGGTTTACCAAAGTATTTTGGGGATTTTAACTAAAGTATGTCTTAGTCTTCCTTAGTCACCAGGAAGAAAATGAAAATAAAGGCATCCCAATACATAAGGTGAGAATATTATTTAAGTACTTTGTAATGTACTATGATGCCAGGAACTCAGTTTGGTATGCTGAGTACAGTGGCAAGAGCCCAATACTCAATGCCACATTCTCTGAGGAGCAGGAGGCATCGATGCCATAACGTTCCACAAATGTCCTTTCACACGGTAAAAATATTTCTGACAGTCACTCTGCCCAAACCTTCCTATTCATAACACTGTCAGCTGGCGTGTCACTCATAGTGACAGGAAAGAAGACAGGGAATCAGGATTGTGGTAACGAAGATGGTAGCTAGTAAGATATTGCATAGTGATGAAGGGATTAAATATGTGCCATCTCAAAATTGATTGTCAAATTGATATGATTACTGTAAGCTGAAACCACTGCCCTAGTTGTAAACTAGAAGAGCCACTCAGTCCATCATCCCATACATGCAGCAAGCCATAAAGATTTTTTATTCTTCTGCTTATTTTTTTAAAGGAGTTGCCATTCAACAAAGTAGTGTATAAATACAATGAATTTTTTTAAAGGAAAGTCCTTCACAATACCAAGACTGGAAATAATCTTGATTACTCAGAAACCAGCCATTGGAGTTTCAATGAAACTCAATAAACATAAGTCTAAACTAAAGAGTGGGGAGAGTAAAACTTTCTCTGCACGAACAAACAAAAAGAATCCAAACGTTCTACTGTCACATAAGTTGCTAACACATTCTTTTTCACCAGGGAAATATACCACTGGTCTTGGGGAATGAGTAGTCTCAATATTACATTATTGCAACTTAAAATTATTTTATTAAATCACACTCAATTAAAATATCAGAAAGTTGTACAGCTCAAAAGGATGGGACGAAGACTATATCCAGTGATTGGGAGAGTACCTGGCATAGTCTCTTTATGGTGCTATAACACAACATCACAGCTTATAAACAACAGTAAGCTTATTGCTGACAAGTTCTCAGGCCTAGGAAGACTAGATGGAGGTGCCAATAGGTTTAGAGTCTGGTGAAAGCACTGGCTCATACAAGATACATCCTCTTTATGTGGCAAGGACAAAAGTCTCCCTGGGGTCTCTTTTGTAGGACATTAATCCCATTTGCAAGGGGCTCTACCATCATGATGGGACCCAAAGGCCCTATCACCTAATACAATCATCTATTTAGAGGAGAGGATTTCAACATATGAAGTTGGAGTACATTAACATCATTAGCAGGGCCCATAGGAACGTAGCTTCAAATTAATTTGACCCAGTTCCATTTGATAAACAAGTCAAAGAGAACAATTTTAATTGGGGTAGGCATCTAAAACTTACTTCTTTTTTATTGTGACTAAAGGTGATGTACAGAGGGGTTATAGTTACATAAATCAGTTAATGACTACTTTTGTTTTTGAACTGTGTCACCTCTTTTGTTTTCTCCCATTTTTTTCCTCCTGCCTCCCCATCCCCCGCCAAGTTGCATAGTTCATTTTCAACACAGAACTTCCTTCTTATACCTCTAATATATCTTCAAGAAATTTCAGGATGTGGGGCTGGGAATGTGGCTTAGTGGTAGAGTGCTTACCTAGCATGCATGAGGACCTGGGTTCAATTCCTCAGCACCACATAAACAGAAAAAGGCAGAAGGGGCGCTGTGGCTCAAGTGGTAGAGTGCTAGCCTTGAGCAAAAAGAAGCCAGGGACAGTGCTCAGGCCCTGAATCCAAGGCCCAGGACTGGCAAAAAAAAAAAAAGCCAGGGACAGTGCTTAGGCCCTGAGTTCAAGCTCCAGGACTGGCAGGAAAAAAAATTCTAAGATGCCACTATGGCTATGGCCTTGGAGAATGACATATACAAGCCCAAATTTTCTGTTCTAGTTTGCTTGTGATAAGCTATAAGGAAGCTAGTATCATATATTCTCTAAATGTTCTGACTTTGGAGCCTATGTAAAAATCCCAGTCATACCCTTGTATCACATAAATTAAAAAATAAAAAAAACATAAAATTAAAAGGGATCATTAAAATATCATTGAAAAGATATGTCAGTACAGGTTTTGTTCTGACTGAAGGTCCACTTCGGTTTGGTTTGGCTAATACAATTTCAAAACAATCCAGGTGTCTTCACTTCAGTCTTCCTAGGAATAAAAAAACATTCCTAGAATTCAGACATTGAATCTAAGTTAGATTTGAGAAGGCATGATTTTCAGGTAGTTTGTCTTAGAATCCCTTCCCCATTTTGAACATGAGTCCTCTGTTTTATGTTTTCTGCTACTTCACAGTCCTAGAATAACAGTGTACAAATGCTTCCTCTCTTGAGTCCAACCTCATTCAGACCTTACTTAGGTTTGGGTTTTTTTAGTATCATATGCTCCCCTACATTTATTATGTGCTTCAAAACTATGGAGATATTTTTCAGTTGCAGGCTGTCCACTACTGACATTTTACTTATCTCTTTCACAGATCTCAGAGTTCTCTATGTCTCTACTATTTGGGCTCCTTTCTCTTGTCTCTGTTCAGCTTGTTCCTTCAAATATACAATACAATGCAAAAAGGTTAGCACATATTTCAAGGTTCTCCATGATCTAATCCTTGTTCATCATTCTCACCTCATCTCAGGCTAATGTCTACTTCACTCTTCAAGCTTCTTCTTGTTTTAGAAGTATTGGTATCTATAATTAAGGCCTAAGGTTTGTTAGGCAAGCACTCTACCACTTGAACCACATCCCCAGTCCTTTTTGCTTTAGGTTATTTTTCAGATACAGTCTCACATATTTTTGCCTAAGGCCAGCAAGGTTATGTAGCTAGTATTAGAAATATGTACCACCATACCCAGATGTCTCTCCTCAATCTTTTTCCTCATTATTGTTCAGTTACGTGAGCATGTCTTATTCTTTCACAATGTTTATTCCTTCCCCACCCATTTTCTGCATGTCCGGGTCCTTGGAAAGGGATTCCCTTTCAGGTAAGTTAAATAACTAAGTTAAAGTTTGTAACTTTAATTTTATCTTTCTCTTCTTTTTTCTGTCATAAAATTTACCAACATTTACAATTGTGCATCTAGCTAATGCTAAATAATCTAATATATATCTATTTGTTTTTTGTGCTGGTCCTGGGGCTTGAACTCAGGGCCTGAGTGCTTTTCCTGAGCTTTTACATCCAAGGCTAGCACTCTACCACCTAATCCACAACTTCACTTTCACTTTGGTGGATAATTGGAGACAAGAGTCTCACAGACTTCCCTGCCTGGGCTAACTTTGTACCATAATCCTCAGATCATAGCGTCTTGAGTAGCTAGGATTACAGGTGTGAGCTACCAATGCCCAGCTATAATATTTATCTTTCTACTAAAAGATCTATCATCTATCTACCTCCACTTTTCTATCTTTATTTCTTTCTACTGAAGGCTTCAAGAGAGAAGAAAATAAATCTACTTTATGGAATCAGTATAGTATGTAGTAAGGAAACAGATATATAGTAAGGAAATCAAATATTCTTCACTAAATTAAGGATTCAGGGGAATTTATTGCCAAAACATGTACTTCCGTATAATAGGGAAACTAAGAAAAACTTTGCTTTTAGAAGGACCCAATTTCATTCATAATTATAAACGAGTGCAAATATACAATATTTTTGAAAGAAATTTTGTATGACATTAATGTCAAATATTAGAACCTTTGCTTTTTAAAGCCACATATAACCCAAAAGTTTAGGAAGTATTTTTTGTTTAGTATAGTTCTTATTGGTTGAAAATAATTTTCTTATACAAATGCTTAGATATAGATTTAAATTCACATAAGATAAATGCAAATTTCAAAGAAAAGTATAAAGCCAGGGTACAGTTCAGTAATAGAACACTTGTCTTGCATGTACAAGGCTCTGGTTTCCATCTCAACACTGCAAAAGAAAAAGGAGAAAAGTACACACTGGTCCCATACGTATTGTTAAGTCAATACACCACACACACACACACACACACACACACACACACACAGAACTTGGGAATCCAGTTTTCTCCTTTCCTTTTAAAATAAAGCCTGCCAAAAGATGACTATGATGCTGCCATTAATAGACGTGCTAATTGAGGTAACTACTTCAAGGAAATAGAATCTTGAAATTACTTTTTAAAAGGCTGTTTAGATCAGAGGGTAGGAATGATGAAATGTCTCCATTGCAATCTGACACCTACAAAAGAAAATCTCCAGAGATAGTGTTACATTTCTAATGCCATCTACCAAGATAAGCAAGCCAACTTTAATTGCACAGACATTAATTACAAAATAAGGAAATATTGGAAGTCTTTCTTAGTCCATTGAAAGTATGCACACTACTTTTCCCTCGTTGCCACTGAACTATCAAGGACTCTGGATATCTGGAAGAGTTCCATTCAGAATAATACAGGAACACAGTAGGAAAGTAACAGCTGTCCCAAACCAAATTCTTGTATCACTGTGATAACATAGACCCTTATGGAACATGCCTTAACTTGTGGGAAAAAAATATTAAGCTCTATTTCATGATTTGGGGCCTCCAGTATTAGTTACATTTACCTACTTATTTGATATTTTTTACTTGACTTTGGCAAAATAGTAAAGAAGCAATTGCTTGCTTTCAAAATCCATATACCAGTACCATGCTGTTTTAGTTACTGTTACTTAGTTACTGTTAGTTACTGGGCCAGACTTTATTATTAGTTAGAGCAAGTCCTCATTACTTTTTTTCAGAAGACATTTGTCGTTTTTTGCTATATAGTCTTTAGAACAGAATGTAAAATTACTTCATAGAGGTTCAGAAACACTCTTTGAGCTTTTCTTTTTCTGTTTTCCTTTTTTCTTTTAGTCCTGGGGATTGAACCCAGATCCTTGCATATGCAAAATACTCGTTGTATCACTCAGATGTATATAAACCCTTATCTTTGGGAGATTTTTATTGTAAATTTTATTACAGTAATTTCAAAGCAGGTATAATAGCACACATCTGTAATTCCAGCAATTCAGCCTTATGATGAAAACCAGTCTGGCTATGATAAGACTCTATCTCAAAAATAAGCAAAAGAGAAATGAAACAAAATTGTCCCAAGGAAATTAAAACATGAAAAATTCAGCTTTGATATCATAGCAAATGGGCTACATATTATATTTTCTGAAGTGTTTAGACAATCTGATAAACTTTTTAAGTAATTTTAAATATATTTAATTTAGCTTCTCCAGAGCTAAGGAATCATTCCCTTTATCTATTATTTGTGTCTGTTGAGGTCTAGATTTTCTGTTTCCTATCTTATTATAATACCTAGAAAGTAACAAAAATTATAGTGTTCTGTGCAGATCGTTTTTGTCTTGCTTGTAACTTTCATGAGAACACACTTGTGGGTTTTTTAACCATTGCATATGAAACTGGCTGACTGATTTAGAACACATAAGGATGAAAAATATATGGTATTCCTTTTGAATTGAGACATCATCTTGGTTCTTCTAATCTCCATATTGTTCCAAATTTAGCCCATGCTATGCATGTAGGGACAGAATTACTCTTTAAATAAAATTGGCCTGTCATATTTAAATGTCTTTTAAAATATTTTTAGGGGAAAAGTCAAAGCATTTTTTAAAAGTCATTTGCATTAAAAGTAGAGCTATATAAGTCTTAGGTTGTACAATATTCAACCAAAAGCAGTATGATAATGAAGAATTTTCCAATAGCCATAAGCCATTCTCTAGTGTAAAAGAATGAGGAGGTAAGTGGTTGCCCCAAGGAACATTTCCCTGATTAGAGGGCAGGCATTTGGAGGTGGGAGGAATAAATATAAAGAAGAGAAAAACAAAGAGCTTTTTTTTAAACTCTGAATATTGAAGAAAAGGAGGCAAGGAACTGCCACTGTTCACAACATATAATTAGCATCACTTAGAAAGGAGAGAATATAATACCCACAACTTTTCCATATGTATAAAAAAGACAAGGGGAAAGCCTGGAGATTTGACCACTGGTGACTGGGAAGTAAAACAGTAATTGAAGCAAACTGCCAGCCCTTACCAGGATGCTGTGAAAAAAGAGAGGCAAACATTGTCGATGCCTCTAAGCTTTGTAGCTAACAGGAAAAAATTCTGATCATATAAGGAAATATCAAGTTTTATTTCAGATGGGCGTGATAGGAAAAAATAAGGTGGTGCCAATTAAACCGAATGCCCTACTTCAAGATTACAACCATACGGGGCTGGGGATATAGCCTAGTGGCAAGAGTGCCTGCCTCGGATACACGAGGCCCTAGGTTCGATTCCCCAGCACCACATATACAGAAAACGGCCAGAAGTGGCACTGTGGCTCAAGTGGCAGAGTGCTAGCCTTGAGCGGGAAGAAGCCAGGGACAGTGTTCAGGCCCTGAGTCCAAGGCCCAGGACTGGCCAAAAAAAAAAAAAAAAAAGATCACAACCATGTCCTAAGGCTTTGTGGAAATTGAAATTTAAGAAAAAATAACTAGGATAAATGGTCGAAGGAATTCCCAAATAGCCAACTATCCAGAAGGTCACAGTAAAATGCAGAGAGAGAGAGAAATAATTTTTAATTATTGCATAATTATACTGCATAATTTTTTAAAAGAAGCAGAATGTAAACATTTTGTAAACTCTCGCTGGTCATATTTAAAAATAAAACACTTGGACATGCTGTCCCATGCCTGTAATTCAACACTGATGAAGCTAAGACAGGAGGATGATGAACTTGAATTCAGCCTGGGCTACATGGAACAATCTTATCTTAAAAAATAAAATAATTACAAAGTCATACTCAGGAGAAAAAATACATGGTGTAACCTAGTTGCTATTTTATAAGATTCGTACGGATAGGAAGAAGCCAAGCATTATTCACCAAAAAATAGAAAGTAGACCCCAAAAGCATTTTCAAATCAATCCAATCACAGGCCTAGATTGCTAGGGACTTAGGGCAGAAATTCTGCCCCTGCAGAAAATTGTAGCTCATTTTCCAGGACTGCCTCAGATCTCTGCTCCCTGAATTCTAGCACATTCTCCTTATCCACTCCTTCTGTATCTCAAATGCAAGCTTTATGGACCAAGATGCAGCCCATGCTAGTGCTCTAAGGAGCTCTATAAAACTCAGACTATAAAACTCAGTAGTGTTCATGTGGTGCTAATTCTACAGGAATGTAGACTGCAAGAGGTGTGAAAGTATGGCTATTCCATCTAAATTTCAAGGGATATTTCATAGAGCCTTATTACACAGTTAGAGAATTTCTACAGGGTACTTGGGAGAGTGCTCATTTTAATGTAATACCCAGAAGAAGTGTGGGATGGGGTCAGTGCAAAGAATCCTCACTAGGGCTATGCCTGGTGGAGCTGTGGAGACATGGCTTTTCCCAAGACATCAGAGCTTTATATCCTGCATCATACAACACACCTGGAAGAGATATAGCCATATTACTTTAGTGCCTAAAAGCTAAACCATGGGCTGCACTTCCAAAGCCATGGAGATCAGAGATGTCTGAGGCATGGTAGTCTCAACAACTAACTCCATTATATCTGGAAGCAGGACCTGGGGTGAAAAGAGTCAAAACAAATTATTCTCAAGCTTCTTGGTATTAGGCTTGGAAATCACTAGCGAACTATTAGTCCTTTCTTCTATTTTCCCCATTTAGAATACAAATTACTACCCTATGACTTCAAACCCCCCCCCTATATTTTGAAAGTAAATGACTTGTTTGATTTCACAAGCTTAAAGCTAAGGGGAAATTGGCCTCAGGACAATCATGCCTTGAGTTTCTTCCTATCTGATTGAGACGTCTCTGGACTTTAAAGTTGATTCTATAAAAATTTGAGACTTGAGGTTATTGTGATGAAATAAATGCACTTTGTGTGTAAAAGCACATGAATTTTGAGGTGTTAGGAGAGGAATACTATGGTTTGCTTTGAATGGGTCCTCACCAGAACTTCTGTAATGAAAATGTGACTCTTCACAGATGGGCTTTTAAGAAAGAGATGATTAGGCAATGAAGGATTCCCCTCACAAAGGAGATTAAGTGGCCTTATGAAGCAGTTGGAGGAAGTAAGTCAGTCCTTTTTTTGCCCTTCTATTTTCTGCCATGTGAAGACAACATGTTCTTCCTGTCTACATTTTTTATTATTCATGGTTCCATCTTGGAGGCATTAGATGTCACATCTAATTCCACCCTCCAGTTTGGCTCAGTTTAGGAGATTTCAATACATGATTGTGAAGAAGACAGAGATGAAGAACAACAAGAGGAGGAGGAAGAGGAGGAGGAGGGAGAAGGAAATGAAGAAGGAGGAGGATGAGGAAAGGAGGAAGAAGAAGAGAAGGAGAAAGAAAAGAAGTAGAAGAGGGAGGGGGAGGTGAAGGGGAGGAGAAGGAGGAGAAGGAGAAGCTGTTCCCATTATTCCCATCGAAATCATGTCACCAGTGACTTAAAAACCTCTTGGTAAGCTTCACTTCTCAAAGGTTCCATTATCTCCAAATAGTACCATCTGGGAACCAAACCTTTAATTCATGTTTGGGGGCACCATTTAGGAGCCAGGTCATAGTGGCATGAGAGATTTTGAAAATAAAAACAGCTTTGGAAATGGATTAGATATTAGGGAGATGGTAGGATCTAAGATAACTGCTACTTTTCTACCATGAATAACTAAGTAGATAGTGATACTATTGGCAGACTTATGGAAGCAGAAATTATGAAGAATGGAAAAAAACAAATAACAGGAGTAAGGAAAGTTTGCCATGAACCCACGTGCCCTGGAGGTCATTGCCCTGCCACAAGTCTTAATATAGTCCAACCCTGAGTCACATAAACAATGAAACTGGTAAAGATTTGTCAAACATAAATCTACATAATTATTTGCTTTCTATAATGACATTGCAGATTGTTCATTACATTCTACACAAGGTACAAATACTCCAACGCACTCAGGTTGCAATGCAATTTATTGTCTATGTCACCACCAATGGGAACCATTGTGACACATGAGAGGGAAGAACAACAACTCGGGAATGCTTCTTCTGCTTACTGCTCTATGACTGATTGTCATTTTCTGACCCCGAGGGTCAGAAAACTTCCTGTGAAAAGACAGATAGTAAATAGTTTAGGCTCTGGAAGCCCTCTGAAACAATTACTCAATTCTTTCCTGGTAGCATGAAAGCAACCCCAAACAATACATAAATAAAGGAGTGTGAATGTGTTACATTAAAACTGTATGTACACAAAAAGTTGCCATAGAACCATAAAATCTGTTCTTAACATACATAATGAGTTAGTAGACTGGAATTTGTCAGGAGGTATAGCTTACCAACACTATCTCTAAAAACCTGATTCATGTTTTGTGTTTTTGACACTTCTGGCCCTGTGGTAAATCAAGATGCTTCTTTGATTAATCATCTCTTTTGGATTTGGGTTAGTCCTGACTACTCTGAATGAAATCAGAATTTTAACAATGTGATACACTTGCAACATCTTTTATTTGAGATAGATTTAACAAAACTAAGACACTGAAATGGAGAGATGCATGATTCCCCTTAGGGAAGAAATAAAAAAGATATATATTTAAAAAACATTAACCCACAGGACACTATTTTAAAAGATGGCTACGTATACTCAACAGTTATAAACATTAAGAAAATTCAGAACCAGGGCTGTGATGTGAGATCCTAGTAAAAACTGGAAGTGATTTTACCTCTCTAGAAACATATAGAAATGTCTAAATACACTTTTGCTTGTCAAAATGGTAGATGTTACTACTAGCATCTAGGGGATGGAAATGAAGAATGTTGCTAAACTTAATACAACATAAAGGAAAGTTCCCTACAACAACAGTAAAATTTCAGCTCAAATTTCCAGTAATTCAGAGATCAAGAAAATGATTTAGAAGGAATAAAGAAAAAAGTTAGAAAAACTAAAACCGATTACTAGATCCTGGGTTCTAATTTTATTCCTACCCAAGTAGCAATCCTTAAAGAAGTAGCAGACTATAGAATTGGTGCAGAGAATGTAAATATGATCCCAGTGCATATGCTGGTTCTAGAAAATAAAGCAGTACTAAAACACTCCCTCACACACTACATGCATATACACACATACTCATGTATACACTGATGAGATATATCATCATATATAAACCACCTAATAGAACTCCTACCTGTTGGCATTTCCCTAGCCTCAGGTCCTCAGCTCCTCCCACTAGCACCCAGATCCACCCATACCTAATGAGCCACTCCTACTCACTACCTACCTACTTCCCCTTTACCCCCAAAGAAAGAAGCTGCCACCTGGATAAGGTGCAGACGCCATTTAGCTCCCTCTCCTGTGGGAACTATGGCCCCACTAATAAACCTCCTTATGAATCTTCTTCTCCTGTCTGTGATTATCTCCGCATGGTCCTCTCGGATGGCCGGGACATATCCTTTCACTACCTACCATAATTAGAAATTTTTCAGTAACAAAAATAAATATATTATACTGGATTATATCATGCATTTATCCATATTTTTCACTTGAAAAAATACTTAAGTTGGGCTCATTTTTAAAGAGCTTTATTTAACTCATAGTTTGGGACACCAAATGTCCAAATCACATTTTGGAGATTATTGTTGTGACTTGTTTTGGTCATGTCATCTCATAGTGAATGACAATGTTAGAAGCATGTCTAGAAAGCAAAGAGTATACTTAAAATCTGGAAGCCAGAGAGATACATAGCAGTGCTACTACACTCAGAATTTATAATAATCTTCTTGAAAGAATACCAAGTGGTCCTTTGAGATCAGCTCTCATCCTTATTAAGGACAGAATTCTCAAAGAGTTGAGAATCACTTACTAGATTCCATCACTTAAAAGTTCTACATTTTCTCACAACATCACCATACTAAGGGTTGACCTTCAAACAAATGAGCCTTTGGGGGATATATTTAAACAATATCACAACACAAAAATAAATTAAATCTCTGTTGTTCTCTATTGATATAAAGAAAATAATTGAATAAGTAAATTGAGAAGAATAAAATTTCCAAGACACATTTCTTTTCTTTTCTTTTTATTTTTTATTTTGTCAGTCTTAGAGGTTGAACTCAGGGCCTGAGAACTGTCCCTGAACTTATTTTTTTCTCAAGGCTAGCACTCTACCACTTGAGCCACAGAGCCACTTCTGGTCTTTTCTGTTTATATGGTACTGAAGACTTGAAACCAGGGCTTCATGCATGCTAGGCAAGCACTCTGCCACTAAGCCACAGTCTCAGGCCTCCAAAGCAATTTTTAAGCATTGAAGGTAGATATTCCATTCAGTAAGACTTGAGGCACCACTACCAACTCCTCACATGTACCTGGATTATTCAGAATTGCTTTCATCAAAGAGAACAGTATGGAACAGGAAAAAGAGTAGTACAACCATGTAATCAAGGTCAATAGCAATTGTGGAAAATCATATTGATATAATGTAAAGAGAATAGCAATTTACTTCTGTCATCTTTCTCCCCAAAATAAAAAACCCCAGTTTATGAAAACATCATAAAAATCTCACTAAGGAGATAGTCTACAATGTTCATGAGCAGTGTGGCCCAGCATTTTCAACACCATAAAAAACAAGGGAAGTCTGAGAACCTATCATAAGCAAGTGATGTGTGTGTGTGTGTGTGTGTGTGTGTGTGTGTGTGTGTAAACAATTGATGGAAGGGAATTATCCTATATGAGACAAAAAAAATTAACCTCACCACAATAAAATGGAATAAAATATGCATTTTAGTTCATTGCATATCCCAATATTTTTTGTTAATTGTGACAAATATACCACACTCTCGTGAGATGTTAATAATAGGTAGAACTGGAGCACGTGGGAACTCTTTACGATCATCAAAAGTTTTCTGTGAATTTAAAATTACTCCAAAATATTTTTTTATTTTTTTATTGTAAAGATGATGTACAGAGAGGTTACAGTTACATAAGGCAGGTATTGAGTACATTTGTTTTTGTACAGTGCCACCTCCTCCTTCGTTTGCCTCCCTGGTTTTCCTTCCCATCCCTCCCTCCCCCTAAGTGTCCCTCCCACCAACATAGTGTGTCGTGAGTTCACCCTTTATGCCACCATTTCTGCTTTTCCCCTCTATCTCTCCAGACCAGATTTAAAGTTTACTTTTAAAACTAAGGCCCAGGCATGGCCAAAGGAATTCCAGGAAACACAGATAAGTGAACTATATGAATTGAACATAGCAAAACTAGATAGAATTTAAGAGTACTTCATGAAATTGCTACTTGAGATAAGTATAAACATTCACATCTGTGTGTGTGTGTGTGTGTGTGTGTGTGTGTGTGTGTGTCTGTGTGTGTGTGTAGCTAGGACTACAGGCATGAGACCCAGGCATCCCACTGAGACTTTTGATTAAGTGGGTGGTATAACCTGTACTTTCAAAAAGTTTGAATTATAAGTAAAAAGAAATATTAAAAGGCCATAATTAGAAACACAAGCTGATTAGAAATAGACTTCATCTTTTTCAAGTCACAATCAAATGGAGTCATAGATAATACAAAATTGAGTGGCAACGCCTTCATTACAACAAACTTTACTTCAAAACTAGGTTGCTAGACAGGACATGTGTAAAACCCTTAGGCCAAGAGGCAAAGGGCCTATTTTCAAGACTGTTTTCCTAATGTTGAAAAGGATTAGTAGAACCTCAAGAAGTTTTTCCTCTGCAAAATGTAAAATATTACTTCTGAATAAGTCTCCTTAAACTGGTAGAAGACTCAACAACATCCTGGGTTTGAGTGCTTATGGGACTCATTTTATTTTATTTTACTTGTTTAGTTTCAATTCAACTTGCCACACCAGGCAAGATTATTAAGTTTTGTTTTGTTTTTTTTTTGCCAGTCCTGGGCCTTGGACTCAGGGCCTGAGCACTGTCCCTGGCTTCTTTTTGCTCAAGGCTAGCACTCTGCCACTTGAGCCACAGCGCCGCTTCTGGCCGTTTTCTGTATATGTGGTGCTGGGGAATCGAACCTAGGGCCTCGTGTATCCGAGGCAGGCACTCTTGCCGCTAGGCTATATCCCCAGCCTTGCTTTAAGTTTTGCCTAGAAATTAGGTCATTGTCACTGTTAAGGTACATCCATCTTCATGGATACTTCAAAAGACTCTTAGCACATGTAAGAATGTCTCTCTTCCATCTAAATGATGGGAGTCTTTCTGAGCCAGAAGCTGTAATATAAATTTGTTATAAGATATGTTATTATTAGCCAATATTGGCCTTACACATAAACAGGCTCTTAGTGTTATTTCTTTGACAATGGAAGGCTTCATTCCTCAAAATTAGCTCTCTACTCTATTTTCTAAGGCTTAAAATCATTTAATGAGAATGCTACATCCCTCTTTAGGATTTCAGATAAAAAATGATGAATCAGAAGACAGAAGACAGAACGAGATTCCAACAGCATTTGGCTCTTAGGATTTATCTGTTTTCTTGTCTCTAAATTCTACAAGGCTAGAAAGTCCTTGAGGGCAGTGACTCTGTCTCGCTCATCTCTGAGTCCTCAGGATTTTTATCAGTAACTGACAGAAAATAAGCATCCAGTAAACAAAATGGCTGAGAAATCAATTAATAAATGAACAAATTTAGGTTTATGATGTGGTATAAACTCAATCTTTGTTAAAAGTCCTAAACACGATCACAAAAGTTCTAAAGGACTAAGAAGAAATTATTTGCTAGGGATAGGGATAGAGAAGAAAATGAAAACACCATGAAGGTTCCAAATGAGAATGAAGACAGTCATAACCACTGATTATCACACTTTCCTTGTCCAGAGTGACTTCATTTATTTCTCAATGAAGTACATCTGTAATATTTTATTTCATAGGAAAGTAAAACCATTGTGTAAATACTTCATTTCCAAAGAAACCAGAAAGGCTTAGCTGAGTTTGCCCCTAAGGATTAGACTTTGCTATTTTTTAAGAAAATTGCCTCTCTCACTGTGGGAAATGATTTATGAAGACTAACATTAATGCCCAACTTTATAAGGAATGAAACTTGTCCAAATATGAGGCCTGTTTGGGGGATATTAAAAGCCAAAAACTACCTGTTTTTTTCTTATGCCTCATGTTTAGAATAAGATGGGTATTGAACAAATGATCTGACAGTAATAATCATGTAAGTTTGGGATTATTTTTGATACTACAGATGAAAATCTGAGTGCATGGTTACAGGTCCATTATTCTACAGCCTTGTCCATTCTGTTTATATAGAAAAGAATGACTGAGTACTATGTGCAAGGCATTTTCCAAATAGCATTTTGCTTGATGTTCACAAGCACTCTGTCAGTTACGTACTATAATATACACTTTTTTCAGATTCATTAACTGAGCCATTAGAACGGTTAGACTTTTCCAATATAAATAAACATTTATATCAAAATCATAAACACTCTGGCCTATGTGATTGGTACTCTGGAAACCAGTCATTTGTAATTCTCTCCTAACAGATCCGAAAATTGCTTTGGCAATAGTATATGCAGAACTAAAGAATAAATCACATTCATATATATCAGAAATTGCAATTTTTTTGGCAGCCCTGGGGCTTGAACTCAGAGCCTGAGCACTGTCCCTGTCCCTGGCTTCTTTTTGCTCAAGGCGAACATTCTACCTCTTGAGCCACAGTGCCCCTTCTAGCTTTTTCTATATATGTGGTGAGAGGAATCAATTCCAGGGCTTCATGCACGCAAGGCAAGCACTCTACTGCTAAGCCACATTCCCAGCCCTGTCCAAAATGACAATCTTGTATTTTTTGCCAGTTACTTAAAAATCTGAAGATTCTGACAAAGGTCCTTTTGATGGCATTGTTTGTTGCCCTTGAGCCTAATTTTCAAGCCTGCCCTGTCACAACACATGTTGACCTAGAGCAGCTATGTTCAAATGAAGAGGGAAGATATAATTGATGCACTAAAGAAGGCAGTAGTGGAAAGCTCAACACATCCTTTCTCCTTAACAACATGGTTAAGATACCAGATCCTCTGGAAACACTTCCTTCTTCACTGCCCTAGGGTTAAGCTGCTATTCTTTAACTATTCTAGTTGCTGCAGCCAGTGCATGTTTTTCGCTTGGTCATGGGGCTTGAACTCAGGGCCTGGGTGCTGCCCCTGAGCTTGTTTTCCTCCTCAAGACTAGAGCTACACAGGCTGGGAATATGAGTGCTTGCCTCAGATGCATGAAGCCATGGGCTCCATTCCTCAGCACCACATATATACAAAAAAGCCAGAAGTGGCACTGTGGCTCAAGTGGCAGAGTGCTAGCCTTGAGCGGGAAGAAGCCAGGGACAGTGCTCAGGCCCTGAGTCCAAGGCCCAGGACTGGCAAAAAATAAACAAAACAAAACAAAACAGACTTTGAGCCAGATCTCTCCTTCTGTTTTTTTGGTGGTTAATTAGAGATAAAAATCTCATGAACTTTCCTGCCCAGGCTGGCTTCTAACCATAATCTTCAGTTCTCAGCCTCCTGAGTAGCCAGGATTACAGGCATGAACAACCAGTGCCCAGCAACCAGGTGCATTTTTAAGAACTACTAAAATATATAAAGTATAACAAAAATCAAATGAATGTTTTATAAATGAAGTGTTACTGGAGAATAAGACGAGGTCTTGGACATTGAGTTTGTTAGGGAAAGGGCCATAAAAATAAGATTATGTGGAGATGTAGCTGAAAGTACAGTAAGCATTTACAAAGATAGGAACAGTGTTGTATCTAAAAACCATAGTTGTCTTATTCATTGTTAAAACTCTAGTACCTTGTACAATTCACCAGCATGTAGCCTAAGCTCAATATATGTTTGAGAAATAAATCAATAAAATAGCAAAGGTAGGAAAGGAAGCATTTTACACAGATAAAGAACAAAAAATAATGTATGTGTTGGGAAATGATGAGATCTAATATAAATCACAAGCAGAGGGTAACGTGCTAATGTTGCCCCTTAACAGATGTGTTTTTTTAATTTTAACCCTTCTTTTCCTTTCCAATACTATATTCATAATAAAAATCAAACAGAAAATTTGGTGTGGTGACCTGCAATAGTATATCAAGTGTACACTTGATTGACAAAATAAAGGGTTCATGGGTCAGAAACAATGCTGAGTTGTCTCACAAGCCCAACTATAACAGAAAACATTAAAAACTTGGTAAATGACTTTGCATCATAGTTCCTAGGCTCCGTGCACCTATCTCAATGAATTTTCTTTTATATCACAAATAATTTTGTCTCCAGAAAGGCTTTCTGTTTGCTAAGTTATTATTCTTCTGATAAAGATTTCTTAGTTTATGGCTCCAGCACCTTAAGCCTATTCATTTGCAGTTGTCATGTTGAGTGCTCTTATCTGTAACACAAAATAATGTATTAGAAGTCATTATTTATGGAAAAACAAAATTAGTTATATCAAAGTCATTTTCTACCCAATACAGTCATGAGAGCTAATTGTAAAAAATGTAGCAGAAATGAAAAATAAACCTTATCTGTAGTGAAATTTATTGAAGCTATGAGAAAGGAAAAGATTAGAATTCCAGAAAACAAAACTAATTCTCAGTAAATGAGCTTGGTCCTCACTATACCCAAAACTCCACTCTGTACTCCATGCTTACTTCCTAGCAGAGCTAGTGGAGGACAGAGTCAGAAACATTCACCACAGGTTGCTAATGTCAGAATAATAAATACTATGTATTCCTTGTTCTGCCTATATAATAATAATATATTATTATATATTCATAATATTATAAATATAATCATAAAAGTAATCATTACTTTGTCCAGTACTGGAGCTTGAACTCAGGCTCTGACGCTCTCTCACTTAGCTTTTTCAATCAAAGTTGGTGTCCTATTACTTGAGTAACAGCTCCATTTCTGGCTTTTGGGGAGTGATTGATTGAAGGTAAGAGTCTTACAGACCTTTCTGCCTAGGCTGGTTTCAAACTGCAATCCTTAGTTCTCAACCTCCTGAGTTGCTAGGATTACAGGGGAGAGCCAAAAGCATTTGGCTAATATGATCTATTTAATATGCTTAACCCTGTGAGATAGGTGTTATGATCATCCCACATTCTATAGATGAAGAAATAAAAAGCTGGAAGAACAAAGCAACTTACCCCATAGAATTCAGAAAGTAGAGTTTACATTTGAAACCAGGCCTTCTAGCTAGAGCATCAATGAGCTTACCCACCATCATATACTACACCCATATACATTTATTTCACTTTCTTTTGAGCTCTGATATAAAAACCTCAGAATGAATAAATAACATTTTTCCTGTTGAATTTCAATTATTTGACAAGGGGTTTCATTGGCTTCATATTCTAGCACCTTTTTCTCTATTGACTCAAATTTTCCAATCCGAGACCATCATTTCTTTTTTTTTTTTTTTTTTTTTTGGCCATTCCTGGGCCTTGGACTCAGGGCCTGAGCGCTGTCCCTGGCTTCTTTTTGCTCAAGGCTAGCAATCTGCCACTTGAGCCACAGTGCCGCTTCTGGCCGTTTTCTGTATATGTGGTGCTGGGGAATCAAACCTAGGGCCTCGTGTATCCGAGGCAGGCACTCTTGCCACTAGGCTATATCCCCAGCCCCCGAGACCATCATTTCTGTATGGCTTGTTTTTCCAAAGACATTGTTTAGCTCTTGACTCAGTCACATTAATTTCATTAGTTTTATAGTGGTTCAGTTTTTCATATAGCTTATCAAATGGCTTATGTATTGACTAGGTATGAGTTCATGCTGATTTAACAAAAGGATTTGTGCAACTCAAGGTAATATCATGCTCTCATCTCAAATGTTCGTATTTGTACTCTTCTTGAACTTCTTTTTCCAACTTTATTCTTTGATTCTTTTTCTAGTGTTTGTTTCATGTGTAGACAGCATAACTGAGACAGAAATAGATCTTGCCACAGTAATACTGTGCAATGAACATCCTTTAGTTTATCAGCCCACTCAGTGGACCAGATCATAATCACAGTCTTTAAAGGAGAACACAGCCCACGTGTGTTGGTAAATGAAGACCTACAAATTGAGAACAATATAACCTACCTTTTGTAACTACTGTATGTAGTTCAAGCAAATGACTTTAACATGAGAATGTAAATAGCAATATACAAATAATTTCAAGTATCACTAATGGAGTTAGGTTTGGGATTATTTCCAATCCCTTCATAAAATGCTTGGCTTAAAAGCTCTGCCTTGGTTTCAGTCCAAGATATGTTTATCTTTTATTATCCTGTCTTCATCCGTGATCTGTGGCTTCATTCCTTCATATTATAACTAAGATGCAAATTTTAATCATCAATCTTTCTGTACTCATTCAAAATTGAGACTTTTAAGGTAGTGATTCCCAAGCCTGGCTTATCTTCAAATGTATTATATCAGAATGTACAAGTAGCGAGGCCTAAACTCCTTTGAAGGAGAACCAGCCAGCTTTGGGAACAACTGGAATAAGTGCAGGTTTTATCTAGTGTATTCCTATAGTTCATGCTTCCTATTCTATTGTAATCAATTTTATAAGTATTTTTAAAGCTAAAAATGATGAGATATTTCTAGCATAGTTTGTTCTATATGCTATATACAAAAATGAATCAATAAGACATGTCTGCACATATTTTCTCTTTGTTGTCCCATGGTGGGTAAAAATATCTGTAGACAAAATTGCCCAAAGTGTACTCTACACAACTCTGAGAACCTGCAGAATGTTAGTAACCGTTCTTTATTTACAAGCACCCAAGTTTCTCAGCTCAGATGACTTTAGCCATAAAGTAAACAAGTTTTCTTATTGGTATATTCCCAGTGCTAATAATAGGATAATATAAATTAATTTTGAACATGGAACCTTTTTTTCTTCAGTTATCAACATTTCAGGGAAAATCTGAAAATCAAAAGACATGACTCAGGAGATATATTTATAGCGTGTTGAAGATTTTGACAAGAAACGATTTTGTAAGCTAAGTGCTAGCTCAAAATACACTAGCTCATCATGCTGGTTATTTGCTCTGGTTTACTACCAAACACTGCTTTCAAGCAGTTTATAATCATTTAAGGCAGATAAAAGTCACATTTAAAAGTTCATACAATAAAAGTATTTGTAAGCAGCTTAACTTTATGAGATAACTGCATCCTTTTATTAAAAAAATCATTTGTGGGGCTTGAACTCAGGGCCTGGGCACTCTCCTCAAGCTCTTTTACTCAAGGCAAGTGCTTTAACACTTTGAGCCATAGTGCCATTTCTGGTTTTCTGGTGATTACTTGGAGATAAGAGTCTCACAGACTTTCCTGGCTAGGCTGGGTTCAAACCCCAATCCTCAAATCTCAGCATTCTGAATAGCTAGGATTACAGGTGTGAGTCATTTGTGCCTCGCAACATCTTATAAAATAATAACACAAAAAGCTTAAATTTACAAAATTTAGTAGCGTAGATCTAATTTAAAAACTCTGAAGTTGTTTTGATTGGTAAGAAAAAGATGTGCTGTTTTTATTATCCAAGTCTCAGAAATTACAAGGATGTAAAGGAAAGGAAAATTTATCCTTGCACCAATTATTTATTAGCAAACTAGTCATCTTAAAATTAATCTATATTGAAGAGTCTGTTCTTGCTTAATATGTATCCTTACTGACCTGTTTCTAGACTGACATTTTCTTGTAAATGTAAATATATTTCAACACGAAACCTCAAATGCTATATTATTGGATATAATTGATGAAAGTAATAATGATAAACAACCACTCTGATCATATGCACTGAAAACTGAAGATTTGGTAGCGAGAGATCAGTTGATTGTAATTCCAGTTATTGCAAGGCAGAAACAAAAATTAGAACATGATAGAAACATCAGGGGAAAAAGTGATTTGAACATCAAAGAGCTAGAAGTATCGGGGAAAATTAATGAAGTTCTTGAAATTTTCAGCCTTTTAAATATTTTGTTCTAAAAGATTTCCTTCATCTTAGTACATTTTGAACTTCATTTTCATAATTTTAAGTTTCTGTTTTGTGAACACTAACATATGTGGCCACTATTAGTGTATATCATTACTAGAACATTCTTTTATTCTGCTTAGAGAATTAGCCAAACACATTACATTTCAGAATTACTTTAGGAAAGAATGGTGTTATAATAAGACTTCTTTACTTACTTCAATTTGAAGCTATTTCAGTCATTTGCAGGTACCAAATAAACATCTATTTCCTTTTCTAGACACAGTACATCACATAGAACTGAGCATTCAGTTAACATTGACCAAAAATAATAATTAAGTTAGCCTGAATCCCTCCCTTGAAGACTTACAACTTCACCACTTTGATTTCCCAGGCATGAAAAATACATTTCAAAGCAGTTACAACTGAATACTTGTTATCAAGGAAGGAGGAGTATTTGATCACTAGAGTGAGATAAGGCACAGTCACTTTGAGGACCTTGTGGATGCCATAACCTAGAAAAATGCAATCTATGGTCTCTGGGCAATATGAATGTTCAGGTATGTAGATGAAGACACCCTTTAGTTTCCTCAGAAACCAAAGGGGTAGATTAACATGAAGGGCTGGGAATGTGGCTTAGTATTATAGTGCTTGCCTAGCATGCATGAAGCCCTGGGTTCAATTGCTCAGTACCACATAAACAGAAAAGGCCAGAAATGGTACTGTGGCTCAAGTAGTAAAGTGCTATCCTTGAGTACAAAGAAGCTCAGAGACTGTGCCCAAGCCTTGAGTTCAAGCCCTAGGACTGGCAAAAAATTAACAATTTTAAAAAAGATTAGCACACATACACATCACAAGTATTTTTAGAAGCCATGGTTTAATAAATATATGACATAAAATGTGCTTATGCTAAAATAAAATAGTAGCATCCATAAAGTACAACAAAAATATGAAGGGAAATATTAATAATGAAATACTATTCTTGATGAAATATCTTAAAGGACTTTTCTGTCAGCAAAGTAAGCACAGAGATTCACCATTGGTGTGTTTTCATAAAATTATTCTCTCCAAGGAAGGATTTTGTCTGTGACAGAAGAGACTATGAAAGCAATGGACTTCAGTAGCTGAATTCTAATGTCACAGCTATGTCTAGAAGTATAATTCCCTCTATTGATAAGCTTTTACGGCATTACCCTATAAAACAAAACCGTTAGGAGTCTTCTGTTCCACACACAATAAAACCAGAACAATATTTCCTATGTGATGACAATAACTTCTGAAATTGAAAAATCTGGATATACTAAGCAATCTCGTCTAACAGAAACTTCTTTATATTAGGTTACTCCTCTACCTCTTCTGTACACCTTTGCTAGTCAGAGGATTCTGTTTGGGCTATGCAGTTCTTAACCAGAGTAAAATCATACTGCTACAATTAATTTAACTTATTTCTATTGCAAGAATCTCAGTGGGGATGGTGCCTAGCATACACAGGTTCCTGGGTTCAAACGCTAACACTATTATCTATCAATATCTACCTACCTATCCATGTGTGTATATGTGTGTATGCATATATGTATGCATATGAACATACAAAAATTAATCACATTGAATTGAAACTTTCAGCTTATACTCAGTTCAACTGCTTCCATGTGGATATATTCAGCATCCTTAATAAAAAAAAAAAAAAGACAAACTTAGCCAGGCACTGGGGGCTCACACCTGTAATCCTAGCTACTGGAGGAGACTGAGATCTAAGGATTGTTGTTCAAAGCCAGCCCTGGCAGAAAAGTCCGTGTAACACTTATCTCTAATAAACTACACAGAAAAAGTGTGAAGTGGCACTGTGTCTCAAGTGACAGAGCCTTGAGCACAAAAGAGTTTCAGGGATAGCTCCCAGACCCTGAGTTGAAACCCCAGGACTAGCCAATAGAAGAAAACAACCATGATAGGGCAGGAAAAAATGGGGAAAAACTCATAAATACAAAGCGTTCAACACAGGCTGATTAAATTCAAGTGGACTCATAGAACTATTAACATGATCCAAACATATTTGCAAAGTGTGTTTTAGTAGTTTAAATATTTTAATCTCTGTCATGAAAACATTAATCCATATGTTTCATAGATTTAAATTTTCATTGCCTTAGAGAAGGGTAATGAAATGAAATTAACTAATTTCGGATAAAATGTGTACTGACAATAAATATTTTTAGAACACAACATGATTTTTTTTTGGCTCCCCATTGGGAATCGAACCCTGGTCTCCCGCATGACAGGCAGGGACACTCACCACTATACAAACAAGGAACAACATGATTTTATGCCATGTTTAATATGTGTCCAGATCCTAAATGACTTATCTATACTTCCTCATTAGAAGTATATCAAATCATCTTAAGAAAGAATTTTAGAACCAAAAGCGTATCTTCAATTGAGAAAACGCTCTATCCCCATGGGGGGGGGAAGGGAGAGGAGAGAGAGAGAGGGAGCGAGAGAGAGATTTTTTTATTGCGCAATTACCCAGCTCCACTCATGATAATTCCCATACCCTCTCCAAAACATAAAGTAATCTCTCTCTTACCTTTTGTAGTTTTTTAATTTTTTTTCCAAACCTCACTTTTACCATACCTTCCTTAACTAAATCACAGAATTTTTACTTATTTTATATATTGTTAAAAAAATCTGACATCAGGAGCTGGGGATATGGCCTAGTGGCAAGAGCACTTGCCTCGTATACATGAGGCCCTGGGTTCGATTCCCCAGCAGCACATATACAGAAAATGGCCAGAAGTGGCGCTGTGGCTCAAGTGGCAGAGTGCTAGCCTTGAGCAAAAAGAAGCCAGGGACAGTGTTCAGGCCCTGATTCCAAGGCCCAGGACTGGCCAAAAAAAAAAAAAAATTCGGGGCTGGGGATATGGCCTAGTGGCAAGACTGCTTGCCTCATATACATGAGGCCCTGGGTTCAATTCCCCAGCACCACATATACAGAAAATGGCCAGAAGTGGCGCTGTGGCTCAAGCGGCAGAGTGCTAGCCTTGAGCAAAAAGAAGCCAGGGACAGTGCTCAGGCCCTGAGTCCAAGCCCCAGGACTGGTAAAAAAAAAAAAAAAAAAAAAAAAAAAAAAAATCTGACATCAGTTCAATATTACAATGTCTACTTAAGAGAGAGAGAAAAAAAAACTATACAACTGGGTAGCATTTCACATCCAATATGGCTTTTAATGTCAAACTCCACCACATGGGGAAATTTTATTTATAGCTAAAGAAAAGGAAGTGATGAACAGAAACATTGTGATTGGCTACATCTTGGCTTTTACCTTATCTGGGCACAATTTGGGAATTTTCAACCTAGGATTGACTAAGTGGCAGGTTACTATGACTGGCTGAAGCTCAGTTGATTAGCTACAAGAGTATATACACTCAATCATAACCTGCTTGCACATCAAGATAGGTTGTATTTATAACACATGAAGACTGAGCCAAACACATTTTTCTCAAGTAGACAGATTGATACTCAAATTCAACCAATTGAGATCAGTTCTACTTGTTCACTCTTGTTGTAATCCTATTTCTCTATTCATCATTGCTTTATCATTCACTTCTCCTCGTAGGATATCTTCAGTCTCACTTCTCTGTATATAAAAATATACTCAGTTCCACTCTAATATTCCGGAACACTTTAAAGAACCATTATTTTTTGTGACTCCCTTCAACTGCAATCTTTATTCTTCTTCCTCTTTTATCAATGATTTTCAAGCAGTATGTATCATCTTATCATGCATTTATTCTACCTTTTGCAATATTTCTGTGACAAAATATGAACAGAAATTCCTCTTTCCAATGTCATTTCTATTTGTTTATTTAATAAATTTACATTGACCACCTCCCATATGTCAGGTACTGTACTGGGAATTTGATTGTTGTGAGTGTTGACAAAGTTAAATTTTTATCATAAAAAATAGTCTGATAAAATGAATAGATTTCCAAACCTAATTAGTCTTGATGTCTCTCAGAAGTATTGGAAACCCATGCCTGCAACCCTAGCTACTTAGAAAACTCAATTTGGGAGGTTTGTACCTTGAAGCTAGCCTACACAAAAATTTGTGAAATACCAACAAGACCAATAAAAAGCTGAGCATGGTGATGCATGTCTGTCATCCCAGCTACACTGGAAATATAAATACAGAAATAGGAGTATTGAGATTCAGGCTACCGAGGTAAACAGCAAGAGAATATTAAAAATATAAATAAATAAGAACTCAAAAAATAACTAAAACAAAAAGGCTAGTAGTACGGTTCAAGTGGTAAAACTTCTGCCTAGTAAGTGCATGACCTTCTGTTCAAACCCCAGTACCATAAAAAATAGTGAAGAAGCATTTGAAACTGTAGACATGTTACCATTTCTAAAGGATCTTTTCTTCCTCTCCCTTTCTGCAAGTATTCTAGTTCTACATCTGTGATCTTTCCTCTGTGGCTTTACTATTTCCTTCTCTGACCCCACATGGCTTGCAGTCTTTTTCTTCTTTTACACTCTCCCAAGTGATTTGATTCTTCTTTTAGCTTCTGCCTTCTCCTCAGTCTCTATCTGTACAATCCAATTACTGTCCTAAGAGTCCAAAACACATTAAAAAGAAATTGCTGGTAAGGGGCACCAAAACACAAAGAGAAGGAATTTGTTCTGTGTTTTCAATGGACTAACTATTGGTTACAACAATCTATGTACTGTCAGATGTCTATAAAATTTCAAATATGTAAAACTGATTAAGAGTTGAAGAGCTGCAGATGCTTGTCTTCTGGTTAGTGTAAATATGTCTCTAAGGTTCATGTTTTGAAGTGTTGGTCCTCAGTTAGTGGTACAAAGAGAGGTCATTAGAGTTCTAACTTCACCAATAGATTAATGAAGACTAAATCAAGTGGAGCCTAGTTGGAGGAAATATATCACTAGAGACATGCCTTTAAAAGATATGTCTTATCTCTAGTCATTTTTGTGCCATCTGTCTCTCCTCCATGGTTGTCATGAGAAGCCTCTTTCTTGTGCTATCCCATTCCATGATGACATGCACTACAGCAATGGGACAAGCAACCACAAACCGAAACTTCTGAAATGGTGAGCCCAAAGAAGCATTTCCCCCTTGACATTAGTTTTTCTCAGTATTCTGTCACAGTGATGAAAAACTGACTAATAAAGCTTGATGCTTTGATTTGACTATTACAAATTGTATGCATGCATCAAATTACTATAACATCTTCCACAAATATATGCAAATGTCATGTCTTACTTTATGTTTTAATCATTGGATTGCATCATAGCCTATTTTATTTGCACATTAAACTCAATCTATCAATACAGATTCACTATCTTTCCTAACAAAGCAGTGAGTCTTTTTACCATCTAATAGTTAAAATATTTGTAAAACATATTCATGTATGGAAATATCACAATGAAACCTCCCTTGTAAAACTAATGTATGGGGCTGGGGATATAGCCTAGTGGCAAGAGTGCCTGCCTCGGATACACGAGGCCCTAGGTTCGATTCCCCAGCACCACATATACAGAAAACGGCCAGAAGCGGCGCTGTGGCTCAAGTGGCGGAGTGCTAGCCTTGAGCGGGAAGAAGCCAGGGACAGTGCTCAGGCCCTGGGTCCAAGGCCCAGGACTGGCCAAAAAAAAAAAAAAAAAAAACTAATGTATGCAATAAAAATAATTACATGAAAATACATTCATTGAGTATTTTCTGTGTCAAGCACTATTATAAAATTGTTTATATTTAACATCATGCACTTCAAGTAACCTTAAAAATGGTCACCATTATTAAATTTTCATCCAACAAGAAACTGAAACATTAAGAATTAAGTAATTTGCATAAATTAAATAGCAAATAAATGAAGGAAAATGGCTTCACATTCAAAAGCTGTAAGTTAAATTGTTGTGAACTAGGAATCCAAAGGATAAAAAAGTGGAATTTTTAAAAAATTAATACTTCAAAATGGTTTCCTTTTGCATCAATTCATTCTACTAAATGCCAAGGCCATCATGATCTAGCAGCTGGGATTATAAGAAGTTGACTGGGAGAAATGTGTACCAGTGAAACACCTAAACACTCCATTGAGCAAGGTAATTAATTACCTCTTATCTCATCAATTCATTACTACACATTTGTTAAGTAGTTACTAAATTTAAGGTCAAACTTATCATAAAGATTTACCATTTACCATAAAGATACAGAGAAACAATTGAGGGAGTTGGGAACTGTTTTATAAGCAGTATGTGGGTGCTTTTGAGTTTTCATGAGCAATAAATATTTTGGAATGTTTCTTCAATAACTCTTCTAGTACCCTTTGATCATAGGGTATTAAAGTCTTCCTTTTTATGTCAATACAAGTAGAGACATATGAGCCTAAGGAAAGACATGAAGACATTTGTCTTTTCATATGGGAAAGAGAAGAATTACACTGAGGTTTATCCAATCTGTGTACATTCCACACCCTTTCTGTACCAACAAAACCCCCAGGGAATGAATCAGGAAGAATAAACAGGAATAATCTTGACTTAACCAAGGTGTACAATGATAATTTGTATTTACATCCATTGACACTCCGAACTTCAAAGTAGGCTCACAAAGAGACATCATTTCATTTTATACCAAATGAAACACAAAGCTTGCCTTTAACAAAATAGCAATCTATACTAATTCTGTCATGTAGACATCCATTAAAACCACTCCCCAAGTTATAATATTAAGAATCACTCCTACATCTTTCTGCCATGTTCTTCTCAATTTACTAATCCTGTAGAGTTTTTTCTGTCCCTGCTGCCATTTACCCAACTCACAAGAACAAATCATTTAAGAGAGAAGATACTTTGAACATCTATTCACTTTGAAAACATTTATTAAACCCCAACTGTGCACTAGTCAATGTGATTGATGTAGGAAATACAACTTTGCAAAAAACGTATAGTATCATAATAATTGATCCTTGATCCACCACAATGTTAATCAGTCTGTGCTGCTGTGACAGAATACCTCAGAGTGAGTCATTTTGAAGATAAACATTTATTCTTCACAGTTCTGGCGCCTGGAAATCCAAGATCAAAATGCCAGCAGAGATGTAACTCAGTGGTAGCATGTTGACTAGTATACACAAGGCCCTGTATTCCAGCTCCAGTATTGAGAAATAATGCCAGCATGATCAAGTTCTAGTGAAAGACCTAAGAATGGGCTGGTTAACAGATGAACATCTCATACAAGGTTCATAGACATACAAGGTTCAAAGAGACAGAAAGAAAGCAATTGTTTGTGTCTTTTGTTGTTGTTGTTGTTGTTTCTTTTCTGTCAGTTGGAGGGCTTGAACTCGGGGCCTGGGCACTGTTCTTGAGCACTTTTCCTCAAGTCGATTACTTCTACTTTGAGCCACAGCAACACTTCCAGTTTCCTGGTGGTTAATGAGTCTCATAGATGTCCTTGCCTGGGCTCGCTTTGAACTCCAATCCTCAGATCTCAGACTCCTGAATAGTTAGGATTACAGGCATGAACCACCAGCATCCAGTTTGTTTCTTTTCTTATAAGAGCAATAATCCAACTGTAAATTCCCCAAACTACATGTCCTAATTATCTCTCAAAGTTCCCAGGCTCTAATTTCAAACATCTGGGGTTAGAATTTCAACATATGAATTTTGGAGAGACTTAAGAAATTAGTCTATAGAAACCACCAACACAGAACACCACGAACTGGTGAATAGTTGTGAGTGCATTGACTACAGTTCTTACATCAGATTTATCTTTTCAACTCTACTGCTTTAAAAAAAATCAAATAGGTAATATACAGAGGGCTTACCGTTACGTGAGGTAATGAGTACATTCTTTTTGAACAGTGTTACTCTCTCCCTCACTATGTCCCACTTACCCCCCTCCTATCCCCACAGGTTGCAAAGTTCATTCCCAACATAGCATCTAGTGAGTATACTGTTGCATTAGTCCAACCTTCTTCCCACCTTTTCTTCCCTTCCCCAAATCAGATAAACTTATGTACAAGACAAAGGCTACAGAAATCAAAAAGAGTAACAACAGGGAGCAAACCAAAGTGAAAAAAAAGAAAGAACTTCAAACAGAAAAAGACAAAAAAAAACAAAACAAAAAAAACCTCTTGCTTCCATTTCTTGGAGTTCATTTCAGTGAGCTACATTTTATATGGTCATATGCACATAGCTATTAAGCCATTGTAATCCTCTCCAAAGAATATCTTAGACATATAGTTATTACAAATGAAGGATACCATGCAGCCTACTTTTCTTTGGGTCTGGCTTACTTTGCTTAACATAATTTTTTCCAAGTCTTTCCATTTCCTTATGAATGGGGCATTGTCATTCGTTCTGATGGAAGCGCAGAATTCATTCACTGAAGAGCCTCTGGGTTGATTCCATATTTTAGCCATGGTAAATAATGCTGCAATGAACATGGTTGTATTGGTCATTTCGGTGTGGCCTTCCTTGTGATCACGAGTAAATGCCTGGGAGTGGGATTGCTGGGTCATATGTTGAGTCTTTTAAGGAACCTTCATACTCCTTTCCAGAGTGGGTGAACAAGTTTACATTCCTTTTGGCCACATTTCCACCAGCATCTGTTGTTATTAGTTTTCTAGGGCTTCATATCTAAAATATACTTAGAGCTCTAAAAATGAACCCCCTCCAAAGCAAATCTTCAAAGAAACAACAACCACAGTAATAAATGGCCTAAAGACTTAAAGACTTCTCCAAGGAGAATGGCCAATAGATACATGATGAAATATTCAACATCTCTGGCCATAACAGAAATGAAAATCTAAACAACATTGAGATTCCACCTCAGCCCAGTTATAATGGCCATAATCAACTCTACTTTTGTTTGTTACTGCTGAAACTTACAATATAATTTCTTAAACTTGTTATGTAGGCTTACATTTTGAAATTCTATCTAGTATTTGAGACCCTATATCCTGTCTAGAATATTCACAGGATCTGTTGATCTTGCTTTGCTATTTCTACTTCAACATTAAGAGTACAACTAGAAGGGCTAGGTATGTGGCTTATTGGTACAGTGCTTTCCTAGCATGCGTGAAGTCCTGGGTTCAATTCCTCAATGTCACATAAACAGAAAAAGCTGGAAGTTGCACTATAGATCAAGTAGTAGAGTGCTAGCCTTGAGCAAAGGAAGCTCAGGGACAGTGTACAGGCCCTGAGTTCAAGCCCTAAGACTGGCAAAAAAAAGAGTTCAACTAGACTGCAGACTTATTATGGTTACTAAGATAGAATCCCTGCTTCCGTCTGTGATTTGCTTTTTGGCAGTCCTGGTGTTTGACTTGAGGACTGGCTCTTTGTTTTTGTTTCTAATTTAATTCTATTGTCAAGGTGATGTACAGAGAGGTTGCAATTATATATGTGGGGTAGTTACTACATTTCTTGTCAAACTTGTTACCCCCTTGGCTCTTGGTCACTTTTGTTTTGTTTTTTACATTCCTGCCTCTATGTCTTTCTCTTTGTTCTATTATCCTCTCTTCCATACTGATCTCAATTCTCCTTTACTTACCTTCTTTATCCTCTAGCTTGTACCCTTTAAAACCCTAATAATCTACCCTAGTAATCTCCCAAGTCACTCTGTGGTAAAGACTGTAAACACATAATAACTAAAGGCTTTGTGCAGGCTATGAAAAGGCTCTAGCACTAAGTCATGGCCCTAGATCCCATAATACATTTCTTAATGTATTTTGCAGACTTCCTGAATTCCATGGCTTGCTCAACTAGAGAAACCTACATCAATGATATTATCAGAGTCTCTCAAAGCCAGCTCATCTTCTATGGAATGTAGGAATTTTCTTCAGTAGTCAGACTTTTAAAAAACATTTTCTGGGTCACTTGTTCATCAGGGTCACCATTGTTTTTGAGCAAATATCTAAGCTTCATGCTTTGGGAGTAGTGACACTTAAGTTTCTGGTCCTCACCAAGAAGTTTCAAAATGTACTCAGATTTCATGGTGTATGATGCCCTTGTTGTCTCTATGATCTTCTAGCATCTAGTGGAAACAATAGTATGTAGTAGAACAAACACTGAATTGGGCATCTTAGAGTGTGGTTTCTTGCTATTTCATTGATTTAATCACATACTTTGGATATACCATTTGCAATAAGCTTAAGATTATTCATATATGTCCAGTCCATAATGGTTATTTCTGGTTCCTCATGTCCACAGCTCATTTCTATATCCTCTGTAACCTATATGAAAGATCTGTGTGTGTGTGTGTGTGTTTGTGTGTACAGACATGTGTGCATGCATATGTACACAGATACTTGGGCTTAAACTCAGGGCATTATGCTGTCTATTGGCCTTTTTGCTCAAAGCTGATGCATCACCACTTTAGCCATTTCTCTATTTCTGGATTTTCTCTGCTTAACTGAAAATACAAATGTCTGCCCAGGTTGCCTGTAACTAGCAATCTGTAGATGCCAGCCCCCTAAATGATCAGGATTACAAGTGTGACACACTGGGGACCAGTTAGAAATTTCTGTATTCATTTTATTCTACTGGTCCTTATCATATTTTAGTTTCTCAGACCATTGTTGCTGTTCTGGTTAGAGCTATTTAAAATCAGATAAACAAAGCAAAACAGTAATAATAAAAGGCTGGCTACAGCAGCTTCTGCTTCACACACAACCTAATTCCAGAAAGCAGTTGACAGTGTCATGGAAACTGCCTGTGAATACTGTAAGAATGACAGGTAAACTGGAAGCACCATTACTGAGGAGGAGTTAGAAGTAGAGGGACCTATGTGTGGATGATTTTCTTCTTTTAATTAAACCACTTCATTCTCATTCGAAGGAACTAAACTGCAATTCCCTCAGACATTTAAATGACTCATATATTTCAGTGCTTGAACATTAGCTCTGTGAATACCTAAAATGGGACTAAGTGAAAATTAGATAACATTTGCTTGACATTGTCATTGGCCTTTTTCTAATGTCAAAGATGGATTTGCATAATTATTCTGAAAACTAGGAAAGTGCACCCAGCAGGAAGCTTCCTGGCTGGTGGTAGGTTTTAGCTTTCCTCCAGCTGTGACTCTCAAGATGACGAAAATCTCCTTTCAGAAATGAACAGAGAGAGGGAACACTTGCTAAGATGCTGCAATAACTGCTTAACAACAATTTACTTTGCATACTGATTTCCCACGTCTAATTAAGATAGGCCTGATATCCAAGTGATTGAACAACCTCATGCTTGGTGTGAAAAGGGCTTCAGAGCGAACAGAGGCCAAATGATGTTACCTCATAAACTTCTTCCAGATTAAAATTCATTCATGCTGCGTAGATGCATGAGAGAAGAAGCAAGCTTCTAAAGCCTACTACTGTAACAGGTGTGAGTTTGTGGTACAATCTTGTCTTTCCAAGGTCACCAAAATCATAAAATGTCTCCATGAAAGGAGAAAATGAATGAACCAGGTAAAGCTTCTCCAAAAAGTCTGCAACACTTGCCCTTTCCACAGAGCACTAATTCCAGGCTGTCTTTAATATTATTTTCTTATTTCCCAGGATGCTCTTACAAAAGACTTGAAACTCTTTAACAACCTTAGGCTTCTCTTCTCTTAGGGTGTCAAGAAATTATTTTTTCTTTCAGTTTTAAATAATTACCGTCTGTTTTGTTAAGCAAGCTCCTTACCACTTCAAGATCAGGTCAATTTTGCTGTAATTTTAGATAACATACAAGAAGTTTCACTATGTTAATAAGAAAAAGAAACAATAGTAAAATTCTTGAACTCCTGGAATAAAGCTTCAAATAAAAGAGAACATTTCCATTACAGTCAATTCGGAGACTCGCAGGCTCTTCTGGAACTTGTAAAATCACTGTATTTGGATCAACAATAAGATCATCAGGTTTTCCTTCAAAAACAATACTTTAATGTGAACCTAACAAGATATTGTACAGTGAGCTTTGGGTAGTTACAACATCTTATATGCTTGCTCATTTTCATATTGATTCTTTCATATTGAGTAATTATTCTGAATTACCTTTTGCTTTTGTTGTTGTTTGTTTCCTTTTTTTTTCAGAATAGATGATCTAACTATATGGGTCACAAGGTGGTCTTCAGTTCTTTCTTTCTTTATTCTTTGTCAGTCATGGGGTTTGACTGCAGGGCCTGGACACTGTCCCTGAGCTCTTTTGCTCAAGGCTAGTGCTCTACCACTTCAAGATAAGAGTCTCACGGAGTTTTCTGCCTAGGCTGATCTCAGCCTCCTGAGTAGCTAAGTTTACTGGTATAAGCCACCAGTGCCTGCTTGTCTTCAATTCTTTTCTTTTTCTCTTTTTCCTTTTTTCTTTTCTATCTCTTCTTTATTGTCAAAATGAAGTGCAGAGGGGTTACAGAGTCTCCTGCCTCAGCATCCTGAGAAACTAAGACTATAGACTTGTATCACTGTGGCCAGCCCTAAAGAAATTGCTTTAGTATTCCAGATGTGAAACAGAATGCATAAATGTCAAGGGGAAAGGGGCTACTTTTTCTTCATTCAATTGTATCACTTACTAGGTTCAAATTGTGATTGTTCTTTCTTTGACTTTATTGTATATATGGCACTATTAAGCAGAGCCTGCATGTATAGCTCTCTGCCTCTGTTATTCTGCTTTGAATACAACGAACTTTTAAGAGGTTTCAAATGCTGTAGAGCAATAGCAAACCTCCCAGCTTAGTCCTAGTTTGAACTAGAGGTTGCAGCTTGCTAAACAGTAATTCACCTTGGAATAACCCCATGAACACAGAATGAGCAGATAGACTGATTCTGGATTTCTGACATTTTTAAAAGAGCAAATGCCTAGTTTCTAAGGTAAAAAAGTAGCAGTAGAAACAAAAGTCATATCCATTTAAAAAACTTTGCTGTTATTTATTTACACTTTTCATTGGTACAACATTTTACAGTTTACAAACTATTTTTCCAACCATTTATTTAGGACTCTAACACTGTAGGACAAGTATTGATTAATATAAGCATTTGACAGATGTAGAAATCCAGACAGAAAAATAATGCCCAGTTTTGTATTATGGTTTGGTTTACATGTGAATCTGATTTCCTTTGTGATAAATCCAGAATACAGGTAGCAGAAGAATTCACAATTCAGTACAGTAGTGTGGGACAGTCTCACCTTTATTTCAGCTAGAATTTTCACTGTGTTAAATGTTGTGCAAGAGCAGCAAGTATGCTTCTTCTTATGCAGAAATAGGCATGATACAGATGTGACAGGTCATGTTCAGTAATGAACAAATGATCATCATTATCTGCCACACAATATGACCTAAGAACCCCAAAATATACAGATTAAAGTGTGGCTTCAGCTGCATTTCCTGACTATTTTCTAATAAATTTTGGGAATTAAAACCTGCGCCTCAAAGCAGACATGTTGTTGCACATCTATAATCATCTATACTTGACAGGCTGACATAATAGTTGGAAACCCAGGAGCCCAGGAGTTGGAAACCAGCATGGACCCAACCCCTGTCTCAGTGAAGTAATTAAAATTAAAATAAAACAAAAATTAAAATCTGTGGTTCACACAAGTCAAGGAATGATTGTCTTGTGAATATTTAAAAATTTTATACCAAGGAATGGAACCCAGGGCCTCATGCATATTAGACAAGCACTCTACCACTAAACCACATTCCCAGTCCATGACATCTTGTTAACCAACAGCCTGTCTGTGGGAGATAAAGTGTAAGACAAGTTTTCTACAGTAACTGTTAGGAAAAATTTCCAAGATCTAAAGAAGCTATATTCTCCAATCTCTGTGCAGTCTAAGCACAGTCTAAGAAGAACACAGGGATAATTTCTGATATTCTTCTGGTAAATCTTAAAAGGAAAAAAATAAAATGAGGGTCTAATATTCTATGAAGACAGTCATTCAAAAATAAGAAATGGAAAGTTTGCAACATTTTTAGTAAGATCTTTGCATTCCTTGGAGATATTGTAAAGGTAACAATATTCTAAATTTTAAAGGCTATTTCTATGATGGGATGATGTATTCACAAAATTTTATTATTGAAATATAGCTACTAAACTTGCTAGCTGGAATGTGTTTATGTGCAAAGCTGCACTCTGAAGAAAGTAATTATTACTGTTATATGTTTCCGTTGCTACTGCTCAATTCTCATTTTCATACCTTAAAAAGAAAAACAGGTTTAACTAATGCAATGCTTATTAGCATGTGAATATGGATCTAATTGTCCCTTTTTGACTGTAAGAGGTAATTGGAAATGTCTTCTATGTTAGTACTTAAGGAATATGCCACATGTGCAATTATAACTAAAAATGTTCATTTAAAAATTGCAACCTTGTTTCTTTGTCTTTTAGTAACACAATAGTTGCTTGTCACTCTGTACTTTCCTTAGATCTGTTGAGAAGTAAAAACAAGTATACTGTACGTATTTAATTTTAGCAGAAAGTAGAATTCTCTAAAACTGAGAACACTCAAGGTTGCATCCAGCAATGCCAAAAAAAAAGTTAAAACACAAAAAGCAAAGTGGTTATTTGGCACCAAATATATCCTGAGATAACCCCTTTAGTTTAGCTTTTGTTGGATTCAGTTTCTTTTGAACTGTATGAATACATTCAGGAAAAAGAATAGCCTGAATGTTCTAAAAATTTCTCAGAAATATTTTCTGTGACCTTTTCTAAGACTCAATAAAAATATTTCCACCTAACATTGTAAGTCTCTCCTTTATTCCAGCTTAGACAATGACTTTCTCACTTTAAAATATGTGCTGGAGACTGTGATAGTTAAATTTGCATGGTGTTGCTGAGTAACTGGGCTCATTTAATTAGGACTGTTGAACCTATTAAAGTGAAAAAAAAATCTTGACTAACCAGGTTTCTTTTTGACCGCATAGTATCAAATACTAGTTTGTTTAATTGCATTTGTTTGGTTATACTGTTATCTAAAGTGACTACTCAAACTGCCATTTTATAGACCACATAGAAATTTCAAAATATCTTTGCTACACACATTTCCTGTCCTATGAAGCTAGTCCTCAGTATGTTTCTTCTATGTTATACTGACATCTATGGACTCCATAAGAGAAATTCAGCTTTTGAAAAAACATATGCTGGCTGCTTATAAGCAATTTCAGATGTGACTTACCTATGTATACTAAGTGCTTTCTTAATATATTATGTGTGAAACACTATTTGGTCTTTGAACCATAGTACTTAGGACAAAATCATAAAGTTCTCCCTAACTACACCAAAACTTCAGAGTCAATAAATCTTTAGGAGGCTTAGTTTTTAGGATCTCCTTTTAATGAAGCATAGTCCTTATTGGTAAAATGAAATCAATATAGTTTTGTCAGTGCATGTATATCCACTTATAATATTAATTTTACATTATTACTATGATTACTGCTGCTTACTACTCTAAACACACATAGTACAATAGTAGAAAACTCTCCACTGGACTCACTCCCAAGAATTTCACAATCATTCAAGCAGAAACGAAACATGAAGAGAACAATAGATATGACATGTACTATGATAGGGAATATTTATAAGGACAAGATAAAATGTTGTAACAAACATCCAGATTTCAGTAGCCTAAGTCAATAAATGTTATTTTGTTCACTTAAGTCAAACTCCAATATGGTCAGCACAAAGGAAACATGCCTCTACTCAAGCCAGTCATTTGAGTAACCAAATTCCTTCACTTTTGTAATGCACTACCTTCAATACACGGTCTCTAAGATTATTATGGAGATGAAAGAGAAAGAGAGTATGGCAAAAGCAGGTCCACTCCCTCCTACCCCAACCTAGAGACACATAACTCCTACTCACATTCTATAGGGGAGAATCAGTTACATGGCCCCTCTTATTGAAAGAGAAACCGAGAATGGTAGTTCATCTGTGTCCCCAAGAAACAGGGTTGCTGAACCAGTATTGATAATTATATCTAATGAGAGGTAACTAGGTAATTTGCTCACTAGAAGTAAGTAGTGCTAAATAAAGCACTTCATACAATCTTGCACATGCTACCCCAGTATCACCAAAAAAATTAAATATCAATTTGTTCTCTAAAATTTAACTTATTTTATATGAAAATAGCAGGTGATCACTATAGAAAAGTAGAAAATAGAGAAACAAGAATGGTGCTTATGGCAAGTGCCTGAAATCCTAGCTACTCAAGAGACTGCTATCTGAGGATCTTGGTTCAAAGCCAGATGAAACAAGAAAGTCTATGGGACTCTAATCTCCACTAAACTACCACAAAAGCCAGAAGTGGAGCTGTAGCTCAAATGGTACAACACTAGCCTTGATCAAAAGAAGCTCAGGGGGCTGGGGATATAGCCTAGCGGCAAGAGTGCCTGCCTCGGATACACGAGGCCCTAGGTTCGATTCCCCAGCACCACATATACAGAAAACGGCCAGAAGCGGCGCTGTGGCTCAAGTGGCAGAGTGCTAGCCTTGAGCGGGAAGAAGCCAGGGACAGTACTCAGGCCCTGAGTCCAAGGCCCAGGACTGGCAAAAAAAAAAAAAAAAAAAAAGAAGCTCAGGGTGTGCCCAGGCCCTTAGATCAAGTCACATGACTGGCACAAAAAGGAAAGAAAGAAAGAAAATAGAGGATCAAATTTTTAATTAATAACTACATAGGTACAATAAGCAGAATATACCAAATGGCTTAATATATTTTTACTAAATTCTAATTTTGACTTCTTGCTTTGTCAATTATTGACAAGTACATGTAGTTCATGTGGTGTGTTCATTCAATGACTAGTTCATTTTTGAGATAATTGGAGTGAACTAAAATCATAAAAATTTACCTCTCAACTTTAAATTATTTCTCAGAGGAGTAAATAAGTTACACTATTAGTTATTGTTGCTGGAGGAAATGCTGCAGAAGAAGGATTTAAGAGAAGGAAATATTTTTACTCATTAGCTTCAGAGAGTTCACTCCAGGGTTGGTTGACTCCATTGTGTCTTCTGGCCATGAACCAGAGAGAGATGTCAAGGACATGGTATATCTTTCTAGAGAACATCTTTCAATGACCTAGTTCACATAACTAAACCCCATCTTCTAATTTTCTTACCTCCCAATAAATCCATTAAATTATGAATCTGTCAATAATTAACTCATCGGTTGTATCAGACATTTCATTATCCAAATGCTTCCTAAAAGTCCCAACCCAGAACACTACTGTAATGAGAACCAAAGATGAGCATTTCAGAGGATATTTCATAACAAATACCTAGTGAGAACAGTGTTTTTAAAATCCTAAAGATATATAAAGTACACAATCACTTATTAGATAGATGTAAACCTATATGATGGGAATTCCACTCAATACCAATGTTTTATTTGAATAACTATGGATAACTAGATATTACTAGTGGTAAATAGGCACATGGGTAACAAGAAATAACTAGAGTAGCTAGAGGAATCCAAAATGCTGAAAAACACATTCTCCTAATTTCCTAATTCTCATTTTGTAAACATCACTTACCCCTGGATTTCTTTATCATGTCCATACTAGGGTCTCTCATTTTTTCAACTTCATACTATCCTGATACTGAAGATCAATTTATTCACTGCATAGATCTTTCCAAATTATGTAGTCTATTTTCACTTGGGATCTAATACTGTTGAATTAGTTCTCAGTGATAGTATATCACAAAAGTCCACTTTCAGGGTACTGTTTACCCTGAAGAAATATAAGTAGCTTCACAGAAAATATCTGAAATATGACATTTAAAAAATATCTGAAGTATGAAAAGAACCAGGAAACTGCATAGAAGATAACAAGTTTGGCAATGGCAGTTATGGAAAACATATTTGCGATTGGCAAAAAAACAAATCAAAGTGACTTGGAGAAGAAAAGTAAATAATCAATTTATATAATCATGTGTGCAGATCTAGAATATCTCGACCAGGTATTTAATGATGATGTAAAGAATATTTCCATCTTTCCCTTCTTTGGTTTCTTTTCTCATAGGTTTCATTCTAAAGTACTAACACATGTTTTTTCCATATGTGAAGGAGGATAAGTGTTGTTTCCTTTCTACTTTTAGATTTATGACCTGATAAGCAGGGTCATTTTCTTCAAATTCAATATCAAATACTTTAAGGAGGGATTCAATTTGACTGAATGTGGTCAAGAGTCAACCTAGAATAATCAGTTTATTAGATGTATGAAGTTAAAAAATTAGGGAATTGCATCCAACACTTTTACTGAAATAATATAAAACAGAAAATATCAAAGGAAATGTGCTTTGCATATAGTATATTACACACAGTGAAGGTAGGTATTTGCTTACAAAATTTTATTGCAGATGTGTATTTGCAGGCATGTATTGTATTGAATGTGCATATACGTGTATGTGCATGTATTTTGGATTGAGATTCCATCTCACCCCAGTAAGAATGTCCTTTATCAAGAAAACTAACAATAACAATTGTTGGAGGGGATGTGGCCAAAAGGGAACCCTACTTCATTGTTGGTGGGAATGTATGGAGTTTCCTCAGAAGGCTAAATATAGAACTCCCCTATGACCCAGCAACCCCACTTTTGGGTATCTATCCAAAAAACCACAAACAAAATCACAGTAAGACCATGAGCACAACAATGTTCATCACAGTGCAATTTGTCATAGCTAGAATCTGGAACCAACCAGATGCCCCTCAGTAGATGAATGGATCAGGAAAATGTGGTACATATACAAAATGGAATTTTATGCCTCTATCAGAAAGAATGACATTGCCCCATTTGCAAGGAAATGGAAGGACTTGGAAAAAAATTATACTAAGTGAAGTGAGCCAGACCCAAAGAAACATGGACTCTATTATTCCCTCATAGGGAATAATTAGCACAAGTTTAGGCTAGTCACAGCAGAGGATCACAAGAGCCTAATAGCTATGCCCTTATGAATGCATAAGATGATGCTAAGTGAAATGAACTCCATGTTATGGAAACAACTGTTGTATCACTGTTGTAATTACTTTCAACATGCCATGCGAAACTGTAGCTTCCATTGTTGATGGTCCTCTTGTATCCTCTTCCTGTGATTGTACCCGCACTATCACTGTATCTTATCTGAGTACATTGGAAACTGTATATACTGGTATTAGAACTAGGGAAGTGAAAGGGAAAATCAAAATCGAGAGACAAAGGATAAAAAGACAAACAACTCCAAAAGCAATACTTGCAAAACCATTTGGTGTAAACCAACTGAACAACTCATGGGGGGAAAGGCAAAGAGGGAGGGGGGAATGAGGGAGGAGGTAACAAATAGTACAAGAAATGTATCCAATGCCTAAAGTATGAAACTGTACCCGATCTGTATATCAGTTTGACAATAAAAATAAATAATTTTTTTAAAAGACCTGTGTCAGAAGCCTAGTCCTGTGCACTGTAAGGACTGACATTGAGTAGCTACTGCAAAAAAATTACATGAGTGGAGAGGAGATGTTACAGTTTCCAAAGGGTTCCACAGAGAAAAATTATAACATACCAACTACAGAATACATACACTTCTATTAAAATTATCTGAGAAAAAGGTTCAGATTCAGACTTCTAATCAGAGGGTCTACAAGAACTAGGCACTACTTGAAACTGAGTTCATTTTAGTATATTGTTTGCTGAGGGCAAGTATAGAAAAGAAGCCACAGGTCGAAATTTGGAAATGGCATGTTTGTAATCATTAAAAAGTCAAAGATAAACCTTCTAGGTCCAGGCCACAAATATAGGTAACAAATAAACGATTTAATAGTCAAGGCAGCCAGGGGCTGGTGACTCATGCCTGTAATCCTAGCAATCAGGGAGGCTGAGAGCTAAGGATCATAGTTCAAAGCCAGTCCACACAATAAAGTCCATGATGATTTTATCTCCTTTGAACTATCAGAAAACCAGAAGTGGTGCTGTTGCTCAAAGTGATAAAGCACTAGCCTTGAGCAAAAAGAGCTCAGGGACAGCACCCAGGCCCTGAGTTCAAGCTCCACAATCAACCAAATAAAAACCAAAACATTGTAAACCAACTGCAATGGGGGGAATGCATTGGAGAGGAGGGAGGGTGGGTGAAAAATGAGGGAGGAAGTAATAAATTGGACAAGAAATGTACTCTCTCACTACCTTACATATGTAGGTGTAATCCCTCTATACATCAACTTGACAATAATTTTTTAATACTCAAGGATAGAGAACAAGTTATTTATGTAAGGATGTATGTATATGCAACCTATCTTTAAAAGAATCCAATTTCCAGAAAATGGATACCATTATCACTCTAAAATTGTGAAATATATGGGATCAAATTCAGATTTTTGAAAGTTCATGCACAAGACTATGAGTATATTCAGTTATGTAATTAATGTTTAGTGCATAAGATGAATAAATATTTAATGTTTAATCAATGGTTCTATTATTATTTTTGTATATAGTATCATAATGTCAAGAATTTTTTTCTATACACTATGTGATAATGATAATAACCTGACTTAGGCATTGGCACTATTTTAAGTAATTTGTTAACATAACAGTAATGGACTTTTTTTCAGCAACAAGTTTGACACTTATACGTTTATCTAAGTTACAAGGTGTTACCACTATGCCACAGGCCTTATATTAAGTGTTGCTAATATCCCCTGAAAATAGACCAACTAGGCAATGCTTGTGCCCTTTGTAGTTAACATCAGATGAGAAATCTGATAGGCCAAGGTTGAATGGGTATTTTTGTAGTTTATCACTGAATTGGTGCTGCCTCTAGCTATGTTCAGAATGAGGTGTTCTTTTCATTCAAGCAAAGACATTCCAGAACAGCATAAAGAATGAAAAATGAACTCATAATCTCATTATGTTCTATTCCTTATTGAAATACAAGGTTCATAAATCGGTGACAGGGATGTTACAAAGGGTTAAGGTTCTGAGTAGGTGTCCGCATTGTGCCTATTCAACTTGAAAGGTAGTTTTATCTCATCTTCTTCCATTTTTTTAAACAATTTGTATGACTTTCAAAGACTCAGACAAGAGAAAACATAGTCTACAAAGTCACCAATAAGAATTATTAGTTGTCAATATTGGACATGATAACACTGAAGCTTCGATATAGTTACAGAACAAGAAATACAGAAATAGAAAGTAATAGAATGTCTTTGTGTAGGCATTCTTAAATTTGAATTTGTCGATATGAAATTACTTAAAACCAATAGATTTGGGGGGAGGAGAAAAAGCACAACATATGCACATATGAAATACTATTGTGAAAGTCATTGGTATATATTTACAAAGTTAAAGTCAAATAGGCTCAATTGAGATGAGCTCTAGTGGGAAGAGAACTAATAGGATGAAAATGGAGGAATATTGTTGATATAGTTCATCCGGATGTTTAAAAATAGAACAATAAAACTCACTGAAATTGCTTCAAGGAAGATTTTGATGGGAAAGAATTATAGAGGGGGTTAAGATGATCAGGATAAGTTGTTCACACATATGAAAACGTCACAATAAATCCTCCATTATACAACTAAAGTGTGCTAATAAGAGCCTATGGCAAGAGTGCCTGCCTCGGATACACGAGGCCCTAGGTTCGATTCCCCAGCACCACATATACAGAAAATGGCAAAAAAGAGAGAGAGATTTTTAGGAAGAAAAAAAATTATATACACATATGAACATACCTTGTAATCTTAAGGAAAGCTGTTGATTGGTAGGGGTTGAAAGCAGGGGAAGAGAAACCACCAGAAATTGTTATTCTCTGCAAAGTATTATATGTACACATCTGTAATGCCATGATGAAACCCTTGCCACAATTAATACATATTAAAAGAAATGGACTGCCGTAAAATCAAACAGGCTTTGTTAGGGGTAGATATGAGCAGGTAGAGAATGAATGAAGAGGGTGAATAAGGCTACATATAGTCAAACTGGTTTACTTGCATTTGTGAAAATATGTGCAAACACATTTCAACAGTGAAACCTGTTAAAATTGCTTTTAAAAGGGGTTGGAAAAGAAGCGGGAAGTGTTAGAGGCTGTGCAATTGATCAGGATGCATTGTATAGATGTATGGAAAGAGATAAATGCTTATACATACCCCTGTACAACTAAGAATGGTATTTTACAAAACAAAACTGGAGCCAGTCACTGGTGTCACACGCCTATAGTCCTAGCTACTCAGGAGCCTAAGATCTGAAGACTGTAGTTAAAAGCCAGGTCAGGCAAACAAATGTAACTTTTCTCTCCAATTAATCAGCAAAAGGCCAGAAGTGGAGTAATGACTGAAGTGGTAGAGCACCAACCTTGAGGAAAATGTTAAGGGACTAGAATTCAAGCCCCGATACACAGACACAAACTACAACTAAGCTAGCCAAAACACTATATGATTCCACTTATAAGGCAACTAGATCATTTACAGAGGCAGGAAATAGGAAAAAGAGTGCTTGAGATTGTGAGAGGGAAGAATTAGAAAGTTAGGGTTTAATGAATACAGAGTTATAGCTCTTCAAGATAAAGGAAAGAGTACTAGACACTAGTTGCACAATAAAGTAAATGTACTTAGAATTACTGAACTATATGCTTAAAATGAAAATGGTGAACCTGATGTGAGTAGCTAACAACAATTAAAATTACTTATTTTAAAGAACTAAACATAAAGTACTGTTCCTTTATTTTGTCCTTCATAAACAGTACTGTCTCCCCTTTGTCCTCCATTTAGTCTATTTTCCACACAGAAACAGGAATGGAGAATGTAATCACTGTATTCTTTATTTAATTACTCGAGGATAAGCTGCAGAATTTCTGTTCTGACATGCAAGAATCTTCACCTAACCCATCTACCTGACTCCATCCTTTAATATTGCCTGATTTTATTTTTTATTTTTATTTTTTTCAAATTTTTATTATCAAACTGATGTACAGAGAGGTTACAGTTTCATACGTTAGGCATTGGATACATTTCTTGTACTGTTTGTTAATATTGCCTGATTTTAAACTTTTGATCAAGCTGTACCAAATTATTCTTCATTTTCAGTAGGTGATATTTCATGATTTGTAACCATCTAAAATGCCTTTTCAGAGTCTCCCATTTACCTTCTAGACACCTCATCCTTCATGATCAGGCTTAGTGTCTGCTATGGGGAGCTTTTCTTGACCATGCAGAACACTGCTGTCTTTTGTCTAAACCTCTACCTGGTAGCACACTCTATCATTGCAGGTAGCACGCCATATTGCAAAGATTTGTTTAATATGTCTGCATGCCTTAGTAGACTAGAAGGTCCTCAAGGTCTCGTTCACATTTGTATCCCTAAGGTTCAGATCACAGTAGCCCAGTGTCTGCTACCTAAGCATTGCTTTACACATAGCATTCAATAAGTAAACATCTACAAGTTTGTTTATTAATCTTAGCATACGCTTGACAATGTTGCCCCCATTTGCACTACTGCTATCAATAAAAATTCTAAGAAAAAGCTCTGTGTTGTCAGGAGAATAGCCAGACCATCCATTATCTGATGATAGGAAAGGAATACCTAGAAGTCTGTGCCTTCCTGGCCCTTTGTGGCCCTGGAAATGCTCACTTCTTTTTCCTTTTCTTTTTTTTGGCCAGTCCCAGGGCTTGAACTCAGGGCCTGAGCACTGTCCCTGGCTTCTTTTTGCTCAAGGCTAGTACTCTGCTACTTGAGCCACAGTGCCACTTCTGGCCTTTTTGCATATATGTGGTGCTGAAGAATCGAACCCAGTGCTTCATGTATATGAGGCAAGCACTCTTGCCACTAGGCCGTATGACCAGTCCCTCATTTCTTTCTTATAAACTAAGAAAGGATTGAGGGCTTGGGTAAGGGAGCCTTTCAGGAAATGGGGTCTTTTCTGTTAAAACTGAACTTTGTTCTTCATGGAACTGTTATTATATATGATGTCCAGTGCTTTGAGCCTGTTATGAATTAAGAAGGTTTAGTTAGACTGGTTTTGAAATGTTCTACTAGTGTGTAATAGTATTTGTGTGAGAAATTTGTGAGTTCAGAGAAGTTAATTGTGAGGAGGCCCTGGATTCTTTTTGATCTTCACTAACTATACTAATAGGAATCTTATATGTATGTGAAAACTGAGACTTTTGATCAGACTGAAAGTAACTATGGCAGCATTTAGATATACTATTACATGCATCATAATCAGATTATACCAATCTGCTCTATAGTGCTCAAATTATTCATTATTGCAGCTAGCATTAAATTCCATAACAAGGTGATTGCAATAAAGTTGAAAATTTCAAGTTTCCAGTTTAACTCTGTCTTATAAAGTCCCAACATCGAATATAATCTGTATTATAAACTACAACTTGCCTCAGGACAAAAGCATCCTCTAAAAGTGATGCTCCCTCCCTCTCAAGTACTTTTATAACAAAATGTCAGACCATGAAAATGACTCAGGGTAAACTATTCCTTAAATAAAGCAGTCTTCTGTAGGAACCTCTATGTGTAAACAGATGCCTCAGAAAGCCCCTATGACCTAAATGGTTATTTCTTCCCATTCCCCTTCCCACATCCAAATGTTTGTGATATATTGCTTTGCAGTTGAAGGGTTCAAGGCCATATGCATGATTTGAAAGGAAACAGCTCATGTACTGACAGCACAGAGAAAAGTTGTAGAAAGAGATTTTCTTTAAAAAAAAAAAAAAAAAGAAAAGCAAAAGAATCTAAAAGTGCTTTTAAGGATCGCCTGTTTTCCTGCTAGAAAAAACAATCATGGATATCTGTCAAATACCAATGACAGTATGTCAATCACACCTCAATCCCATGCCTTCTTGTTTTCAAGAGCTTGTCTTCTTATTGTAAAACTAGCTTTTAACTATTTCCAAAGCAACAGAATTATATTGCTGCTATGTGTGACTGAAATGTGTGACAGGTTGTTTGGATTGTAATTCCAAGGTCCCAGTTATGACCTACCAGCTAACATATTCTCCTCATTCAATAGAGCCTTGTGTCTATATAATGTCAAACAAACGGTAGGGCACTAAACAAATAATGAGCTGATTCCGAAACCTGCAGGTTTTAGGTTGTGCCTAAACCATAGGTTGGCAACTTGAAATTCTTCTGAGAGGCACAATGAGGCTTGCCCCATGGCAATGCTGTGACATCTTATCTCAGTACACAGTACTAAGCAAACTGAACACTATTATTTGCTAAATACTTAAACGATACCCAAAATAGAATTCCAGCTCTTTCTGAAATAAAATGAATTCCCTTATTTCCTGTTTTAACCATCTAAATCACTTATTTAAAAGAATCAGTTGCTCACATGTGAGCAATGTTTGCTTAAATTTTACATCAGCAATATTTTAGGGTCTAGAAAAATAAGGAGATTACTTTTTCTAGTGACTAAAGGCAGGATTGGATTTAAAGAACGCAATATACTAAGGAGTCTGAGAAACGGATATGGCTGAAGTGTCCGTAGTAGTGGCTAGAGACTATCTCAGGCTTGGTCCTTGATTCGTCAAGTGGACAAAACTATATGCTTCTCTGTATCTGAATTCTTCCTTTCATCTTTTATCAAATCTCAAACAAAATGTACACCTAATCTTTCCAATCTCAACTGCCTACCAATCCTAAGAACACTACTATCACAATTAACATAGGAAGTTCTACTGATTTAATACAGCTTCTATCATGGATTCCCTATACTACTGGGTTATAACCTACTTGAAGAGATACATTTTGTTACTCCTTGTAATAGCTTCACCATTTTGAGTGCTTCTTTATTTCCTGCTCTTGCTGATTTTTTTTTTAACTTTTTTTGCTTTCTAACATGTTTGAGACCCTCTGACTGAAAAAAATATGATTGTCTTTCCTAAGGTTTTTCTTGTTGTTGTTTTGTTGTTTGGTTGTTTGGTTGTTTTTTTTTTTTTTTTGCCAGTCCTGGGGCTTGGACTCAGGGCCTGAGCACTCTCCCTGGCTTTTTGCTCAAGGCTATCACTCTGCCACTTGAGCCACAGCGCCACTTCTGGCCATTTTCTATATATGTGGTGCTGAGGAATCAAACCCAGGGCTTCATGTATATGAGGCGAGCACTCTTGCCACTAGGCCATATTCCCAGCCCTTTCCTAAGGTTTTATCACAGTCTTCTGTACTATACACTGTTCCTTAGGTGACATGACTCGCCCTCAGGATTACAACTATCAATGGTGAAGATGGTCTCTATGTAGCAATCTCCAGGTGGATTTTGCCTAAGAATACTAATCCTATTTCAGAAAACTCACTTATGTCTTGCATAGTTTGCTGCCATTTCATAAGTGGTCTAGGGACAAAATCCTCAAACTGACTTCCAGATTTCTACTAATGGACTATGAATCTCTACATTATTGTAAATTCAGCTTATGTCAGCAAACAAGAAGTGAGATCTTACCATGAATAAAATACTAAATCTAGAACTCTTGATGCCATCATTAAAATTTCCCTCCCATTCCCTGTATGCCGTCCAATAAGTTCTTCCTTAAAATATCAATCATGTATCCAACATGTCATTTAATTCCCTTTGCCAAGTACACTAATAGTCCCAAGACTGGCATTCCTATGCCTAAATTTGTATAAGCTTTGGTCTGGTCACTGTGAGTAAGCATCTTTAATCCCAGCTATTCAAGAGGCTAGGGTTAGAAGATTGTTTGAGATAAGAATAGAAGATAGCCTGGACAACATAATGAAGGCTCCTCTTAAAGAAAAGAAAAACCATACACTTTCCATAAATGTATTGATTGATTGGTATCTGTTCTATAGTACTGGATGCTTTGGTTAAGATATAACTAAATTCACATATTTGTCATGTTATAATAAGACCAAGCAGTATGTTTAATCTCTACTTTACACAGACAGTTTGAAAGAAGATGAGGCATACATTTTAGATGGGACTGCTTGTGTTAAATATCTGCCCCCCTACTATATCCAAAGAATGCAGATATATTATATATAATAAACCCAAAGGAGACTACTAATTCTAATTTTCCTGTTCGTGTAGAAATGCTAGTTGTATATATTTAACAAAAACAATATAAAGATTGTTCCTTTAGTCTGATCCACCCTTTTGGGCTTCTCAGGGACCAAGATTATAACCACTAGTGGAACCATGGAAGGAGAAAACTCTTCCACTGAGCTTATGCCCACTGGGTCAGAAGGTCTACCTGCCAATAAAAGTTTCTATGTTCAGAAATATAGAAAGTAGCCATTTATTACTGAAATTGGCAGCTATTGTCATCTGTAAAGAGCAAGAGACCTAGAATCAGGGAAGCTTTGTTCTGTTGCTTAATGATTCTTAGATGTCTAGCTAGTCACTGTGTATCTTCTTCACAAGTAAAGTTAGATCAAGAATAAGTGGCTGACTGTATGAGGAAATATTGAATAACACATTATGTGTGACTGTCTCTAGCACATGGCAAGCAATCAGTAAATATTAGGAGATTTGAAAATGGCAATATTGCCAAAAGCTATCTACAAATTCATTAATATCCCAACACCGTTTTTTAATGGAATAGAGGAAGCAATCCAGAAATTCATATGGAACAAAAAAAGAACCAGAATAGCAAAAACAATCCTAAGGAAAAAGAACAGTGCTGGAGGAATTACAATATCAAACTTCAAGCTGTATTATAAAGCTATAGTAATAAAAACAGCTTGGTATTAGCACCAGAACAGGCCTGAAGAACAATGGAACAGAATTGAAGACCCAGAAATGAACCCACAGAACTATGCCTACTTATTCTTTGATAAAGGAGCTAAAAAAATAGTATGGAAGAAATAGTATGGAAGAAAGATAGCCTCTTTAACAAATGGTGCTGGCAAAACTGGTTCAACACATGCAACAAACTAAAACTAGATCCTTATATATCACCCTGCACCAAAATCAATTCCAAATGGATCAAAGACCTAGAAATCAAAACAGATACCCTGAAAACACTAAAGGAAGGAGTAGGAGAAACACTTGGGCTCCTTCGCACAGGACGGGACTTCCTTAACAAAGACCCAGAAAGGCTACAAATCAAAGAAAGGATGGACAAATGGGACTGCATCAAACTGCAGCACTTCTGCAGGGCAAAGGACATAGCTCCCCAGATAAACAGAAAGCCCACAGATTGGGAAAAGATCTTTTCCAGCCATACAATGGACAAAGGCCTCATATCTAAAATATATGCAGAACTAAAAAAATTACATTCCTCCAAAAGAAAACTGCAAAGAACCAATAGCCCCCTCATCAAGTGGGCTAGAGACTTACAAAGAGACTTCTCTGATGAGGAAATGAGAATGGCCAAGAGACATATGAAAAAGTGCTCTACATCACTGGCTATAAAAGAAATGCAAATCAAAACAACATTGAGACTCCATCTCACCCCAGTAAGAATGTCCTATATCAAGAAAACCAACAACAGAAAGTTAGAGGGAGGAAGATGGCGCTATCACAATAGGGAGGCACCCCAACTCTCTCCAACCGAATAGTGAGTTGGGAACCCCAACACCCAACACCCATCAAGAGTCCAGCAAACCCAATAACCAGAAGCAACAGAGAAACACAGGAAATAAAAAAGAACAAAAAAAGAAGAGCCTATAACCTGCACGGAGCCGGAAAATCTCCAGAATACCCCCCCAACCCCGGCCCAAACAGGGCCAGGCTGGAAAGGGGACCCAGCACTGGTAAACGGGACTGCAGACTGTCAGGGACCAGAGAAGCAACAGCCAAAAAGTCACACCAGGAGTGCAGAGTCCAGACAGCAGGAGCTCCACGGGCCCCAGATGGAGCGCAGACTGAGACAGAAGGCGGTGTGGGACAGGAGGTGCAGGACTGAACGGCTGGGAACAGACAACAACAGCAGGGGAACCAGGTGGCGCAGACGGGGAGAGCCAGACAGGGAGAGGCAGGACCGCCACCACCAAACGACTGATTGCCACACCCCAGCACCCCAGCCCTGAAAAGCCCACAGCAGTGGGATACACACACACAATCCAGGACCAGTAAGTCCCCCATTACCCCTCCCCCCAAATGGGAGAACTGCTCTAGCAGAGACCCAAACCCTACAAAGAAGCTAGAGCACCCTCCCTCCTCCCCCCTACCCCGAGGGAACAAAGGAGCCCCATATTGAAGGCTCTAGGACCCTACAGCCTCTGGGTGGAGCTAGCAGAGGCAGAGCAGCGCCCAACAAAGTGACTGGGAAACACCTTAGACAGGCTTCCCCCAAAGCCCCAGCTGGGGAGCCTGAACCTGTCTGCACCAGCCCCCCCGCAACAGGGACTCAGGGGCTGGTAGGCCTTGGAACGCCACCTGAGGCGCCCTGGTCCACGCAGAATTTTTGAACAACATTCACAGGCTTGCTGGTGTGCAATACCAGCCCAGCAGGGACACCTGGGCCCGAACATATGCCCCCCTCACAGCAGAGGTGCAGAGAGTCTGTGGGCACCAACCTGCACCCAGACACTTAAACCTGCTGGGGTCCACGCATACCACCCCCCACAGCAGACACACGACAGGGCACAAGCACCCTCCAACAACTCAGGTCAGCACGCCCCCAAAGGAAACACTAGAGCGTACACACACGTGCCCCCCCAGAGGGCCAGCGTGGATCAGCATGCTGCCACCCAGCAGGAGGATTCTCCTGCCCAACCCCCCACAGGAGCTCACAAGCGGGCAAGCTGCTCCCTCAGCAGCAACACCCGCTCTGATAGGCACACTCTGCACAGGTGGGCAGGGCCCCACCAGTGGCAGCATCCACTCTGATAGGTGCACTCCGCACAGGTGGGCAAGCCACCTCAATGGCAATTCTCAATCTGAGAGGTGATCTCCTTTGACCACGGTACCTAGTGGGAAAAGAAGCAAAGAAGAGAAAAGTCTCCACGCCATGCTGAATCAGCGACCCACAAACCCCCATCAGGGGCACACTAGGGTCAGCACAACATAGTGGCAGGGCACAGTCCTGCAGAGAAAGACACAGAACCTACCCACCCCCAAGTGCAGTGAGGCAACAACCGAGAGGGTCACGTTCACCCATTGGGCAGTAAACAGCCAAACTCAAACCCAGAGCCTGACACAAACAAGTCTCCACTGATGGACCAGCGGGAACCAGCGCAAAGCCAAGCCAAGGTCGCCACCTACAGATCTCCAGATGCGCAAATCACAAAGAAATATTACAAATTTCATGAAAGGTCAAGCCAACTTGCCAGCTCCAAAAAGTAGTACGACTGAAGAGGAGATGGAGAATAAAAAATCAAATGAGAATAAGATAGAAGAAATGATCAAAAACCTCAGGACTGAATTCAGAAAACAGATACAGAAGCTTAGAATGGAAGTCTCGAAAAAGCTACAGGAAATCAAGAAAGAAATGGAAGCAAAAGTGGATACAGTGCACTTCTCCATTAAAGAAGACCTTAACATCCTAAGAAACAAAATGCATGAAAAAATAGATTCAAAATACAACTCTTTAAAAGAAGAAATCTCCACGATGAGAGCTGATCTGGCAACCATAAACAGCTCGCTGTCATACATAAACACCACACTCGAAGCCACATCACAAAGAATTGATCATATCGAATCTCGAATCTCTCTTTTGGATGACGATGCAGCTGATAAGGACCAGAAAATTACCACACTCCAAGAAACGGTTAAAATCCAGGGCAGACTAATCCAGGAGCTAGTGGAAAAAGACAAGAGATATAATCTGCATATGATTGGAATAGATGAAGGAGCTGAATACCAGAGCAAAGGGCTACAACATATTTTCAATAGAGTTATTGCAGAAAACTTCCCCAATCTCACAAGGGACCTCATGCAAGTAACAGAAGCCTATAGGATGTCTGGCAGACCAGACCCTAGAAAATCCTCGCCCAGGCACATAATAATCAAGATTTCAGATCTCAAGAATAACGAGCAAATAATACAATGGAAAAATGATCAGAATCACCACAGACCTCTCCACACAAACCTACAACGCATGAAGAGCATGGAAGAACACAATCCAAGTCCTCTAGGCCAACAATTGCCAACCCAGAATTAGGTATCCAGCAAAATTAGACTTCACCTTAGAGGGAAAAACCAGATCTTTCTATATTAAAGAGGATCTAAAGGAGTATGTGAATAGAAAACCAGCCTTACAGCGAATTCTAGGAGAGGAACCCCACCCAACAGAAAATGTACAGGACCCCCAGACAGAAACAGAAAGAAACTACAATAGCCGGAGCCCAACAGGAAGAGCAGCTCAATAAAGACAAGAAAAAAGGGAGAGGAAAAACAGCCTAACAGGAAAATGGAAGGGGAAAAAAAAACACTCTTATCCATGATCTCTGTGAATATAAATGGTATAAACTCTCCGATAAAGAGGAGCAGACTGACAGACTGGATCCATAAACAAAAAGTTGCTATCTGTTGTCTTCAAGAGACCCATCTTACAGCAAGGGACAAAAACAGGCTCCTAATGAAAGGATGGAGCAAGATCTTTCAAGCAAATGCACCTACCAAAATGGCAGGAATAGGCATCCTGATTTCAGACAAGCTGGACTTCTCATTAAAATCAACTCAAAAAGACAAAGAAGGGCACTACATTTTAGTACAAGGAAAAATCCAGAGGATATCACGGTGATAAATTTATACTCACCGAACAAAAGAGGCCTTACATATGTCAAGTAAATTCTCACAGAATTACAGAACAAGATAGACTCAAACACAATCATAGTGGGAAACTTTAATACTCCACTCTCTCCAAGAGACAGATCCAACACCTAGAGGATTAGCAAGGGAGCTGAAGACCTAAGTAACACCATATCCCAATTGGATCTGATAGATCTGTACAGAGTCTTTCACCCTACAGAGACCAAATACACATTTTTCTCAGCAGCACAAGGATCATACTCCAAAATAGACCATGTCATAGCCCACACAAAGAACCTCAGCAAATACAAAAGTATTGATGTCATCCCATGTATAATATCTGACCACAGTGGAATCAAGGTAACCTTCAATAACAAAGGATACCACAGAGGCTATACGAATACTTGGAAACTAAACCCCCACTGTAATCTAACACTTGGGTCACAGACCAAATTAAGGATGAAATTAACGAATTCATAAGCCATAACGATAATGAAAATACATCACAAAGAAACCAATGGGATACAGCTAAGGCAGTGCTGAGGGGCAAGATCATTGCCCTGAGCACTCACATTAAAAGAATGGAAACATGGAAACAGAGCAGGTGAATAACCTCACAATGAAAATAAAACATCTGGAGAAACAAGAAACAATTGAATCTAAAATGACTAGGAGGAGAGAGATCACAAAGACTAAAGAAGAGATAAATATGATTGAAAATAGAAAGAACATTCAACAAATAAATAAAACTAAAAGCTGGTTCTTATACGCAAGTCAATTAATGTAATCCACCACATCAACCGGAGCAAGGTAAAGAACCACATGGTTTTATCGCTGGATGCGGAAAAAGCGTTCGATAAAATCCAGCACCCATTTATGCTAAAAGCCCTGGAAAAACTGGGATTCCAGGGAACATTCCTGAATATAATCAAGGCAGTTTATGACAAACCAACAGCAAGCATAACTCTAAATGGTGAAAAACTAAAGCCATTCCCTTTAAAATCAGGAAGAAGGCAGTGATGTCCACTCTCTCCCCTGCTCTTCAACATAGTACTAGAATTCCTAGCCAGAGCAATTAGGCAAGAAGAGAATATAAAGGGGATCCAAATAGGAAAAGATGAAGTTAAACTTTCTCTCTTGGCAGATGACATGATCCTATACCTAAAGAATCCCATAGACTCTACCCCCAAGCTACTAGAGCTGACCCAAAACTTTGGCAAAGTTGCAGGATATAAAATAAACCTTCAAAAATCAACGGCCTTTATCTATGCTAACAACCCGAAGACCGAGGCTGAGATCAGGAAAGCAACTCCTTTTGCAATAGCCCCTAAAAACATAAAATACCTAGGAATAACCTTAACCAAAGAAGTGAAAGACCTCTTTGAAGAGAACTTTAAAAGCTTGAAAAATGAAATCAAGTCAGAACTAAGAAAATGGAAAAACCTCCCATGCTCCTGGATTGGTAGGATTAATATAATCAAAATGGCAATATTGCCAAAGGCTATCTACAAATTCAATGCAATACCCATTAATATCCCAACACCATTCTTTAATGAAATAGAGGAAGCAATCCAGAAATTCATATGGAACAATAAAAGACCTAGAATAGCAAAAACACTCCTAAGCAGAAAGAACAGTGCTGGAGGAATTACAATACCCAACTTCAAGCTGTATTATAAAGCTATAGTAATAAAAACAGCTTGGTATTGGCACCGGAACAGGCCTGAAGACCAATGGAACAGAATTGAAGACCCAGAATTAAACCCACAGAACTACGCCTACTTAATCTTTGATAAAGGAGCTAAAACAATAGTTTGGAAGAAAGATAGCCTCTTTAACAAGTGGTGCTGGCAAAACTGGCTCAACACATGCAACAAACTAAAACTAGATCCTTATATATCACCCTGCACCAAAATCAATTCCAAATGGATTAAAGACCTTGAAATCAAAACAGGCACCCTGAAAACACTAAAGGAAGGAGTAGGAGAAACACTTGGGCTCCTTGGCACAGGACAGAACTTCCTTAACAAAGACCCTGAAAGGCTACAAATCAAAGAAAGGTTGGACAAATGGGACTGCATCAAACTACAGAGCTTCTGCACGGCAAAGGACATAGCTCTCAAGATAAACAGAAAGCCCACAGACTGGGAGAAGATCTTTACTGGACATTCAACAGACAAAGGCCTCATCTCTAAAATATATGCAGAACTAAAAAAATTACCTTCTTCCAAAACAAAACCTCAAAGAACCAATAGCCCCCTCATCAAGTGGGCTAAAGACTTACAAAGAAACTTCTCTGATGAGGAAATGAGAATGGCCAATAGACATATGAAAAAATGCTCTACATCACTGGCCATAAAGGAAATGCAAATCAAAACATTGAGATTCCATCTCACCCCAGTAAGAATGTCATATATCTAGAAAACTAATAATAACAATTGTTGGAGGGGATGTGGCCAAAAGGGAACCCTACTTCATTGTTGGTGGGAATGTAAACTGGTTCAGCCACTCTGTCAAGCAGTATGGAGATTCCTCAGAAGGCTCAATATAGAACTCCCCTATGACCCAGCAGCCCCACTGTTGGGTATCTATCCAAAAGCCCACAAACAAAAATCACAGTAATGCCACCAGCACAACAATGTTCATCGCAGCACAATTTGTCATAGCGAGAAGCTGGAACCAACCCAGATGCCTCTCCATAGATGAATGGATCAGGAAAATGTGGTACATATACATAATGGAATTTTATGCCTCTATCAGAAAGAATGACATTGTTCCATTTGTAAGGAAATGGAAGGACTTGGAAAAAGTTATACTAAGTGAAGTGAGCCAGACCCAAAGAAACATGGACTCTATGGCCTCCCTTATTGGGAATAATTAGTACAGGTTTAGGCAAGCCATAGCAGAGCATCACAAGGCCCAATAGCTATACCCTTAGGAACACATAAGATGATGCTAAGTGAAATGAACTCCATGTTATGGAAACAATAGATATATCACAGTTGTAACTACTTTCAACGTCCTATGTGTATGTGTAGTTTCTATTATTGATGATGTTCTTGTATCACCTTCCTATGGTTGTACCTACACTATCTCTGTAATCTTATCTGAGTATATTGGAAACCGTGTTTACTGGTATTGGAAGTAGGAAATTCAAAGGGAATACCAAATGTGAGAGACACAGGGTAAAAAAAGAGAAATAACTACAAAAGCAGTACTTGCAAAACTGTTTGGTGTAAGTGAACTGAACACCTGGGGGGGGGGGAGGGAAAGGGGGGAGGGAGGAGGGCATGAGGGACAAGGCAACAAACAGTACAAGAAATGCATCCAATGCCCAACGTATGATACTGTAACCTCTCTGTACATCAGTTTGATAATAAAAATTTGAGAAGAAAAAAAAAGCTGGTTCTTTGACACAATAAATAAAATTGACAGACCCCTTGCAAGACTTAAAATAAAAAAGAAGAGACTCATATACGTAAAATCAGGGACTCCACCCGAAAAATAACAACAAATACACACGATATTCAAACAATCATAAGGAACTATTTCCAGAACCTCTACTCACTAAAAAACAATAATTTTACAGAAATGGATCAATTCTTATAGAAGTATAAACTGACCAAACTGAATCAAGAAGAAATAAATCAACTAAATAAACCAATAACTTACAGCGAGAATCAGGGGGTAATCAAGAACCTCCCAACAAAGAAAAGCCCAGGCCCAGATGGATTCACCAATGAATTCAATAAACCTTTAGTGAGGAGCTAATACCAATACGCCTCAAGCTCTTTCGCAAAAGAGAAACAGAGGGAGAAAAACCAAACTCATTCTATGAAGCTAATATTATACTCATCCCCAAACTAGGCAAAGACCCAACAAAAAAAGAGAACTATAGACCAATATCACTAATGAACACAGACGCAAAGCTCCTCAATAAAATATTAGCTAACAGGATCCAGAAACTGATCAAGAAAATTATACATCATGACCAAGTAGTCTTCATCCCACAGACACAAGGATGGTTCAACATCCATAAATCTATTAATGTAACTCACCACATCAACAGAACTAAAATCAAGAATCACATTGTTATCTCAGTTGATGCCCAAAAAGCCTTTGACAAAATACAACATCCATACTTATTAAAAGCTCTGGAGAGAACAGGAATAGATGGAACATTCCTTAAAACAATAAAACCCATATACAACAGAGCAACTGATAATATCATATTAAATGGGGAGAATCTAAAATCATTCCCCCTAAACTCAGGAACAAGACAAGGATCCCCACTCTCCCCACTTCTTTTCAACATAGTGCTGGAATCCCAAGCCATCGCAATAAGGGAAGAGGAGGACATCAAAGGGATCCACATCGGCAAAGAAGAAATTAATCTATCCCTATTCACAGATGACAGGATCTTATATCTGAAGGACCCAAAAAACTCAGTCCCCAAACTCCGACACCTAATAAACCATTTTGGCAAAGTAACAGGATACAAAATCAATCCACAAAAGTCAGCAGATTTTCTGTTCAACAGCAATGTACAAGCAGAGAAGGAAACTATGGAAATAATACCATTTACAATAGCTAAAAAATGAATAAGTTACATAGGGATCAACCCTAACTAAAGACGTGACAGACCTATTTAATGAGAACTATAAAAATCTAAAAAGGGAAACTAAAGAGGACACAAGGAGTTGCAAAGACCTCCCATTCTCATGGGTAGACAGACTCAATACAGTGAAAATGGCCATATTGCCCAAATTATTATACAAATTCAATGCAATCCCCATCAAGATCCCAGCTACATTCTTCACTGAAATAGCGAAAGCAACCCATAAATTCATATGGAACAGCAAAAGTCCTAAAATTGCCAACACAATTCTAGGCAAAATAAGCAATGCAGGAGGTATCACAATCCCAGACTTCAAGCTCTATTATAAAGCCATCATAAGAAAAACATCCTGGTATTGGTATAAAAACAAACCTGAAGACCAATGGAATAGAATTGAAGACCCAGAAATAAAACCGCATTCTTGCAGTCAGCTCATATTCTACAAAGGAGCTAAAGACATACAATAGAAAAAACATACCCTCTTCAACTACTGGTGCTGGGAAAACTGGGCAGCCATATGTAGAAAACTCAGAGTAGACCCTAGTCTATCACCATGCACCAAGATCAACTCAAAATGGATCAAGCACCCCAACATCAGACGTGAATCCTTGAAACTACTGAAGGACAGAGTAGGAAAGACTCTAGAACTTATAGGCACAGGAAGGAACTTCTTGAATAGAGTCCCAGGGGTACAACAAATAGGGGAGAGACTCAACAAATGGGACTACCACAAAATAAAAAGTTTCTGCACAGCTAAAGACATAGCCACCAAACTAGAAAGACAGCCAACCATATGGGAAAGGATCTTTACCAGCACAGCAACAAAGGCCTAATGTCCATCATCTATAGAGAACTCAAAAACTAAGCCCCTCCAAACCCAGTAAACCAATTATGAAATGGGCAAAGGAGCTAAAGAGACACTTCATAAGAGAAGAGATAAAAATGGCAAAGAGACATATGAGGAAATGTTCAACATCCCTGGCAGTAAAGGAAATGCAAATAAAAACAACCTGAGATACCACCTCCCCCCAGTTAGAATGGCCTATACTCTGAACTCAGGCAACACCAAATGCTGGAGGGGGTGCGGGGAAAGAGGAACCCTTCTCCACTGTTGGTGGGAGTGCAAATTAGCACAACCACTTTGGAGAACAGTATGGAGGTTCCTCAAAAAGCTCAACATAGACCTACCCTATGACCCAGCCATACCACTCCTAGGCATCTATCCTGAACAACAGGTCCCAAGATATCAAAAAGACATTTGTACTTCCATGTTTATTGCTGCACACTTCACAATAGCCAAAATATGGAAACAACCCAGATGCCCCTCCACAGATGAATGGATCCAAAAAAATATGGTACCTATACACAATGGAATACTACATAGTGATTAGAAATGGTGAAATATTGGTATTCGCAGGGAAATGGTAAAAACTTGAACAAATAATGTTGAGCAAGACAAGCCTAGAACACAGAAAACAAAGGGGCATTATCTCCTTGATATATGACTGTTAAGGTGGTGGGGGGGGGGGGAAGACAGTAGAGACCAAGTCTGTGAAACCAAAAACTTCTTGTCAAATGGTATTTCCCACAGGTTTGGGTCAGCGACCCTACATTATGTAACTAAAACCAAACAACTACTCAACATATAAAGGTCAAAAATAGACCTCTAGTGGATCACAATAGCTCAAAAGCTATGTATGTATGTTCATATAAGACAAGGATAAGCAAAGTGTTTTGTTGACATTACATTTAAAGTCCTAGGTGAATTTCCTTTGGCGTAGGCCACGTGGCTACTGTATATGTTTTTGGTACACTGTGTAATATATATATGTCTACCTGATCTAGGGTAAGGAAAGAAAAACAGGGTGTAAGATATCACAAGAAATGTACACACTGCCGTATTATGTAACTCTACCCCTTTTGCACAATACCTTGTTAAAAAATGTTTAAATTAATAAATAAATTTTAAAAAAAAGAAAAATAACAGTAACAAATGTTTGAGGGGATGTGGCCAAAAGGGAACCCTACTTCATTGTTGGTGGGAATGTAAACTGGTTCAGTCACTCTGGAAAGTGGTATGGAGATTCCTCAGAAGGCTAAACATAGAGCTCCCCTATGACCCAGCAGCCCCACTTTTGGGCATCTACCCAAAAGACCACAAACAAACAAGAACACACTAAAGCCATCAGCACAACAATGTTCATCGCAGCACAATTTGTCATAGCTAGAATCTGGAACCAACCCAGATGCCCCTCAGTAGACAAATGGATCAGGAAAATGTGGTACATATACACAATGGAATTTTATGCCTCTATCAGAAAGAATGACATTGCCCCATTTGCAAGGAAATGGAAGGACTTGGAAAAAATCATACTATGTGAAGTGAGCTAGACCCAATTAAACATGGACTCTATGGTCTCCCTCATAGGGATAATTAGCACAGGTTTAGGCTAGTCACAGCAGAGGATCACAAGAGCGTAATAGCTATGCCCCTATGAACGCGTAAGATAATGTTAAGTGAAATGAGCTCCATGTTATGGAAATGACTGTTATATCACTGTTGTAATTACTTTCAACATGTGATGTGAAACCGTAGCTTCTATTATTGATGACCCTCTTTTATCCCCTTCCTATGTTTGTACCTGCATTATCTCTGTGTCTTATCTGAGTACAATGTATACTGGTATTAGAACTAGGAAACTGAAAGGGAATACCAAAATCGAGAGACACAGGGTAAAAAGATAAACGACTCCAAAAGCAATACTTGCAAAACTGTTTGGTGTAAATCAACTGAACAACTCATGGCGGGAAAGGGAAAGGGGGAGGGGGGAGCGAGGAATGAGGAAGGAGGTACCAAACAGTACAAGAAATGTATCCAGTGCCTAACGTATGAAACTGTAACCTCTCTGTACATCAGTTTGACAATAAAAATTTAAAAAAAATTAAAAAAATATTAGGAGATTTGAATAACAATATTAAACTATAATACTTTTATATTTAATAAAACAATGCAAATATTTTAATGAAAAGGAGTTATCTTGTTCTTCAAAGAATATTCCATCCATTTTTACTTGTTTTTGTTTTATAAGTATTAGGGGTGTAGCTCAGTGGTAGAGCACATGTATAGTAGACACAAATTCCTGCAATCAATCCCTAACACACACACAAAAAAACAAAAATATAACCCATTCTTTATTTTTTAGAAAAAACACCTTTCTTATTGTTAACATTTTAGCCCACTTACTTTATCCAATTTTTATCCATCTCTAAATTCATAAACCAATTGAGTGTAAGTTGCAAGCATGGTAGCCTAATTTCTAATGCTTTGCTGTGTATTTCCTAACTATAAAGAGTGACTTACATACCATAATACAAGTGATGATGTCAGCAATAACCTCCACAGCAACCAGGGTAATATGAGGCATTTTTTTTCTTTATCAAATCTTTTTAGCTTCAATTTAATATGAAATATTCTTACAGCAATTCTGTGTCCTTTATAATAATAAATATTCCATAAAATTTTAGATCAAAATAAAGTTATTTCAAAAAGTATAGCAGCATAGACTCTAAACCTAGATTGAATTGAAATCCTTGTTCTGCAACCAAGTATCTATAGGACCTTAGGCAATTTAGTGTCTTCATGTCTCATTTTCCTCAAGAAAAGCAGAATTGATAATGCTATCCCACAAGTGATATTATACACAAAAAATTTATAACAGTATTAATCACATGCTAAGGATTCTATAATATGATGTGTAATATTAAATATTAATAATATTACAAATGTAATACCAACTGAAAAGTGTAAACATTTACTGGCTACCTCTTGTATATAAGGTATATTAATGACTAAGACCCGGGCATGTATAATTTACCTATTTCAGAGTCTAAAATTGGGGGACTTGAAATGGGATTAATGATGATCAGTTCTTACTTTTAGTTTGTATATGGATTATTATGAATCCAGTAAAATTTAATGAGCCCCTCTCCAATAAACAATCCACTGTAGTGACTTTGAATAAAATATATTCACATTCTAATCCTCAGAACCTGTGAACATGATTTTAATTTGAGAAAACATTTTTTACAGATGCAATTTAATTAAGAAACTAAGGATAAGGAGATAGTCTTAGATTATCCAGGTGGGTACCATATTGAATAGCAAGGGCCCTGTGTCTTTGAACTCATAGAAGAGAGAGAAGAAAAGAAAGCAATGAAGATGGTGGAAGATTGATGAGGTCATAGGTTAAGAAACAATGAAAGTTGTATGTCATTATTTAAGTGAAATAAGCCAGACACAAAAGACAGTATCACGTATCTTCTCTCAGTGCAGATTCTAGAACTGAATTTTAAAACAAAAATGACATGGAGGAAAAAAAGTAGGACTGTTTAAGGAGGAACCGGTGGGAAGAATGAGTATGAAGGAAGAAGATAATGGATTTTCCCTGGAAACTCTGGAAGGAGCTTGATCCTGCAGATGTTTTGGATGTCTGTCATCCAGTCCTGCGACAGAATAAATTTCTGTTGTTGCAAGTTGCCAACATCATGGAAAATTGTTATAAAAATTACAGTAAACCAACATAAAAAAACATTCAAATACAGTGGTATAGATTTCAGTTATTATATATATCCCAGGTCCTGAAACTTGGCTGTTAACATTTTGTTTGTTTATTGATTGATTGATTGATTGATGGGGGGAGGGAAAGCAGGAGAAAATGAGAGAGGGGGTAACAGTGTTTGAAAAGAAATGTATTCATTACCTTACTTACGTAACTGTAGCTATTTTGTACATCACCTTTACGAAAAATTTATAATTTTTTAAATTAAAAAAAGAATAGATTGGCATGTTTTATATTAGGATGAAAAATAGCCATTAAACACTTTTTGAACTATGAAAAAAACCCTAGTATTAACACAGGTTAGCTTTGAACCCAAGATCCTTCTGCCTCTGTTTCCCAAGTGCTGGGATTACAGGTATGTACCACCACAGTGGACAGACACCATATTCTCAGTGTACTTCACCACTTGCTAATTAGAAACCAGAGGCTCAGGTAGACCTATAGCTTAATACTGAGGGAGTGCTGATAGCAACTCAAAAGCTCTGGTGTAGGATCAGATATGGCTAAACTTCAGAGTACAGCCATACTGGCCTTGCCTAGCAAATCAAGGAGCAGGGCTGGAATTTTCTCCCTGTGTGCCATTAGTGTTTCAGTCCTTCCTGCTTCCACAAGACAATTCCTTTCCCCCAAACCAGTATTTGAAAACTATAGAAAATAAACATAGTTAAATGGAAAGAATGTGAACAAAAAGCATTTTTATGAGTAAGTAAAGTGAACTTTTCCATGTTTCCTAGTAAACTGAAAGATTGAAACCATCATCACTCAAAAATAATTATTGAATAGACTTTGTTTCCTTAAAGAAATGAAATAAATAATAAGTAGTAGCATCACTACAGTAGAGATCAAGCTTGAAGCTCGATCTGAAGAAGGTTTATATTTCCTGTGCTTAAAAACCAGTAAATACTGTTAGGAATCTAGGCTCATTTGGGTCCTGTTGTGGGCTGCATTGTGTGCCTAAAAAGTAATTTGACATCTGAATCCCCAGAACCTATGAAGGAAATTATAAGACATTTCCAAATGGAGTCAAATTAAGACTAAGTCATCAAAATGATGCCTAATCCAAATAGGGTTGATGTCCTTCTAAGAAGACAAGAAGAAAGAGATGAAGATAGGAGAATACCATGTGAAGAAATGCAGAGTAATGAAAGGAAGAAAGTCATATGAAGACACAGGAAGAAATTGGAGTTAAGGTGTCAAAAGTCAATGACCACCTGGGTCTATCAGAAGCTAAATGAGGCAAAGAAAGGTCTTCCTTTAGAGGCTTCCTGTGGAGAACTGAGTGTGCCAACACCTTGATGTTGTATTCTGGTCCTCTTAGCTGTGACATAATAGATTGTATTTTAAATCATCTACTTTGAGTTCCTGTGTTAGGTAGCCCTAGGAAATAAATACAATCCCTTTATTTAGATAACCACAAACTATTTACTACATAACTACTGTGTGCCAGACAGTGTGCTAAGCCCTAGGGGACTGCAAAGATAAGGAGTTTTTCTTATGTTAAATCATACAGTTTTCTATGATGTGTTAGGCCACTTCTAGGGGCCTTTCGAATTGTTTTGCTAAATAGGGACTTAGCCACCTCACTTATGCTTTCTTATTAGCTCATGTGTGTTCCATATGTAGGCACTATAAAGATCAGATTTCTCCTGACATTTCTGACTATCCCACTTAGCTATAAACACATTCCCAAGATTACCCCCTCTCCTTTTAGGATTGCAAAAAGTACAGCAGTAGGAAAAGGGAAAAGGTTCCCTTCATCTTTCCTGGTGAATATATTTTCAGTGATTTTTTTCTGCTCTAAAATTAATTTTGTACATACTTAGGAAATGATGCAAGAACCACACTGCATTAGTATTTCATTCACAGAATTTAATAACATTCATAGTTAATTTTACATCAAAATACAAGGCCTTCATTTCATAGTATATGGGGTGTGTGTGCATGTGCGTATGTGTAACTCCCACTTAGAGACTATTGTCATCTTTACAACTGGGAATGAGACTCAAAGGTACATCGCTTGCTTATCATACATGAGGCCAAGATTTGCCATTGCTTGCTTATCATATATGAGGCCAAGATTTGTTCTCCAGCCCCACAGACAAAAAAATGTCAACCTCAGTAAGAGAAATTAGGTTTTATACCTTAGATCTTTGCTACCACTATGGAAAACTTTGGCAAATTCATGAAGTAGGAAGTGTTGTCTTTATTTCACTCCTATGTGAAATATATACATAATTAGAGACCTCGATTTCTTTTTTATTTTTGAACTCTACCACTGAGCTTATACTGTCCCCAGCCCAAGATGCCACTTTCTACTATACTCTGTCTTCCCCACTCTTCCACCCCCAATAAGTGGTTAGCTTGCCAAGGTACTAATAGAAAGCTACTAGCATGAAGTATGACTGTCTCAGAGTAGCAGTCTATTTTTAAAGAGGAATTTCTTAAAGACCAAAAAAAAAAGCCTCAAACTTGAAAGTAATCTAACTGATGATAGCCAGGCTTGAAGTGGGTGAATCTTTTGGGGTAGAGGTTCCAAACAACCCCATGTTCATTTTTTTTTATATCCAAGTGACTTGTCCTCTTTTATGAATTTTGCCACATATTTTTGACAGCACACAATATTCTTCACAGCAACCTGTGAAGTAGATATTGACATCTTAGTTTCAAAGAAAGGTAAATGGAGGGCCAGAGAACAGAAATAACTTGCCCATGGCAGACAGCAGGAATGTGTCAAAGCAAGAACTACTTTACTGTATTTTTCTGATTCTCATTTTAGTACTTTTTCTTCTACATCATACAAGTTCATTTGTTGTGTTCTAGATGCGGAAAAGTTTATTTTATATGCAAGATTCTACCCTGAGACTTGTGGAATGATACAGAAGTAAATCAGGTACTTCCCTCTTATCCTCAGGAATTCATTCTCAAACCTCCAATGGTTTTCTGAACCCATAGATTGTACCAAACCATATATATGTTTTCTTCTATATATGCTTTGGAATGATAAAGTTTAATTATTTTTGTGTCTGTTGTGGGGCTTGAACTCAGGACCCTGGACACTGTCTCTGAACTCTTTTACTCAAGGTTAATGCTCTTCCACTTTGAGCTACAGAACCACTTCTGGTTTTTGAGTGGTTAATTAGAGATAAGAGTCTCATGGGGACTTTATTTATTGGGCTGGCTTTGAACTGTAATCCTCAGATCTCAGCCTCCTGAGTAGCTAGGATTATAGGTGTGAGCCACTGGTGCCTGGCCTTATAAATTTTTATTTGTTGACATTTCCATATTTTTTAATGTCGGTTAATGGTAACTAAAATCATGGAAAGCAAAACCATGCATAAGAGGTGAAATGACTATGTATCATGCCTATGTTCTCTAAGAACTTAAAATCTATTTCTATCAAATCATACCAAGTAGTCAGTGCCTCAAGGCCAGGTTGTATTACCAGACTATCTCATAGATTGTTTTACCAAGGTCCAGGGAACTGACATTCAGAGAGTTCATTTTGGACTGAAGAGAAAGGGGATATGGTTGCTGAAGCTTTTCTGAAACGGAAAAGCTAAAGGTATTTTTCTTCTATTAGTAAGGTCTATTTTCCCTAGGTAAGCAGTAGTCATCTGCTGTTAACCTCCCATTTCTTAGGATGATGGCTGTTTCCTCCTCAGTATATAGCCATTAGATCATATGTTTTGTTCATTCTCATTTCCACATTAAATAGACCTTTTTTCTGGGAGAAGTCTTTAGGTTTTTTGATAAAAAAAAGATTAAATGAATTTGTTTCTATAATATAGTTTATTTCAATCCTAATCTGTCTTGTTATAGGTGTGTCAACTGTGATGCTTATGGTAAATGAGGAAGGTATCAAACTTTTGTGGGTCTTAAATTACCTTTTTATTATCTTTGAGTAGTTGTACAACAGAGTTATAATTCAACATGTCAGTTTTTGAATTCAATGCATCATATTTTAATAAGATATTTCATTCAGTGATGTAAATGAAGGAATAGAGGATGAGATGGGAGAATATCAGAGCGGGATAAACAGGAGTGATAAGGCCCTAAAAGCAAAACAGTGACTTTAGCAATGGAACAGCAATATCTCAGTGACTGGCTATGGATAATTAAGGGAGAGGGGATATTTTTGTAGATCGGTGATTCTTGTTTGAATCATCAGAAAATGAGGTTGATAGTGGTATCATTCATGAAGATGAGATATGTAGTCAAGGAAGATGAGAATGATGGGTATTTGGAGGAACAGATTTTAGATTTGGTTTTATTCTTTCTCATTTCCCAGTGGGTGTTCTAACAAGCACTTTGATATATGGATCTTATAAGAGATCTGGCAAATGGTATTGATTTTAGAATCAGTAGACAATGTGTTCCCTTGTCATTCTTTGAGGCATCAAGAAATATTTGGCTTCTGAATACTGAAGAACAGCTGGAAAAGTTTTTAAGAGGAAATAACATTCCTGTGTCCTTGAAACACATTCATGGTCTTGGCCAGTGACTAAATTTGCCCTAGCTGGTCAGTCTAGGTACTCTTGACCCATTATAGTTGTGTGTATTATTTTGCAAAATATGATAGATGCACTGGTTTGGGTATTCTTCATTTGTGATACAAGATCAAGAAAATCAAACTTAGTACTGTTATTTTGTTTGTTTGTTTGTTCTTTTTGCTAGGCCTGGGGCATGGGACTCAAGGCCTGAGCACTATTCCTGGCTTCTCTTGGCTCAAGGATAGCATTCTACCTCTTGAGCCACAGTGCCACTTCTGGCGTTTTTTGTATATGTGGTGCTGAGGAATCGAACCCAGGGCTTCATTCATGCTAGGCAAGCACTCTACTACTGAGCCACATTCCCAGCCCTTTGTACTGGTTTTGCTCTGTAACTAAGAAGCACATGTGAATCAAGAAGATTTGAATAATCTCTAAAACCTCCAAAAAAAAAAAAAAAACAAGTTTCAATTGCCCTAGGCAGCATTTGTGTACCTAGAGAATTTGTTCCTACCTTATGTTTGACTTAATTTTCCTAAACCTCTATGCAAACTACTCCAGTCATAACACTGTAACACACTGGCCTCACATTGCAAGAAATTCAGACTTTTTTTATAATAAAATTTTTCTAATTCTACTATTTACACGAACAGAAAGCTGTGATACCTTTCCTCACTCGTCATAAATCCCATAGCAAGACAGGTTAATGAGAGGAAGGCTTAGCAAGTTTATTGAATCCAAGTTTTACCAGACATGATAAACTTCATAAATACTCAAAGACCCAAGGAAACTTTTCTGGCTTTCTGCTTAGATTTGATGGAAAAAATAGGCAGGCCTATAGACATGTGATTATACAAAAAGGAATGGTCTTTTGGTTGTAGAAAATAAGGGGGAATAACCCCAAGGCCTGTCTGTTCAGATTCTTCTTGGCCTCCCTGTGTAGCATTCCTTCCTCCCGGGTATGGGTCAAGATCCCAATGGAGTTAGTCTTCAAAGGAGAATGTGACTCTTCTGGATTTTATGGCTTGCTTTGGGGTAGAAGGACTGCAGTTTTAACAGCCCAAGAAGAAGAATTCTTGTTTTCATAACTCATTTTGGGGAGAGAAAGAAATGGTAAAGACAGAAGGCCAAGATATCAGACAGAGCCTGCCTCTGAGATCTTCCACTCTCCTTCACTCCAGTGTAATCAGAAAGCCAAAGTGCCATAGTGTAGGGGAGTATATTCTGAACCACACTATAATCCATGTGCTTTGAATAGCTTCCTCTAACCACTCTACCTCTACTCAAGAGATCTCCATTGAACACCTTTGTGATGTTTGTTGAAACATAATTCAGGTAGCTACCTCCCTTTTCTTCTCTACTACCTCAAGAATGGTTACAGTGACCACATATTCAAAGTCAAACAACAGTTTGAAAGCACATATGTGCAAAATTACACTGAGGAAGGGTATTGAATTGTATCTTAGAACTCATTGTGTGATTACTAAAATATTTTGTCTCTTAAGTGACATGGGAGTTTTTGAAAGCTAAGTCCCAGTTGAGATTTCATGACACCAATCACAAGCTTGGTATTTAACAATCCTGCAGTGTTTGTGTTTGGACTAGGGGCTAATGTTTGTTCTTTGTTTGAGTTGGGCAACATTCTTTAGGTTTGGCCCACCCTCAGTAACTATGAAGGTAGAACACAAGGAAAACTAATGAGTTAGATTAAATTCGGCAGAAAATACATTTTAACAGAAGAGATTAGCCGTTCTGCTGAGTAAGCTGAGCCCTAGTAAACTGATCCTGCCTTCTTCCAAAGAGCTAAGGAAATAAATCACCTTGAGGGAGAAACAGAGCTAGTCTCCATTTGCAGGGGGATTTTAGTGTCTCCATGGTTTAGCCTTCCACAAAAAATCTGACCATATTTAACATCTGCTCTGTCTTCAAATTACCTTTAGTATTTTTCTGAAACTGTGAAAATGAGCAAGGAGCTCTCCCTTTTCTAAGGGTCCAAAGCCACAGGGATATTAATTAGAGGTAGGAGGGAAGGGAGCAGGGAATTCCTCTTCCCAAAGGAAGTTAGCTTATTCCCTAGGAAAAAAGTGAAATGTGAGTTCAGAAGGGTACAAGAGAAGCCTTTTAAACTCTTCATGGCTAGAATGGAAATTGACTGGAAGGATAGATGCGATGGTAAAACAGGGCGATAAACAAGTCAGAAATTTCCTGTAACTTTGCAAGAGAAGGTGATAAGGTCAAACTTGCTTCAAATTCTGTTTTAAGATACTGAGGAGAATTCTGTTATCAATGTCTCTCTGTAAAGGGCTAGTCAATATTTCAGGCTCTGGGAACTACATTTCTATCATCTCTATCATATGTTCTTTGTTTCTAACAACCTTGTAAAAATAAGCCAGGCGCCAGTGGTTCACATCTGTAATCCTAGTTGCTCTAGAGTCTGAGATCTGAGGATCAAGGTTTGAAGCTAGTCAGGGTAGAAAGTCCTTGAGATTTTTATCTCCAATTAACTAACTACTCAGAGAAAGTAGGAAGTGTTAGAGAACTAGCCTAGAGCACAAAAGCTTGGGATAGTTTCTGGGCCCAGAGTCCAAACCTAAGACTGGCAAAACAACAACAACAACAAAAAACTGTAAATATCAAGAAATGTTGGCTGGAGTTTCACAGAAAAAAGCAACTACTTCTCTTACTCTTAGATAATTGCTCCTCCTTGCTTAGTGAAAATTTCAGCTTAATTTCAACATAGAAAATCTGTATTGAGCTCCAAACTGTAGTGAGAACAACTATGCATAATTAACAGTGAAAGCGGGGAGGGGGGGGGGAGAGGATAAAAGTATAAAAGATTCAGAATGGGGAGGAGGGAAAAGACTACTCCTGGCACTAACTAGCCAGGATTCTGCAGCCTGCCAAAAGGCAGGGACTAGTTGGATAGGGAGCAGATATGAGAGAATATAAGGAGTCTGTACAAAAGCTGTTCAATGTGGAAAAAATAAATGGCGACTGTGATTTGAACAGAACACTGAGCATCTGGCTGGAATGAGGGATGGGGAGCCCCATTGGGAACTCTGTGAGCAGACCCAAAGGCAGGCTGGAAGCTGAGGTCAATGAGAGGCAAATGCTGAGAGTGTTTTGTGTTTCTGCTTAACCACAAAGGGAGGGCAAGTTCTGGGTTTCATAATTACCAAGCAGCTGAGATTACACCTTGGGAATAAGTAAAATCTCTGCAAAATGTAACTTACCTGCCTGGGATCTATCAAAATACCTCATAGGGTAGACCTTGATAGATGTCAAGAAGTTAGATCTGAAAAGAAAAAATTGAGTCAGGGGACCTGGAGAGTTCTGCTACAAGAAGAGGTTGAAAATCTTTCCTCACAAGATCCACTTTTCACTAGAGACAAGAAAGCAAACTTGAAGGTAGTATTGAAAGAGCTTTCAATAAAAAGCTTTTGAGCAACCTGGGAAGGGCTCCCCTTAAATACAGACTGAAAAGACCGGAGGGCAACAAGTTTTAAGCAAAGATCAACTTGTTGAGATAGGAAGAACAAAGCTCACCCCCTGCAGTTGTAGCCTAGAGCTAGGGGGGTTTCAGACTGGATCAATGCTTGGTGTCTCTAACTGGTGCTGTTAGCATAGGTAGTAACCACACTAACCACAGATGTCTTGAACACAGACATTTAGTTCATTGTCCAAGGTGTTTGATCTGAAGCTCTCAACAAGCCTGAGTGATATCCAGACAAGACAGTGATTTTCTTTTTTTTCCATTTCTTATTAAATTTTATTGACAAGGTAATATACAGAGGGGGTACAGTTACATAATAAGGTTATGAGTACATTTCTTGTCATATTGTTACACCCTCCCTCATTTTTCTTTCCCTTCCCTAGTTCAGGTAAGCATATATACAATATCCAGTGTACCAAAATAAGACAGTGATTTTCTCTCAATGTTTATAGAAGGAAGAAATAGAAGGATCCAAGTATTTACTTAAGTTTGAATAGCTTGTAAAATGGCATCACCAAAGTCTTGATCTCACTTTCCTTTTAATTTTGTTTGTAATTTTTTGGGTTGTTTTTTTTTTACTATGTAGCCCAAGCTGGCCTGAATCTTGAGCTCCTCCTAAGTCAATCTTCCAAGTTTCAAGTGCCAGGATTACAGGTGTGTGCTACTACTGCTGTCTTTTCTCTTGTATTAAAAGGACACATCAGGACTGTGCATATTTATAGGATGTTTTCATAATGTACATGTTGTGTTATAAAGAAATCTGAGTAATTAGAATATCTACCACCTCATACATGTATCATTTCTTTGTGATGAGAGCATTCAAAATGTTCTTTTGGGGAGGCAATTTTGAAATAGTAATACATTATTGTCAATATAGTTAACCTATAGAAAATTAAATTCTACTATTTCTATCTAGTTCTAACTTTATGTCTTTTTAACAACCTCTCCCTGGACTACAACCCTACCAGTAACTTCTACATGAAGATGAGAATCTACTGACAAAACATATTCTTGGGGGAGCTACAGAGGATAAAACACAAGTGAATAATTGGAAGAGGATGATAGAATCAGGGGAAACGGAAGGCTTTCAGAGGACTGTGAGTGAAAATGGCTTTTAAATTAAACAGTTCTGAATCCAATGTCTGTGTTCCAAGGAAACCAAGAGCTGCATTTGCAAAAATGTTGAGGGTAACCAAGGAAAACCGCTGTGATGGAATTAGGATTGCTTCTCAGGTTTTCATCTATGACAAAAGAATGCTCAAAAGCAAGGGCTTTGCCTGTTCAGTTGGCTATCTATGCAGAGAAAAATAACTTTGATTTTGTATTTAAATGGAGAGTAGGATTGGGGCATCCAAGAGAATTATCAACAATTCATTTCCATAAAACCCTTCATCATGAAATTCATTTCCTTCTTCTAACAAACATCTGAGAACTTACTATGTGCCAGATATTGCTAGTATGTGTTAGGTTTGGAAGAGACAGTGGCAAATGAGACACTCTCCATGACCTCAGGAGAACCTACAATCTAGCTGGCCACACAGGGTATAAACTGCTGCAAAACAATTTGATAAGAAATCTGATAGAGATAGAAATTAGGATGCTCATCCTTGGGTGAGGTGGGGAGTGTTAATTAAAATGCTGGAAATATGAGAGTACATGAAAGGCAACACTTGGTGAAATTAATCATATATTTTGTAAAATATAAGTCAAGGTTCTGTGGTTCTTCAATAGGGTAAAAATTGGAATTAAAATGTAGAAGTAGAAATTGGGAATCCTAAAAACCTAGGAACTCTCTCTCTCTTTTCCAATTTGAACACACTATGCTTCTAGAGAGATGGAACATTAAACTGGAGATAAATGTTGGTTTGAATAATGTCACCTAGATTAGAACATGACTGACAAGGTGGTGGTAAGAGAATGTCATGATTGCACATTCAAGTTTTTTGATCTCCTGGAGATAATAAAAGACAAAAGTTTATTCAAATGGATCCTAAACCTACTGTTCAGGGCCACCCTGGGCTAAATTTTACTATAGAAGGAACTGCTACTGAGGAAACTGTAAGGGGGAAAGAGGCATACAGGATGGAAAAATCCACAAAAGCCATCCACTATCTACAATATTTCAAGAATTTGGAGTATTTTGTTTAAGCTACTTATTGTCCCTTGTTTAAAAATTACCTAGCTTTACTTGGCTTTTTAACAAGGCAGTAGTTATCTATTAAAATACACTACTACTAATAATAAAAGCTATTGTTTATTGATCATCCACTGTGTTATGGTACTGTAAGGAAGGGCAATATTGTAAATCATCACAAATCCTTAACTATATACCTACCATTCCAATATCCCTTCAAATTGTAAGCTCCATAAAGCAAAGATTTTTTTTCTGCTGTGTTTGCCAATCTACTCCAAGTGCACATAACCAAGATTCAAACATAGTGGATATTCAATACACATTCTTTCAACCAATGGGCTTATTAAATTGAGAGTTGAGATGTTATTTACTTTAGGTCACACAATAAGTTGAATCGAGTTCAGAAGTTTTTCATTGGTTCTGCTACATTTGACACTTCTTAGAAAACTCTATTTCTGGTTTACAGAAAATGACATGATCTAGTAAATCATCTGGAACCTTCTTCCTGCCATCAAAGGCATTAAACAATATAATCATTGTCTAATGGACTCCCTAGTTCTCATGCCTGTACTGTCTTTCTCCTTTGCTAGGTACCAAATAAACATTTCATGTCTGATTAAACAGCCCAAACCCACATTGTCTAGTTATACTTCAAAACTCCTCATTATACACCAAGATCAAAGAACTAGGATGTAGATGACACTACTGAGGGAGAATCCCACTCTAGCATTGAGAGAAGCAATAAATCCCTAACTTGTGATTGCCTCAGGGCATCTTTAAAGGGGTGAGAAAGAGAGTGCAGGGGACACATAAAGCTGGGAGATAAGCATGAAGGTTTGTAGAGCAATACTTTTCTAGATTGGGAGACAAATAATTTGACTATTAAATATTTTAAATCATATTTGATATTGAAACCACTTCCAATATACCACATTGGAATACACAGTTCACATGAAATGTGTAAAGAGAAATAAGAGATGGCAGAATTACTAGGATGAGTTCCCTCAATAAATGACATTGAAGTAGAGACCTGAGAATCAGACTGGGTTAGTGATGTGACAAGTGGGAAGGGAGGGAGCAAAGGGGGACAGATACAGAACCTCAGGCAGAAGGAAATAGTGTGCACAAATGTCCTAAGGCAGAAAGATAGGGAGTACAAAGAAGCTGAGTCCTGGGTGTGACAGGAACAAAGGTCTGCTGCGGCACCATTTTTTTTTCACTTGAGTTCTGTCAAAATATCCTGAGAATCTTCGGGAGGAAAGCAGTCCACTACTTGAAATGAGATTTCTACAGTCCAACATTTGAACAGTGATGTCTATAGTGGTCCCAGTGACACTTCACATGTTGTAGCCTAAATACGGAGGTCAGGAAATGTAACTGGGGCATGTTTAAGGATTCACAACACTTCTACTAAACCCACTCACTGCTTTAGATTAGAAACTGTTGAGTAGAAAAAGTCACCTTTAGCAGTTGGGTGCCAGGAGCTCACATCTATAATTACAGTTAGTCAAGAGGGTGAGATCTGAAGATGGCAGTTTGAGGGCAGCCCTGGCAGGAAAGTCTGTGAGACTCTTATCTCCAATTAATAACCAAAAAAGTGGAAGCTGTAGCTGAAGTGGTTGAGGCTGGCTTTGAACACAGGAAGCTCAGGGACAGCATCCAGAACCCAAGTTAAACACCAGGTACATCAAAAACAGAAGAAAGAAAAAAAGAAGGAAGGAAGGAAGGAAGGAAGGAAGGAAGGAAGGAAGGAAGGAAGGAAGGAAGGAAGGAAGGAAGGAAGGAAGGAAGAAAGGAAGGAAGGAAGAAAGGAAGGAAGGAAGGAAGGAAGGAAGGAAGGAAGGAAGGAAGGAAGGAAGGAAGGGAGGGAGGGAAAGAAAAGGAAGGGAGGGAGAGAGAAAGGAAGACAGACAGAAAGAAAGAAAGAAAGAAAGAAAGAAAGAAAGAAAGAAAGAAAGAAAGAAAGAAAGAAAGAAAGGAAAAGAAAAGAAAAGAAAGGAAGGAAGGAAGGAAGAAAGAAAGGAAAAGAAAGACAGAAAGAGAAGAAAAGGGAAAATGAAAAGCTATCCTTAGCAATATGTTGTACACAATATTACAAATCGTAGTACCAGCTGTTACCTGGATATGTCTGTCATTTTATCCTGGATACCACCTATCTAGAATTGTCCTTAGTTAGCAAGTGAGAAAAGTGAGACTCAAATTGTACTCAAAGTCACACGAATAGTGACCAACAGAACAAAGCCTAAGGGACAAGATTCTTAAAGATATTGAAGCCCAAACATTCAGCTCCTTTGCCCTAACAGTCAGCATTATACAAGAGAAGGCTGACCAAGGGAATCTTACTACTACATGCTTTCTTTTCTTCTTCTTTATTGTCAAAGTGATGCACAGAGGGGTTACAGTTTCATATGTAAGGGAAGTACATTTCTTTTCCAACTTGTTACTCCTTTATTTTCCCCCATATCTCCTCCCTGTCCAGTCCCCCCTTCCCCATGAGTTGTACAGTTGGTTAATACCAATTGGTTTTGTGAGTATTGCTATTGCAATGGTTAGTCTTTTTTGTCCTCTGTCCCTAGTTCCCATACATGTATATACAGTATCTGGGGTATTAAGATCACTACATACTTTTAAGTCCTGTACACCAGTAATCAAACAATCCTCCTACCTCAGGAAATGCAACACAAGATTGAGTGGGAAGGAAAAAAGAAATACATTGTTCAAAGTGACTAGATAGCAAGCATTATGATAGAACCTCTAACTATGTTATTTCAGTCATTTACCACAACAGCTCCTTATGGTAGAAAATTTTCTAGTCATTTTACAGATGAGTGAATTGTTGTCCGTGATAATTAAATAATTGTGTTCACTGGTAAGTTGGAAAGCTGTGTTGGAACCCAGGCTTGAGTGATTCTGAAAGTCTAGACCCTTTCCACCAGAGCTAATAATGATGGCTTACTATTTAACCCTTCCCAGATTAGGTATTTGCACTTTATTGAGGGCCTTTTCCTGTGCAAATTTCACAGGACAGTGGCAGACCTGAAAAGAAGGTTGATTAGGGCCTACAAGTTGAGCTTGCCTTAAATCACATGGCAATGGCATTGACTTGCCTTCTCCCTAGAGTTCTGAAAGTAGGGCAGTGAGCCAGAGAAGATAAATCTCAACTTCAGTCACAGCATTGGGCTCCTCCAACTGGGATAACAACTTTCAGACAATCTGGCAACTATAGAAACAAAGAGAGCACCAAATCAATCACAAGTTTATTTGCAAAGGTCAATGTCAGTGGATGAACTTCCTTTAAATCTTGCTAATGCTGTATATTTAACATGCTTACTAGCTCACGGATTTGACTTGCCTCTGACCTGCTTTTAGAGATTAATTTTTATCATCGACTGCATTATATTCTCCCTCTCAGCACACCACCTTTCAGAGAGAAGACTTTGATGTGTTCCTCAGCCTCCCTACCGCCTTTGTGGTTCAAGTAACTGAGGACTTTGCAAACAAACCCCACTAAGAGGTCTGGCCAACCTAGGCCTTTCCAGAAACTCAAGCAGCTGTAGGAGATATGGTGTTTCGTTAAGCTGAAATGAAGCCCTCTGCATAATCATAAAAGAGCCAAACCTAGGTTACTCAAACAGGACCCTAGGAAGTGTTTGGGGAATAAAATTGCAGGCAGTTTTATTTTTCTACAGCCAATTTACTTTCCAAAATGCTGGGTCCCACAAACACTCCAGGAGTAAATTGGTTCCTGAATGCTGGAGCAGGTCTTGGCTTCAGAGCAGTGTTTCCTGTATCCCCACATTGCTGTTTCCACACATAGCTTGGAACTTCCTGTGTCTAGACTGTTCTCTCTCTCTCTCTCTCTCTCTCTCTCTCTCTCTCTCTCTCTCTCTCTCTCTCTCTCTCTCTCTCTCTCTGTCTCTCTCTCTCTCTCTTTGTGTGTGTGTATGTGAGTGTGTGTTTCTCTTTTGATTCTCTGTGTGTGTATGTTTAAATACTACGAAGAGGGTGGGAGAGGGGAGGGAAGAGATTCAAAAGGAATAGCATTTAACTCAGTGTTTGGATTGCATATATGTCCCTTTGTTTCTTTCTTGTTCAGATATAACTGTTCTTTTCTCATCTGTTGACTTCCCATGAACTTAGCTGGTGCACTTATGAATAATAGGAATCTGTCTTCTGTCCAGAGAAAGTATATCTTCAGTGTTTTTCTGACCTATCTGTGGGGTGTTTGGGTTGGGAGAGAAGAGGGGAAAGTTATATGTGGGGACATAAATCCTTAAGGTTTATTTTCCCCCAGTGTATATGTTTGCTTTTGTTCCTAAATGCATTTAAATGCTTTAGTTGTCCACAATGCAAATTAAGGGATATGTGCTCATTTCACACTCCCAGTTGACTATTTGAGTGGGGGAATGTCACTCAATGCAAAGCAGTACAATTTCATAGTCTGTTCTTCAAGGAATCTACCAGGGATTTGAAGAATAGATTCTTAAGTTGCACTCTCCTACCTGCTTCTCCTGTTCATAGGGCACTGATTTGGAGCCAAAGGTAGATTTTTTTTTTCTTTAAGATGTTTAGTAATTGTCAAAATTTAAAACTAGAAAATTTCCCATTAAATGTATTTGATTTCTAGTTTCTCTTCTAAAAATGGAAGTTTTGGTTAGATGAGCCTGTATTACCCCATAGTGATGATCTGGTTGCTCCTTTTCCCAGAGGTGTTACCTTCTATTTATTGGTAATTCTCATTAGTGGTATTGACTTTAAGTACATTTACAATATTGTGCAGCCATCTCTATTATCTGTTTCCAAAGCTTTTCATCATCCCAAACAGAAATTGTCCTTAGCCAGGAGCCAGTGGTTCTCCCCTATAATCCTAACTATTCATGCTGCTATTTGAAGATCACATTTTGAAGTCAGCCCAGGCAGGACAGACAGTCCATAAGACTCTTATCTCCAATTAACCACCCAAAGGCCAGAAGCGAAGCTGTGGTTCAAGTGAAATGCATGAGCTTTCAACCGAAAAACTATGAGACAGTGTCCAGGCCAATATTGGAACAAAAGAAAAAAAAACTACCCCAGTTAAAACCTGGTTTTCATCCTCCTTCCAACCTTTGAACATATGAACTTTATTTTCTGTCTCTATGAATGTCCCTCATAAGTGAAATCATAGATATGTCCTTTTGAGTTGGGTATATTTTACATAATGTAAAAGCCAGACATTTGTTTTTAAAAGGTAGACTTTTTAGAGGGAGATGTTGATTTTTATTATTATGCTAAAAGGTCAAACAAGACAGGTAGTCTAAGATAGAGAATCTTGAGTTCTGAGGTTAAAAATGATCCTCTTTTTCATATGGTTATATGGGGAGTATTAACATGTAATACTTTGGCAACTCACTGTCTTTACACAGGTGTTTTGCAGCTAGTGGTTAATTCTCCTGGTATCCCCCAGAGGGCTTTCCATAGTTTACAGTCAGAACATGAAGACATAGGGATGCTGTGGGGATTAGTTAAATGTGTGTGGCATAGTTTGTTGTATAAACTCAAGCTCTGAAACTAGTTTTCCCTCCCTGCTCTTAACTTCCACAGCTTTTACTGTCAATACCATTCATTTAGCACTTAGCATATGCTTGTTAGTTGTCTTTTTATGTATATATCCTGGAAGGCAAGAGCCAAGTCTCATATCTCTTTGTTTTTTCAGTCCGGTTGGTAATAGCAGTTCAGTGATGTTTGTTGATGTTAGCCTCCCCCTCCCACCCTTGCCCTTTTAACTAGTGCAGGCAATGCATAGCTTTAAATTCAAACTCAGTTTAAACAAACGGAGAGGTTTTCAAGGTAAAAACACAAAGGAAGTCTAGCTTGGCAAGAGAGAAAGAATGTGAAAGGCACATGGAAGACTGGGAAAAACTGAGGCTCCTCAAAAAAGATTGTTATCCTGGGTTCTGTATCAAAATTTGCTTGTGCTAAAGCGTCATGCCCCTCGGCAGTGTTTGAGAAAGGGGTGTTGAAAAAGTTGAATTTTAGTGGTTCTCACAGTAGACTCCTAAGTGGAAGGCATGCAGGAAAAGTCCTTTGAGAGAGAAACTTTAAAGATAAGGGAGGCATATCAAAAACACTGTCAAAAGCCTTTTGCTACCAGATTTTTTTTGTTGGTATCTTCCATAGTGACATGTGATGGGAAATAGTTTGAATACCCTCTTAAGGAAAAAATGAGTAGAACAATTTTTGTACATCTTTGCAATGAAATCCTGAGTTAAAATGAAAAAGGTAATCCTAAATTAACATGAAAAATGCGCTAGATACATTAAGATACACTTTAGAGTAAAACAAACACATGTGCTGTAGTGACTTGTTATAAAGCACCAAACGGAAAGGAGAATGGTGAAGAGAAACAACTGTAATTTCAGTACAGTTATAATGTGCTTTACCATGTGCATAATTTACTATTTTCATTTTAACAGTAGTATTGATTTTAACAAATATCCCTTATGACTCCAATCTTAGTAACCCTCTAAAATATTACTGCCCTCTCCAGGTTTCATGTGTGTGTGTGTGTATGTGTGTGTGTGTGTGTGTGTGTGTGTGTGTGTGTGTGTTCCTGCCTGTCCTGGGGCTTGAACTTAGGACCTGAGTACTATCCTTTGGCCTTTTTGCTCAAGGCTAACACTCTATCACCTGGGCCACAACTGTACTTGGCTTTTTTGATGGTTAAATGAACTTTCCTTCCCCAGGCTGGATTTGAACCACAATCCTGAGATCTCAACCTCCTAAGTAGGATTACAGACGTGAGCCACCAGTGCCCACCTATCTCATTCCCATGTCTCCAAACAAGCCTGGAATTATCTTGCTTCATAAATCAGATGTGTCTGTGTTTAAATACTGGAAAAATCAGGACAAACTTGCCTTCGTTATGAGAACTCACCCAGATAGCCTCACTTCATACATAAAGTGACTCATATCCCAAATCCAGCTTCCAATGCTCCTGCTTCTGAATCAGCAGCACCTAGCTAGAGTATTCTGTGCACTCCATAAGAAGCCATCCACCCACTATGCTTCCTGTGATATTCTGAGACCCTGTTCTCCAGAGATACTATTTCCTTTGGGCACACTTCCTCTTGCTTGCCTTGATCCATGATTCCTCAGAGGGCTCCATGTTTGGTAAGCTTGTGACTGATCACTCTTTCAGTGACATGAGTTCATGATAATAGCTGTGTGTTGACAAGGCCTTTACATTCAGACTTGCTTTTTGCTCACAGTATTGTCTAGGAAATAGAGATCTGCAGAGAATGGTGGTTTCCATGGCAAATGTTCCTTCATATTTGTTTTCTCAAGTTCACTTTGGAGATATGCTGCATGATTTCCTCTTTCATTACCAGCACCACAATAGATTTAGGTCGTGCCACAATTGCATTGCCATTTGAAAAAGAAAAACCTCACCCCACTGTGGTTAGAAAGGGAGTAATTTCTTAATGTGAAAGCAGGGAACCAATTTCATATCTCCCCCCCCAAAAAAAAACTGGAGGCAAAGAGTTGAAATTAAACAATGAAGCCACAAAACCTACACAATCTTGTATGCAAATGTTTAAAACGGAAGAGTGGAATATTTTGATTCTCAAATGTGATATTATGCACTGTGTGTCACACACAAGTAGAAATATAGATGTATGGAGTGCTTTGTGGTTTAGAGAGTTTTCCCATACATTTCCTTTTATTTTCACACCAGTGTCATTAAGTTAATGGGGCATGTCTTATAGCATTTATTTACAGATAGGAAAATTAGGGCTGAGAAGTCAAGCCAGTTAAAAGTCGCATAGTTAGCTAATAAGTGCCAGGGCCCACAATGAATTCTTCCTTCGGTTCCAAATTCCATGTTATTTTGTTACCCCTACACTGCTTCTTTGTGCTTTCGTTTTCACAAATGTAAAATGGTAGATTTTTCAGTGTCCCAGGATGCTGTTGTACTCAACTTTCCGTGTTTTTAAGCAACATCAATTTTTTTTTTTTGCAGCTAGGCAATGTGGACATTTTGTGGACTTTTTTCCCTTTTGGTTTTACAAATTAAGAGGGAAAAAAGTTACCTATTCCCAAAGGGCTGGGCAGTGGTACAAAAATAAAGGTGTTCCAGAGTCTCGGACACACTGTCTCACTCTTTTATGAGGCTAAGAAATCAATCGTCTCATCTTTCTATTCCCAGCAGCAGCTTGGGGAGAACAGAGAGCTAGACAATAGTCTCTTGTTTAGTTTTATTAATTTTGAAGACGGATGAAACAAAAGGATCGTATTGGCGACTCAAGGGACCAATGGCAGGCGAACTCCAGGCTAGGACCCGCCAATTCGTAGTCACAACAGAAAAAAAAGAAAGAAAGAAAGAAAAAGAAAAAACAGAAAGAAAATGTGGGTGGGGCTTATACTTCAGACCTCGCTCCGCCCAGCCAAGCACGTCCAGCCTCCCAAGGAGGAGGAGCGTCTTGCATGAAGCCCCGCCCGCCTCCCACACCCGGCCTCCCACCCCTGCCCGCGAGGCCTGCCACCAGGAGGTGGGCTAGAGCCTTGGGTTGACTGGAGGAGGGCAAAGAAGGGGTAAGAAAGGAGGCGGGGGTGGAGGGGGGAGAGGGGGTGCCTGGGAGAGAAAAGGGAAAAAAGAGGGTGTCACGCAGAGCTGTGATCTGGGTGGGGGCCTGCTGGTAAAAGGAAGCACTAGGGGAAGGAAAAAGGAGCGCTGCTCCTTCCTGAATTATTTTAAGCAGGATTTGGTGGAAGCTGCTTTTCAGCATTTCTATTACTTGTTTTTCTTTCTCTCGCGGCGGGGCGGGTCCTTCACAGGCTCTCCCACGCGACTTGGCTGCGCAGTTGCTGTAGATTATTATTGTTGTCTTTGCAATCCCTCTTTTTCCAGGCGAGTCCCCGTGTAAGACTCTGGGCTGCCATAAGCAGGTCGTGTCGAGCTAGTGGGAGGATAAGAGCCAGGGCTCCCAGCTTTTGCCCCAGCTCCAGGACCCCGCCGTTCAATTGTTTGAAACTTCCCCGCCCCCAAGCCCCGCCTTTCTTCCGTGCCCGCCCCCCTCCCTTCTAGGGTCTCGGCTGGCTCCCGGCCTTCTTTCCCCGCCCTCTTCTTGCTCCGCCTCTCACCGTAGTCCACTCCTCTTCTGGGCGGCCCTAGCTACTCACAGCAAGAAGAAAAGCCACCAATTTCTCCTCCTCCCCTACCTCTCTTCCCTGGCTCGGGAGCTGCCTTCATCGCAGTCACGCCCCTTCCTTCGTAGGAGCTTTCTGGCTGCTTAGACTTGTAGACCCCTTACTTACTCTTCGTCCTTCTCCGCCTAATCTCGTTCGCCTCCTCTTAGTTCTCATTCTCCGCCCCACTACCACCACCTCCCTTCTGTGTCTCCTCTCACCATCCGCTCGCTGCTCCACCCTCTGGCCCCGTAGTCTGCTAGTCCACTGCCACCAAGGAGAACCCTGGAACGGAACACCGAGGAGGTAGCAGCCGGGAGCTGGGGCTATCCCCATTGCCCACCCCTGGCCGCTGGCCTGGGACCACAGCCACTTGAGCAGCAGAGTCGGCACCTTGTCTTCGTTGCCTTCAGGGGTAGGAGACGCGTGGTTACTTTTGGAGGGGAACTGGGGCAGGAATCAGTGGTGGTGTGAGCTTGGTCGTGCCCTCGGCGTGACTGAACCGGTCTAAATGCATGTGGGTTGGATGCCCGTGTGTTCCTCTTTACAGCTGGCCTGAGTTTTCTGAGATGTGCAGCAAATTAAATGTTAGAGTATGAGCTCCTCTTGAGTCCAACTTTGGGGGGACGCTAGACTAAACCACTGCGGTGGTATTTTCTTACCTCAAGGGGTCCTTGTATGTCTCCATTACTTGAACTAAAGACCAGACGGAAGCCGAGGTCTACTTAGCCCCTAGGTATTGGTACTTATCTAACATAGCATTCTCTTGAATGCACGTACAGAGGTGGGAGCTCACTCTTTCACCTCAGGCCATGAATTCTTGAAGTTCTAAAGTCTGGGAGTAGTCTACAATGCTGCTACACTTGTGTGTGCTTGTGTGCTGGTAAGACTACCTTCGGAAGATCAGGCAGGTGTCTTGAAACTTCAAGCACTTGTTCATGCTTTTAACAGTAAGACAGATTTCATGGATCTATGTAAATAAAGGAAAGAAAACTGGGATGGAAAATGACAGTATTTACAGACTATAAGCAGTCTTTAGTGAGTTGCCATTGATGATATAATTTGCAGGAAGGTTCTAAATACAAATTAAGGAGGGAGGGAGTGGGGGGAGAGGAGAGTGGAGAGAGCACGACTGAGAAAACTCAAGCAAAGGAAATTTCCCACATGTGTTTTGGCAATAATATTCTGATTTGACTTGTCTTTCCTTCACATGAAGAGTGGACATTGGGAGACACTGTTTAAAAAGTTTTATAAATATAACCTCTCATTCAGAGAAGCTAATGGGTCACCATAGTCTTTAATGATGAAGGGCTAAGGGTATTTAAGTCTCCTTGAGCTAGGCTTTGTGAGAAGTTCCTTCTCAGGCCACCTTTTGTGAGGCCTCCTAAGTTAGACCTTTCAGTATCCTCATTTAGTAGCTAAGAATAGTCCGAAATGGGATACATTTTCACCCATCTCCCACATATCTTCAATTGCATAAATGCCCCAAGCTTGTTATAACGATGGTGTTCAAAGGTCTATCTCTTGCTGAGATACCCCCCCATCCTGTAAGTTTCTTAAGGAAAAATTATTTGCTCATTTTAAAATAATCTTTCTGGTTTATATTTTAATAGGGAAAGAGAAAGCAGAAAGAAAAGGAACAGTACGTGGTGAGAATTTTAAAGGCTATCAGGTTTCAGATCAGCTGGGAGGGAAAAGCTGGCCTGAATAAATTACATTTTAAAACTGGCCTGGGACATTTTAATACCCAGGTGGTTGTAGAGTAGTTGCATCTATTTACAGATGATAACTCAGGTTCCAGCTATTCTGTATGGGTTTACCCGGGTGTCATTTACAGACACTTTCTGGCCCTACATCATACTTCATTTTAAGTGACTTCTTTCTTTGGAAAAGTTTATGTCTTTATACAAATTAGAGGTAAAGCAAACCCACTACCATTCTTGTATGTAAAGTAGCTTTTGTGTGGACATTATGGATCATGAAAACAATTTGAGAAAGGGAATTTTAAAAATTTGTATTCAATACTGTTTGGAATTTGGGCCTTTAACTCTAAAAAATTAATTTATGAAGTAGGATTTATTAGCCTAAGGCATAAGAGTATTTTGGAGAATTGCTTTTCCTGAAGATTTGTAAAGAAGGAAGTAAGCTCTTTTGTAGAATGTTTTAAGACTCTTCAAATGGGAAAGGAAGGTAGGGGATGGATGTTATGACTTTGAGGTCCCATCTAGCACTAGAATTCTAAGTGGGTACATCTGCTTCTGGGCCTCTCCTAAGAGCCCTCTCCCAGGGCCTGTGTCTCCTTTAAAAGGGTGTCTTTGTAATTAAGCAGCCTGTCTCCCCCAACCCCCTTTCTTCCTTTGATCCAGCTTCTAAGGCCTTGTTTTCCATTTGGAAACAAGAGGAGTTTCTCACACTCTCCTGCTTCCTTCTTAACATTTATTTTCTTTTACCCCAGAAATGTTCCCCAGAGACCTCAGGATGGTTAGGAATTTTGTTTTATTTGGGGTAACTAAGTGTGGGGGAGTGTTACCCATGAAGAAGAGTAGAGAATATACTTCCACTTGGGAAATGCTTGTGGCCAGGTACCCTCTTCCATGGAGACTGAGTATTTGGAATGCATGAGAATGGTTTATTCTTGAGACTCCCTTGGTAGAAATTGTCCTTTGCACCCATTAAGCCCAACTTAAACCTCCTGAAAGGGGTGGAGAGAGGTGTGTATGGTTGTGGCTGAGCCTTTTAGGATAGTAAATTGGTAAATGTTTCAAAATCTATTACATCATCTCTTTCTCCTATAGATTCAGTGCATTTAAAGATTGGCTTGACAAGTTAATTCGCTGAGGACTAAATCAATTTGTTTAGAATTGTGATCCACTGATTTCCTGTCCCCAGGAATTTTTGTTGGTGTTTTACTATGATGCGTTTTCTTACTTACTTTTCATTCATTGCTGCCTTTTGGGGACTTTGGTTCAAAATCTAGGATCCCACCCCCAAGTCAAAGGTTAGAGTTTGGTCCCAGCAACTAAGAGGACATTAAAGGGGCTGACCATACTGCATGACTCTACTTCATGGTGGGCTTCTGACTCTTTAATCAAGAGAAAGGATGGAAGTTTCCCTTTGCACAAACAACGCACACAATCTGAACAAAAAAGTAACAAAAAAATAAAAGATAAAGGAAATAGGTGATTTGCTTTATAAAAGAATCCCCAACAGTTTTCTTTCAAAGAACTAGCTTTCATAGTTAGTTTTTAATCTTACTTGATAGATTAAAAAAAAATTCGAACTGGGCTTTGTCAGAAATACATTTATTGCAAAAAAAATCGATTGCAAAAATAGAATTTGTTGCCATGATTATTGCCTGCATTTTAATAAGGCCATTATTTGGCTTTTGAAGTTTTGTTACATGGGATTGAGTTAATCGAAATCTCTGGCTATGTTGGCCTTGGCTCACAAGTGCTTGTAGAGGGGAGCTGGTATTACTTTTTAGAAATAAGATCACTTGGATTTTGAGTAAGTCTAAGGGCCACCTTATGTGGGTAAAGTGTTTTGTTTCTAGTTATTATATTTGACTAACCCAAGAAAATTTTATTTAGTAAATAATGACAACTGATGCTGTTTTAAATCTAAGAATCTATGATAAGTTTTCTGAGTGAGCCTATTGGTGAAAGAGAACCTGGGCTGTAGGCTCAGCTCTAACTTGGTTTACCACACTTGGCATTCCTTCCAGTTTATATTGTGCAGGTTGGGCAGGGTGAATTTGCGAGCCTGTTCTCAAAAGTTTATGGATCTCTAAGCTTTGATATCAGGCATGAATATGAATGATTACTACTAGAATAAGATACATTGGTGTTTAGAGATACAAACACATAGTCATCCTGTACAGAGCCTGTAAGGATGTATCTCTAGAAATGTGTTAAATTTTATATTTTAGCTAAGACTGCCAAAAACTGCATCAAGAATTTCATTCATATTTTCTAGTTCCTTTCATGGAAAAACTATGTGTGTGTATGTGCTGGTACTGGGGCTTGAACAACAGGTCCTTTTGCACACTTGCTTGGCTTTAAAAATCAAGGCTAAGGCCCTACTACTTGAGTCACACCTCCACTTTTGACTTCTTAATCTACAAAGGGTTGTACAAAGGGGTTACATTTTAACCATATCAGTTTATGCAGAGTGTGTCTTGATCAGAGTGATACCTTTTGCATTTGGATGGTTAATTAGGGATAAAAGTTTCACAGAGTTTTTTGCTCCCTTCTGCCCCTGGATTGCTTAGAACTGGGATCCTCAGACTTCAGCCACATGCACAGCTAGGATTTACACTCATGAGTGTTGGTTTCTGTACCAAAGTGAATTTTACACAGCACATATAACATATAAATATGCATATAAGAATTTTAAAACTTATGCTCTATTTTAAATAACAACTCACCTAAGGTATAACTTTGTAAACTTTTATAGAGGAATAAAGGCAGAACTTAATCAAGAATGTATGAAGAATCCTATATATTTTGTTTCTTAAATGCAGCTGAGACTAATAGATTTAAAGTGTTTAAGTAATCCCTAAGCATTCTTATTTATGTATCTAGAAAGGCTGTTAATCCCATTCTTTCAAATTCCCTTTATCCGTTTTCTTTCTTCACGTGCAAAAAGAAAAAAAATCCAAAAGCTAGGTCTCCTGTTTACTTTAAGTCATTGGCAATGATTTTTAAATAACTGTATCTTGATATCCTATGAAGAAAATACAAATTTGTATGGATTGTGAACATTCTAGAATGAGAAAAGAGAAGTAGGAAGATATACATAAATTTGTTTTATAGTTTCAGAAAGAAAATGTACAAATCAGACTGCAAAAACAGCTAGGAGACCAAGATTTGTAGTCAATTACGTAAACATGTAGATGCAGTAGTGGTCCACACAAATGGGTGTACTACTTTATTTGAATTCTTCATTCAACATGTTAAAATAAAGTTCTATAGACCTTCAATTTTCCTTTGATAAAGGTGTAGAAGACATGTGATCTTCAATTTTGATGGATTCATTTTTCGAAAGCAGTGGATCTTTGTAGGAATTGTGGGTTTTTTTTTTTTTTTTTTGTCAGCCATGGGGCTTGAACTCGGGGCTTGGGCACTGTCTCTGAGCTTTTTTGCCCAAGACTCGTGCTCTACCACTTGAGCCACAGCTCTGCCTCTGGCTTTTCTAGTGGTTAATTGGAGATAAGAGTCTCACAGACTTGCTCAGGCCAGGCTGGCTTCCATCTCAGCTCATGGGTAGCTAGTATTAAATGTGTGAGCCATGGGTATCTGGGTATAATGTTTCTTATAATATGTGGTCATGGGAAAAATGCAGGTGAATTGATGATTTGCTAATATTAACACAGGTTATTCCTTTTCATGAGATGGTATATGTCTAGTATGCATATTTAAGGTTTAAAAAGATTCATTTTAATAAGAAAACCAGTCACTTACATTAAGAAATTGATATATCAAAGAAAAAGTTCCATTTGAAAGGTATTTTCAAAAATATATAGCCAGATAAAATACTTCAACTTCTAGAAAATCAGAAGAAACATGTACAGAAATGATTTTTCATATATTCATTATATGTAAGTATATATATATGTATATGTTTATATGTATATGTATAACAATCAGAATAAAGAGGGCAAGGTTTTATTCCCCATATCAATGTGCTTTCCCAAAGGCAATTCTTGCAAAAAAAAACCAACCTACCATTTAAAACACTTTACAAGCTTGTTTTGACATTTGTAAAGTCACTTTCACTCTTGACCCATTAGATGGCATTAGCCTGTGTGACTTGAAGCCAGGATCTGGGTTTCTTTGCCCAGCCCCTCTTTCACTTGCCATGTGACCAAGGGTAGATGAATTAGCTGCTCTAAGCTTCAGTTACCCTTCTGGGAAGCAAGGATATTAATACTTTGCAGAGGTGTTTCGGCATGCTTCATATTGGATACATGCTTTGAGGTCATTGGATGAAAGGTGTTCGCATGATGGCAGAGCAGGCTTATTATAGGGTCCTGAGCAGGTGTTCACTTTTAATGAGCTTTGTTCTCTTATAACATACAATGCCCTTTGGTGCCCCATTGCCTTACTGACTATAATTAAGATTGGCCCTACATTTGTATTATTGACCCTCTCTGCTTTTTGAAAACAAACATTTTTTTCATATTTTGTGATGAACTGAGTTACAAATAATAGAATTCTAGTGAATTCCAGGATGATTAAAAAAGAATTTAAAAAAGAAACCTTACTTGTATCGCAACATTATAATCAATGAAGTTTTCAGAGCACCTCATATATTACTGAGCCAACCAAATTTCTATGTCCACATTTTAAGGGAGAAAGTTTTAAGTAATATTTCCTTGTGACAAATACTGATGATAGTTACAAAAACTTGGCCATTGTAATTTTTTTGCACATCTGGTTTTTATTAATGATGGGATATTTATGCTTTCTTTACAATTCATGGCTCATTTCCATGCATATGTCAGAACTTAAATACCCCCCAAGGCAACATTACGATAACATTAAATATAAATGTGGTCTTGCTAGAAAGAGTGAACTGCGGGGGGGATGGAGGGATTCCTTTATTTTATGTTTCTTCAGATTAAATATATGCTCCCCCCCGGGGGCTGGGAATATAGCTTAGTGGTAGAGTGCTTGCCTTACATGCATGAAGCCCTGGGTTCGATTCCTCAGCACCACATAAACAGAAAAAAGCCAGAAGTGGCGCTGTGGCTCATGTAGTTGAGCGCTAGCCTTGAGCAAAATGAAGCCAGGGACAGTGCTCAGGCCCTGAGTCCAAGCCCCAGGACTGGAAAAACAAAACAAAACAAACAAAACAAATATCTGCCCCCCCCATCATTGATGTTAATCTGTCTTCCCCTTATAATATTCCATAACAAACTTTACATTTTGATCCTTTTGATAGGGACAAATGATTTGCTCCTCCTTTACAATGCAGATGAAACTGATGTATGTGTTTTTTAAGAGCATATTTTCCTTGCACATGCTTCTCATTATCCAAGAGGCCTGGGCTCAATCAGTAAAGGAGCAGAGAAACCACATAATTGAAAGGAGAATGACGGTGGTGCATACTTGGAATATTTGTGGGAAGGGGATTGCTGACATCAGAAAATGTAGTGGCCTGAGTGTTAACAGTTTTGAAGAGAAATCAGCTTTCTGTGTTTCTCTTTACTGCAAATTATTTTTAAGGAATAAAAGTAAGGGCCAGGTTTGACATGCTTATCTGATGTTGCCCTGGAAACTTTGATGAAGATTGTTACAGTATAGTTCAATTAAAACCTTCCCCATTAAGAAGCTAATTAGTGTATCCCTTATTCATTTTGGTTGTTTTTCAAGGGACATGGATTTGCGTTGAATTAGTGACGTTTTTTCTATGTGATAGCAATTATGACAAATTACAGATGGGGAAAATTATTTTGAAGAAATCTAATTTCCTGTTTAATTACATTTAAATTTTCTGTTCAGACTTTGTATTCCCTTTATATACAGTGATCATATTTTCATTTAGTAGCCAGTTTTCTTTTCTACATCATGGGCTATAAATTGTAATGTACTGATTTGTTTTCCTTGTAAATTGTAGAAATACAGTGAGTCATAATAAACCATTTTATTAAGAAAATATTTGACTTTCTTTTTGTACTTATTTTCCCGTTGCTCTGTGAGGTATAGCTATGGATGCATGGATTGAGGAGGTCTATTGTTTTTTTTTAAGTAAACAATTTTGGGAGCTAAGAAAATATTGATTGACTCTTTGACCTCCTTTACCTCCAAGAGCATTTTTTCCTGCCCTATTCTCTCAGTTAGGCTTAGGTTAGAGAAGTGTCATGGATTTATTGACCTGGTTTCTTTTTTTGTGACAAGACTAAATTCTTCTCCCTGGTTAGTCTGAAGGAAAAAGAGGTATGTTAGGAGTAGAAGCACAAACTTCTAAGAAAGTTTTTTATATTGTACTCCATCAATTTTAGGAGGATGAAGACTGGCTCTTGATGTTTCGGAACTACATGTGGTAGAGTAGATTTTCTGTCACAGCATATAGATGTGGGCCTGCAGCAATTCTCCTTCTCCCTGTAACTCTGAGGGGATCATCTATCTGTACATATCCTAGTCCCTGATGCTGTCCCATGGCATATGCATACAAGTTTCTGCAGGTGGGCAAGTTGATTAGGTGATAGGATTTGTGGCTTAACCAACTTCACCTAAGTCATTTGTGTGAAGGCAGGTCTAGATTGTTTTGTAGTGGTAACACAGTCAAACCATAGTTGCAGATAGTTCCACAGCAGCAAGAGGGGCTGTTTCTGCCTTGGAAGAGTGACTCAGGCTCTTTGGCATGAAGATATAAAATACTGGCTTCTGTCCAGGCACCTGCTGGGTGCCACACCTGCAGTTAGCACCTGAGTTACACTCAGACACAAAGCAGAGTGGAAGTAGATGATGCTTCCTTCAAAAGGAATATGGCAAAACAAGGAGCTACAAATTGTTAGTGGAATTTGCCTTATCTGTAGCTTTCTTACCCATGTTGCCTTGGAGAAATGACTTAGAAATTTTCTTTTAAGGTGCACTGCACCCACTTGCTCAAGGTACTGTTGCAGTGCTGGGAGAGGGTTTGGCTTTTCGGGTGAAATTCTCTTGTGAACTGACTTCTTAAAAGAGAGACAGTTTGTGGAGGGAAGTCACACTTGGGGTTTTGATACTGGTCCTACCAGTGAGCAATTAGTGAAACTGAATAAATTAGTTAAGGTTAGCTATCTGTTGTGGACTTGAAATTTTCTAGTTGTAAAATGGAATTAATCATAATCTTTATTTCAGCACACAGTTGCTGAGAGGATAACAGAAGTGAAAGAGCTTTTGAGTCCTTGGAAGGCTGAGAAACTAAAGGTAATTGTATTATTATTAACTATTTTATGTCTTTCATTTTTTTCCTTTCTGTTGTTGCCTCTAGCAATGTCTCTGAGAAGTTATTCTCTCATTATGCAATTGTTAAGTACCTTGTATGTACCAGTTAGCATTTAAGTATGGGATACACACAGTGAAAAAAGTCACAAACCAGCCTGGGAATGTGGCTTAGCAGTAGAGTACTTCCCTAGCATGCATGAAGCCCTGGGTTCGATTCCTCGGCTCCACATAAACAGAAAAAGGCCTGAAGTGGTGCTATGGCCCAAGGTGCTAGCCGTGAGCAAAAAGAAGCCAGAGACAGTGCTCAGGCTTTGAGTTCAAGCTCCCGGACTGTCAAAAACCAAAAAAGAGGGCTGGGGATATAGCCTAGTGGCAAAGAGTGCCTGCCTCGGATACACGAGGCCCTAGGTTCGATTCCCCAGCACCACATATACAGAAAACGGCCAGAAGCGGCGCTGTGGCTCAAGTGGCAGAGTGCTAGCCTTGAGCGGGAAGAAGCCAGGGACAGTGCTCAGGCCCTGAGTCCAAGGCCCAGGACTGGCCAAAAAAAAAAAAAAAAAAAAAAAAAAAAAAAAAAAAAACCAAAAAAGAAAAAAATGTCATAAGCCCATCTCACCCTGTAAGATCACAGTCCAGCAATTTTCACTTCCATTTGAAGTTTAACTCAAATTTTGCCGGGCCTTTAGAATTGTAAATGAAGAGAATTTGTTTCTTTTATTCTCTGCATTGAGGATAGATAGCCATCTCTGGAGCAAGATCTAAATTGAAATTATATGGTGGATAAGCAATGCAGTGGATGGAATTTCTTTCACTTGCACTTCCAAAGTGCCTGATCAATGAATAATCACTTTTTTCAGTGGTCCTTAGTTTCATGCATGGTTCTGGTCTGTGTATGGTCTAGCCCTGTCTTTTTGATCTCAGCTGCTGCACAAATGCTAATGACTCAATCGGTCTGTTACTTCAAATTGGTCATTAAATTCCAGGTCGACTAAGATGAGAGGTTTTCTGGGGGGATGAATGGTCATCACTCTTATCAGAGATAATATGCTCATTATCAGTGTGTTTTATCATTAAATTTCACCAACCTGGCTTGCCTAGGAGCTACTTGAAGGACTGGCCTCTGTTTTCTTTGTTGTTCTTTCCTCCCCCTGGGCCTACTAGCACAGTGTTTGAATGCAGTAAGTACTCATCAAATGTCTGTGGAAAATATGCTGTGATCAGTACACTAATCAAGATATGTATAAAGCCTAGTAGGGAAACGGGACAGAATTAATTTTCCCTATTGTGTAGAGTGGGTAAGGCAGAAGCATTAAGAGAAAAACCATCAAGGAGTAGGTGGAAAGCAAAACTGTCCTTTTCTGAGAGCCCTAGAAAAGAAATGAAGGAAAGAAATGCCTATCATGTTTGCTTTTGCTAAGCCAGGGGAATCTCTGGCCTGTTGTTTTCCCTGCCTCAGGAGTAGATGACTTTAATGGTCCAGTCTGCAAATAAATCTCTGTAATAAATTTTAAGATAGGTACCACTTATTCATACTATTAAACAGGACTAACCTTAAAGTGTCACCTTAAGTGAGACTTCAAATACAGGTATGTATGCAGGCTTACTGCTCATGTCTATTTAGTTCTACACAGCAAAAAATGTACGTTAGGACAGATTGAAGTTTGAGATCTGAAAACTAACAAATTTGGTTCTCAGAGTGTAACAGCTTGGGTCACTAGAACTGAATGTCTTCAAGCTGACTTGTCAGATCTTTCCAAGGGCAAAAATGAAAGATGATATAAGCTATTACAGACCATGAACCTGTTCTCACCCACCTGATGCCTTTACTAATTAGCTTCTTGGCCACATAGCAATTTGGGGCAAGTGGATGCAAGCTAGATTCACAGGGGAGCCTACATTCCACTGTGCCATTTCGCAAGTCACTAGGATACTACACTGACTGCTTCTCTGGCTTCTCTCCATCATCTGAGCCCTGCTCAGCCTTGGTAGAAAAATGGGAGCATGGGAACTTATAATTACATAAGATATTTCTTGGGGATTTGTTGTTAGTTTAATATTCATATTTCTTGAACAATTTATTTTAGTTGTTGGATTCTATCAAATCCAAAATAGTGAAAAATCACTAAATTACAAAGACATTTAAAAATATTTTTAAGACTGCTTAGACTAGCACAAGATTGGAAGATACTTTAATGCTTATCAATCTAATTAATCTTTAATCTTATTAAAATAAGATAGGTAAGTAAAATTTGATACATTCATATTAATGGACAGTTATAACCATTGCATTGTTATGGATTTTATGCCACAGCAGAGATAATGTGCTTATAATAAATAAAAGTGCTTCATCCTAAATGATGTGTGCATTAGTATTTTATTGCTTTGTAAAAAACACGTGGAAATAATTGAGGTGAATATTTTGTGATAAGATCTATTTTCTTATAAATATTTACATACTATGCTTATTTTACTTATAAAATAAGGTATAAATAAGAACAAAATGAATAGTATGCCACAGGAGTCATAAGACTAGGTAAGCAATTGGCAAATTCTTTTAAGCTTTCCTCTTTTTATGCTCAATTTGATTTTATAAATCCTTTGTAATTTTTCTGGTGCAATAAGTAATGGAATGTGATAATATATGCTCTACTCTTCTTTGGAAATACGGTGTGCCAGAGGCTGAAGTGGGGAGGGGGCCTCAGGATGCTTCCTGCTGCCTCATGTTGTACTGCTCACATTCATTTCCAAGTGGATTACTTTCGTTGCCTATTAATATTTTCAAGTTAATTGCTTCAGCACACAGTAAACGTAATACGGACACCAAATATGACTAAGCGTTTTGAGTTACTATCTTTGATTGCTCACAACGATGCTCACTAAAATTCAGAAATGCCAAGGCCTTACTGTGGTTCCTTTTTTTTTTCTTACTGTGGTTCTTGAAATAGATTCCCAGCCTAATGTAAGCAAAGGTAAGAGATAGGAGCAGAGTGTTTGGCAACTCTTAAATTTTCTCCTTAAGCTGGTGCAGACAGACTTAAGTAAAAGCAATTGCTAAGCTTATGTGATGGTCAGGAAACTAAGAATGGGGGCCTGGAAAAACAATGACCAGTAGGATGTTCATATTTATCCCAGACTGATTTTGTACATCATGGTCTAAAGAAGATATTTTGTAAGGATCTTATGACATACTTCTAGCTACCTCTAACACTTCTCTACTCAAACTTTCCCTATTACCATTAACAGTTTATTTCCAATATGACTGGGAAGTTGGTGGTAGCATTAAGCCAGGTTTATAGTTTCTCAAAACCAGGGTCTATTGGGCGCTAGTGGCTCATGCCTATAATTCTAGCAGCTCAGAAGGTTGAAATCTGAGGTTCATGGTTCAAAGGCAGCCTGGGCAAGAAAGTCTGTGAGAATCTTATCTCCAATTAACCACAGAAAAAGCCAGAAGTGGTGCATTGGCTCAAATGGAAGAGTGCTAGTCTTTAGCAAAAGTTTGTCAAGGATAGCACCTAGGACCAGGGTTCAAGTCCCAGGGCTGGCAAAAACAAAAAAACAGGGTCAATTCAATATAATAAATAATTGTCTTCAATGTGAAAGCTTAATAGTGTTAGGTAATACATAATGGAAAGTCCCTTGCCTTAGAATTTATAACACTTGAATTCTGGTCCTTTCTTTGACCCCTTTCAAGCTTTCACATCTTCATTTGAGTTTGTAGACCACCAAGGGGTCTCGTAATAGTTTTTTTTCCTTCTAAGTTCTTTTGATGATCTAACGATTATGTTACAAATATTAAAAAAACCCATTACTTCATGAAATTACCTCTACATCTTAGAGAAAATACTATTCTGAAATTATTATAGGAATAGCTAAATTTTGTTGAGCCCTTACCATGGACTAGACTATATACTTAGCACTTTTTAGAATATGAATCTTAATCTCTTTAAAAATCCTAGGAGGTATGAGACATGTACAAGGTAAGTTAATAAGCCCAAAGTATAGGACTTGAACTTATGGAAGGTGACTCCAGGCCTTTTAACCATGATACTTTTACTGCATCCCTATTACCCATTGAATGTTTAGAGAAACATGTATAATAATGTATTTTATGTCACCCAAAGTAAGTGTATGTGTATCCTGGGTTGCAAGTTTGCTGGAAATAGTACTTTCTAGGATACCTTAAACCACAGTAAGGACAAAGCTGAGTATGAGAACTCACTGGGCCCTCTCCACGTTTTTGGTGTATGAGAGAGAGAGAGAGAGAGAGAAATACATGGGCATGATTGCAACAAAAAATCCCTTTTATTGTGCGGGTGCTGAGTCTTCAACTCAGGACCTTTGCTTTTTTGCTCAGGACAGCACTCTGCCACTTAAAGCTGCATCTCCAATTCTGGCTTTCTGGGTAGTTAATTAGAAATAAGAGTCTCAAGAGTGCCCAGGCTGGCTTTAAACCACAATCCTAAGATCATGGCCTCCTAAGTAGCTAGGATTACAGGCATGAGGCACTGGCACCTGGCTACAACAAAAATGTTGAAGTAGCTGCATACCATTTGCGGGGATTTAAATTGTATGCAAAGAGTTGACTAAGATTTCATAGACTTAATTTAAGATTTTCTAAATTTTGAGACATAATGGGAGGAATATACACAAAGAAGATCTGATAGGCATATTACAAAATTTATTTGAAGAGTGAACATTTTTTTTTCTGGCCATTTTGTAATGTTGACTTTTTTTGGCCAGTCCTGGGCCTTTGAACTCAGGGCCTGACCACTGTCCCTAGCATCTTTTTGCTCAAGGCTAGCACTCTGCCACTTGAGCCACAGTGCCATTTTTGGCCATTTTTTATATATATGTGGTGCTGAGGAATTGAACCCAGGGCTTCATGTATTCGAGGCAAACACTCTTGCCACTAGTCCATATTCCCAGCCACTGTAATGTTGACTTTTGGGGGGACTTGGATTGGAAACCAGCTAGGTGCTCACTAATGTGTTTTGGCTCAGCCTTTCAGGTACACAGGTATTGGGCCATTGAGTGCAAATGGGGTAAGAATTTAGCTTAGCTTTGCTGTCATCTTGTCATAGAAGAGCTGAATATATAAATTCACATTTGTAGTTTTAGTAACAGAACTATTAGGCATCCTTTCTGTTCTTATCAAACATCCTCAAGGAAAGTCTGTATGGCCAGGAGCAACAGCGTTATTTCATTGATTAAAGATGATGTCAGCTCCCTGGGAGTAACATTATTAAAGCTGTGAGCAAATTAAATGTTTCAGAATTCGTATTATTTTATGAAAGCTCTTGTGCATGACACAAGGAATCTTTTCTCTAGTAAATAAATGGAGTAATGTTTTCCTTTGTGACTCCTCGCATGTAAATTAACATAAAATCTTTTAACAAAAGTAGCAGTAAACTAGACAGAACTTTGCAAAGGTTTTCTTCTTGGGATGATTTGTTTTCTCCTGTGAAACAGAAACCAAAAAAGGCCTGGAATGGGTGTGAGAGAATGGTCTATGTTTAGGAGACATAACATGAATTGAGTTTTGAAAAGGATGTGGAGGAGAAAATACAAAATTAAGTATAGATAGTGAGACTTGGGACAAGTTAAGTTTTCCCAATCTGGTTGTGAGAAAAAAGCCAGTCACAATCATCTTGAAGAATCTAAATAGTTCTGGAAAAGTATTGTGCATTCGTTTATCTCCAGTGCTCACCTTGAACATTTTCTAGTGTTTCAGTTAAAAGGGACAAATGTTTTATTCAGAACTGTACAATTGAAGGACAGTGGTTATTGGCCATAGCTTTGCTTATAATCCAGCTTTGGTTGCAATTTAAAAAATTGTCCCTCAACTTTGAAAATAGGGGAGTTCCTTAAAATAATCACCTTGCAGACTGGAGGCAGCTTTGCTCTTGATTATGCTTGTCAATGAGTCAAAATAAGCTAGAAATACAAGATTTCTTGGTTTGTTCTTCTCACTTTAGTTTTGCCAAGACTGCAAAGAAATAATGTTAAATTGATCACAGTGTGGTTTTGTGGATTGATTTTAACTTGAAAAATGTGGGCATTCTCCCCGAATATAAAAATGCTTTTGCACTTCCTTTGCGTTGCCTTGATCTTCCAATGGAAACTCTGGTTTGGATGAAATCTTAATGGATCAAGGCTTGGCCAGGAAATGTTTCATGTGCATTTACCTAAAACTCAAGCTTCCACATTTTATAACGATTTTTGTTGGACCTGGAGGGGTCTTCAGAGGTTCAAAATAGAAATTGTAAATGAGGATTGTCTCAACTCTATATATTCCTTGGGGGCATTTACACCTCATCTTTATAAACAGAAGCCTTGTAGATTCCTTTTGCTCGAACACTGGGGCTGAGGAAGAGCTGAGAAAGCAAACTGTACATCTTCTGTTTGGAGAAGGGTTGCTGGTTTGGATTGAGAAGGGCAGTCAACTTTCCTACTCCAGCAAGAATTAATGGGACATCAATCAGATTGTAAGCTCCATGAGGGCAGGAACTATATTTTGTGTGTCTTTGTATTCCTCATTGTGTTAAGGATGAGGCTAACAAATGTGTGAATAGTCAATATGCAATAAATACTAAATGACATGGCTGAAGTTTTGTTTTTCTTCTGCCCATTTGAGGCCGAGGCAGTCAAATTGGGAGTTTGACAGTGCTTTTTCTTGTGACCAAAAACCTCCCTTATGAGGACTTCCACCCTATATGGAATGTGGGCTGGTAAGCCTCATGAACTTGCCCCACAACCAACAGTAATTTGAGGTTGCCCCTTAAGGTAACAACAGTAGGTACAGTTTTTGTCATCATCCATCATTCTTACAGGGTCCTGGGTCCTGGGGCTAGGACAGAAAAATCCTTTCCAGTGTCAGATTTCAGATTTTCCATCACCTGGAAACTGATAGGATCTCCTGCACACAGCTGCGGGACAGTAAGCTTTCTTTCCAGCCCTAGTGGAGATGGATTCTGCCACTCACTTAAGAGCCAAGCATCATGGGACAACAAGTCATTCCATCGGAAGGAGTGGTTTGGTTTACTGCTGGCTATTGGTGGCAACATAGAAACGACATTTTTATTTCTCCCTCCCTTCCCCTCCTGAACATTTCAGAGTGACCAGTGATTGGACTCTTGGCGGTGCTTACCCTGAACCTGAGTGTTAGGGGAGAGGGAATCTGCTGCTGCGGTTTCTGGAGCTGTTCATAAGCAAGAATTCCCTATCCTGATCAAGGCTTTAAGCCTAAAAGAAAGCAGAAATAGGTATGGATCATCAGTGTTTGTGTGTGCATGTGCATGTGCGTGTGTACAAATCTGTGTGTTTGCCCACCTGAGTGCCCTATGTGAGGTGTGCTGGATGGGGTGGTTGTGGCACGGGAGGGGGTGGCATCCTCTTCTGGGTCTAAGGCAACTCATTGTCTACATTTGTCTGCCTTGCAGAAGAAGTTTTGAGGGGAATTTTAGCTAAAAGAAAAATAGTCTTGTATTCACCTCTTAAGTGCTAGGCATCAAGGAGTTTTGTATGTTATACTTTCCAGCCTATCACAAAGTTCCAATTTGGGAATTCAAGTAGAAACATTAAATTATCATTGGGAGGGGGACAGGGACTATAGGGCAAGTTGCTCAGCCTACTAGTGCTTGGCATACCCTTCTCATATTTTTGGCAGGCCTAGGATGTGTGAAGCCCTGGTTCCATCCTGAGTACTGTTAAATAAATAATAAGTAAACAAATAAATATAAATAAATAGGAAAACACTGTTTGGAGGTTGAGGTACCAAACTGCTCAATAAAACAACTGGAAACTGGGTAATAATACTCATGAAGAAGATGACCACTTCCATGTACCACCCATGTATTCTGGGTCATACTCTACCACTAAGGAAATTGGTTAGTATTTTCAGAGAGATTGGAGATTACTTATTATAGAAGTAAGGATTTCTGGGAAGCAGAATTCCAGGGTTTGCAACTAGAAACCTGAGGCTGGTTAGGTTGACCTTCACTGACTTTTTCTATGACATCATATCCATTCTTACCAAATTACTTCAGCTTCTTAGCGTGAAAGTTTTCAGAATTTAATATTAGTACTGAATTTTGGTACTTTTTGTGGCAGATTAGGAAGAATTTTTATCGCCAATGAATTTGTATATACCACTGATAAGGAGGAAAGGAAGTACATTATCACCTATCATTCATTTTTTCAGATGAGAAAATAGCCTTCAAGGAAAGAGGATTTACTTGTTTAGGTTACCCAGAACACCATAGTAACATTAAACTGAAAGGATGGCCTTTTTATTTTTCAATTTCTAAATGTCCTCAGAGGCATACTTAAATTGAAAGTGGTGTTACTTTATGCTCCTCCTACCTTACAATAATAGTAAAATACCTTAATGACTTCAATGACTGAAAGAAAATTTGTCAGTACTCTCTCCGACCCAACCTATTCTTGTATTATACCATGGAGCATCCACAATGGATAAAGAAGCAAGTCTTCCTTTTTAATAAAAAAAAATACATTTTACAATCTAATGAATTCTGAGAAAAAGCATTTGCATCAAAGCAAGAATCATTTCTATCTGGTGTAAGTTAAGCTCTCCTCACCCTTTGTTTTAGTTCTTATTTAGCATTTTATGTTCCCTGTTACATGCAAAACTCCTTTCACAAATACTGTTTATGGGGTAACTTTCCTTGATTGCCTCTTCCCACCCACACAGCCACAAGACTGGGATATTTTAGTGCCTAGAAACAAACCTTGTATTTAAGGACCTTGGAAAATTACCTGTTCTGATCATCTTATTTGACCATTCTAGGTGTCCTCAGTCCTCCTGAGGAGGAAGTATGTCACGACTGGATATCTAGCTCCTACTAAAAGTGAGAGGAAACTGCTGTATGACCCCAAGTTCCTCCTTGTATTAGTACTAGAGCCAGTATTCCCAGCAATTGATCTATTATTTTTCAAAGGTCAATTCTCTGCTTTGTTTCTGCAGTGGAATTCTCCTTCCCAGATAGTTAGACTTACCCCTTTTAGAGGATTGATTTATCCAACAACGTGGGTGTGTTAAGCTTACTGTTTCCCCTTCCCAGGTCAAGGGCAGCCCAAGTGCCCAGTTTCTCTCTCTCTTCACAAGGCACCACCTGCGATAGAGATGAGAAATTCTGATGAACAGCCAAGTGGAGGAACTACAGTGTTACAGCGTTTGCTACAGGAGCAACTTCGCTATGGCAATCCTAGTGAGAATCGCAATCTGCTTGCCATACACCAGCAAGCCACAGGGAATGCCCCTCATTTCTCCACGGGCAATGGGAACCCAGGCCCTCAGAATGATGTGTTGAGTCCCCAAGATCACCACCAACAGCTTGTGGCACACCCTGCTCGACAGGAACCCCAGGGCCAGGAAATCCAGTCAGAAAACCTTATCATGGAGAAACAGATGTCTTCGCGAATGCAGAATAATGAAGAACTCCCAACTTATGAAGAAGCCAAGGTCCAGTCTCAGTACTTTCGTGGCCAACAGCATGCCAGTGTTGGAGCTGCCTTCTATGTCACCGGAGTCAGTAACCAGAAGATGAGGACTGAAGGACGCCCATCAGTTCAGCGGCTCAATCCTGGAAAGATGCATCAGGATGAAGGACTAAGAGACCTTAAGCAAGGGCATGTCCGCTCCCTGAGTGAACGCTTAATGCAGATGTCACTAGCCACCAGTGGAGTTAAGACCCATCCTCCTGTTACCAGCACTCCCCTCTCTGCACCACAACCCAATGACCTCTACAAGAATCCTACAAGTGCCAGTGAATTCTACAAGTCCCAAGGGCTACCCAACCAGCATAGCCTGAAGGGCATGGAACACCGTGGGCCCCCACCAGAATATCCCTTCAAGGGCATGCCATCCCAGTCTGTAGTGTGCAAGCCCCAAGAGCCAGGGCACTTCTATAGTGAGCACCGCCTGAACCAGCCAGGGAGAACAGAGGGGCAACTGATGAGGTATCAGCACCCCCCTGAGTATGGGGCAGCCAGGTAAGATAGTTCTCTTTATGTCATTTCCTGACCTCATCTCCAACCAGCTTCTGACGCTGTGTTGGGAGTCTTAAGGGAAGGAATGGGCAGGTGTTTGGTATAACAAACTATGTAATGCATGGCTCCCCCTCAGCTAAGCAAATTGCTTGTCAATCTTAATTACTAGTCTCATCTGCCATAGTTAGTTACCTAGAAGATGAAAATTAATCTTGATTTTAGTACCTACTGGCTCTCTTGTCTCCTAGGATATTGAAGGAAGTGTGAATGTTTCTCTGAGTTATTAAGCATTTTCTTGAGAAGCAGAAACAAATTTATCTTGGATGTTAGTTTGCAGCATCTCATTACTTCCAAGCATTCCCCTCCATATGTATCTTATCACAAACAAATGTTTTTTTTTCATTAGTTGTGCTTTTCCAGAGAATTATTGTGATTCTTTTAGATGTTAAATGCTCACATACTGTAGGGGGATGACATACACGAGCAGGTTTAAGAATATGACTCACCTTGTCCTTCTTGAGGTTCTTGTAGTCTAGACTGCTTTGTCTTTCTTCTGTAAGGAGTTTGGTCAGTATATTTCCCATCATAAGGAAGAAGGTTTAAACCATGGGTAATGATGACATTTATGGGTGTTGTCTGTTCTCTGTGCCCAGGGAAATGGTTGGTGGTCATAATATTTGAAGGCCCAGGTGACACACAGATTAGGTCAATGATCTCTTTGATGTTTGGCTCCTGTCCCCTCCTTACTCTTTTGGCATAGAAGGTCTAGGTTTGAAGTCACTTGGGGTGGAGTAGGGTAGAAGTCAGAGAAATCACCTGATATTTCCTGATAATTCCTTCCAGATACAGGTTCTGTTTTTTAATCAGAGGCAATTGACTTTGGGCTCCACTTCTAACTTTGCTGGTCTATGATTTTTTTCTCCCTTAACCCAGGTTGATCTTTTAACCCTTTAAAACTTCCTCTGCAGCTTTCAAAGGGCCTAAGCCTAAGATGTGATAAGTGTCTTAGAACAGGAAATGACATAAGCAGAGAGGCTATTCAGCTTTAAACCAGAGTAAGAATTCTATTCCCAGGCCCAGGCCCAAAGAAACAGAAGACACAGGGAGGGAGTGCTCTGTTGGACTGAAAACTTTAGAGGAAACTCATTGAAGCCAGCAAAATGTCAATGAAGCTGAGGGGGGAGGGTGTTGTTTTGCTTTTCAGATCAGTATGGAAGAGTCTGGGACTCCTCAGACTGGGATGGGTGTATGATCTGTTGCCTTGTGGGAGGGGCGTGTGTTGGCTAAGATGTGGAGCAGAAGCCAAAGCCTGGCTCAGCATATGGCCCGCCTTCCCAGGAAAGCTATTTTCAGAACTCATTCACCAGTATTGTTTGAGATCTGAAATGACTCCCACAGTGTTTGAAACTAGATGGAAAGCCCTTTGATCTGCTAAATAAATAATGAGACAAAGGGCTTTTCTTTTTCTTCCCATACTGATTAAACCACCAGAGAAATTTAGCTTGTATACATTTTTTCTAGGAAATATAATTATAATTTTTCTTTCTTAGATTATCTATGGATTTCATTCTTCTTCTGTCCCCTGAAGTAACAGAGACCATGTTGAACAGCCTTCTCTTTCCGCAAAGGTGCTGAGAATCTAATCCAGGGCTTCAAGCATCCTAACACTACCAGTATTCCACATTTTAACACACAAGTATGCTCTAACAGTTGATTCTCTATGGGACAGTAGCTGTGTGATTGGTATGCTTAATGAAGAATGAAACAGTCCAAATCAGAGAAAAGTTGGCCTGAAATTTTGGTCTAAATCAGGCAAATTGTGCCTGTAACCTTTTTGTATATACTGTATGAGGGAGTGGTACCTATTGACAGATTCCTGGCCAGAGCTTTCCGGAATTGCAGTGATTTTAGGTGGTGACACATTTTTCCTTTATTTTCTTTAACAGATTAGCTATATAGTTTGGTTTGTGAATACCATTGCAAGTAAATACTTCTAGCAGAAAACAATTCAAAGGCTAAATTCTTAATCCACAAATTGGAGATCACGATACAAAAAAGAAAATCTAGAACTGATAATGTACAAAAAAAACCCCTTGTTTGCCTTTAGATATGCAATGAAATACTGGAGGTTTGCTGTTCAAGTGAACAAAATGTTATAAACAGTCCTTTGATTACTTCATCGTCTCCGTGCTCTCCTTCCTACCTAAAAAAAAAAGAAAAATCTTGAATGCTCAGAGCTCCAGAAGGAAAACAAGCCCAAGCCATCTGAAGAATTTTTAACTTTCTGATTCTTTGTCTTCCTGAGTAGTAAGGCTTTTGTGAATCGTGGTTTATATATTTATCAACTGCTTTTAAAAAATTAAGTCATTTCTGTTTATAAAGCAGCCATGTCCTTTCAATTGTTGAAATCATGCCCAGATCTGAGGTTTCTTGAAATCCTTGTTGAGTAGAATCTCAGGGTGACCTAAGTCTGTGGTTCAGAGCAGAGCTGGTTGTGCAAGAGGAACCAAATCTGGAATTTGCAGTCCTCTCCAGGATTCACAGATTCACCATCTCAGAGCCTGGAATAGGCACTGTTTTTTAGTGGTGAGATGTTGGCTTGGGCTATTAATGGTATTTGTTTTAATGAGAGTATATGTGTGTGTGTGGGGGGGTTGCACACATATGTACAGCTGTGTGTGCCTGTGTGTTTGTTCTCTGTGTGTCCAGGGGTGTGAGGACTGCCAGACAAAGAGGTAGTAGCAGGGTAAAAGGTGCTATGTCAGCTGTGTTGAGTGGCTTTGAATTTCCCTTTGTCTTTCCCTTCCGTCTCTGGAAGAGTGTTTCTCCTACCCCATCCCCCACACACCCTACCTCCCCGGGCTTTAAAGAGAGTGATTTTGCCCAGTGATCTCTGTCTTATATCAATGACCATTCCTTCCTTTTTCTGCAGGACAATAGTACAGTGGCCCAGGTAGTCTTAGGAAGTAGCAGGTTGCCAGGCAGGTGGGGAAGTATCTGGGGAGGCAGATCATGTCTTCCCTGAGATCATGTGATTCTATTGTCTGCCCAGTGGCTTGTTCTTGGTTAATGTGTCAGTGGGGAACATTTCCAGCTGCTGTGTTATTGAAAGACCTGGAAAGTGTTCTGCTCAAGTGGCTGCTACTTTTATTTTTACTATCATTTCTCTTTCTGTTAGTTTTTAATCTCGGGTATATTTTTACTTCCTCTGACATCCCCTAGAATTCTCTACCTATTCCCTCAGCACCCTCTTCTCAGAGGGAAATTCATTCTACTCTTCAGATTGTCCTTTCTAGTTGGTAGTGGGCGGATGCTGAAGCCCAAATGGAATTCTTTGCTGGAGAGATTTTTCTTTTGTGACTGCCCAAGCCTTTGCTTGTTTGCAAACCTGCCAGTGATGAACTTCCTTAGATTTTCCAGCAGCATAGTGCATTAAGATCAATTTCCTTTTCTAGCTTGGGAACTGAGGGGCTGCTGCCACCTCATCTCTGCTTATCTTCATCCTGGGCTTATCTAATCCTGAACCACACATCCCAGAAACCTTGTGGTCTGTCCTTGTACTGTCCAGGGCCTGGAAAGGCCTTTCAGTCACCAGGAAGGAGGAAGGCCAGCAGACTGAGTCTGAGAGAAAGACATGGTTTGCTCTATGGGACCCAGGGGAACCAAGAAGAAGCCCAGTTCAGAACTGGGTGTTGAGTCTTTAAAAGAGAATACTTCGCAAGCATTAGGTTTTCAAATTCTGAGAATAAGGATGAAAGTTAATGTAGTAATGTTTCTTAAATTTGCAAAGCAGATCAAGCAACATGAACTTTAAGCCCATTTGGTTCTGCTCAGGAGATGCAAAATCTCTAGCACATCCCAGCACATTATACTTGAACTCTAGGGATATCTATGAATTAAAATAGCTCTTACTTCAAGACAAAAGAGCAAAGTCCATTTTGCCCATGAAGCAATTGAAGGCTCCTTGAATGGAAAATGGGACTTCTTTGACTACATTTATAAACAGTTCCTAGGCTTCTAAGGGGACTAAATGTTTTGAACTCTTGGAAAGAAAGATTAGGCATGTCAGAAACCTTCCAGTTATAATCATGTCAATTCTGTGTCAATTCTTTTTTTTTTTTTATTAATTTTGTTGATAAGGTGTTGTGCAAAAAGGGTACAGTTACATAAAAGGGCAGTGAGAACATTTCTTGTGATTACACCTTCGTTTTTCTTTCCCTTTCCTAGATCAGGTAGGCATCTATACAATACCCAGTGTACCAAAATCATATACAGTAGCCACGTGGCATACGCCAAAAAAATTCACCTAGAACTTTAAATATAACGTCAACAATAGAGTTTGCTTATCCTTGTCTTATGGTCATATGTACATAGCTGTTGAGCTATTGTGATCCACTGAGAGGTCTATTTTAGACCTTTTTTTGTTTAGTGGTTGTTTGGTTTTAGATACATAATGTAAAATGGCTGATCCAAACCTGTGGAAATACCATTTGACAAGAATTTTTGTTTCGCAGACCTGGTCTCTACTGTCTCTCCCCTTGTTCTCTGTGTTCTAGGCTTGTCTCGCTCAACATTATTTGTTCAAGTTCTGACCATTTCCCTGCGAATACCAATATTTTATCATTTCTAATCGCCATGTAGTATTCCATTGTGTATAGGTACCGCATTTTTTGGATCCATTCATTTGTAGAGGGGCATCTGGGTTGTTTCCGTATTTTGGCTATTGTGAATTGTGCAGCGATAAACATGGATGTGCAGATGTCTTTGATATCCTGAGACCTGTTGTTCAGGATAGATGCTTCTGTGTCAATTCTTCTATATTCAAGTAATCTTCATGTCTTCTCCAAAATTCAGCAATTATTTTAGTGACATATTTATGAACTTGGGGAGAACTTGGGTACAATGGAAGCATGCAGGGGCTGAGGAATAAAACTGAGGATATGAGGAGGATCGATTATCTTGTGACCATTTAGGTTATGAAGTGTCCATTGAAAGTATTTGGAATGATTTTGTAGCTATAAAAAGCCCTTAATAGTCAGAAGCTTTGGTGGGGAATAAATGAACTAAAATAGTAACTGGAGTGTGTGTGGGAGGGATATGTTTTAGCATCTGGAATTCCATTTAAAAAGTTAATTGGTCCTGGTAAGTTGTCCTAGTTCCTCCATGATTTTTAAGCAAATTAGCATAAAGATCCACCCACAGTTAAGAGTCAAAAGTACTGTTATTTAAAAAATGTGAAGAACCTCCTGTTTTGCCGTTTATGTATATTCTCAGGAAATAGACTCATGCAGAATAAGGAATTTGCACAAGGTCGAACAGCTAGTGAACAGTAGAGAAAGTCTCTATAAACTTTGTCAGGGGGCTGGGGATATAGCCTAGTGGCAAGAGTGCCTGCCTCGGATACACGAGGCCCTAGGTTCGATTCCCCAGCACCACATATACAGAAAACGGCCAGAAGTGGCGCTGTGGCTCAAGTGGCAGAGTGCTAGCCTTGAGCGGGAAGAAGCCAGGGACAGTGCTCAGGCCCTGAGTCCAAGGCCCAGGACTGGCAAAAAAAAAAAAACAAAAAAAAAACTTTGTCAGGATCAAAATCCATGCTCATAGCCATTTGTGGTCCTTGGATTGAGAAGTGTCAACTGCAGGACAAGCGTCCACTGGATGTGGGAGCAAATGCGGTTAGCTGGGCATTGGCTGGAGAGGATGAACAAGCTGTTGTCCTCAGTGTTCACAGGTAGTTATTCTTGGTAGTGATGATAATGGAACTTTGTCAACAGTAGGTTGACGATCTGAGATTCAGCACATAGAAATCACTACATTGTATGTGAAAGGGCCAGAAAATGGCAACTTGGAAAGAAAGTTTCTGCTTTCTGGGTACAATGACTAGTTGGACTAAATAATTTTAAAGGCTTTTTCAGTCCTTACACTTTATGACTTAGTATAAGAAAGATAGTGTGTGCTTCCAAGTTGTAGTATAGTTACTGCTAATGGGCATCATAAAAAGAGTAATAACTACAAGATAGTTATTACAAATAATAAGTGTTTGATGTCAAGTGTAAGAAGTATCTTTATACCTTTGAGAAAATTTTATGAATGAATGAATTCTCAGAGGGAGTTGCAGATAGGAATATAAAGGGTATGTTTTGATGGTTTATTGTTTTTTTTTTCTAGACAAGTAACCAGTTTGTAAATGTGAATTGAATTTTAATATTTATGTGTGCTAGACAATATATATATATATAAAATGTTATTTCTAACCTTAGATTTAGGTTAAAATAATGACATAAAAATCACTTTGTAGAGGAATGTTTGAGAATGCCTAAGCAATGAGTATAGAGGCATGCATACATCTTTTAGATTTTTTACCAAGTGATCTCCCAGGTCATCTAGTTTGATGCTCCATGGGTTCACACGTCTGTTTTTCAGTCACAGTCACAGAAGGTTGGGCTGGGAATGTCTAATGCTGTCTATTCCTCATTTTTCAGGTGGCCTCATGGTGCTTCCTTGCGTCACATTCTTGTGCCTCAGGAGAGAACTTAACCAAAGTTTGCCCTTTGTGTTTTGCAGGCCAACACAGGACATCTCATTGTCATTGTCAGCCAGGAACTCTCAGCCTCACAGCCCTACTTCTTCTCTGACATCTGGAAATTCCTTACCCTTGCTTCAGTCTCCACCATCTACTAGATCTCCTGCCCAACACCCCTTGGTCACAAACCAAGCCGACCACTCAGCTCACCTGCCTAGATCACAACAGCATTTTCTTTCTAGTCAGGCTCACCAGGGGGATCATTACCGTCTCTCCCAGCCTGGCCTAACTTCATCACAGCAACAGCAGCCGGGAGAAGCCTACTCAGTCATGCCTCGGGCTCAGCAGTCTGCATCCTATCAGCCTATGCCAGCTGACCCTTTTGCCATTGTCTCAAGAGCCCAGCAGATGGTTGAGATCCTCTCAGATGAAAACCGGAACTTGAGGCAGGAACTGGAAGGATGCTATGAGAAGGTGGCAAGACTACAGAAGGTGAGGCTTCCATCATGGGACACTAAGGGCCTCCTTTAAATCTTATAATTAGTAGAACTTAATATTCCTACATTAGTCATGGAGAGGTTTGGGAAAATTTTATATCTGATGGGGTCCAATTTAGGAATAAGCCTCTGTATGTAGGAAAATTACATTTTATAATTATATTAGAAGGGAAATTTGCATAGGTTCTTCAGACCCCACATCCCCAAGCAAGATGTAACTGATTGTTCTACAGTTTCCAAAGGCAGGATTGGTACTTCTTCCTCAGGAATACTGGTGACTCTGTGTCTTGGCAGAACTTGGCAGCATTTGAAGCCCTTTTGTATTGATTCTATCCTCCTCATTTTAGTTTGAATCGTAAATATAAAACCATAGTTTATAATTCCTAGAAAAAATCTCACTAGTTCAAGTTGGTGCCTGGCCTGCGTTGTTTAGGAAAAGGTTCAGAGAACATTTCCTAGTGGGAGTTCTCAGTATGCTTTTTCAGCACAGGCCCTCCTCCCTTCTTTTGCTTTGGTCCTTCTCCATAGCTTCAATTTAACATCTGCTCTCTTTTTTTCTGGTGTGTGTGGGGGGTCAAGAAGGACTTAGCACCACAGCTGGGTGACAGGTGACAGCCCTAGGCTGAGGAAATAGAAAAAAAAAGTGTGTGTCCGCAGTTCACATTCTTCCCTGGCCCCCTCTTGTCTTCTGCAGCTGGGAATTTAACTCTTAAGTACCCCAAACTAGGAACTTTATGTCTTTACCTCTAGTGACTGTTGGTGAATAGAGCTACGTATTTGACAACTTTTTTTTTTACAGCTTTTGCCATTATGGAGTCCAGGTGGCATGATCTCTTTTCGATGTGTACTATTCTGAAGATGGAGGAGAGAGGGGCAGTTGCCTTTATATTAATCAACAGCATGGTCTTTAGAAGATTCCAGAAGTGAAAATTTCAGGGGCCTAAATGATGCTTTGAATTTGCCAGTACCACATCTGGGCCCTAAAGTGGAGGAAGGCTTATATTCAGCAAAGATGCAAAACTCTGTATCTTCTACAGTTTTTCCATATCTAGATGGAAGTTATTGGGAGGTAGAAAAAGACTGGTTTCTTTGTGGTCTTCTTCTGAATTTAACTCTACTATTGTCCCATATTATATTGGCACAGTAAATTGTAGCCACACATACAAGGAACTATGGGTAATTAGATTTATAGTTGACATCCTTCTATATACTCTCAGTCCAGGGTTACCTTGTCCCCCCATCTTTGGGGTAATTAGTGAAGAATAGCTTTTCATTTTTTTTGTTTGTTTGCTGGATGTGGAAAGATGGCACAAATAAGTACCATTGGCACTGTATAAGTATCAGGAGAAATGGGAGGCTAGGTTAACACTGAAGTGAAAAGCAAGGACAGGTGGTATGAAGAGGAAAAAGAAGGTGGCAGAATGAGATAGACACCAGATGGTTCTGGAAATATATTACAGCACCTGAGGTTCATAATGGTAATAAGTAAACCATGTAAGTATGGAAGTCACTGTCATCCATCCTACAAGTTCTTTTCTGGAAGATCATGTGGGTACATGTGTGGCTTCCCTTGCCCTTCTAAAGGGCTATGATAGTATCTCCAGAAAAATAGAGAGGGTCTTGCAACAGTAGTCTGAATAACTTGGTAAAAGAACTGTCTTCCAGATGTGATATTTGTGAGGAAGTTGGAAACAACAAGGAAGTGAGAAGCCTTTATCATTCTCTCAAGACTATGTAGAACAATGAGCATCAAGCTTACTTTTTGAAATGGAAGTGTTCATTTTCTCCACCTAGCACTTTAATTTTATGCAAAAGCTTTGCCATTGTGGTAGATTTTGTCTTTAAATGCCATTCACCAGTTTTCACCTTCTTTGCTGCTATCATGGTGCCACCTGCAAGAAGCAAAACACCTTCAGGTCTGCTCTTTTCAGTGACATAAGTCTCATTTATTTGTAGGCAGTCCTGTCACTGGCAGGATTTTGGAGATGGGCGCCAGTTGAATCTGAGGTGTTCAGTAACCTTACCTTTCTCCCCAATTTCTCACTGGATGCCTGGCATTTCTCCCCATAAAGCACCCTGAGGAGAAATGCAGAATGGTTGCAGGAGCCAAGCTTAATTTGAAAATTGCCTAATAGGCCATGGGTTTATTTATCTCATACAAATTATATGCAAATAATCTATGTGGTTTTTATGTGTGCAGTGGAGCTCTACTGATTAGAAAAGGACTCTGGAGTCTAATTTCTTATTTTCTAATTGATTTTAGGCAAGTTCTTTTTTTTTCTTTATTGTCCAAGTGAAGTACAGAGGGGTTACAGTTTCATATGTAAGGCCGTGAATACATTTCTTATCCAACTTGTTAGTTCTTTTACCTTAAATTTTCTCTTATTTTTACAAGATCTACAGGAGCATCATAAAACACAATTCTAATCATGAATTTCAGCTGAAAATTCTTCACTGTTTTCCCAATGACTATGGGATAAATTTCAAATGCCTCATATGAAAACTTTTAATGATCTAACTCCATCTATCTTCATAGCCATATTTCTCTAACCTCCCTCTGCCTACACCACAGTGTCCAGCCAAATGAGACTACTAGTCATTCTGGGAATGCATTTGCTCACTCAGAATAGAATACCCTTCCCCTCACCTCTATCCATTGAAATCTGACCCAGCATTCAGGATCTGACTCTAAATGCCACCTCTCCCTGAAATCATTTTCCTTTCCTTCTCCAACCACGAAATACTATTTATTCCTTCTCTGTGATTTATAGTACTCCTAATTCTATTTATGATTTTTGTAAGCATACATTGGTTGTAAAGCAGAGGTTTATCATGTCATTTCCATAAATTCATACAATGTATCCAGATCAAACTCACTTCCCTCTATCATTCTCCCTTATGCCACTCCCTGCTTCGTACCATGTCAACAGGTCTGGATCAACAATTTGCACCATCTTAAAGGTATATCATGTGGTCTTCATTGACTTGAATATATTCAAAGCTCCTTGAGGGTAAGAATGAATGGGTAAGAATAATGTGACTATACTCATTCATTCTTAATAATTGGTCCTTGGTTAAATATCTCTTAAAATTGATTCAAATTATATTTCATGGCATTAAAGTTTTAGGTTTCTTAAGGGTTATCTCTGCTTCTGACTTGCTCTTGGGAAAGGCAATTTTACTTTCACTTTCTTGCCTAGGCAGATTTCAGAAAAAAATTGAAATGAACATGTGAAAGCTCTTTGTTTTGTTTTTTGCGAGTCCTAGGACTTGAACTCAGGGCACTGTCCCTGGCTTCTTTTTGCTCAAGGCTAGCACTCGACCACTTGAGCCATAGTGCCACTTCCAGCTTTTTCTATATATGTGGTGCTGAGGGCTTCATGTATACGAGGCGAGTACTTTACCACTAGGCCATATTCCCAGCCCCTTGAAAGCTCTTTGAATGCTCTGAAATAAGTTTTTGCATGCAATATACATGGTTACTAACGTTTTCAAAGTTAATTTGTTTTCAGAAATTATAATACTATTTATGAAGTTTATACTGTCATATAACATTCTTTGAAAGTGGAAAATATATAAATAGGTAGAGCAAGACAGTTATAGCAATAGCCTATCCCAGACAAATCTTATGGAACAGTTAATTTGCTGAGATGTGGTTGAACTTGGGCAGTCTTCTTTGAAACTCTTTTTCTTCTGTCTGTTATAATTATGCTGGAGACCTGGCCATCTGTAAGCTCTGGGAGAAGGTGTCACTAAGATTGTGCATGTTTCCAGACCACCTTCTCCATCAACCTTCTACCATCATCACCACCTGCTTTTTTATGTTAAGGTGGAAACAGAAATCCAGCGTGTCTCAGAGGCGTATGAGAATCTTGTGAAGTCTTCCTCCAAAAGAGAAGCTCTGGAGAAAGCCATGAGGAACAAGCTAGAGGGCGAGATTCGGAGAATGCATGACTTCAATAGGGATCTGAGAGGTGAGAGAACAAAGAAGCTTGGCTTTGTAGTTCTTTTGTGTAGACTAGTCTGGCCCTAAACTCTTAGTTTTCTTAATCCAAACCCTGAGTTCTGAAATTTCTGAAATTACTGACAGAACACCATACCAGGATTTTGACTTTGTTTTTCTGAGATAGTTTCAAAGTAGTGATAGAAAGGGCTGAGGAAAGAGTCAGTCACTTTGGATTTGTCCAATCCATTCATTTGGTATGGACAGAAAAATTATAGGACCTATACCAAGATGGTGTGTGTGTGTGTGTGTGTGTGTGTGTGTGTGTGTGTGTGCACATGTGCATGTGAATGAAATAATAGTTTCAACTTAGATTAAGTGGAGGTTAGACATGACTGGCCTTCTAGTCAGGTCATCAGACAGCATCTCCTTCGGGAGACTTGGTCTACCTGCCTACTCTCATGATTTGTACAGCCTCTCTTCCTTTATAGACCTGTCAGGTATTTTTCTTTGCTTGTGCAAGCTCTAAAATAGTGATGCTGCCTATTATTTGTAGGCCTTATTTCCCCTTTATTATGTTTATCTTGATATTGAAGAAGCTGAAAAATATTTCTACTTGAAGCCATCATCAACACCTTTAAGACTACTGACCTTGGGAGTATTTTCTATCTTAGATTTTAATTATCTCTAAGATCAAGGGGCATGGACTATATGGCCACCATGATTCCTAACTCGATATGATGTGATTTTAAGAACTTCTTAATAATAGTGATACTTTTTTTTGGTTAATGAGAGGTATATTTATATGTATTCAGGGGTGGATTCATTTGTTGAAATTTAAAGTTCTGTACTTAGGTCTACCAGTGCTAAGTACTATTTCCTTGATCCCTGCCATATTCTAGTATTGTTTTGAGACTCACATTTGTAAATCCAAGTTTGTGTCACTCACTTTCTTTTGACAAGAAGATACTGGCTTGCTTTGTGAAAGGTCAGTATTTAGAAGGCAACACCATGTGCTTGGAAGTTTATGTTTGAGGCCCTGTTGATTGTCTCCAAATTCCACAGAACGTCTAGAGACTGCCAACAAGCAGCTTGCAGAGAAGGAGTATGAAGGATCAGAAGATACAAGGAAAACCATTTCTCAGCTCTTTGCAAAAAGTAAGTCTTCCTGGTATGAATATCTGAATGACAGTGAAGTATGTTAAAAGATTACACAGTTTTCTTTGGCTTTTAAAGACAGCCAGAACAGAATAAATGTCATCTAGATTTTTTTCCATTATTCATGCATGAACGTGGAAGCTTCTGTTCTTTCCTCTTACGTCAGGGAAGGGAGGCAGCCTGTGGCAACATCTAACCATATTACATGTTTCTCTTTGTATTAAGTCAAAGAGCCCCTTAGAATTATTACTGTTATCATGGCTAGCTGAAGAAATGATATTAGTCCACATGGGTTCCCTCAGCAAGGGAGGAATTTCCTTAGGTGGTTACATAAGCTAGCTCTGGTAGACATAAGACAGACAAGTCTGTTGATTTTTGTTTGGAACCTCCAACTTGTAGCCAAGGCTGGCTTAGTTAAGTCCTTATGGTTGTATGGTGTCGTTATGCATTGGTAGACAGCAAGAGTGGGGGTGGGTAACACACTTCTATGGCCTGAATTAGTGATTCTGATTGTAGAGTTGGATGGTATAGAGCAGGGCAGAGCTGTGCCTTCCTCATTATAGTGTTTCTTTTGTCTGAAAATACATCTAGAACTGTAACAATAAATTAATCCTCTACTTTATCGGTCCCTAATGGACTCCACCCAGCTAGACAATGCCCAATTCTTTCCAATTGCTGTAATAAAAGCAGCAATAAAAACTTCATAGTGGATTGAGTCCACAGGGAGAATGAGTTAGGGGAAACAGATGAACTACTCTCATTTCTGCAAATGCCTGAAGTTGATTTCCCCTGCCCCAGCCTTCCTCATTGTGCCTCTTGCTTGGAAGGGATTTGTCTTCCATTTTTGCTAGGCCACCCAATGACCCTTTCAAGTCATTTCATGCAGCTTTCAGGTAGCTTTTACAAGTTTGTTTGATCTTCTGTTACAGTATTTGCCTCCCTGCCTGGATTTCTGTGTTGTGCTTTCATTCTGGAACAGATTTTTTCTTCCTTTTTTCACTAAACCTCTGCTCCTTTTCCTTTTTTTTTTGCCAGTCTTGGGCCTTGAACTCAGGGCCTGAGCACTGTCCCTGGCTTCTTTTTGCTCAAGGCTAGCACTCTGCCACTTGAGCCACAGTGCCACTTCTGGCCATTTTCTATATATGTGGTGCTGAGGAATCGAACCTAGGGCTTCATGTATGTGAGGCAAGCACTCTTGCCACTAGGCCAATCAACCTGCAGTTGAGTATAATGGAATGAGTTTTGTATAAACTGGGTTTAAGTATGGACTCTACTCTTTATTTTCCAGTTGTAGGACCTTGTGCAGCTTAGTCATATTCTTCAAATGTGTTTCCTCATACACTAAATAAAGAAGAAAATTGTAACACCTTGTGGTTGTTCTGAGGATTAACTTAGTGTAATACCTGGTATGTGCTAACTATTCAATAAATGTCCATTTTTTTCCAAGGGACATCTATAAAGTCCAACAAACTGCCCCATTAAAGATTCTTCTAAACCTTAAGGTTAAGTTCTTGAGGTAGTATGTTGGGCTTTCAAACTTGTATCTTACTCATTTTCCCATTTGAGTTTTCAGTGTGAGGTTTTATGTAGGAAAAAAGTCCTAGAGTGGCACTGGATATACACAGACAAGGGTCCCCTATAGCTGTGATGTAATATTTAATTGATTAAAATGCAGAATTGCTGTTCTTAAATTCTAAAAATCAGTATAAGAACCTGTCATATTTCAATGAAGAGCATCTTATGAAAATGTATTGTCATTAATCTTGGTGATGATAATCATCCTCCATATAATAAGTTCCTTTAATTTATTGTCTTATTTATTCTTAAAAATATTATGTGTTAAGTAAGACAATTAGTGCCTGAGTTTTAATTTTTTACCATTAAAAATTCTTTTTTTTTAGAAATTTCTACAAATTCCTCATCTCTATTTATGCTACTCACTCATGTGTTCTTACATGCTATTTTTCCCATAAACCCTTTTAACATGTTAATCATGACCTTCTAAGGTTCTGATACTTGCTCTGTCTTTTCAGATGGTGTGATTTGCATTGCCTTATTTTGTTAATGAGTTATGGGTATGATGTATAGGGCAAGAGGAACTGTGTATATTGGTATTTAAATAATATCTGCCTTGTGTGGTTGTTCAGAATATATGGTCTAGTGTGGATAAGACAGGGAGGGAGAAGGCAGTGCTATCTAGTACTATGATTAGGTCTGAATCTTTCAGAGATCTTATGAATCTTTTTAAATTAAATTTTATTGACAAGATGTTGTGCAAAGGGGGTATAGTTACATAATAAGGCAGTGAGTACATTTCTTGTGATATCTTACACCCTCGTTTTTCTTTCCCTTCCCTAGATCAGGTAGGCATATATACAATATCCAGTACATCAAAATCATATACAGTAACCACGTAGGGTACGCCAAAGGAAATTCACCTAGAACTTTAAATGTAACGTCAACAATAGAATCCTCCTGTGTCCTTTTCTTGGAGTTGTTTTTGCTTATCCTCATCTTATATGATCATGTGTACATAACTGTTGAGCTATTGTGATCCACTGAGAGGTCTATTTTAGACCTTTTTATGTTTAGTGGTTGTTTGGTTTTAGATACATAATGTAAAATGGCTGACCCAAACATGTGAAAATACCATCTGAAAAGAAGTTTATTGTTTTGCAGACCCGGTCTCTACTGCCCCCCCACCCCCAACAGTCATATATAAAGGAGATCATGCCCCTTTGTTCTCTGTGTTCTAGGCTTGTCTCACTCAACATTATTTGCTCAAGTTCTGACCATTTCCCTGCAAAGACCAATATTTTTATCATTTCTAATCACTATGTAGTATTCCATTGTGTATAAGTACCACATTTTTGATCCATTCATCTGTAGTGGGGCATCTGGGTTTCCATATTTTGGCTATTGTGAATTGTGCAGCGATAAACACGGATGTGCAGATGTCTATGATATCCTGAGACCTGTTCAGGATAGATGCCTAGGAGTGGTATGGCTGGGTCATAGTTCATGTCTATGCTGAGCTTTTTGAGGAACCTGCATATTGTTCTCCAAAGTGGTTGCATTAATTTGGACCCCCACCAACAGTGGAGAAAGAACCCTTCCAACTTTCCCCGCATCCCCTCCAGCATTTGTTGTTGCCTGAGTTCAGAGTATAGGCCATTCTAAATGAGTGAGGTGGTATCTCAGGGTTGTTTTTATTTACATTGCTTTTACTGCCAGGGATGTTGACATTTCCTCCTACATTTCTTTGCCATTTTCATCTCAATTCTCTTTTTAGCTCCTTTGCTCTTTTAATAATTGGTTTACTGGGTTTGGAGGGGGTTAGTTTTTTTAGTTCCCTGTAGATGACAGATATTAGGCCTTTGTCTGTTGCTGTGATGGTGAAGATCCTTTCCCATATGATTGGCTGTCTTTCTAGTTTAGTGGCTGTGTCTTTAGCTGTGCAGAAACTTTTTATTTTGTGGTAGTCCCATTTGTGGAGATTCTCCCCTATCTGTTGTGCCCCTGGGGCTCTATTCAGGAAGTTTCTACCTGTGCCTATAAGTTCTAGTGTTTCTCCTACTCTGTCCTTCAGTAGTTTCAAGTATTCAGGTCTGATGTTGAGGTCCTTAATCCATTTTGAGTTGATCTTGGTGTATAGTGATATCAAGGGTCCACTTTGAGTTTTCTACATGTGGCTTCCCAGTTTTCCCAGCACCAGTAGTTGAAGAGGCTGTGTTGTTTCCATTGTATGTCTTTAGCTCCTTTGTCGAATATCAGCTGACTGCAAGAATGCGGCTTTATTTCTGGGTCTTCTATCCTATTCCATTGGTCTTCAGGTCTGTTTTTATGCCAGTACAAGGCTGTTTTTGTTATGATGGCTCTTTAATAGAGCTTGAAGTCTGGTATTGTGATACCTCCTGCACTGCTTATTTTGCCTAGATTTGCGTTGGCTATTCTAGGTCTTTTGCTGTTCCATATGAATTTATAGGTTGTTTTCCCTATTTCAGTGAAGAATGTTGCTGGGATCTTGATGGGGATTGCATTGAATTTGTATAACATTTTGGGCAATATGGCCATTTTCACTGCATTGAGTCTGCCTACCCATGAGCATGGGAGGTCTTTTCATCTCCTGGTGTCCTTTTTGATTTCCCTTTTTAGATTTTTATAGTTCTCATTAAATAGGTCATTCACATGTTTAGTTAGGTTAATCCTAGGTAATTTATTCTTTCTTTAGCTATTGCAAATGGTATTATTTCCACAATTTCCTTTTTTGCTTGTACATTGCTGGTGTACAGAAAAGCTGTTGATTTTTGTGGGTTGATTTTGTGTCCTGCTACTTTACCAAAATGGTTTATTAGGTGTCGGAGTTTGGGGACTGAGTTTTTTGGGTCCTTCAGATATAAGGTCATGTCATCTGTGAATAGGGATAGTTTGAGGTCTTCTTTACCAGTGTAGATCCCTTTGATGTCCTTCTTGCTTGCCTTATTGCTATGGCTAGGGATTCCAGCACTATGCTGAATAAAAGCGGGGAAAGAGGGCATCCTTGTCTTGTTCCTGAGTTTAGGGTAATGGTTTTAGTTTCTCCCCTTTTAATATGATATTAGCAATTGGTCTGTTGTATATGGCTTTTATTGTTTTAAAGAATTTTTCCTATTTTCCTGTTCTCTCCAGGGCTTTTAACATGTATGGGTGTTGTATTTTGTCAAAGGCTTTTTGAGCATTGGCTGAGATGATGATATGGTCCTTGGTCTTAGCTTTATTGATGTGGTGAATTATGTTTATTGATTTGTGGATGTTGAAGCATCCTTGAGTCTGTGGGATGAAGCCTACTTGATCGTGATGTATAATTTTCTTGATCAGTTTCTGGATCCTGTTAGCTAATATTTTGTTGAGGAACTTTGCATCTGTGTTCATTAGTGAAATTGGTCTGTAATTCTCTTTTTTTGTTGTGTTTTTGCCTGGTTTGTGGATGAGTATGATATTAGCTTCCTAGAATGAGTTTGGGATTTCTCCCTGTTTATATTTCGTGAAAGAGTTTGAGGAGTATTGGTATTAGCTCCTCACTAAAGGTTTTATAGAATTCATTCGTGAATCCATCTGAGCCTGGGCTTTTCTTTGTTGGGAATCTCTTGATTACATCCTGTATCTTGTTGTAGGTTATTGGTTTATTTGGTTGATTTATTTCTTCTTGATTCAGTTTGGGCAGTTTATACTTGATCCATTGAATTGATCCATTTCTGTAAAATTATTGTTTTTTAGTGAGCAAAGTTTCTGGAAATAGTTCCTTATAATTGTTTGAATTTCCTGTGTATTTGTTGTAATTTTTCTGGTGGAGTCCCTGTTTTTACATATATGAGTCTCTTCTCTTCTTTTTTTTTAAGTCTTGGAAGGGGTCTGTCAATTTTATTTATTTTCTCAAAGAACCAGCTTTTAGTTTTATTTGTTGAATGGTCTTTCTATTCTCAATCAGATTTATCTCTTATTTAATCTTTGTGATCTCTCTCCTCCTAGTCATTTTAGATTCAATTTTTTCTTGTTAGAGATCTTATGCATCGTGATTGTGAGCTTCACCAGTATTGCTCAGGTTTTCTTCCCCTTGGGTAGTATAGGGTAGGCAGACAGTGTTCAGCTTTGAGTTTTCTTTTTCCCACGTGGCAGGTTTGAACAGGCTGCAGTTGGGTATTACTTTTTCCCCAAGCTAGTTAAGATCTGAAAAAAATTCAATAGATTAGGTTCTGGTTAAATAGTGTCTCTTCGGGCATGACTTCTTAAGAACAGAATGCCAAGGTATCTGTCTTAATGGTTACTTTATCCTCCTTCCCACATGATAACACTGGGGCATTTTTCTCTGATCATCACTATGAGCTCCTGGAGGCTAAACTCAGCAAAGCACAAAGTTCTACCATCACTGGATCCTGGTGGACTTATCTCTCAGGCTTACCCACACTGACTCCTCCAACAATTCATTAATTACAGTTCAGGTTCAAGCCTGTTGCTAGTTTCCCTAGTTTCTGTTCATGGGTTTCTAATCACCTAAATTATGATTCTCCCTGTCTTTTTATATCTCTCCAAATTTGAAGACAGAGGTTTGCCTTGTGAAATAACTTTACTGAAGAATCTAAGTAGGGTTGTTGATTTTTAGTTCAGCTTTTTGGTTGTTAGGGTTGACACTGAAACTCTAAAGTCCTTATGCCAGATTAGAAACCAGAGGTTCTATCATTCAGTTTTAAGACAAAGGAATGGTGGTAACTCCCATGTTCAAGTCAACAAAGTCAAGGCAGGGCAGGTATTAAAGACATGTTTTAAACTTTTTGAATGGATTCAGTCTATTATATATATTTAACCATCTTGATATATCATCTCATACAAACTTTGACACATTGTATATTCTCCGTAAAGAAATACCACTTCAATCAGATGTTTGAAATGAAAACTCTTTCAGTTTTCTCTGCTTTGGGGTCTTTTCTCTTCCTCAAATTTATTTATAAAATGAGAAAAAATGGGGGAAATTTTTATTGGCTTTGATTGCATTTTCCAGTGTAAGAACACTTTTTTCGTTACTGAGATTAATTACATAAATTTCATCATATACATTTTAACCTTCCCACTGATGAACATCACCAATCTAATCTACAAAGCTTATGAACTCTATGAACATTGACAAAACTACATCTTCCAGGGGCTGGGAATATGGCCTAGTGGAAAGAGTGCTTGCCTTGTATATATGAAGCCCTGGGTTCGATTCCCCAGCACCACATATATAGAAAACGTCCAGAAGTGGTGCTGTGGCTCAAGAGGTAGAGTGCTAGCCTTGAGCAAAAAGAAGCCAGGGATCAGTGCTCAGGACCTGAGTGCAAGGCCCAAGACTGGCAAAAAAAAATAAACTAAAAAAAAATAACCTACATCTTCCAGATCGGGTCAGACATATATTTCTTTCCTTTTGCTTTGTATCATCTGTTCCTTCTTTTTCATTTTGTCCTTCCCATCACCACCCTTGGGTTGCTTAGTTCACTTTTACCAATGAGAAGAACATTTTGAATGATCAAAGTTAAGGAAAGGACCATACATTCTCTTCTGATTTTTGTATATATGTATATACATATGTATGTATGTATGAGTAGGCTATCAAATAATATGTCCATTTCATCAGTTTTGCTTAATTAAGCCTTTCAGCCAGCTCCAAAATGGCAGTATTGACATTTCATGTTCTGACAGATAAAGAAAGCCTGCGGGAAAAGGAAAAGCTGGAAGTGGAGCTTGCCACTGCCCGTTCTACCAACGAGGACCAAAGACGACACATTGAAATCCGAGACCAGGCACTGAGTAATGCCCAGGCAAAGGTGGTGAAGCTGGAAGAAGAGGTATGGTTTCTCTAGCCTAAGGGACAATGAACTGGGCAATGAAGGGCACTGTGCTTCCCCATGTTAGTGAATTGGCAGCTTGTATATTCTTCTAAGTAGGGAAGTACTATGTTTTATTCCTGGTTACAGTAGTACTGATATAAGTGAACTCTGGAGTTCACTTTCCCTGTCCAAAAGTTCTTTTATTAGGCTTCAGAATACGAAATCTCCACAGTAAGGACAATTCCCATTTGCTCATTTGTTATAAGCTAACCACCCTCAAATTCTTACTAGTGCCTCATCCTGCCTTAAACCTGTGACAGGTAGGTAAACAGACAGATAACTAGGATGTCTTATTACCAGACTTAAAAGCTTTATTTTGGAACAACTAGAAAATGATGATGATTCAGATATTTTAAAGTGCTGTAAGTATCTTGCAATTAGAATGGCCTTTTTCTCCCATGCTCATTGGGAAGTTATTCCTATACTTGGTAAAATATGCATCTTGATGGCCACACCTTTTCCTTTTGGATTTTGCAGATCCATGTGGGAATAAAAGCAGTCTTGGAAAGTATAGGACAAGATATAATCCAATTCTCAGTTCCAACAAGAGAATACACTGGCCAAGATAATGGCTGTGGCTTAAAGACTAGTTTTTAGAATGTAATTATGTGGCTGGCAGAGAATTTGTCAAGTATTAGTGTATCAGAATGGAGCCTTCCCTTGACAAATACAAGAGCCCTCAAACTATTAAACTTACAATTAAATATGTATCTGATTAGTCTCCATGTAGATTTTACACAATTGCAACACTAAACTGTATTCATGTGAAATAGAGGGAACTTTATTGCTGGGTTGTGATTAATTGATCTTGCATGTCAGTTGTCATCATAATGAAGTACATCCAAGTCTTGTAAGTTTTGAACATCTGGGAATGGGTATAGTCTAGCAAATGTTGATGCTAAAGTATAACTTGGTTAAGACAGTCACATCGTATTAAATTCTACTTTAACATTTGAGTTCTTTTAAGGGAAATGAGCCTCCATTCTAACAAGTTGAAAGCTTTATGAACTCGAGACCAAACATAAGTGTTAATACCCAATGGCTATTGTATGTAAGGTGTCTTTCCTGCTTTTATTGGTTTTCTGATTCCTGTCCCCTGTAAGAATAGTCCTAGTTCCAGATCTCCTGACTTACAAATGCCTTCTGCTTTTAAGTACTGAAAATCTTTTTGGATTTGAGTTGGGTTATGGGCTCATAATTTACCAAGAGGTGTGACATGTAACCCATGATATCCTTTAGCTTGATTTGCATAAACGTTAACTTCAGTTTGTTTAACCTAAAGTGTTAATATCAGGCAATGTCTTGCATCTTGACTTTACTGTCTCAGAAATAAGTAGGTTACTTTATTGGAAATAAGGAAGCCTCATGTGTGTGATGTCTTTAGGTACCTTATACATTAAAGTTTCATTTTTTGCAAGAAAATTACAACTACATTAAAATTGTGTGTGTGTGTGTGTGTGTGTGTGTGTGTGTGTGTGTGATTAGAGCTAAGGAAACTAAGATAACTGTTGAGAAGCATCTGTTGGTAATCACATGGCCACTCTTGGATAGAGCCAGGAATAAAACTGGTATCTCATGACTTCTTTCTTTGGGCCCTGCTGCCTGTCTCTAGGTCTGAATCATCCTTTGGTTCAATTCCCAAAGAGCAAATGTGGGCACCTGTTCAGATTTAGAAACCTCTGTATCTTTTTACCTTCTTATTTTATTGACAGATAATAGTGGTACATCCTTACAGGGTGAAATTCTGATACATTTTATATATTATGTATTGATCAACATATAATACCTAGGTTATCCATCATCTGAAAGATTTAGCATTTCCTTGTGGTGAGAAAATTCAACATCAACTCTTCTATTTTGAATTATGTGATATAGTGTTATTAACTATACTCACATTTGGTGTAAAGTAATACCAGAACTTATTTCTTCTCTGGTTTGGATGTGGCCTGGTACCCAGTGTATCCTTATACTCTGTACACTGGCACTTTGAATTTCTGCCTGTACTTTGCTGTACCCTTTAGGCCTCTTTATTAGAAAGTAACTGGGAACAATGTCTGAAACCTTCTTGTCTTGAGAGTCTGAGCATATATACACTGTAGAGTAATCTGTAGTTCTTAGTGAATTTGCTTGTTAGAAGAGTTACCTGACATATAGTCCTAGTTTCACTTCTCTGAGGGTCTTCTGAGCATTCGTTGAACAGATTTTTAGTGGATTCTTGGGGCCTTCCTATAAAACATGTAGCTTTACTGTATTAACAAGTTCTAATTAATGGATGGGATCCATTGGCTAGATATCTCACATGGGTCATTCAATTATTGTTGTTTGTAGTGTATAACCAACTTTCACATGGGAGGTAGAAATATTGATTGTAAATGATTGATAGTGTCACAGGCCCCATAATGTCTTCCATTCTGAACTCAAATCAGTTCTTATGTAAATAAAGGTTTGTGGCATTATATCTCAGAAAAATAAACTGATTCTTATTTTTCTTCAGAAATTTTTTTCTTATTTTTCCTCTTATCAGCTGGATTGACTTATTTATGAATAGTGTTTGTCCTACCTCTTCTATTCAATGGAAAACTTGCTCTTCTTGAGCTTTGACTCACCCTCATTACATCTCGATCATTTGTGGGTAAAATTTCTTAAGTATCGAGTAGATCTGGTAAGCATTGTGTTGTGTGGTTTCTTCACAAAATTTGTGAACACTTCTACTCTAAGAAAGGTCTTCATAAGTAGACAAGTTTTCTTATGGTGGAGATGGCTGAAGACCGACCACACTTGAAGGCAGAGGGATATATGCTGCATGATCTCCTTTGTCGTGCACACACATAGTGGTTATGGCTTAGAAATGTGTTCATGAACTTTCCTTTTATTCCTCAGGAATAATGTTATTCCAGGGAAAACTATTAGTATACTTAGTAAATCCTAACTAGTGGAAGTTTCTCCAAATAGGCCTTTTGCTTAAAGAGTGTTTTTTAGCCTTCTAAGTTAAGGATCTTTCGGGTAATATTCTCTTTGGTCAAGGAGAGATTATACTACTTTAATGTTACAAGAGCTTGGGCATTATATATTTTGTCTTCTTTTAGAAAGCTCTCATTGATATGCATACCCTAAAATTCATCTCGTCTTTCTAATCTCAATAACTATCTTTCCTGAAGTTCTCCGCAGTCACTATGCCCTAAACTCTAGGCTGAAATGTTTCCTCAGGGACACAGAAAACTTTTCTCTTGGGCTGGGAATGTGGCTTATAAGTAGACTGTTTGCCTAGCATGCATGAAGCCCTGGGTTCGATTCCTCAGTACCATATAAACAGAAAAAACAAAACAGAAATGGCACCATGGGTCAAGGGGTAGAGTGTCAGCCTTGAGCAAAAAAGAAAAAAAAGTGGCTCAGGGACAGTGCTCAGGCCCTGAATTCAAGCCCCAAGACTGACAAAAAGATGAAAAAACTTTTTTTCTTGAAATCCACCCTTTTAGGTTCTCTGCAGATTCTTTTCTAGTACCTCCTTTGTTGATATCTGTGGAGATATGTTGGGATGGTTGATAACTAGACCTATTTTCTTGGTGAGTTACTGTGAACCATGCCTCAACCCAAGAACTGCCTGTGCAGGAGGCAGCCAGATGAGGTGATTGGTGCCTTTCTGTCCTCCTTGTTCTTATCTTTCAGGACACGTAGGTCCTATTGGTCCTATTGAAGTGGAGGCTCATTAAGCTCCAAGTCAAAAGAATTATGCCCTACAGCAACCATGGTATTCTCTCATTCAGAGCTTCCTGACCCCCTACTAATTTAACCTCACTGGAGAGTTTCCACTGATGCCTGGCATATTCTTTCACAAGGCTGAGGGCAGCACAGGCTTCTGGCTGGCTGCAGCCTTATGAGAATCCAGCATTGAAGCCATCACTTGGGTAATTGTTTTAAGAATGGTGGGAAAATGGCCTTGGCAAGATCAAAGAGGGAAGATGCTGCGGGTGGGCTGCTAGCAAGTTGAGTGCACTGGAAGCAACAACAGAATGTGAGAGGGCTGGCAGAAATAGCTAGTGAACCTTTTTCTTTGGTTTTAGGCTAGAATGGAGGCTATATAGATTCAGGAAGAAGGGGCACCAGTGTTAAACTTTACTGAACTACAGTGGCAGTGGTGATTTAGATGTTAAATAGGTAACTCTTGTTGAGGTACCTAATGTATTTTCCCTGTGGTTCCCTGTGGCTACCACACTGACTCCCCTATTTTTTTTTCTGTTTTACTTCATTTCCACAATTCTTAAGGACTGATGTTTTTCTGTCTTTCTGGATCCCTTGGTCATTTGTTTGTTTGGTCCTTCCTCCTTCCCTCCCCACCCTCCCTCCCTCCATCCCATTCGTCCTTCCTCTTTCATCCTTGGGTTTTAAAGATATGTAATTTCAGCAAACTCACCTTTATACCATAATCACTTTCCTGATTTCCCATATTAGAGGAAGATGCCTTAGATGTAAACATTTATATGTCTAATAGTCCAAAATAATTTTCAAATAAGAATGAGGACTTAATTGGTGAAGATACAACTTAAGCAGAGGTTATTATAATGGGTTGTAGATCTGGATGGAAGTCTGACAATATGAATGATGTGCATGCTTAGAGGATTGATAATATTCAAATAAAGTACATTCACTAGATGAATATATGCTTCCAGGGTGTTCCTCTGATGAAATGTTCACATAGTTGAAGGATATTTCTTCAAAAGATCACTCTTCTCACATTTATAGCTATGTATTTTCTTTATAGTAGTTGTGCTTTTATCCAATGTGTTAAAAACAGAATGAGTGACCTATCCAAACTCAGTTCTTTCAGTCGTTTTATGTTTCTGTCTTTTTAAATACCCAAGTTGGAAATTTTGATTTCTCTTTAATTGTTTGACTAACCTGACCCATCCTGAGGTAGGTAGCAAGTTTTTAGAGGTTGCTTTTAGCTGTTCTGTTCTTATAATATCCACGAGTGGACCACAGCCTCTTGGCAATGGACAGAGACAGCCTGCTAATACCAGGGTAGTGTTACCAACTTGCTTCAGCATGAACCCTTACTTGGAGCCAGGGGCACTCGGGTAAGACTAAATCAAATCAAACTAAAAATCGCCATGTAGGTAGTTGTATGAAGGAGCAGAGCAAATAAAGTATACCTTTGTTTTGACATTTATGAAATAGCATGTGCAATTGTGAATAATAGAAGGGAATAGGCAAATCAGACATAATGAGGGGAGTAGACTTAGTTCTGTATTATTACCATCATTCTTGTTGAGCTAAATATTTGTATATTTGGTGCTTATGTGGTTAGTTTGCTTGCTCTTCCCTCTATGAATCCTACTGTATTTTTAACCTTTAAAAATATTTAAAGATATATCCCCTAAGAATCCTGCAAGTGTTATTTTCCCACAGATTAGAGCATTTAATTGAAAATGTGTTAGGTAATACAGTTAGTGATAAATTTAAGAAAGCACAAGATATATAATCCTATTCTTTTTCTACCAGTGACTTAACTGGGAGAGTTAGTAAGTTGCTTCCTTGCAAATAGTTATCTAGAAGTAATTTTGTACATGGGCATCCTTTTTAAAAGTAAGTTTGAAAGACACCCACAGTTGGATTGAAGGAAAAGATGCCATCACGTGGTATTCATTTGCAGGGATCAGATTTTCCTGAGTCAGAAGGGGAATAAGGGATCTGCCAAATGCTTAGGAATGGGTTCAAATTATTGCAGAAGGGTAATGGGAAAGTATGATTGATTGGGCTCAAGAGAATTTGTCTTGTTCTTCAATCGGCTGCCTTCCTGTAGTTCTTTTTCTCAATTGAGATACCTTTTCTTTGGAAATTTACCTGGAATACCAATGATTTGATGAAACTCTTATCTTGACTTTGCCAAGTAAAATAAATATATCCACAAGGGTGTTTTATATTTGTAGTATTTAGCTATAGCACAATATTCTAATTTTTGTTATTACATGTAACAGTCATTTAGTATTAAGTGATCATCAAGGACATGGGACTAGATTGTAAAATCATTACTAAGAAAAACAGAGACTGTCCTTTAAATGAATTAAAGGATACTTGCCCCAAGTGGAACAGGGGCTTTGGCTTGCTCCACACTATATTAACTCCTGCTCTCAGATGAAGAATGGAGATTGGCACATAATAAATATTATAAAAATATGTGGCAAGTGAATTCACAAATCTATTCATAAATAAAATATCACAATGACTTGATTGTAGTGTGTACAGTATGAGAACCTGCAGAGGAATCAGCAGCCAAGATGAGGTAAGGATATTCAAGGACAAGCTATTGGAGAGCTTTGTGATTTATTTGAGGAAGTATAAAGTATCAGACTAATACAAACGTTGATCATTCTCATTTCATAGTAGACATGATGATGTTTTGAGGCTGTTTAGCAACACAGGGCATTGGAAAATGCATTTGTAAGAGCCATGCCTGATCTGAACAAGGGACAATGTGATAATATAGACTGAGTGGTAAATTAACACATTCAGTGGTTTAAGATAGGAAAGTTAGAAACAGTTGTTTCTAAAGAAGTAGAGAGGAGGTGTTATGAGCCTTACATCTAGTTGATATTCTAATGGAATTGATTGCTAGCAATAAGTTTTATTAAACTATACAGTGCCAAGATGTGTTATTACAAAGTCTATAGCAGATGACTATAGATGGAAAAAATATGTGCACATGTACAAATACACATGTACATATAAAAGAGCAAGATCTGAAAAATCACTTAGGTTGTTGTTAAGTAAGGGCTTGAGACCTATGGGAGATGGTAGTTAGATTTTAGACAGAATTAGGTTGAATATGGTGTACAAAAGAAAGAGGGAAGAACAATAAGTCCACAATATTGAGTTTGGAAAGATGGGGTAAGTGCTTCTGACTACACAATCAAAAAGGATGACATGATTTTATGCCTCTATCAGAAAGAATGACATTGCCCCATTCGTAAGGACTTGGAAAAAATTATACTAAGCAAAGTGAGCCAGACCCAAAGAAACATGGACTCTATGGTCTCCCTCATAGGGAATAATTAGCACAGGTTTAGGCTAGTCACAACAGAGAATCAGCTATACCTTTATGGACACATAAAATGATGCTAAGTGAAATGAACTCCATGTTATGGAAACGCCTGTTATATCACTGTTGTAATTACTTTCAACATGTGATGTGAAACCGTAGCTTCTATTATTGATGACCCTCTTGTATCCCCTTCCTGTGGTTGTACCTGCACTATCTCTGTATCTTATCTGAGTACATTGGAAACCGGGTATACTGGTATTAGAACTAGGAAACTGAAAGGAAATACCAAAATCAAGAGACACGGGGTAAAAAGACAAACGACTACAAAAGCAATACTTGCAAAACTTTTTGGTGTAAATCAACTGAACAACTCATGGGGGGGAAGGGGGAGAGGGGAATGAGGGAGGAGGTACCAAACAGTACAAGAAATGTATCTAATGCCTAACGTATGAAACTGTAACCTCTCTGTACATCAGTTTGACAATAAAAAATTAAAAAATAAATAAATAAAAAAGGATAATATGTGGCAGAAAGATGACATCATAACAAATATCAGAATGTAAAATCTCGTAGTACTCTAGAGGTTTGTATCAAAATATGAATGTAAGTAACTGTTAAAATTGTGCCATGAGTGAGAGATCCAGTACTGCTTACTTGTCAAGCATGGTTTCTCAACCTTAATATAATAGCTATTTTGGACTGGATAAATCTTTGGTGGTAGGTAATGGCTGTCCTCTATGTTATAGGATGTCTAGTAACCTCCCTTGCTTCTATACGCTAGTAGCTATAACCAACCCTCAGCTATCACAACTAAAAAGGTCTATACACAGTGCTAAATATCCCCTAGGGGAAGGAAACCTCAGGTGAGAACCATTAGTGGAAGGCAAAAAGCAACTTATCATAGTCTAGACTTGCAGGGTTCAATAGGGTAGGGTAGGGAAGAAGGTAGAAAATTTCATTTAAAAATCAAGACAAAAGAGTAAGAATGGTTTAAGAAACCCACATTGGAAGAACATAAACTTGAGGAAATATTTGATAAGCTTTTAAAAATGACATTTTTTAAGAAAAGTTAACTAGAATCATCCTCCATTCACTGAATATCTAGGGGGAATTTGGTTGAAATGATTGATTTACTTGGCTTCTTCTAAGGGCTCATGGGTATGGTTCTTGATTAGAAACCCAGAGTAGCTAATTGATGGTTCTGAAAACTCATTTTCCACATGAAGACCTGAGCCACTACTGTGGCTTTAAAAACTTTTCAAGTGAACCTTGATTTCTTGAACACTAAAGACATTGAAAAATCATTTATGATGCTATGGAGACCATAAATATGTGTTTTAATTCATGTATTATTTACATACCTATGTATGCACAATTATGTGTGCATATATATGTGTATATACACACAAACTAAACAAGTCTGATTATACAAACTTGTAGGACTCCACTTTGCTTAGGTCTCTTGGATATTGGTCAAAATTGAATCTAAAATAAGGACTTCCAAAATCACAAAATATTTAGAAGTCCAAAGACTTTTAGAGGTCATCTGAAAATCACCTGAGGGTTTTTTAAACTTCTTAAAACCTCTTGAGACAAGGCATTCCTGAAAGACAAAGTATTATGTCCAAAGGCAATTAGAGAGGGAATGTCAAAACTTACTTAGAAAGTTTTAAGTTATTTAACTATAATAATGTATAAATAATGCAAAAAAACATAGCTAGGTATGGTAGTACATACTTGTAACCTAGAAACTTTTAAGTTATCTATCTATAATGTATAAATAATGCAAAAAAGAGATAGTTAGCTAGGTATGGTAGTATATGTCTGTACCTGGGTTACGCACTAAGATTTAGTTTCAAAACAACAACAGAGAGATGATGAGGTAAGTAAGGTGGTGGCTGGGCGTGGAGGGGTGGAGGGTTGGGGATGGGAGGCCCATTCTTTGGGAAAACAACAAAAGAACGAATAATGTGGTATACACAACTGTAGCAATCATTTTTTTCAAAATTGTATACAGAAATATCATAAAACAGTAGCAGAATTATTTTATTCAACCCACCCAACATAATGACCCTTTAACTTACTCTATGAAACACTAGGACACTGAAATTCGGTTTCAAGACCTCCAGGCTTTGGAGATTTTTTTTTTGTAAAGGGTCAGATAGGAGATCTGGTGGTTTTTATTTTTTTTAATTTCATGGACCATGTAGTTTCTGTTGCAACTGCTGTGTCTCCACTCTGCCATTTTGTCTGGAAAGCAGCCATTAACATGATAGAAATCAATGAGCTTGGCTACATCTGGCCTCCTTCAGGCCATATTTGTTTGCTGATTCTTTGGGTTTGCTGAAGACCTTTGGGATTCTTTTTAACAGATAAAGACAAGTTAACAGGAAACAAGTGACCATTAATAGCAGCACTTTGTTGCTACCTAATTTCTTTACCTTTCATTGCAATGTTTGATATGTATGTGTGTGAGAGAGGGTAAATGGAAAAGGAGAGATGAAGAGAGAAATATTGACACAGCAAAGAATGGAGGAAAAGAGGGAAGGAGAATATTTCTATAAGCCTTTAGAAACTTTGACCACAGGTAAAGTAAAAGTATCCCCTAAGTCATGTCATTTGAGAGACTATGGTGTCTTTATAGATACTCACCTGTTGCTCCTAATTATTTTTGCCTTTAACACCAGTGAATGTCTTTGTTCTACATTGCTATCTTCACCTCCATTGCACCAACTATTTGAGAGTGACTATGATTTAATGATATAATTAAACAGTGTTGTGATCATACAGGGTTACTAACATAATGAGAGCTGCCTTAATCCCATTTGGGCTAAATGTTCACAGTTGAGAGGATTAGAACAATGTCTGACTAGGTGTTCACTTTTTCTCCAAAGGGGAAGAAAACCTCTGAGTACTTTTTGTACCACACATACTACTAAGCACATCATGTGTTATCTTGCTTGATTCTTACAAGTGATACATCACATTATCATCTGTCCTTGTTAATGACGAATGAATAAGTTCAGACTTGTGGGAGAAATAAGCTCAGAGATTTAAGTAACTTCAAGTTTCATAGTTAGTGAGGGAGAAAGGATTTGGAATTGGGCATTCGGAGGCTAGAGCTCAGGACCTTAGCCAATTTACTATGTGGTCTCTTTATCACACAAGAAAGAGCCATTGACATTTCTAATAGCACTGACTTCTGTAATTGCTTGGGGACTTGGGTATTGCAAGTACTGAGAGTATTCAAGGAAATAGCACTAGATAAATAAATTCGTAGAAAAGAGGCAGAGAAGAAAAGAGGATTTATCACAATAAAGGTAGATAGTAGTGGAGTTAAGCCATATAGATCTTTGTCCCTTTCTATATGTACATGAGTATGGAATTTAGAAGATGACTGACATTGCTGATGGCATCTATAATAAGGTTTTGTATCCAAGAATTGTTTTCTAACATATCCAGGGATTAGCAGTTACAAGGAGATTTATTTTTTTCATACAATTTGTACTTTTTTAAATGTGTGCAGGATCTTGAACTCAGGGAGGGCCTGGACTTTTTCCCTGAGCATTTTTGCTGAAAGCTAGCATTCTATCATTTGAGTCACAGCTTCACTTCTGGCCTTTTCTATTTAGGCTATCAAACATAATCCTCAAATCTCAGCCTCTTGAGTGGCTTGGATTACAAGTGTGAGTTACCACAGCCTAGCTGAGCTGTACTTCTTTTTAAAGGGGTGGGAGATTGATGCTAGCAACAATGGTCTTAGTACCCTGTGGAAAGTTATCTCATAGCAAATACTAATTTTTGTTTCTTAGCCTGCTTTGTGGAATAATTTGTCTTGCCTGCATGCCAATCCTTACCAACTCAGAAGATTGACTCAGTGACTTATTTTGCTGGGAGTATTTTTGCTAGGACATCTAGATTTCCTTTCTCAAGAAAGTCAAGGCATAGAACAATATACATGGTCATGGACTACTTATTTTTTATTTTCTGAGCTTATATTACAATACTTCACCATCCAGGCAAGAACTGCATCCTATCTAAGTTTAATTGCCTTTAAGTATTACTGCTATAAGCCTTCATAATTATAGTTAACATTTGCTGCATTGACATTGCACTGTTCCCTTGGGGTTTTCAGAGTGATTTACGAATAAATGCATTTGACTTTAAATAGCTCATGAGGATTATAGAACCCCAAAGGTAAAGGATAGAGAATGTTTCCTGCTCTTCAATTATTCAAAACTTAATAAATAGGAACAGACATCCATGACCAGAAAGTTTTAGTTACCCTAGTCACTGTATTACAAATAGTTATGTGTCCCAAGAAAGAAAGGTTTAAGCTTGAGAGAAAGTAATGGTGGTTTTTTTTTGTATGTTTCATTTCATAAGAAAAGATTTAAAGGGTAAAAGCACTTAAGATTAGAACTCCTCTTCACTGGTTTACAAGGTTCAACTTAATAAGGCCTAGAATTAAAGGAAAACCTTAAGAAAAGTATCCAAAATATTTAATGTTTGTGTTTCCCAATCACATAGGTTAAAGCATACCAAAGGTCTGGTGGGGAAATACAAAATAGATTTCCTTCCACCAGAAGAAAGATCAACAACTCAACTTGAAGGGAATAACAATTTTTAGATAAGGATTGTCTCCATAGCAGTACATGACAGTGCTGTTGGACTGGAAATTCTAAAGTAGTTATTTGAACTATGTGAATGAATTACCTGGTTACTGCAGTGGGAGCGTTGAATTGGTCTTGTTAGCTTAGCTTCAACCAAATGGCTGTAAGCAATGCTAGTATGATGACATTGCAATTGCCTCTACATATGTAGCTCAAGGACATAAAAAATATGTTGAAAGGCTCTGTCTGGAACAGATCTATAACTTTAGGCTTCCATGAAAACATCAATGATGTATACCCTTCTTGGAAGAATTTTTGCTTTAGAAAGAGACTGCTGGTTGATTTATTATATCAAGCATGCCATAAAAGTGCTATGAGAGACAGAATCGTCCCTTTTGCTAGCAAAGTGGTAAGGCTGCCCTTTCTCCTATCCTCTTGGATGTCCAGAATATATTATTGAAGATTCACTCTCTTAGAGTCTAATTCCTTCATTGTTATAGAGGCATGATGTAGCTTCAATTACAAGGGCATATCACTAGAAGCAATAGTCCCCATTGCTTGTGCTTTTACTTTGGGATATGGCTTATAAGCCTGCAAGGAGAATGAATCAGTTTTTAATCACATCATTTTAGATGTGATTGATTCTTCTGAGTCTTTAGGGATCTTTCAAGGTACCAAAGTAAAATTTGAGAAAAAACAGTCCAGAGTCTTCACCTTGGGCCTGTGAGATAGAAGTCGCCAGTAATGTATGGCCTTTTTCTAAAGGACACATAGAACAGTGCTGGCTAATAAGAAAACTAATGATGCTGTGTGCTGGTGGCTCACATTTACAATCCTGGCAACTCAGAAGGTTAAGAAACTTTCTCTCCAATTAACCATCAAAAAGCCAAAAGTGGAGGTGTGGCTCAAGTAGTAGAACATCAGCCTTGAGTGAGCAAGCCAAGCAAGCATGGGAGACCCTGAGTTCTAGTTCCAGTACTGGCACAAAACTAAAAGAAAATTAAAGAAATTTGATGCATGGCAGATTCAGTAAAAAAAGAAAGAAATGTTCCAGGAGAACAAAACTTTCCAGGAGAGCATTGATGGGTTATTTTGGGCAATTACTGGAACAGACTTCCAAAAGACAATTCTGTCTACTTTGCACCTTCAGTTGCCTACTCTTTTTTTCACCATATAAAGAAGACAGTATATAAAAGGAGATATATCAAGTTAAACTTTTATCTTTGGAGAACCTCATCTTATCTTTTTTTCTCTTTTCTACTGTAATGATTAAAATATGACATACTTTTCTCCAGAATATTTTGATTTAGACCGGAGAAGAACAGAGATGAGAACATCTGTATGTGTGAACACGAAAAATTTACCCTTTCAGACACCACATTAAGGAAAGTAGGCTTGGGGAAGGGGAACACATAGAAATTGGGTAGGAGGAAGAAATTCAAAAGGTCCTCAATTTCTATCCCTCTTCATAGTGTTTATATGAGAAATACAAGGCAACCTGTGGCTTAGCATTTCTCATTATTCATTCTTTTTGGAGTTGGACTCAGGGATAGGAAGAGATCTAAAAATGAAGCTGGATTTGGGGACCAAATAGCTGAGTGTTATTCTTTCCTTCCATCTTTCAAATCTCTCAACCTGTACTTTCAGCTGAAAAAGAAGCAAGTGTATGTAGACAAGGTGGAGAAGATGCAGCAGGCCCTTGTGCAGCTCCAGGCAGCGTGCGAAAAACGGGAGCAGCTGGAACACCGACTCCGGACAAGACTGGAGAGGGAACTCGAAGCACTCCGAATTCAGCAGGTATGGAAACTTAAGGACAGGAAGAAGACAGAGAGAGACAGAGGAAAGGAAGGAAGAAGGAAGTTAGGAAAGAATGGCGGTAAAGTTATTATTTCTGGTTGATTTTTTTTAATTTGGCATTTAGCATGAACAAATCCTTACTTTTCTTTACATTTTTTTCTTCCTTAACCTTACTCTTACTTCTCCATTGTAAATATAAAGCCCAATTCCTTGTCTAGCTTCCTATCACAGAAATGCCCTTTATATTTAAGATCTTATACCTTTTATTTCCACATGAACCAAAACAAGAGACTGTAAGAAGTGAATTTGCTATACAAGTAGACTCTTAGGTATCTTAGTATAGGGAATGATGTTTAGAAATCTTCTGGCCTTGGATTTAGAAGAGATGAATTCAAGACCCAAAGAAGGTTGCCTGACTTTGTAAAGATCACAGAAGTTAGGGGAAAGCCAGGAACCAAATCCTACATTTTTAAATTTCCATTTCTCTTATATCCATCCCATGCTTGCAGGAAAGTGTGGCTGATTTTGCCTCATTGAATCACTTTCCAAGCAAGCAGTATGACAATTTGATAGAGCGGGGTCTTTTTCTGACCAAGAAGTCTCATATTCAAGCCCTGAATATCTGAATTCCCCTTTCTTTCTGAATCAGTACCCAAACTAGGGTCTAAGGCTGTAGCTCAGTTACCACAATGCTTGAAACACTAGGTCCCATTCTCAGCACTCCAAACCCAGATAAACCAAACAAAACCAACCCCCTCAGAAAAATGCAATGTAAAGTGACATGTACAGTAATCCCTTCAAATGGGACTCTATGATTGTATTCTCATTAATGGATGGGTCTCTGTATATCCTCCAATAGCGCCAAGGCAGCTCTCAGCCCACCAATGTTTCAGAATACAATGCCGCTGCCCTGATGGAGCTCCTTCGGGAGAAGGAGGAGAGGATACTGGCCCTGGAAGCTGATATGACTAAGTGGGAGCAAAAGTATTTGGAGGAAAACGTGATGAGACATTTTGCTCTGGATGCTGCTGCAACTGTGGCTGCTCAGAGGTAAGAAGTTGGCAGGATCACTACTTGAATAGGGACCATGACATGAATAGTGGGACCGAGGACACCAGATTCTGAACTGATTACTAGGTTTCCTAGTGCTTTCTTTTCTTTAATACTGTATTTTTTCTTCAACTTCATTTTCTATCAGTTTCCACATCTTCTTCCCTATAGCCATAGATCCTTTAAGCCCTGTGTGCACACTGTTTAGCCCCAAAACTGGAATGAAAAGCCTCCCTGTAAAAATGCCACTCTGAAAGCAAATGCCACTTGAGTGCCTGCTGCCATTTGATAGCTCTGGCTCATCCTGGGCATGTCAAAAGCTGTGCTGAACATGAATCCATTGCTGCCCTTTGAGATGGTCTATATTTGAAGGGCACATTCTCTGTGTAAGCAGTCCCATTCCATCTGGTATGGGAGAGAAAGTGGCAGGAGCAGTTTTGTTTATTTGGTTTATTTGTCCCCCTTTACATAGTACAAAAATTAATGGTTATTGTTTGGCAGAAGCAATTGCTTGTGTGTATGACTTACTGCTGCTCATAACTATCAGATAAGAGAAAAAGAAAGGAGAAGAGGGGATAGGGAGAAGGAGAGAGAGAAAAGGAAGGGAAGGGAGGAAATCTCCCAAGTCAGTTGATGTTATCATGAGAATGGACATCGATTTGGTCTGGTATTGGGTATGAAGGCAGACTGGAATATTTGACCCAGGCAGGTTTGTCTCCACAAAGTTACTAAAACAGCTATGTTGTTTGTAATGTTATCACACAGGTAGTAAATGAGTAGAGCCTAAAATCACCTTCTAGACTTTGTGGGCTGGGGTATGGATATGTGGAGAATGGGTGATGGTATATGTATTTTGGGGTCTCTATACTAAATTAGAGGGATATCACTGCTAAAGAGCATGGCTGATACTTTCTAAGCTTGCTCCTGATTGTTTAGGAAAGGATCTTTCACTTCTAATGTGATAAGCCTGACTCCTGGTATCCTTTACACCTGTAATACATAATACACTGAAGTTGCCAATGGCTTGATTTTGACATCTTCCTTGCCCAAAGTTACCCTGAATTTATTTCCTGAGAAAGGCCTGTTCAGTAATTACCAGTGTGGTAGTAAAGCACACAGAAACTCAACCTATGCCAGAAGACGGTTCTAAGATTCAGAGTCAGATTTGAAGTGTCATGTTGCCTACAAGTTTCCATAGAAACACCTGTGCCTAGCACTTGTTCAGGAGTTATTCTGAACAATAGTGAAAAGTGTTTGTTTTATTTGGAACTGGGGAGACACAGGGTAAGTGTTTTCTTTGGAAAAGCTTCTAATGATAGAATTTTTAGGGCTGAAAAAGTTAGAAAACAGAGGTTGTTGGTGCTGACTTCAGAACAGATTCTAAGGCAAAATGTAGGAAAGCAGGGGAGGAGCTTTGTATAAAGACACTACTATCCTGCTCTCCTTCTCTTCAAGGCATTAACTATCAGAAGACTACCTATTCAAATGGAGTTCCTTTAAATTGTCGGTTAGTTACAAAGTTTCATTCAATTGCTGGTTTTAGTAAAATATGCACTCTTATGATTTAATATAATTAAGACATAGCCTGTTCCCACTCAGGAACAACTTCTACCACTAGTAAATATTTTAGATCTATTTTAGATCACATGCCACTAATTCAATTCCCATGGCAGATTGAGAAATAGATTATATATTCAATTCCTATGAAATGAGAGTTAGACCTAGTGATTCATCTAGGCACTTCTACATATTTCTAATAGTCACACCCAGCGTACTTGCCATGAAGATTGATATCCATTTCCTCTTTTCTCCACAAGATTACAAATATCGGAGATACCATTCAAAGATTGACTTCAGAACTTGAGTTCTTCTGCCCTATCCACTTGTTATTCTTATTCCTCTTAACCTTAAGTGCAAGTATTAACCAGTTCTGTCTTTTTTGGTCAAATATTTATATTTCTCTTTTATTATAAAAATAATTTTCAGATTACTAGAATTACTGACTACCAAAAGAATACTTAATATTTCCTTGGGAAAGGAAGGAAAAAATAAAAGATAAAGAAAAAGTGAAAGAAAAGGATGATGATTGCTGAATGTATAATGTAGATTACTAAATATAGGGCCACGTTTTAACGTCCCACTAGGTTTATGTGTGTTGTGTTAGTATCTCAATTTTTATACAATACAAGAGGTATCTGATAGACAGCTCACAGGTTTCACAATTTGGTAATGTTACTTGAGAGACAACAATGGAGTTCACAGATTTCTTCAATTAAAGTGTTAATTCTACAGTAGTAATTGCCTACTGTTTATGTACAGTTCTATGAACGAATCGAATGCAATAGTGTAGTTACTACCATTGTCAAGATAGAGCACAAATTCTAAAGTTTCCTTGTAACCCTCAAACTTGATCCCTTCTTTTTTTTTTTTTTTTGGCTAGTCCTGGAGCTTGGACTTAGGGCCTGAGCACTGTCCTTAGCTTCTTTTTTGCTCAAGGCTAGCACTCTGCCACTTGAGCCACAGCGCCATTTCTGGCCATTTTCTGTATATGTGGTGCTGGGGAATCGAACCCAGGGCCTCATGTATATGAGGCAGGCGCTCTTGCCACTAGGCCATATCCCCAGCCTTGATCCCTTCTTTTCTAGGCAATGACAGTTCTGTTTTCTGTCATAAAACTTTAATTTTATTTCCTAGAATGTCAATATAAAAAGAGTCATGTTGTGTTTGCTTTTTGTTTGACTTGTGTTCAGCATAATTATTTTGAGGTCCATCCAAGTTGAGACACGTGTTAATAGTTCATACTGCTTTGGGGCTGAGTGGTGTGCCATGGAGTGGATGTACCATATTTTTTATCCATTCACTTGATGATAGATATTTGGATTGTTTCCTTTTTGGGACTATTGTGCATAGCAATACAAACTTTCACATAAGAGAAGACATATGATGACATATCAGGTGGTCTTTATATCTCTTTTAGTACTTTGATTTTCTGAACTACATCTTATTGATGGAATAATTTCATACAAGAACACAGGAAGGAAAATTAGACATAGATTTAAAGGGTACAGGTATAAATATTTAGTTTGTTTGGAAAGTGTCATTGCCTTTCATTCTGAGATGAATCCAAGTAGCAGATACGCTAACTCTATGATATAGTACACGTCAAAGGTGGCAAAATAGGAATCACTGTTCAATGAGCTATTAGGATATTATTTAGGCACTTGGAAGTAGTATAAATATTCACAACAAAATTGTCTACATTAAGACTGTGTTAATATCTCTAGAGAGCCTTTCTAGATGTTTAATACAAGTAAAAGGAAATTACTACCAAGATGGGTCCCAGTAATGACCACAAGACCCAATTTGGCCATGCAGATCTTGTGTTTCATCTCACAAGTAGTGAATTTAATTTTTAAAGAACAGCAAACAATGATGATCAATCATGTAATTTATTATTTGTATTTACTGTATCCATTTATTATCAGTTCCTGGACATGCAAGGTTTCATTTTTCTTATTTTGAGCAAAAAAATTCCAAGAAGAAGCATATGGCTGTTCTCATGACTTTCACTCCAGTGTCCCTAAAATAAAAGATGATCACAGTGTTCCTTTGTTTGCTATGACAGCAAATGATATGCCATTATTTGAATTAGAAATAACAAAGTTCATTCATTGTTTCTTCTCCTGAACACCCACATTGAAATAGCCATCAACTTCTATCTATTCTACCCCCTACAACCTATTTTCATTTCCCATGCCTAACCACCTCATGTTTTCATTATCTCTCTTTTTTATTTCTTTATTGTCAAAGTGAAGTACAGAGGGGTTAGAGTTTCATACATAAGGCAGTGAGTACATTTCTTATCCAACTTATTACCACCTCCCTCATTTTCCCCCACTTCCCCTTTCCCTCTTCCCTCCATGAGTTGTGCAGTTGGTTTACACCATATAGTCTTATAAGTATTGCTGTTGCTTTGCTTTGTCTTTTTATCCTTTGTCTCCCGATTTTGGTATTCCCTTTCCCTTCCCTAGTTCCAACACATATACAATATCCAGGGTACTAAAACTCATTATCTCTTGCTGAGATTATTTCAGTCACCTCTCCAACTACTGTGCTTGATTCCAGTGTCTCTTTCCTCTAATCCCTCCATCACAGTCTTCCTAAAGCTTGGGGCAAGTTGTTTCATTCCCTTTGTAAAGCTTTAGTAATTTTCAGTGTCTGTTGGAATAAAGTCCAAACCCGTTCTTGTAGTGGTTAATTATTTACTTTTTGGGTCCCTTGCAACTTTTCTGAAGCCAGGGCCTAATCACTTCTTTTTCCCATCTCTAACTTCGTAATTATTCTAAATACAGTGCTCCACTTATATTAAAATTTATATGTTAGCTTCACGAATGGAAATGCTCCCAGAGAAAGGATGGTCTAAAGTGGCCACTATTAATTATGAGTGGCATTTTTAGAGAAATTTAAGGAAGAAGAGGGAAGATGCTGACAAAATTGTTTACTTAATTAAGAATTTGAATTAGGGAATCAAATTCAGGAATATGTACTTCCTGGTTTTCAAGCTGTATTGTCACAGTGTACCCAGCATTTCTCTCCTGATGTTCTCAAGGAAGGTGTCAGAGTACTAGAAATTATTTCAAACACTACATGCTTGCTTTTCCCTGTCATTGGCTTTATAGCTCAAGTTTCTTAGAATATTGATGTGCAGTGCAGTCCTGGTGACCTTGTAGAAATTCACTGTGTCCCACATTTTAAGTCTCCATTCCCAAGGAGTTCACAGTGTCCATATCAATTAGCTGGCAGTGTTCTGTGTACTCAGAGAGGTCTTTTATGCAATGAAAGTGGCCGTTGGCCAGCCATAGTTTCCCCAGTGAGAAACCATATGTTTAAGTCCCTAGAGTCCATAGACACCATGCACTTTTCAAGAGGCCTGACTCTAAACCTCCATCCATCACTTTATATTGGCACGGTGTAGAACAAAGATGGCTCCTGGGTTTATACTAAATGCTGGAACTGGGTGCTGTCCCTGAGCTCTTCTTTTGCTCAAGTGTAGTGCTCTACCATTTTGAGCCACAGCTTCCTTCTGGTTTTCTGGTTTATAATTGGAAATAAAAGTCCCATACACTTTCCTGCCCAGGCTCGCTTTGACCTGCGATCCTCAAGTCTCAGCCTAGTTCTTTACTTTTAAAGAGCTTTATTGAGTGTTTTTACTGTGCCTAATGATGTATGATTTACATGCATAATTTTACTTTATCTTCAATGAGATGAAGGTACAATTATGGCTTCCATTTTCATATGAGGTGAGGCTTTGAGCAAGTGACTGTTTTTATTTTTTTGTTTTGTTTTTTGTGTTTGCCAGTCCTGGGTCTTGAACTCAAGTCTGGGCCCTGTCCCTGAGCTTTTGCTCAAGGATAGCACTCCACCACTTGTGCCACAGTACCATTTCTAGCTTTTTCTGTTAATGTGGAACTAAGGAATTGAACCTAGGGCTTCATGCATGCTAGGTGAACATTCTACCACTAAACTACATTCCCAGTCCCTGATTGTTTTTTGAAGTCATAAAGCTTGTTAGTGGCAGAGTACTTGGAGAATCTGGGTGTTGATTGACTTAAATGTTGAATATAGTAAAACCCATACTCCTAAGCAGTATGCAGTGATGCTTATTCTCAAAGTATCCACTAGAACCACAAGCAAGTGAATGATACTAGAGGAAACATAGATATTAAAATATTTCAAATTTAGGAAGTGATGACAGTTGTAGTTATTTTAGCACTCCAACAAGTTTAAAGTTGAAACTACTTGCTGGCTTTGCATATAAGCCATAATCAGCGGTTTTGCAGAGGCTCACCCCCACCTCCCCCAACATTAATTTATACTCTCTGTCTACTCATTTCCTTGCTACTTCACTCCCATCCTCACTGGTCACAATGACAAGGCCAAGAGAACATAGCTACCATTAGAAAATGTCATATCTAGAGTTCTTGTGCAGTTACCCATTCTTATAGAAAAGGCAGTGAAATAATGGCAATTCAATATTCTTTGGCCTTGTTGTCTGCTTTGCTCTGTGACTACTATAATTCAATTCCTGTTTTCCTCAATTCTAGCATCTGTCTCTCCATTTCTGTCTCTTCCTACATTTTCCTTGTTAATTTCTCTTGAGCTAGTGACACAATATACTTTCAAATATAACAACATGATAATCCTTTATGCAGTTGAAACTCTGGCAAAAGAACAATCACTGATTTAGCATAATCACTGATTTAGTACTAGAATGTTTCAAAGGTAGATTAGATACAGAAGTGAGTGTCACTATGATAAAATACCTCTTTGTAAGCTCCAATGCTTTACTCGATCTTAATTGTTAATGTGTGTTTTCTAACTCACAGGAAACTAGGTAAACAGCTTCTGATTTCTTCAGTATCTAGTTTTTCTCCTTCACGACTGTCAGGAGACAAAGTAAAATATATTCATATTTTTGTTATTTGGTTATGATTTAAACGCCAGAAGTTTTGAGAATGATGCCTATCTAGTTCTGAAGGCAATTATGGGACATTTCATATAACTTTGGCAGACATGTCCATGACACCAAACTTCTTCCTAGTTTTGGGGGCTTTTAGTCACCCAGTAACTAGCCATTCCTAATGGGTATAATTTCAGTTTAGTGCTTTGCAACAAACCTTCCTTTGGCTTAGGATGGAGGTAGCATTTATTGATTCTGCTGCATACCCATCATCATCACACTTGTTTACTTCATCAGGGATGCAACAGTCATCAACCACTCTCCTAACACCAGCTATGACACAGCTCTAGAAGCTCGTATCCAGAAGGAGGAGGAAGAAATCTTGATGGCCAACAAACGTTGCTTGGACATGGAGGGCAGGTAAAATGTTGATCTGGGCTTGTATAGATCTATGAAGCTGGAATAAAGACTAGTTAGGTCAGTAGGGAAGGGGAAAAACTTCTGAAAAAGTCATGTAATCTCCCTCTCCCCACTTTCATCCCTGTCAACCCATTAGGGTATGAGATGAGATGACTGGTACCTTGTTCATTCCCATTAGTTGTGTAATTCCAAGTAGGATTATTTTACTCTGGTTTTTCTAATTGCTATTCATCCTTTTGCCACAGCTGTATTATTTATATTTTTACTCTGGGCTATTCCTCCTGTAACTACACCTCAATTGTATGACATAGCAGACTGCTTGGAAAGATAACTTCTTCTTCCAATTGCGAGACAGAGCTCAGAATCATTTACTTATTACCTGAAGGTTATTCATAGAAGACTTCATCTTACTTGTTTTTATTGACTCAGCTTCTTCATGACAGCACCTACTGCACTCATATATAGCCTTTATTTTGTTAACATGTGACTTTGAAATTCCAAGATATAAGAAAAAGTTATTAGATGCATTCTGATACTCAATTTGTTATGCAGAAATTGGTACTTTTCTTTTAAAACTGTAGCATACCAAACTTTGCCTTCCAATGAAGAACTAATAAGAACAAAAAGACAATGGGACATCAAGTCCATGTTGGCAGCAACATCAGTAATCAGAGGTAGCAACAAAGGTTTTTTTATATCTGTTGTTTGTCTTTGATCCCTAGGATTAAGACCCTCCATGCCCAGATTATTGAGAAGGATGCCATGATCAAAGTACTCCAGCAACGTTCCCGGAAGGAGCAAAATAAGACAGAGCAGCTATCATCTATGCGGCCAGCGAAGTCTCTGATGTCTATTTCGAATGCCGGAACAGGCTTGCTTTCCCATTCATCCACCTTGACTGGTACCCCCATCATGGAGGAAAAGCGAGATGACAAGAGTTGGAAGGGGAGCCTAGGTAATAACAGCAAATAAGAAAGAGCATAGTGACATGGTTAAAAGAGAGCCCTAACCAGGAGAGCTTCACACAGCAAAGAAAGGGGTAACAGACCAGGTTCTAGCGAGGAAGGTGTGCTCAACTGGGATTTTTTCCTCCTATGGGGCTACTACATATCCTGGAGGCCCTCTATACATAGCAGTCTCGTGGAGAGAACAGTATCTGGGGACAAAGCCTTAAAAGAGAATCCAGAGTTCTTTTTGAGTGAGATGGAAAATAATTTCATGTAAAACTTTCTCAGACTTAGTGCCATGTGGGAAGTTTGTTTTTATTCAAAATCAATGTGGCCTTCACCTCATGAAAAATGTCTGAAGTTCAGCATTTCTATATTCTTTCCTCAGTTACAATAGGAAGACCCAGAGTTCTCAATTAAGCGAAATGGAGCTGGGTGGCAAGTTTTGGTTACCAGAGTGATTTGATGAGAGATTAGAAAATATCTTTTTAACCCACTCCTGTCCATTCCTTCCTGTCTAATTAAAACACCAGAGTACTGTAGATACCATGAGGCACATTTTTAGAGCCTGGAGATCAAATATACACATTAGTTTGCATATATGAGCACTTTTTGTTGTTTTTCATGTCTTCTTTGATCCTCTGACACTTGCTCTTTAGTGAGAGTAACATTCTTGGAACCTTGGTCATGCTTAGAACCTTAGGCCATGTGTGTTTCTCCATGACTATGTCAGCTTTCTGGTAATAAGTAGTATTGATTATAACTAGAATGCAGTAGAATTACTCAATTACCAGTGGAAAACAAAATACATGAGAACCAATAAGCAGGGCACTTAATATTTTAACATATTGTGCTGGGTGTTGAATATCAATGACCAAAAGGGATCTCTCAGTCCACAAAGCAACTTTTTTTTTTTTGCCAGTCCTGGGCCTTGGACTCAGGGCCTGAGCACTGTCCCTGGCTTCTTCCCGCTCAAGGCTAGCACTCTGCCGCTTGAGCCACAGCGCCGCTTCTGGCCGTTTTCTGTATATGTGGTGCTGGGGATTCGAACCTAGGGCCTCGTGTATCCGAGGCAGGCACTCTTGCCACTAGGCCATATCCCCAGCCCAACACAAAGCAACTTTTAATAATGGTAGGAAATGCTTGATTCCAGAGGGGTTTGTTGGAGGCAAAAATGAGCTCAGACCCATTCACATTTCTCCTCAACTTAAGGTAGAACTTCTAATCAAATGCCTGGATAGAAAGTACTTAACTGTTCTCTAATTTCTTTCCCTGTTTGTAGGTATTCTCCTGGGTGGAGACTACCGTGCCGAGTCCATCCCATCCACACCCTCGCCGGTGCCCCCCTCCACTCCTCTGCTGTCAGCTCACTCCAAGACCGGCAGCCGAGACTGCAGCACCCAAACCGAGCGTGGAACGGAACCGAACAAAACCGCAACTGTCGCTCCCATCTCTGTTCCTGCTCCAGTTGCCGCTGCTGCCACTGCTGCCACCATCACTGCCACTGCTACCACCAACACTGCCACTGCTGCCACCAACACCACCATCATGGTAGCTGCTGCACCAGTTGCTGTTGCTGCTTCTGCTCCAGCTGCTGTTGTGTCTGCGTCTGCTACTGCTGCTGCTGTTGCCCCATCTCCAGCAACTGCTGCTGTTCTTGCTGCTGTTTCTCCAGCTGCTGCTGCTCAGATTCCAGTTGCTATATCTGCTGTTGCTCCTGTTCCTGCTCCTGCTCCTGCTTCTGCTTCTGCTGCTTTTGCTGCTGTTCAGGTTGCTCCAGCTGCTCCGGCTCCGGTTCCAGCTCCAGTTCCGGTTCCAGCACCAGCAGTGGCTCAGGCTTCTGCTCCGGGTCAGACTCAGGCATCAACTCCAGCTCCGGCTATGGCTGCTAATCCAGCTCCAGCTCCAGCTCCAGCTTTGGCTCAGGTTGAGGTTCCTGCAAGTCCAGCCAACAGTTCTGGATCACGTCGTCTGTCTACAGCAAATTTGACCTACAGTCCTGACAAGACAGGTAATACTAATTTTCTCTAGCAGGTAGCTCCCCCCACCTCCTAATACAGATTTATTAGTTGGTGCCCGACGCTTATAGTTGGTGACTTAGATTTACATTTTTCACGTTTCACATGAGATTCAGCAGAAGGGAGAGTCTGTAAGTGACTTTCCTTCCTGGAAAGGAGAATAGGCACGAGTGAAGCCCATTATTCTCCCAGTACAGGAAATGAGGTGGGTGGCGGGGAAGTGGCACTTTGTCATAAGATTCATGACAGCTCTAACCATGACTTTTGAATGTTGGGTTTGCATTTTGTCCCTAAGTGTTTTCTAACTCTTTATTTTCATTCAGATGGCCTGGTTTTCCACTCCAGTACTCTGGAAAGGAAAGCTCCCATTCAGATCCTGGGACAAGAGCCTGATGCAGAGATGGTGGAGTATCTCATCTGAATCAAGAGCTGCGGTTTATCAGCAAAAATGCTTTTAATCATTTTCTCTTTTGATTGTTTGTATTCTGAGGGTGGAGATAAGGGTTGGGGGAGGGGATTTTTCTAAAGGGTCTTCTTATTGAAACAATTGAAGTAATGCCATGTGAATTCCAGTCAAATATATTCTGGTATGCTTAAGGAGTACTTCTAAAAGGTAGATTTATCAATCAGAATGTGCTCTAAGGTTTATTGTTGGGATGTATAAAAGTACTGGGACTGTTAATAGGTGGATGATACATGTGGATGTTGGGGATGTGCTTAAATTTGTTTAAAATTTCCCTATTCCAGATCTTGTTTTTTATTGAAGAGCACAGTATGTGTGGAAGACAGTATGTAACATGTGGTTCAGAAATGAGAAGCCAGAGAATTTGAGTTTTTGCTGCTTTGTCTAGTGACTAGACAGCAGCCACAGAAAGCTCTTAACTCCTCTAACTCATGAAAGGGAATTGTCTTAGGAGATAGGTAAGCTGGAGAAAAGGTAGGGAGCACTGTGGTAGAAAAGGGTCTTGGAGCTAATCTTTCCTCCCAATAGCCCGCTACCTAGCCCTAGCAGATAGTTTATCCTCATTTCAACAGTGCTTTGGAAATGGATTCTTTTTTCCCTCCTGGAGGTTCAAACTTTCATTCATATATATATATATACACATACATATATATACACTCTGGAGTAATTTATGCATTTGTATAATTAATATATTGCTTTCAGATTCTAGGGAGAGTAAGTGAACTGAGTGTTGCACATAAGGATTTACACAAGAGGCCTTGAAATAACATTGTGTGAGAAGTTGCATGCCGACTTTTGTGGTTTTGGTGTAGCCATGACCATAGCTTGCTTGCTTCTTATAAGATGGATTTAGTATATGTTTCCTCTACAGCTCAGATTCATTGGCTAGGTCATCACCATTCTCCAATAGCCAGTCATTTACAGAATGGGGAATCATTTTGTGGGGTGACAGTTTGAATGCTTTGGATATCTGGTGACTAGTTTGTTAGGTTTGTTTCTCCAGATTCTTAATGTATGTCATTGAAGGCATATGTATCTGTTACCTCCAAGGGAATAGCATCAAAAATCCTAAGTACCAGGCTGCAATCAGGGGAGAGGTTGATTGCAGCCATCCCCTCAACTACCTCTTCTCACCACCAGTGATTCTCTATTGGATTCCCTTTGGGAAGTGGTGAGAACTGTATATGCAGGCAGAACCAAAAGAAGGCTGCAACAGTAAGTGTTGTAACAGAACTGCTTCCAAGGACACAGAGGAATGCCAGTTGTCACATGTCACTGCCATGTGTTACCTTCTTGAGGTGACAAGTCTGAAGATAGTCTCATTAGATCACGGGTTTAGGGAGAGCTTGGGAATGGGAGGGTGGTAGGTAAGGGAGGGAGGATTAGACGTTTGGGGATATGTTAGTTAGAAAACAGATTAATAGAAGAATAGCTGGATGATACTATATCATGAGCCATAGTTGCAGGGAAGAACTTTAGCAATATGTAAGCCCTGCACTCTTAATTTAGTGTTGAAGAATTTGGACAGGTTCAGTGAGTTATAGTATCACACAACACAGCTGCCCACTCTGCCAATTACCATGCCTAATTTGAGAAACACTTATATACAAAATTGAAGACTTTTTTTTACTTTTTTTTTTTTTTTTTTTGGCCAGTCCTGGGCCTTGGACTCAGGGCCTGAGCACTGTCCCTGGCTTCCTTTTGCTCAAGGCTAGCACTCTACCACTTGAGCCACAGCGCCACTTCTGGCCATTTTCTGTATATGTGGTGCTGGGGAATCGAACCCAGGGCCTCATGTATACGAGGCAAGCTCTCTTGCCACTAGGCCATATCCCCAGCCCCTGAAGACTTTTTTTTAAAAGAAAAAGCATATTATTGATCCAGGTCATATGTAGTTTGTAAAATTTCTCCGGTTTGAGTAGATTATCCAGGATTCTGAAGTCTTCTCTTGCCTCTCATGCAGTGCCTTGAATAAGGTTTTGCCTTTTTTGATTCTCATTTCAATATTGACTCATGAAATAATAAATCAGCTCCACTTTTCTTGCTAAAGAATAGGTGTCATTTTATCTTCTGTGACTGTAGGAATGGTATGTTCATCTGTATTCCTTTGTAGTTTCTAATTCTTTTCCAAAGGAATTATTTTGTGTGGGTGAAAAGAGACAAGAGAGAAGGCAATGTAATTTTCAGCCCATCTTTTCACATTTTCAATAATGAAGTGATCATCCCACACACCAGTCTTCAGTTATAAAGTAAATTCCAAGTAGAAATTAAATGTGCAGTTGTATTCATTCTCATTCATACTACCCTTTAGTCATAGGGGAAAAGCTCTCAAATTGCAAACATTAAGAAAGCTACTTTCTGTCCAAGCAAATAAACAAAAGTACAAATAAACCTTCTATTCATTTCATGGTGATAACATTTTGCCAGATTTTTTGCTGGCTCTAGGAGTCTTGATTATAATTAAATTCTATAAGGTGACAAATGTCATATATTCCATGCTGTGTGGCAGACATCTCTTTGATTCATGTGTTTTGGAGGAAAGGAGAAAGTTTTGTTCTTGCCTAAGTACTATTTTGAACTTTCCAGAGCTTCTCTTCCAACTTACACCAGAGGCAATCCAGCTCTGCTTTGTTTTCAGACCCAAAGTGATTTGCTGAAATGTCATTGTACATGAAAAAGATGGAAAAAGAAAGTGTTAATATATCTTGTTTAAGGAAATACAGATTTTATCTTTTCAGAAAAGTGTTATCTAAAAATCAGGATTATGGGGAAATTTTCAAGTTAGCCACCTTTTTGTAATTGTGTGGATGTAACATTTGGGGAAATCTCTCTGGACTTCCACCAATCTATGCATTTTACTGGCACCCTGCGATAGGAGGGTGACCTTATTGTCTTAACTTATATGGCCTGGTGGTCTATGGGGACCTTCTGATTCAGTTGTACCCCAATGTTTCATGTACAGGAAAGCTTCATTAGAATGAATGTTACTTGATATAAAACTCCTATTACCAGTATTTGGAAATTAAAAGTAGATTGAATTTTCTTTTAAAATCATGTATCTTGATTGTTGTCTTAATGAAGGATTTAATCTCAATGCTGCTTTTGATCTTCAAGATGACAGGACAACAGGAACCTGAAATACCTGCCATCATTTGCTGTGGGAAACATACCAAGAGACTTATCATGTTCTGTTTATGTTGTTACATTGTTGGGTAGAATGATTACCAAATGAACAAAAGGCTTTGTAGAATGATTACACATAGAACAAACTGATTTTCAAACTAGTTTTTATGAAGAGCCCAAATAATGTGGCTGCTTTAGGTGCATATGTGTGCACTAACTGTGGTATATTATAGTCTCATCTGTTAGTCAAAGTATCTGATTATCTCATGCTCATTCATAGATGAGAATATTTAAAATATGTGCCTTCTTACTGGAAATGTGTTTTTTGTAAAGAAAGACATCAGCCACGGGCTCATTGCCAGCAACTTCAGCCTGCCATATTCCTTGGAAATATATCTTCCAAGTTCCATCCATCATCAGTACGACAAATGTTGGAGTTTGTTTATTTTCTTCTAGTAGCAACAACAATAGGTTACATGGAGCTAGCAAAACTCCTGACCTCTCTTGTGATTAATGGCATGTGTTAATAAAATGAATAGCTGGGGTTGGCAGATGGCTAGAGAATTGCCTTTGGTTTAAAATGTATGTGGTCCGATGATGATTATGATCTTACTCTGTAATCTACAGATCTAGTTTCAATAAAGTTTCAGCAGATATAAATCCACGTTGTGCCTATCCTCTAGCTGATAGTAAAGTTTGCTATTTTAAACTGCAGTACCATGTGGAAAATGCTTTGATGTTTACCCAGCATATGCTTTGTTTTTGCTATATCAGTGATTACTTTCAATTCATATGCAGTAAAAGCGCCTTTCAATGGCAGTGTGCAAAGGAATTTGTAATTGTTTGAAGTATGCAATGTGACTATAGATTATACAGTATTAAGACAACACCATAGGCCACATAGTCTAACAGGTCTCTTCATATACTCAGGCAGAGTATAGTAAGCATTTTGTGTCTTATATCTCTTGGTTCAGCGAAATAAAATGATGCTCACTCAAAGCAAAATAGTCATCTCTTGTTTAGCATTTTGGAAAGCTCTTTGATACTACTTTTGAACCCTTATTTCTATGCCAATTCATCAGTTTTACTTGAAAGAGCTTGTTATTAAATGCAAAGCAAACCCACAAGCAAGTTGGCTCTTCACTGAAAATGTTAAGGCTGCCTTTACACTGCCCTTCCTGTGTCCCTGGCTGACCCATGAGTTTCAAACCTGAGTGGGAATGAAAGGATCCCTGAGGACTTCCTTTTTTTATTTAATTCTATTGTCATGTAAGGTACTGAGTACATTTCTTGTCAAACTTGTATACTTCCTTCATCATTTGGACTTTCAAATAACACTTTTTCACAGTGAAATTGACTTTCTGAGCCTTCCAAAAAAGATGGAGCTGGGGTATACAATTCATTCAGCTAGGACTATTTTTCAGTTAGACTTTATTGTCTCTATTTGTTATGAGTTATTTGAAAACTACTGATGACAGCTCACCCCCCTTTTTGCTCAAAAAGCTGGTACTGAGACAACTACACCTAATTACAAAATTTTAAGCCATTCTTTTCAGGAATATTTTGTGCCAGGATTTTTTTTTATTACAAAGGTGATATACAGAGAGTTACAGACGTCAGGTAATGAACACTTTTCTTATTGGATGCTGTCTCCTAGTTTTTCCCTCTCAACTCCCCTCACCCAGAAGTTGTATAGTTCATTTTCAACATAGAGCCTAGTAAGTATAACTGCTGCATTTGTTAATCCTTTTTTCCTCCATTTCTGTGCCCTCCCGCCTTCTCAAAGACAGACAAATGAGCAAATGAGAAAACAAATACAGCAACAAGGAAAAATCCCTTGTATCCATTTCCCCAAGTTCATTTTTTTTTTTGGCCAGTCCTGGGCCTTGGACTCAGGGCCTGAGCACTGTCCCTGGCTTCTTCCCACTCAAGGCTAGCACTGCCACTTGAACCACAGCGCAGATTCTGGCCGTTTTCTGTATATGTGGTGCTGGGGAATCGAACCTAGGGCCTCGTGTATACGAGGCAGGCACTCTTGCCACTAGGCTATATCCCCAGCCCTCCCCAAGTTCATTTTGATAAATATTATTTTATATGATCTTTTCTTTGGTGTGTTGTGGGGCTTAAACTCTGTGCCTGGGCACTGTCCCTGAGCTCTTCAGCTCAAGGCTAACATTCTACCACTTGAGCCACAATGCCAGTTCTGGCTTACTGGTGGTTAATTGGGGATAAGGGTGTCATGTACTTTCCTGCCCCAAATGGCTTTGAACCATGATCCTCAGATCTCAGCCTCCTGAGTAGCTAGGATTACAAGGGTGAGCCACTGGCACCCTGCTATTTTATATGATATTGTGTCAGGATTTAAACACACAATTACTCATGGGACAAGGAAGCAAAGGTTCCTTCAAAATGGGTGATAATCACATTATACAGCATTTCAACATAGCAAGTATGATAACTTGATTTAGTATTTTTGTAGTACTTCTGATGCCACCCTTCTGTGTACATCCTCTGTGAGTTAACATAGTGGCAGAAATGTTTTCTGCTACTCACTTCCAGTGCCATCCTACTCTATAGGGAAGTGCTTACTCAAAAGCTGACCAAACCAAGGGTATCTTTTCCATTGCCTGTTTATAAATAGATTTAGGCATGTTTGAGTGACTGGGTATATACTTACTAGATGATGTCATTCTGCAAACAAAAAAGCCCTAAAACTTATGTCTGCGATTCTAATTTCAGAGGGGAAAACTACATACATATACTATATTTTAAATGTAAAATATGTTGTGACAAAATTGAATGAGAGACAAAGCCTAGTGCAAAGGAGGGGATGATTATTGAGAGGCTATATGGGGGTCATGAAGAAACTATAGAGTTTTGAGTGATAAATTTAAGTGCTAACCCAGTGAACTGTGGGCTGGGGTAAACATTTCAGGTATCAGGGTAGAAGAACATAAACAGATTATCTCATTTTGTCAAACCTGCACCCAATGAAGAACTTGAAGACCTAAGAACACAGTGAACTGCTCTGAATGCTAATATCCAATGATAACTTCCAAATTCAAGTGCTGCATGCACTAGTGTAGAAGTTAATGGAACATAGAACGCTAGCTCTGTGCCTACCACTGAATGTGTTCACCTGTGGAGATGCTCCTTAATAGGGATCAGAGGTCTATCAGTAAAATAGGAATGAATATCATCCTTGGAGAGAGAGGAGAACTAAAAGGCAGATTATAAACATGTTTTACTAATAAAATTCAAACATGAAAAACTAGCCAGGAACATCCATGAACCCATTACTTGGTCTCAATAATTATCAATGCAGGGCCACTTTTGTTTCATTTATTGCCCCATCTACCTACCTTGTATTATTTTGAATACTATCACATATACTATTTATCTAAATATTTCAATATGTATAAAGATGGAAGTTTTTACTAATGAACAATATATAGTGTCCTACATCTGGAAGCAAAATATATAATCACTGAAATGAGAAAGTCTGCCACTTAGAACCCTTCATTTGATTCCCCAATGTCTGCCATAAGCCATAACCTATGGTGTTCAACACAGGGATTCATTCTATGACTCAATTATAAAAATGCGAGATGCATTCCTTGAAGGATCTCCACTGTAGATTCCAAGCAATTATTCTTCCTTCATGCATACATAATTCTGGTTCAACATTCCTTTCATCCATCTCTCCTTGTTACTCTCCCCTACTGGTTTGCTTACTATCCCAAGTTCAGGGATTTTGGTCCTTGGGACATAGTTTTCTCTCTATCTTTAAATATGCAACCACCATCCTGGCCTGTCATCTCCTTGGCCTCTCTACCTTCAAAGTACATGTGATCAAATAAATCCAGTGCATTAGCTTTTTGACACAATGAGCAGCTGTTTTATTTTCATTCACCCTTGAAGTAGCTACCTATTCTCAGTAGATCTGACTTTATTGCTGTGATAAAACTGGATATATTGTTGTTTAATTTTGTTATTGGTTTATATGGTTTATATTCCGTGAGACAACCACAACCACATTTGTGATTTTGGCCAGTTCATTTACCTCCAGTGACAGTTCTGTAATATGATGTCACTGGATTATGATCTCTAATATCCCTTCTGGCTCTTCTACTCCATGATTCCATGAGACTAAATACTGCTTCTGAGGTCATACATTGTTTTTCATGAATCCGAAATTGGCAATGAGGCACATATGAAACATTCTGAAATTTTAATATACTGAAAATATTCTACAGGCCTGCAGATGTACTCATCAAGCCAATTCCTTCCTACTTTGTCCACACTGATACTGTACTGTCTTTCTAGTTACACTGACAATTGTTCCCATTCTACATGATATTTTTCAAAGAAGATAGGTCCACAGGAATAAATTTCTCATAAATATCTGAGAGTTCAAAACGGAAGGCATAGCTAACATTTTAAACCATGGGTTTATGGTTAATATGCACTTCTAGAGTTGTAGGGGACAATGATAATAAGTAGAGAAGTGTTCAGCATAAGTGCTATATTACAATACATGGCCAAGAGAAGCCTGGCAATTACTGAGCCACCATGATATCCATGATACAATAGATAGGAAAAGAGGAAAAGGAAATAACTCTTGTGGTGTTAGAAACTAATGTGTGACAGATAGATCTTACAAATTATTCCCAACTAGTAGGTATAAAATCCAAAAGTTAAAAGAAAAGGAGAGAGATTATATTTTCCACTATTGTTTACTTTCTCCTACAAGGGCAGATCCACATTTTGTTATCAAAATGTATGATTAGTGTTGGTGCTTGAGACACGTTTTAATGCAACTCCACGTACAGATGTTCTCTATGCTTGTAGAACTGATTAAGATATGTACTCAGAAACCATAAACATTTGGATAAATTGTATTTTGTGCAATTCTCATTCAGAACAAATTAATAAACAAAGCATAGCTCTACACTTTATAGTACTGAAGATATTTCTAATAGAAGACAACTGAGTAGACATTAATGACACTTGTATAATTGTCATATTTTGTATACCAGGTTAATTGAACAAAAATTCTTTTTTTTAAATTTTTTATTATAAAACTGATGTACAGAGAGGTTACAGTTTCATACGTTAGGCATTGGATACATTTCTTGTACTGTTTGTTACCTTGTCCCTCATACCCCCCTCCCCCTTTCCCCCCCTGAGGTGTTCAGTTCGCTTACACCATACAGTTTTGCAAGTATTGCTTTTGTTGTTGTTTCTCTTAATTTACCCTTTGTCTCTTAATTTTGGTATTCCCTCTCAATTTCCTAATTCTAATACCAGTATGCACGGTTTCCAATATACTCAGATAAGATTACAGAGATAGTGTAGGTACAGCCACCTGAAGGTGCACATACATACCTTACAAATTGTAAATTACAATCTATACATTGCAAATTATGTGTGTTATCTAGCATCACATGCTATCATTATCAGGCAGATTCTGCTTTTGCACTTTTCTATCACCATGCTAGCTAAGTCAGCAGAGTATCTTAGGGTATTTCTGTAATCAGTCTCTTTGGCAGGGTATTTAAGGGTATTTAGTAATGATATAACTATATATAGGACTGACAGCCACATATATATATATATATATATCACTAAGCATACACTAAATTCATATCTATGTCAACTTCCCCTTTGTTGCTTCTAAAACATGAGAACATATAATAGAAATCATGGTGAAATAGGATTCTCCAGAGAAACTATATTATTTATTACACACACACACACACACACACACACACACACACACACACACACCATGTATAATTGAGGGGCAGCTTATATGTTCATTTACACTCAATTATTCAGTAATCAGGAAAAGAGAAAAGAATATTAGCTTTCAGAATTAAGATTTCATATTACCTATTCTCCTGAGAAATATTTACTTTGTTAACTCCTATAGAATGTTTATATTACTCTGTTCTTGTAATCTTACTTTTACTAGCAAACAATATATTAGAAAGTTCAAGTCATATATGTAGAATAGATTACATATATAAACAGTCCGAATGTTGCTAATATTAACAGTTCAGTTAGCTTGTTTTCAGAAATGAGAAGAGTGGATTTTGTTTGGGAGGGGAAGAAAGAAAAGAAAAAGAGAAGAGGTAAGGGAGAAAGGAGAAAGGAGAGGGGAGAGCTGGGATTCAAACCCAAGAGTCTTAGGCATGTTAGGCAAGGGCTCTTCCACGGAGTTACATTTCCAACACTGGAAAGAATGAATTATTAGTAAATTGCTGAGCAGTTTAGAGAGGATATTGGAGATAACACTAGATATTGCAGTATTGAGCCAAAATTGTTTTTACTTTGGAAAAACCTCAGTCTTTCTTCTCAGTCTTTAACTGATCACATGAAACTCACCTAGATTATAAAGGACAATCTTTATACAAAGCATATTGATTTCAATGTTATTCACATATAACACTATTTTCATAAAAACACCAGGACTGGTGTTAGACTGAAAAACAGAGTACTATGTATTATTTAAGTTGGTAAATAAAATTAGTGGAAAATTAAAAACTATCCTAATCAATATAACTAAATATCTTAAACTCACCTTTTTTTTGCCAGTCCTGGCGCTTGAATTCAAGGCCTGAGCACTGTCCCTGACTTCCTTTTGCTCAAGGCTAGCACTCTACCACTTGAGCCACAGCACCACTTTCGGCCTTTTCTGTTTATGTGGTGGTGAGGAATCAAACCCAGGGTTTCATGCATGTTAGATAAGCACTCTACCACTAAGCCATATTCCTAGCCCAAACTCACCTTTCTTTGCAGATGATAGAGGAATAATTATGTGTATCTATTCCTGCAGACCCTTTCAGAGTGTCAGAATGCACCCAATGAAACTCATATCTCACTTGGAATCTACCAGTAAATTTCACCCATCTCACCTTCAAAATATACCCAGAGTCAGGCACTGGTAATATACATCTGTAACCCTAGCTATTCAGATGGTGGAGTTCTGAGAATTGCTGTGTGAAGCAAGCCTGGGTAGCTAAACCTGGGAGACGTATCTCTAACCATCACAAAGCATGGCTCAAGTGATAGAGTGCCAGCAATAAGTGAAAAAGCCAAACAAGAGCAAGAATCCCTGAGTTTAAGCCTCTCAGTACCAGCACACACACACACATACACACACACATACACACACACATATGCAGGCAAAGGAACAGGCACACATATACACACAACATATATTTGTAATTGTGGGATTATTTGAGGTGATTAGATGTAGAAACAAGTAATGTTTTGGGGTAAAAAATACTGAAATACATTACAATGGGGTTAAAGGGAGGCAATCTGATTACAGTGTTGTACATACGTATGTGAAATACCAATCTACCACAATTTTTAACAATGAACATACAAGAAGGTAAAGCAGGTTCTGTCTGGGCTACCTGGTAATAGTGGAAATGAGGAAAGAAAAGAGAGTGAAGGAGGGTGACTATGGTAAAAAATATATAATGTACACATATGAAAATGGAACAATGATGTTGGTTTGGGAAGTAGGGTAGGGAGATGAGGGATAGTAATGATAGAAGCAAAGTGAGTCTGACCAAGTGAGTCTAAAATGAAGTCCCCCTTTTCAAATAATTGATGTTAGTTCAAATGTGAGGGGAAGTGTGATGATATCAATCCCCCTATCAAAACATTTCAGCATCAGAAAGAACATGTTGAATTGTAACCCCTTTGAACAACTTCTTAAGGATAATCAAAATAAGCTTTAAATTTTCAAAAGAGTTAACCTCCAATACGCCACTCAGTTTCTACTACCCAAACCGTATCTTCCATCTCCATACCCACTCAGTTGCCATCACAGTAATTAGCTATGTACCTCTGCCTAGGGGTGCTTGCTTTAGCTCATGTTTCAATGGGTACCACAGCCAGTAGCTTTATGCTCTCTATAGTTCAATTATCCTCCCTCCAGGGAGGAAAAGGGGAAGTTGTGTGAAATATGGTGCTAGCCATCAGTACAATAAGTATGAAAAATAAATATTACCTTCATGCTGGAAAGAGTCATGGACTGCACATACAACAATCATAATTTAATTTGTTGGTTTACTTTCACAAAGTAAATTGTAGTTCATGATCTTTAATCATGAAAGTAAGCTAGGAATTGTTATTCTCACTTTACACAAGAAGAAATGGATGTAAATGGGCTATGCTAGTGCCCAAGATCACAAACTATGTTATCAGTAAAGTCAGTGCTGATGTTCTAAAGCATGCAAGCAATCTCTGACAAAATAGCAGGTCCACAATGCCCCCCTCAACACCAGAAATGCTCTGAGGTACATTGCACCAACCAAATAGCACTAGATTTTCTTGTAATTACTCCATGTGTAATTATTTAGTTACTTGATGTTCTTGAGTTGTATGTTACTTGAAATCAGGAAGCTAAGTTTATGTATTATTGTACTCCACATAAGGCCTACTATGGGTCTGAACTAAAAGAATGAATTCCTTAAAAATATCTAATATCTAGATTCTAGTGCCTTATGCCAGTAATCCTAATTACTCAGGAGGCTGACATTTCAGGATTGCAGTACGAAGCCACCCTGCCTGGGAAAGTCCTTGACACTCTTATCTCCAATACTGAAAAAAGCCTGATGTGGCGCTGTGGCTCAAGTGGTAGAGTGCTAGCATTGAATAAAAGAAGCTCAGGGGCAGTGCCCAGGCCTGGAGTTCAAGCGCCAGGACTTGCAAAAAAAAAGTCTAATGTTGCTAATAGCACTATATAGTTTACAAAGTTCTTTCACATAATTTATTTCATCTTTATGGAAACCACACAGTAGCACAGTAAGAAAGGTTAGATCATCTTCTCTTCCTCATGATCCTTACCGTAACTCTATTTTTAATCTGCTCATTTCGTGAATCATTTATTGAGAGCTTGCTATTTTTTATCATTAATAGCTAATGTTGGTTAAACAGTATGTATTAGGAATTAAATCAGCCACTATGACAAATTCTGAAGATACAAAAATAAATCATGTATTTTCCAGTCCAGAAAGAGTCTTGTTGATAAATAAGTGATGCATTATGAACAATGCCTAAAGGTGATCATTTGGCCTCTGGACTGTACTTCTTCAGTGAGGAGAATAAAATGGCATTTTAGTAGCTCATTCTTGTTTTTGATAGTTCTGATAGAAGATTTTTGTCAGCTTACATGAACATCTCTTCTCTTTGCTCCTACTCCTTGCTTATAGGCCCAGGTCCAGATATGTATAAGAAGAAGTATAAATCTTCCTTTTATGAGACAACCTTTCAAATATTTTGAAGGCAATTTTCATCACCACCTATCCCCTCATCAAGTCCCCTGTCTTAGCCTCTGTCTGAGCCAAAGACTTTACAGCTAGTCTCACTATTCTTCCCCTAAAACTCTGCTCTGCCTAGTTTCTAGAGCAACTGAGGAATGAAGTAGGAAGCATGCAAGTAGCCAACCTCAACGCCCTCTCTTTTAAATCCCAACTATTGGGCTTTCTATTACAGAATTGTCCTTATTGTATTAGTGACCCAGTTTGTGAAAGAAGACTTCTCCCAGGACACTTTGAGTTACTGGCCTAATAGCCCAGACGTCCCTTATGGTATGTGTGTGCGAAGGGAAGGGGAGGAAGTTGTAGCCTGAATACTTTGATTAGATTGGGAACAGGAACCAAAGAACTGGGGAGAGGTTGTAGATAAGGGCAGACTCTACTGAAAATATTTCAAGGTGCCTGAGGCAATTAAGATAGGAGGTCCAGGGTAAAAGTGGGAATGGATGAGGTTGGTCTTGTATGGAAGAAGAATATATAATACTAACAGTCTGCAGAAGAAAGGCAAATTGAATGGAGCTGTAGGTTAAGTATGCTAGAGGTTGAGGATGTTCCTGAGGCTGCTTGAGTGCATTAACATCCGCATGGGACCAGCTGCAGAAATGCTTTCCGATTGGTCAATGGCTGTGTTTCACCTATTACATATTTTTCAAATACCTCAGATTCCTAACTGAAAATTGTTTTCACATATGAGAGTTGAACGCCATCAATGTAGGAGGCAGGGAGGTATGTACAGATTGCGAAAAGGGAATTATGGGTGTAATACTGTCATACATTTTTGTATTACTTCATAAAGGAGACATGTTCTGATGAATGTGTAGTTACACCATTTCATCATTGTACAAACATAAATTACTGCACTATCTTTTGTTTCCCAGTCCTGGACCTTGGACTCAGGGCCTGAGCACTGCCCCTGGCTTCTTTTACCTCAAGGCTAGCACTCTACGTATTGAGCCACAGCATCACCTCCACCTTTTTCTGTTTATGTGGTGCTGAGGAATCAAACCCAAGGTTTCATGCATGCTAGGTGAGCACTCTACTGCTAAGCCACATTCCTAGCCCCACTGCACTATTTATTACATTTACATAAACGAAAGCAGCTATGAATTCAATAGATGATATAATCATATGAGACTGCAGTCATATATGTGGCCCATACTTGACCAAACAATTGATATGTGGCCCATGACTCTACTTGCTATGAGGAACAGAAAACTAGCCAAGGGCAAGTACAGAAAGTCCCAAGTGAAACTGGAGCCTATGAATGTGTGTGGGAACTAAAATATACCTCTTTCTCCAGTAACAAGAGTAGTTCAGCTATGGGAGTACAAAATGCAGTTTACTGAGTTAGTGTTTATTGAACACCTATTTTATGTCACGCACCATTCATTCTGTACTTTAAGAATATAATGATGAGCCAAAAAACCAGGTTTTACAATATCAAAATAACTGCTTAAGTCACCATTTCCACCCTTTCCTTTCCTGGAGATTATGTAAGAGCAAGGGAATGGGAATAAAAATTCCAAAGGGCCACTTTATTACTAAGACATAGGATTAAAGACTTAGAGCTATCTGTTGTTGCCTAGTGTATCTGAGATCAGGGGTGAAGGATGAGACCAACTGATGCACTGGGAGTGTAGGAAGAATCTCATAGATCTCAGAAAACTTGTATAAAAGTACAGTATCTGAAACTGAGTGGTACACTTCAGGCACCACAGCTATGACACACAACAACAGATCCAGGAAGTCTGAAGAGTAGAGTAGGAGTAGTTTTCACTGAATTAGATTCAGCTTAGAGAGGTTTCGAAGGTGGGAAAAAGAACCACACAGAGGAGACATAATTTCAGTAAGACATGAATTTTGGTTGTGCTAAATAAACTTTGTATACATCCATTGATTTGGACTGAGCCCTAAACTAGGTCCCAATAGACTAAACCAAAATGGAATCACTTATGGTAAAGTTCTACAGCAATAAGCTCAAACTAAGTTGTTTACTTGACCTTCTACAAATCAAGAGAGAAAATAGCCAAATCCCAAATAGATCAATTTCAGCTCACATGATTTTAAAAAAGTGCCTTTTGCTTTAGCCTTCATGAGGAAAGTAACATTTAGAATGTCCACTCAATCTACTTTGTTTTGTTTTGTTTTTTTGTTATTGCTGTTTTCTTCAGTCTTTTCCCATCTATAAGTGCTGATTTTGCATGTTAGTGAGTGGAGTTCCTTGAACTACTTCTGATTGTGATGGTTGTTGAATTTGTATATTATTCTTTGCTCCAATTTTGTTAAATTAATTTTGTAACTGGGAGAGAGTGAGGAAAGGTGTGACATTTTCCAAAAAGATATGTACTTATTACCTGACTTGTGTAACTGTAACCCCTCTGTATAACACTTTTATAATAACAATACAGATAAAATAATGAAGTTTGTATAAAGATTTTAAAATCAAAATGTAAGGCATGTAAATCTATCCTGGCATTTTTCTTTTCTTTTTTAAAATTTTTTTATTTTCAAGGTAATGTAGAGAAAGGTTACAGTTACATATGTAAGGCAGTGAGTACATTCCTTGTTAAACTTGTTACCCACTCCCTCATTTTTCTCTCACCTTCCCTCCTCCCCAATTTTCTGTCATTGGAACATTCTACCAATAACTAAGCCAGGATAATCCAGATCACTGAAAGCTGAATAATTAAAACTAAACTTTTATTGTCTTGATAAAAGTATGATATTTTCTACATTTGTATTATCATCGATTAGTTGTACAAGTGGGTTTGATTTGACTCATATACTATATATATATATATATATATATATATATAGTATATGTAGACTCTACACTCCTTCATCACCCATCCTCAATCTCTTCCCATTCCAATAAAAGTATGATATTTTCTACATTTGTATTATCATCGATTAGTTGTACAAGTGGGTTTGATTTGACTCATATACTATATATATATATATAGTATATGTAGACTATACACTCCTTCATCACCCATCCTCAATCTCTTCCCATTCCAATATCAACAAGCTTCTGCATTCCAATTTCATACAGGTACGTAAAGTTTTTTTTTTTTTTATCATATTTACCCTCCTTCACTCTCTCTATTCACCTTTCCACTCCCTATTACCCACATACCCAGACAGGATCTTATTTACATTCCTGTCACTTGTTTATGTGTATTTTTTTTGTTTTAACCATAGGGCAGTTGACTCTTCCCCTCATGTGTGATTCTCTCTGTTAATTGGGGCTTTCTTTTCAATGTTTCTACACTGTCTTCCTGTATAATCCTTCTATGAATGGCCAGTTTTCTCCACTTCTTTACTTGCACTTCTTAACAGTAACTACAGAACGTACTGAGAATTCATTATCAGATAAGGATGGCGCTGGCTAGAACATCCTGGAACACGTGTACCATCTTCCCACTAGAAATAAGATGTCCTTCAACACCTTACTCCACTGAATCATGTAATCATGAGATACAAAGTCCAGTGTAGATAACTTATTGGAATTCTTCACCTGTGGTTCTAGAAGAGGCAAGCAGGACTCCATCAGTTCCAGGGAGCTTTCTGAACCTTGGAGGTCTGATTTGTTCTATATTCTAGACTTTTTTGTCTGTTATTTTATTTGTAAATATTAACTTTGCTTTATGAAACTTGTATGTGTGCATTTCTTTCTCAGACCTCAAACTCAAACTCAAACCAGTTCACAGCAAACCTGCTTCACACACCTTGGTATGGATTGAATTATATCCCTTAAATTTATAGGCTGATGCCATCACTTCCAAATGGACTGTATTATGAAGATAAAGATTTTAGGTGGTAAATAAGAGAAGCCACTCTACATATGCTCTGAGTAAAAATCATGTGACAACACAGAAATAAGGCTGTGAATGCCTGCCAAAATTTGACCTTGAACTTCTCAACCTCTAAACTGAGAAAATAAATCTCAATCTATGGTAAATGTTTTGGTAGCCTGAAGTAACGAAGACACTTCATACTATACTCCACACACTACAACCATGGGGGTAATGGCTATAAATCAAAAGGTACATAAACCGAGTCCTGATTTGAGGCTCCTAAACATGTGGATGAATTGTGGGGTGGTATGTGAACGAATGGTGCCTGTATCCCCAGAAAAGGATTGCCAAAATTCAATTCTGGGTAAGTGGAATCAACAATCAATAACTGTTTAATAACAGTGGGTCGTTTGTATTTAAAACTAAAGCCACATTTCTGAGCAGATTGCTGAATATTTCTGTGGTAAAGCAGCTACACTGAACCATGAGAAGCTGAGCCACTAAGCAAGGAACAATCTGTTTCCTTTTTTAGCGGTCAAGTTCTGTGGAGACCTTCTGTAGCAGATGGGATGATTTCTGAGTCTTTTTCTGATATATTTTTCCTCCTGCTTCTTCAGAACCAGAAGTTAAATTAAAAAAAATAACTAAAGTCAATTTAAAAATGAAAATATCTTTATTTACTTTGTTTTTAAAGCATTACTATTGCTGCTTCGGATTCTGTGCTCCATGGAACAGATTTATTTCTAGGTATCCAAAGGAACAGGGGCTCCTTCACACTATATCGCCTTACAAGCCAATACATGAGGACAGAATGAAAAACCACAGACTTGGGGGCTGTTTCCTGCATGGTCCAAATTGCCTGCCACCCTGTATTCACGAAACTGCCGAGGAAAACATTTGCTTTCCAGATGCTCTGTGTGACAAAACCCTTGTTCTTTCTCATGGTCTGTGTGATGTGAACTACGGATGTCTCCAGGATATAGTCAGAGCTATTTCTATTGCTAGTATTTCCAAGTAAGTGTACAAAGGTTAGGACAAGAGGACAGGGGGTTGGTGGAGGTTACGAAGGATTCAGTGACATCTACTGGCCAGCCTTGTGTATCTTTAAGGCACTGCTTTGGAGTCCTCTGAACAGTTGCTTCATATAAAGATTCCATGGCTTCCGTTTCCAGAGAATATGATTGGCTCTACCAGGTAGGAAATCAGAGTCTCTGCATATTTAATAAACTTCCTGCATTATTGAGCACTCCCATAATTGAGAGGTAGACATCATTGCAAAATAGTGCACCTCACCTTTTCTTAGATGAGCCCCAGACCTGCAGACCACCAGGTTTTGAGAAGACAGACATTTCAGGCTGATACTTGATATGTAAGGGAAAAATAAATGACTTATTATGTTTGTTCTCAGATGAAGAACTATGAGGTAGCACACTGAACAAATGAAATGGAATATGATATTGCCTATTGACATGTAAATGTTATTTATTAAATATTTAATATGTCTTCACAAGGATCAGGAGGGAATTCTTTATTTTAGTATTTGGTCAGAGAAATTGGCCTCATTGGCCAAGGTTATACTAGCCACAGTACTTTACCCTGACAGTTCATTCTTTATATTTATTTACTCATTCAAATTTCAACTCAGATATGTTAATTAATTAATTCATCCACTCATAAATCCATACATCCATTAAGAGGCAGATCTAATTCAAATAACTCCCTTAATGATTTTGGCATATTCTTTTTCTTTTAAGATGCCAAACCCTACCTACCATTATAGAGTTGTTACGGTAACAATGAACAATAGCAGTATTTATGAAAGGCTTAATGCGGTACAGGTACTACATGCTTAACATGTATTAGTTATATCAATCCGTACAACAATTATTTCCATTTTTCATATTGTTGTTTTCTTAGTAAAAATGAAATTCAACATACAAAAAGATAGAAATTTCAATAAGTAGGCATGTATCACTCACCCAGCTTGAGAAACAAATCATTTAAAATATTGTTGGTCTCATGGTGAGACTTACAGAATCCATTTTCCCCTGAATCACTCCCAGGGTAACCATTCTCTTGAATTTTATTTTCATCATTTGTACACATGTTCTATAACTTGTACTACATAGGTACAATGCCCTAAGTAATGTTTCTATGCAAGATACAGGATGTAGAATGTTTCATTATGTTTTTAAACTTTGTGTGAATTATTTTGTAAGTGGTCTTCTGCTACTTGTTTTGTATTTTTAAACTTTTATTATTTTAAGTAGTTGTACAAAGGAATTTCAATTCAATATATCAATTTATGAGTACAATGCATCTTAGTCAGCCCCAACCATTTCATCATTCTCCCTAATTCCTCCCAAACCTACTCTTTACTTCATTTAAATGGTATAGGCTGAAGGATTAATCTGTGTTAATTCATTTAACTGTGACATATTATCCCACTGTGGTATGAAAATATTTCTTTTTCTGTGTTGGAATCAAATCAAGAGTGCACTGTGGTATGAAAATATTTCTTTTTCTGTGTTGGAATCAAATCAAGAGTGCATGGTCTTCTTGAGCCCTAACATTTTTCAAGATCAGTTTTCTTTAATTTGTTTCCAATTTTCATATGGTCCCGAAATGATGATGTTCTTCCACATAACTTTGTGTTTGCATAGTGGTGTTTGCATGTGTGAAACAATTATGTATTATAGAAAGTAGAAAATGAGAATTAGAGAGGCCCATTCATCTTTTGAAAGTCACATAGCTTTGTTGGATGTTAACTTCTTTGTACATCTACTTAAAGATAATAAAAATATAATTAAAAGTAAATAAATAAATGAAGACCTGGGGAAATTGAGCTTTTATTTGAACTATTGTGATTGAAGAGCCAATACTCTTTTTTTTATTATTATCTTTCAGTATTTGTACAAATGAGTTGCCATTCAACAAGCACTTTATAAATACAACACATGTTGAATAATGTCACCCCATTCTCTTCCATCCTCACCCCTTTTCCCAATTTTCTTAATTTTGGAGGATATGCATTGAATTTTATGACGGTATTATCTCCTCCCCCTCTTACCTTCATCATCTAACCCCTTCCCTTGGTCTCACCCACTCCACATTTCCTGGTGTTTATTTTGTTGGACTGCAAGTTAGGCTTTCTGAGTTCTAACACCATTTGTTTTTGCCCCCAAATTCTTAATCCAAGTTTTGGTTGCCACCTTTAAATAGTGGTGTTTGCATGTGTTAAACAAGATCCATTTTAGAAAGAAGAAACTAATAATTAGATAGGCTCACTCAGTTTCTGAAAGTCACACAGCTAGTTAGTGGCAAAGTTTTTATATAAAAGCATTACTTTTTCGACAGTGCTATTTGTTATTTTTTTTGTATTTTTTTGTTTTTTTGTTTTTTTAAGTCTAGGTTGCTTGTTCCACTTATGTCATTACCCTGGAAATTGACAAATAGAGAATTTTTGGAGAATACTAGCAACCAGTAGATAAGTATGTACTAGAGCAGACTTTGTGAAGTTTTTCTGAAAAGGGACAGATACAAATATATGAGGATTTCCAGTTCAAAATTACTGAGATCTACAACTGTAGTGTAAAAGCATCCCTTACAAATTCATAATCAAATGGATGTGGCACAATCCATCCGAACTTTATTCACAACTGTTAATGTTTTAATTTTATATAGATTTTATAATCATCAATGGTTTTGCTTGATTAAAAAATTCTTAATAAACGTTTTAACAAAAATTCTTAACTCATAAGCTACATGTAAACAGATCTGACCCATGCATCATAGTTTGCTGATTCTGGAATGGAGATTTCATATGCTTAACATGGTAAGTAGCATGTAGCTCAAAAGCTGCATGTCCACAGTTAAAGCATGTAACTGTGTATAAGAGCTGAAGAAAATGGAAATACAGAAAGGCAGGATTGACTTGTGGGCATCATGTTGAATAGACAGCGTGAGAATGGTAAATAATTTGAATTTATAAATGACACCCATTTTCTATATACATCCGAAAGGAGTGGGTGGTATATATATAGGGGGGGGTAAATGAAGATTAAGGGGTATGGGATTATGAAAACATTCTAAAATTTGTTTGGATTATGATTCCACAATTCTTAATATAACACAACCAAAAACCATCAAATTACACACTCAATTTTTTAAGTTTCTGATTATTTTTTAGAGCTTGATATCAGGGCCTTGCTGTTGCAGGCATTTTATCATTTTAGTTATACTCTTAGCTGTTTTTGCTCCAGTAATTTTTCAGATAATGACTCATTCTTCTTTTTAAACTTCCCAGGTACCTGGACTGACAGACTCATATGATCACATTTTATTGTTTCAGAAAAGATTTTGCAGGTCCCCCATCCCCCAGGGTTTGCCTCGACCTGTGACCTCTGATCTCCATCTTTCAGATAGCTATGATTATAGGCATGACACTGTAGTTGATTCTTAAATTTTATTTTCAACACATGGTCTTGTTACAGACCAGTCTGGCCTTGAACAAGAGATGTCAGCCTTCTATGTACCAAAATTGCAGGTTTAATCTTCCACGCACAGCCTTGAATTGTACACTTTAAATAGGTAAAATAAATGAAATATGAGCTATATCAAAAACTTATTAAAAGCCAGGCACTGTTGGCTGATGCCTGTAATCCTAGCTACTCAGGAAGCTGAGATTGAGGACCATGTTTCAAAGCCATCCCTGGCTGGAAAGTCTGTGAGACTCTTCAATCAACCACCACAAAACCAGAAGTGGCATTATGGCTCTAAGTGTTACAGTGCTAACCTTGAACAAAAGAGTTCAGGGACAATGCCCAGGATCCAAGTTCAAGTCCCACAACCCCTCCCCCCTCAAAGTAAAACTGGTTTTCAAGAAACAAACAGCAGAAATAATTCAGGGTAAGATATAAACAGGTATTAAAAATGTCTTCTTGGGCTCAGAATACCGCCTAGTGGTAGAGTGCTTGCCTCCTTCACATGGAGCCCTGGGTTTGATTCCTTAGCACCACATATATTGGAAAAGCCAGAAGGGGTGCTGTGGCTCAAGTGGTCGAGTGCTGGCCTTGAGCAAAAAGAAGCCAGGGACAGTACTCAGGCCCTGAGTTCAAGCCCCAGGACTGGCCAAAAAAAAAAAAAGTCTTCTTACTTTTTTTTTCTTTGTTAAAGTGAAGTACAGAGGGGTTATAGTTTAATGTGTAATTCAGTGAGTACATTTCTTATCCAACTTGTTACCTCCTTCCTCATTTTCCCCCATCTCCCCCCTTTCCCTCTCCCCCCATGAGTTGTACAGTTGTTTACACCAAATGATTTTTATAAGTATTGCTTTTGGAATGGTGTGTCATTTTATCCTTTGTCTCTTGATTTTGGTATTCCCTTTCCTTTCCCTAGTTCCAATACACGTATATATAGTATTCAGAGTACTAAGATCAGATACCATGATAGCATTCTTACTTTTAGTCTCTATTATGAAAATAACACGTTTCTGTAGACATGTAATATACAAAGTTTAGAGAAATGTCCAAAAAAGAAAAAAATATTTATTATTCTTCCAAAGGCAACTGTTATTGATGTTCTAGTTGTTTCATTTCTGTGCCCTTAAATCATCTCTGTGTAGTTGAAAATTGTATATATGATTTTTAATTTGCTTATTTTCTACTTAGTCCTAAATTTTCTATATTTTTGTCTCTACTGAAATTTTATTTTTTGCCAGTCCTGGGGGTTGAACTTAGGGCCTGGGCGCTGTCCCTGAAGTGCTTTTGCTGAAGGCTAGCACTCTACCACTTGAACCACAGAAACACTTCCAGATTTTTTTGTATATGTGGTACTGAGGAATTGAACCAGGCTCCATGCATGCTAGGCAAGCACTCAACTACTAAGCCACATTCCTATCCCTCTACTGAAACGTTTGCAAATTATAAACATATAATTATCTATCTATCTATCTATCTATCTATCTATCTATCTATCTATCTATCTATCTATCTATCTATCTATCTATCTTTCTTTCCCTATTTCTATATTCCACACCTCAACTTCAGAAGTTTGAACATTTACTTTAGAAAATTTTGAGGGCTGGGAATATGGCCTAGTGGCAAGAGAGCTTGCCTCGTATACATGAAACCCTGGGTTCGATTCCCTAGCACCACATATATAGAAAACAGCTACAAGTGGCACTGTGGTTCAAGTTGCAGAGTGCTATACTTGAGCAAAAAGAAGCCAGGGACAGTGCTCAGGACTGAGGCCCAGTGCTGGCGCAAAAAAAAAAAAAAAAAAAAAAAGAAGGAAAAAGAAAATTTTGACATTATAGATTATGTGTCAACTGATATTTTTAGTTTTACATGTCTATCAAATGGTTTCTTTTGAAAACATAGCTAGAACTAGAACTACACAGTGGTATATTTTAAAATTTTTGCTAATTTTTTTGTCTCCATTTTGTTATGTCAATGAAGGCCTTCATAAAGATTTTCTTTTTTAAATTTTTAAGTTTTTTAATTTTTTTACAGCTATTTGAAGATCATTTTATATTTTTCTTATTTATTGTCAAAGTGAGGTACAGAGAGGTTACAGTTTCATACGTTAGGCCTTGGGTACATTTCTTGTACTGTTTGTTACCTCCTCCCTCATTCCCCCCTCCCATAAAGGTTTTCATTTGTAAAATTACCTTTACTATTTAATTATCTTAATAATTTTCACTCAACTTGCAAACATGTACTAGCACTTATTACATCTCAAAGCTCTAAAGTGGATATGAAGAATTGATAGGAACAATCTGTTCTTTGATGCTTGCAATCTATCCCCAAAGTAATATTAAAATACACAAAATTTACCAAATTCTATTGGTAAAAATTTCTTCTAAAGATATACATATAAAATCTCACCAAGAGATATGAAGAAGGATACATTTACTGCAGTTTTCTTTCAGGAAACAAAAGCAGAACAAAATAAAGAAAAAGAGGGAAAGAAAAAGGAAAAGAAACGAAGGAACACACATAAAAGAAAAGAACATGTAAGAAAACCCAGAAACTGCTAAAATGACAAGTAATGAGGGGTATATTAAGTTCATATTTGAAGAACTATTGAAGAGAATAAGTGAGATCTGTATAAAGTGGTATGAAATATCTCTACTATAAATTATTCATTGGAAAGAGAAGCAAGTAAAGAACATTGTGCATAGTGCCTTCTTTGTATGCATGCATGCATGCATATGTGCATGTGTATACCTCAGAGATGAAAGAGGGAGACTATAAAGACAATATCATACCTGTACCCTTCCATTGCCTTAATCATAAAGTCTCTGAAAAATGGAATTTTTATTAATTTGGCAGAAAGCTTACATTAACTGACATGGAGCTATTTGTGATCTTCATCCCACATAGTATGCTCTAAATGGTTTTGTAAGTATTGCTTTTGGAGTTGTTTGTCTTTTTATCCTTTGCTTCTCTATTTTGATATTCCGTTTCACTTCCCTAGTTTTAATACCAGTATATATACAGTATCCAGGGTACTTAGATGAGATACAGTGATAGCGCAGGTACAACCACAAGAAGGGAATACAAGAGGATCATCAACAAAAGAAGCTACTGTTTCACATGGCATATTGTAAGTAATTAGAACAGTGATATAACACTCGTTGATAAAACATGGAGTTCCTTTTACTTATCTTATGTGGTCATAAGCTGTGACTAGCCTAAACCTGTGCTAAATATTACCTATGAGGGAAACCACAGAGTCCATGACACTTTGGGTCTGGCTCACTTCACTTAGTATAATTTTTTCCAAGTTCTTCCATTTCCTTATGAATGGGTCAATGTCATTCTTTCTGATAGAGGCATAAAATTCCATTGTGTATATGTACCACATTTTCTTGATCCATTCATCTACTGAGGGGCATCTGGGTTGGTTCCAGATTCTAGCTAGGACAAATTGTGCTGCAATGAACATTGTTGTGCTGGTGGCTTTAGTGTGTTCTTGTTTGTAGTGTTTTGGGTAGATGCCCAAAAGTGGGGCTGCTGAGTCATAGGGGAGTTCTATGTTTAGCCTTCTGAGGAATCTCCATACTGCTTTCCAGAGTGGCTGAACCAGTTTACATTCCCACCAACAATGAAGTAGGGTTCCCTTTTGGCCACATCCCCTCCAACAATTGTTATTGTTAGTTTTCTTTTATTTATTTATTTATTTTTATTTCAATCATGTACTCTTTATTTTGAAAAAAATATGGGCAAGACTCCATTTTAATCAGGAATCTCGGCATGGCAGCATACACCTATCATCCCAGCTATGCAAGAGGCTGAGATTGGGAGGATGGAGGTTCCAGGCCAACTCTGACAAAAATGAAAAAGCTAGGAATAATAATGGCACATGTCTATCTTCTCAGCCATGGTGGGAAGTGTGAATAGGATTGCTCTCCAGGCTGATCGGGGCAAGAACTGAGATCCTATCCCACAAATAGCCACAGAAAAGAAATCTCTAAGAGCATGAACCAATGGGTGGAGCCCTTATTTCATTTGGGTTTCAACCCTCGCATCATGGTTTTGGAATAGATAACTTTAAGGGATTAATTTTCCAGGCTTCAACATGGAACTTTGGATAAAGTTTTCTTTCATCCTACAGTGTAATCTTTGAATATGATCTGACTAACAGCAATGCTGTTTGTTTTTTTAAAAATTTCTCAAACTGTACTTATTTTGAATGGGACTTTATTTTGTACGTGACTTATTCGCCTCTGTAGAGCAAAGGACATTCTTACTGGGGTGAGATGGAATCTCAATGTTGTTTTGATTTGCATTTCTTTTATGGACAGTGATGTAGAGCACTTTTTCATATTTCTCTTGGCCATTCTCATTTCCTCATCAGAGAAGTCTCTTTGTAAGTCTTTATCCCATTTGGTGAGGGGACTGTTGGTTCTTTGAGGTTTTGTTTTGGAGAAATTTAATTTTTTTAGTTCTGCATATATTTTAGGTATGAGGCCTTTGTCCATTGTATGACCGGTAAAGATCTTATCCCAATCTATGGGCTTTCTGTTTATCTTGTGAGCTATGTCCTTTGCCCAGCAGAAGCTCTTCAGTTTGATGCAGTCCCATTTGTCCAACCTTCCTTTGATTTGTCGCATTTCTGGTCCTTTATTAAGGAAGTTTCATCCTGTGCCAAGGAGTCCAAGTGTTTCTCCTAATCCTTCTTGTAGTGTTTTCAGGGTATCTGTTTTTATTTTGAGGTCTTTGATCCATTTGGAATTGATTTTGGTGCAGGGTGATATATAAAGATCTAGTTTTAGTTTGTTGCAGGTGTTGAACCACTTTTGCCAGCACCATTTGTGAAAGAGGCTATCTTTCTTCCATCCTATTTTTTGGCTCCTTTATCAAAGATTAAGTAGGCATAGTTCTGAGGGTTCATTTCTGGGTCTTCAATTCTGTTCCATTGGTCTTCAGGCCTGTTCCTGTGCCAAGACCAAGCTGTTTTTATTACTATAGCTTTATAATACAGCTTGAAGTTTGGTATTGTAATTCCTCCAGCACTGTTCTTTCTCCTTAGGATTGTTTTTGCTATTAGGGGTCTTTTATTGTGACATATGAATTTCTTGATTGCTTCCTCTATTTTATTAAAAATGGTATTGGGATATTAACAGATATTGCATTGAATTTGTAGATAGCCTTTGGCAATATTGCCATTGTGACAATATTAATTCTCCCAATGCAGGAGAATGGGAGGTTTTTCCATTTCCTTAGTTCTGCCTTAATTTTGTTTTTCATGTTTTTAACATTCTCATCATAGAAGTCTTTCATGTATTTGGTTAAGGTTATTCCTAGGTATTTTATGTTTTTTGAGGCTATTGCTAAAGGAGTTGCTTTCCGGATTTTGGCTTCGGTCTTCGAGTCATTGGCATATAGAAAGGCCTTTGATTTTTGAGGGTTTATTTTGTATCCTGCTACTTTGCCAAGGTTTGGGATCAGCTCTAGTGGCTCTGGAGTAGATTCTATGGGGTTCTTTAGGTATAGGATCATGTCATCTGTGAAGAGAGAAAGTTTAACTTCATCTTTTCCTATTTTGATCCCCTTTATGTTTTCTTCTTGCCTAATTGCTCTAGCTAGGTATTCTGGTACTATGTTGAAGAGGAGAGGAGAGAGCGGACATCCCCGTCTTTCTCCTGATTTTAAAGGGAATGGCTTTAGCTTTCCACCATTTAGAATTATGCTTGCTGTTTGTTTGTCATAGACTGCCTTTATTATATTCAGGAATGTTCCCCGGAATCCCAGTTTTTCCAGGGATTTTATCATAAAGGGGTGCTGGATTTGATCGAATGCCTTTTCTTCATCTAGGGATATAACCATGTGATTCTTTACCTTGCTCCGGTTGATGTGGTTGGTGGATTACATGAATTGACATGTGTATATTGAACCAACTTTGCATCCCTGGGATAAATCCAGTTTGATCATGGTGTATGATTTTTTTTGATGACCTGTTGAAGTCGATTGGCCAGAATTTTGTTGAGAATTTTTGCATCAATGTTCATCAGGGAAATCAGTCTATAGTTCACTTTCCTTGATGAGTCCCTGCCTGGTTTGGGGATGAAGGTTATACTGGCATCATAGAATGTGTTTGGTAGTGAACTTTCTCTTTCAATGTTATTGAAAAGTTTGAGAAATATTGGTGTGAGTTCTGTTTTGAAGGCCTTGTAGAATTCTGCTGTGAATCTGTCTGGACCTGGGCTTTTCTTGGATGGGAGATCTCTTATTGCCATTTCTATTTCAATGCTGGATATGAGTCTGTTTAGAAGATTTAAATCTTCATGGCTGAGTTTGAGGATATCAATTTTTGCTAGGAAATCGTCCATGTCTTCCAGGTTCTCGAATTTGTTGGCGTAAACTTTTGCAAAATAGTCCTTTATTGTTCTCTGAATTTTGGGTGTTTTTGTGGTGACGTTACCTGTTACATCTCTGATCTTGTTTATTTGGGTGTGCTGCCTTAGTTTTTTTTGGTCAGATTTTCTAGGCGTCTATCTTGTTAATTTTTTCAAAGAACCAACTCTTCATTTTTTGATTCTTTCGATGTTTTTTTTAAATCTCTAATTGATTTAATTCTGATTTGATTTTAATTACTTGCTTCAGTGTATTGGCTTGGGGTTTGGCTTGTTGTTCTCTTTCAAGGAGCTTAAGGTGCTTCCTTAAGTTGTTGAATTGCTGTTTCTCCAGTTTGTTGATGTAGGCACAGACATAAATTTTCCTCTGAGTACTGCCTATACTGTGTCCCAATGGAGCTGGTACTTTGTTTCCTCATCTTGGTTGAATTCCATAAAAATTTGAATTCCTGTTCAAATTTCTTCAATGACACACTGATGGTTCAGCAGTGTGTTGTTTAGTCTCCATGAATTGTAGGATTTTCTGTGGTGGCTGTTTGAGTTGAGCTCTAATTTTATTCCATTGTGGTCTGAGAGAATGCAGGGAATAATTTCGATACTTCTGAATTTGTTCAGATTTTCTTTGTGCCCTAAGATGTGATCTGTTTTGGAGAATGTTCCATGTGCTGCTGAAAAGAGTGTGTATTCTGGTGTTTCTCGATGGAATATTCTGTAGAAGTAGGTTAAGTCTAGTTGGTCTATGCAGTTGTTTAGTTCTTTGTTTTCTTTGCTCAGCTTTTGGCGTGTTGATCTGTCCAGAGGTGACAGTGGAGTGTTAAAATCTCCAACTATCAATGTGTTTGGGTCTATGAGTGTTTATAGAGTCAGTAGTGTTTGTTTGATGAAGTTGGGTGCTCCTGTATTTGGGGTGTAGATATTTAGGATGGTTATATCATCCTGTAGGAGAGATCCCTTTATTAGTATGTAGTAACTTTCTTTGTCTCTTCTTACCATTTTTAATTTGAAGGCAATTTTATCAGATACTAGGATTGCAACTCCAGCCTGCTTATGGGGGCCATTTACTTGGTAGATTTTATTCCAGCTTTTCACTTTTAGAAGATGTTTGCTTTTGCTGGATAGATGTTTCTCTTGGAGGCAGCAGAAAGATGGATCTTGATTTTTGTTGAATGTATTGCACCTTTCTAACTGAATTTTGTATCCTTTCACCAACATTGACCAAATGCCTACTCCTCCATGTATTACTTTTATATTATAAAATGCAGCAGAGTTAAGAAGGAAAACTTATGATTTACTTTTCTTTCTTTTTTGTATCCCTCTGTATTCAAGATCAATAGAAATGTAGTTAAAATTGTAAAACAAAGTATATTTTAGACAGTAAAAATAAATGTAGCTAAGATGGGAGAGCATCCTATGATGAGTCTAAGAACCCACAAACACTAAAAAGCAGAGTATCTGCAGCCTAAGAGCGGTCCAAATAGTCTTCATGTGGGTAGAGATTGTTAGTTCACAAAGGCAAAGAATTAAGAAATATTTTAATCTAGAAATTTGTGTCATGGACTTAGGGGTGTGAAACCACCTTAGTAGGCAGTATAAAGGACAGTAGAGTGAATGGTGCTCCTATTTCTTCCATCTGACCCTGACTAGTCTCTCATTTTATACAGTTACCATCAAAGTGCGTAGTTTGAAGGTAACTATCTTTTATCCATCTCCAATCCATTTAGAAACAGTCACAGAGTTATATTTGAATTAATGCATTCTTCACTTTATGATGATATGAAAACAACACACATTGCATAGAAGATCTACTTCAAATTTTATATTATGAATGTTACTCATTTTCTGGGCTTTGGAGAAATGCTACAACACTCTAGTCAGGTACTGGGCAGCTGCAGAGAGATGCCATTGCTAGTCAACCACATGATCAGGAAATACTCCATACAACACTGTGCTGCTAAGCTGTGTTACTTCTCTAATGTGTGATTGGCAACCAGGAAAGGTGAAACAAAATATAAAAACATATGAGATCTGGGAAGGTCACTAGAGAAACATAGTACTGGCTTGTGTAGATTCTAGCCAGGGTACAATGGCAACCTCTGAGCATGTGTTTTAAACTCAAGGGAGAAGATTGAATTCCCATATCTTGGCTTGGCCTCTCATTACTGTCAAGATGTGATATATTATTTCAAGCGAATGAGCTTGCAAGTGTCAAGTTTGTGTCTGTGGGTCACAGTTAATGGAGGTTTAGACACAGTCACATCTTCCTGTTTACAATACCTTCCACTTTGGAAGGGGAAATTAGAAATGGAAGAAGAAGAAAGGGAGGGAAAGAGATAGGCAATGAGGAAGGAAGGGAAAGAAGTAAAGAGAGGGAGGGAGGCCCATGCTCCTGGATTGGGAGGATTAATATAATCAAAATGGTAATATTGCCAAAGGCTATCTACAAATTCAATGCAATACCCATTAATATCCCAACACCATTTTTTAATGAAATAGAGGAAGCAATCCAGAAATTCATATGGAACAATAAAAGACCTAGAATAGCAAAAACAATCCTAAGCAGAAAAAACAGTGCTGGAGGAATTACAATACCCAACTTCAAGCTGTATTATAAAGCTATAGTAATAAAAACAGCTTGGTATTGGCACCGGAACAGGCCTGAAGACCAATGGAACAGAATTGAAGACCCACAAATGAACCCACAGAACTACGCCTACTTAATCTTTGATAAAGGAGCTAAAACAATAGTATGGAAGAAAGACAGCCTCTTTCACAAATGGTGCTGGCAAAACTGGCTCAACACCTGCAACAAACTAATACTAGATCCTTATATATCACCCTGCACCAAAATCAATTCCAAATGGATTAAAGACCTCGAAATCAAAACAGACACCCTGAAAACACTAAAGGAAGGTGTAGGAGAAACACTTGGGCTACTTGACACAGGACGGAACTTCCTTAACAAAGACCCAGAAAGGCTCCAAATCAAAGAAAGGTTGGACAAATGGGACTGCATCAAACTGCAGAGCTTCTGCACGGCCAAGGACATAGCTCGTAAGATAAACAGAAAGCACACAGACTGGGAGAAGATCTTTACCAGCCATTCAATGGACAAAGGCCTCATCTCTAAAATATATGCAGAACTAAAAAAAAAATTACCTTCTTCCAAAACAAAACTGCAAAGAACCAACAGCCCCCTCATCAAGTGGGCTAAAGACTTAAAAAGAGACTTCTCTGATGAGGAAATGAGAATGGCCAAGAGAAATATGAAAAAGTGCTCTTCATCACTGGCCATAAAAGAAATGCAAATCAAAACAACATTGAGATTCCATCTCACCCCAGTAAGAATGTCATATGTCAAGAAAACTAACAATAACAATTGTTGGAGGGGATGTGGCCAAAAAGGAACCCTACTTCATTGTTGGTGGGAATGTAAACTGGTTCAGCCACTCTGGCAAGCAGTATGGAGATTCCTCAGAAGGCTAAATATAGAACTCCCCTATGACCCAGCAACCCCACTTTTGGGTATCTATCCAAAAGTCCACAAACATAATCACACTAAAGCCACCAGCACAACAATGTTCATCGCAGCACAATTTGTCATAGCTAGAATCTGGAACCAACCCAGATGCCCCTCAGTAGACGAATGGATCAGAAAAATGTGGTACATATACACAATGGAATTTTATGCCTCTATCAGAAAGAATGACATTGCCCCATTTGTAAGGAAATGGAAGGACTTGGAAAAAATTATACTAAGTGAAGTGAGCCAGACCCAAAGAAACATGGACTCTATTGTCTCCCTTATTGGGAATAATTAGTACAGGTTTAGGCAAGTCACAGCAGAGCATCACAAGAGCCCAATAGCTATACCCTTATGAACACATAAGATGATGCTAAGTGAAATGCACTCCATGTTATAAAAATGATTGTTATATCACAGTTGTAACTACTTTCAACATCCTATGTGTATCTGTAGCTTCTATTATTGATGGTGTTCTTGTATCACCTTCAAGTGGTTGTACCTACACTATCTCTGTAATCTTATCTGAGTATATTGGAAACCGTGTATACTGGTATTAGAAGTAGGAAATTGAAAGGGAATACCAAAATTGAGAGACACAGGGTAAAAAAAGACAAACAACTACAAAAGCAATACTTGCAAAACTGTTTGGTGCAAGTGAACTGAACACCTCAGGGGGGGGAAGGGAAAGGGGGAGGAGGATGGGGGGTGTGAGGGACAAGGTACCAAACAGTACAAGAAATGTATCCAATGCCTAACATATGAAACTGTAACCTCTTTGTACATCAGTTTGATAATAAAAATTTGAAAAAAAAAAGTGAAGGAGGGAGGGATGGAGGGAGGGAGGGAGGGAAGAGGCTTTTCTTGGTATCATGCTTGCAATATACAATACTATGCTTCCATTAGCTCTTCCTGACCTGAAAAAATAATTGTTCTGGTGACAGAAATAGATTTTTTTAAGAATGCTAACTCTCCTTCCTCATTTCTCCTGATTCTCTATGGTACCACAGGATACCACCAATAATCTGCTGTGGCTGAGAGATTTATAAGCATTTATAGAAAACACTAATGCTACTATTCTTATGCGATTCTCTTCTCCTGGGATCAAGTCCAATGAAATGTACTTCAAGATATGGAAACAAGACATTTTTCTTTGTTGTTTTCTTTAATGTGTTATGTGAAATTATTTCTTTTCATCCCCTATAGTTTATCCCCTGTTGTCACTGTATTTGATTTTGTACACCATGTATTGTATAACTATTTATCTGAATTAGGGAAGGGAAGGGGAACAGCAAAATGGTGAGACAAAAGACAAACGATGAACCAATGCCACAGCAGTACTCACAAGACAATATGTTGTAAATGACCTTTACAGCTTGTGGAGAGGATTGGTGGGAGTAAAGTAGGAGAAAAATAAGGGAGGGGCTGACAGTGTTCGAAGAGAAATGTACTCTCTCCCCTACCTATGTAATTCTAACCCTTCTTTACATCACCTTGACAATAAAATTAAATTTAAAAAATTCAAGCATTTATAGAAAACATAAATGTTACTAGCCTTAAATGGGTCTCTTTCCTGGGTGAAATCCAACAGACACCAGTGAAGCATGGAATTCGGAGTGGATTTCAATTGGTGTAGGTTCCAAGGGTATTTCAGACCTCAGAAGGCCTGCTCTTCTGACTCAACCTATGAATTTTGCCCTATCTTGTACATGTTCACAAATAAAGACATGAAATAATAGCCTAGCTCAGAAGAGGAAGATAGTGACATGTAGTCATTGTGCTGTTTGAGGGGAGCAAAAGATTACCACTTGTGGTTCTCAGTTAACTGAGTAGTATCATTCTAGTATCAAGATTCACTTTTTTACTCTGCCAGATGGAAAAGATGATATGTGTTTCTTTCTCCATCCTATGGCTTCTGGAGCAGTTATGTCCATCTTTTTTTTCATTCTACACACAGCAGATTCATTATTGTCTTCTCTTTTTTGGTTTTTTCTGTTGGAATATTTCCTCATATTATGTGACTCAAAAATAAGATCAGAATTCTACCTTGTCTACATTTATATCCTAGTCTCACTTATGAAAAATGACCCTTTGTCGAAATCTCACTTAAGTTTGATGTTGTCTGGTTATTTATTCACTCTGTGCTTTGATGAAGAAAATGAGAAAAGCATAAAAGAAAATAACCCACGCAAAGTACTGGGGCAGTACCTGAAACATATTAAATGTTCGATAAGTCATAAGAATTGTTACCATCATGGTGAGACATTGCCAAGCCCCAGTTAGAAACAGCATACATTACTCACTTTAGCATCAAAAGCAACAAAAGTAAAGCATCTGTTTGTGTGTTGGATATATGAAATGATGCTCTGCCTCCCAGAGAGTACAAAGAATGATAAATATTTATTGCATCGTAACCATGAGCCAGATATGGCTCTATGAACTTTTGTCTTGTTACTAAGTTATTGAGTTCTTATACCACAAAAAATTCAGGGCTACTGTTATTATCTGCATTCTACATACAGAAATAGAGAGCAAGAGAAAATGGGTAACTGGCCACAAGCCATACAATTAGCTAGTGTCAGAGTCACTTCTAAACCTAGACAGTGTGGCTCCAGAGCTTGGTCCCCTATAAACTGTACATTCCTTCTTGCAAAATTGAAAGATGAAACCCTAGGCCAGTCTTTGTGGAACAAGGAGGCCATTTAGAAAAGGGTTGCGAAGTTGGGCATAGGTGGTTCACAACTATAATCCTAGCTACTCAGGAGGATGAGATCTGAGAATTGCAGTTCAAAGGCAGTCCATGCAGGAAAGTCCCTGAGACTCTTACAACCAATAAACCACTCAGAAAAAGACAGAAGTGGTGCTGTGGCTCTAGTGGTAGCCTTGAGAACAAAGAGGCTCAGGGACAGTACCAACTCCTGAGCTCAAGCCCCAAGACCATAAAAAAGAAAAGATTTAATTGGGAAGTGTCTAGAATCAGAAAAAAAAACTCCATAGAATCAGGGTGGCCCATCTTTGTGGAGCAGAAGCACCCCCTGCTGTGAATTGGGTGGGCATGTGCTCTCCTTGCTATTTGTCTCGGCACACTTTCAGTCACAAGTTAGAAGTCTAACCTTAGTCTGTGGCTGATATAATGAAAAAAAGGGACAAGAAATAAGGTCAAGAAGGAATGGCATTTCAAGGTTGTGGTATCAGAAGATCCCCCAACAAACTCTGAGATGGTGGCAGGGAAGATGAAAGAGAGAAGTAGGCCAGCTGATCCTTGGCCACTGAGGAATCAAACATTTTCAGAAATGCAGCCTCATAAATTAAGGCTCAAAGTCTTATCTCTAACTTCTTTCTGTGTCTTTGGTCACAATCATTTTTATCTGGAAAGAATTTCAAGTGTTACACAAAACTGAGAAGAAACATAAATACTTGGTTTTAGTGAAATAGTGTTCCTCATAGCTAGGTCTGGTGGGGGCTTTCAGCCAAAGGCAAGTTGCTACAGCTCTCACAGGTGAAGCTACAAGAGCTGGGGCTACAAAGCCTTCCCTAAGTCAAAGTTCATAATCTTTGGAGTGTTTTGATGACTTGGTCTTTTGCTGCAAACTATTCTCAAATCTCCAGTGAATTCACAAATATTTGAGAGCTAAAGAAACATGGGAAGAATTGCTTCAACCAAGGCTGGTTCTGTGAGCAAGAACCTTACATAGGTTTAAACCACCAGGGAATTGTATCCCTGAAATCCTTGAAATTCCAGTATCCCCCACACCAGGCTTTTTACCATCCGAACATGATGTCTGAAACATATTTTTTTCTGCTATTAGGTTTTGAACTCAGGGCCTCATGCATAGCTGGAGCTTGATGATTCATTTGGAGATTAAATCTCATGAACTTTTCTTTTTTTTTCCTTTCTTTTATGAAAGAATAGTACATCAACGACACGCTTTTGGTTTTTTGTTTGCTGTTTGTTGTTCTTATTTTTGGTTTTCAGCAAACTTTGTAACTTAACAGGAGCTTGGACCCACATTTTGCTTCTACTCCTCTAGATGGGCAAGCTGTGTTTAGATCAACATTGGTTGATGGGATGGGATGGGATGGGATGGGATGTTTCTGGTGGCTGAGGAATCCTGGAAGACCAGGGGACATTTAGTCTAGAGAAGAGCAAAATTCATGGCAGAACAAATCATTGTCATCAACCTGAAGAATTCAACTGGAGATTGAATTAGCACCAGGACTTCAGAGAGAAAGAGATTGACTTCTTTTTTTAAATAATATAATTCTATTGTCAAGGTGATGCAGAGGGATTATAGTTACATACGTAAGGCCGTGAGTACATTTCTTGTCAAACTTGGTACCTCCTCCCTCATTTCTCTCCCACCTTCCCTCCTCCACAATTCTCCACCCCTAGTTTTACAGTTAGTTTACAACATATTGTCTTTTTGTTTTGGTTTGGTTTTTTGCCACTCCTGGGGCTTGGACTCAAGACCTGAGCACTGTCCCTGGCTTTTTTTGCTCAAGGTTAGCACTCTACCACTTGAACCACAGTGCCACTTCCAGCTTTTTCTATATATGTGGTGCTGAGGAATTGAACCCAGGGCTTCATGTATATGAGGCAAGCACTTTACCAATAGGCCATATTCCCAGCCCCACAACATATTGTCTTGTAAGTATCGCTGTTGCATTGGTTCACCCTTTGTCCTTTGTCTCACCATTTTGATGTTTTCTTTCCCTTCCCTAATTCAGATAAATGTATATACAATACCCAGCATCTGACTTCTCTTTAGTCTAACAAGTAACCTCCTGGAGAAACAGCATTGGAAGTGACTGAGAGCACAGGATACTGAGTCAACTACGCCCGGGTTAAAAAACAATTAAACTTGGAGTACTGCTTGCCTCTGCTATAAAGGATGCTGATATAGCTTCCCCATAGGAATGATAAAGGGAGTAATGAGAATGGATTTGAGAGGCTCAGCACCATGCCAGATAGCGTAGGTACTTGGCGAATGTTGGCTGCTACTTACTAGGCAATTAATTGTCATCTTCTAGGCTTCCCAAGAAGCAGTGAGGCATTTTTTGGTTAGGATTTCAATATTCACTCAAATATCAACATTCCATGTCACTCAAAGGCCCATATTGGCTTGGTTACTAATCTATGTCACTACTGGGAGGTTGTGGAGCCTTTAGCAGTGGAGACTCTCGGGAGTAAGTTAGATCATTGGGGCATGCCTTGAAGAGACTACTAGGGTTCTTACCTCTTCTCTCATAAACTTTTCTGTTCAGGTTGTTTTTGAACTGCAGTAATCGAAGACTCAGGTTTCTGAGTGACTATGATAACAGATGTGAGTCACAAATGCCCTGTGGTCTTTGAATCTTGAAGTCTGCCACTTTTATCTTTAATAATGCCCACCTAATAACTAGAAGAATGAAAAGGACACCTGCAGTTCTCTGATTCATTCAATTAAACTTGTGAAGACTTACTGTAGGCAGTTGATTTCATAGTGACTTGAGGTTTATGGGGAAAGCTCTATGAATTTTCTGAAAATGAATATAGATATCCATGTGAATGTACACCCTTACCATTATGCTTTGCAAATTTCTTATCAAGCAACATTGTAGTGGGCTGTCTCAAAACTTGGGATCCACAGGAAAATGTGGTACCTATACACAATGGAATTTTATGCCTCTATCAGAAAGAATGACATTGCCCCATTTGTAAGGAAATGGAAGGACTTGGAAAAATTATACTAAGTGAAGTGAGCCAGACCCAAAGAAACATGGTCTATATGATCTCCCTTATTGGGAATAATTAGCACAGGTTTAGGCTAGTCACAGCAGAGCATCACAAGAGCCCAATAGCTATACCCTTATGAACACATAAGATGATGCTAAGTGAAATGAACTCCATGTTATGGAAACGATTGTTATATCACAGTTGTAACTACTTTCAATGTCCCATCTGTATCTGTAGCTTCTATTATTGATGGTGTTCTTGTATCACGTTCCTGTGGTTGTAGCTACACTATCTGTGTAATCTTATCTGAGTATATTAGAAACCGTGTATACTGGTATTAGAAGTAGGAAATTGAAAGGGAATACCAAAATTGAGAGATACAGGGTAAAAAAAGACAAACAACTACAAAAGCAATACTTGCAAAAGTGCTTGGTGTAAGTGAGCTGAACACCTCAGGGTGGGAATGGGAAAGGGAAAGGGGGAGGGGGGAGGGGTGTATGAGGGACAAGGTAACAAACAGTACAAGAAATGTATCCAATGCCTAACGTATGAAACTGTAACCTCTTTGTACATCAGTTTGATAATAAAAATTTGAAAAAAAATAAAAAAAATTATCATAAAAAGAAAAAAAAAAACTTGGGATCCAAGCGGTAGAACACATGGGCTTGAGGAAAGGCCTGGCTTTGAATTCTAGCTGTACCACTTAGGAGCTATGTGGGTTTGGACAGCCTGTTTAAGCACCTTGAGCAGGCTCTACTAAATGGCAAAAATAATAGTACCAAATAGGAGTTGGTGAAGATTCAATGAAGAATGTAGGTAAGAAGTGTTGAAAATAGTTCTGGGCACAAAATGGGCGTTCAATAAAAACGAAGTCATTCAACAAATATTTATTGAGTACCTACTCTATCACTATACTATTCACTCTTCTATGTCTCAAATATCTAGCAATGAGGACAAAACTTCTGCAGTGGTGTTTACATTATGCTATTTTATGGATGTTACTGAGCAGGCATTATTCACTTACTCGTCTATTCACTCAACAACTTTCTATTAAGCACCTGTTAGGCAATAAGTTTAAGATGGAAAACAAAACAGATGGTGCCTCCTGATTTCTCTCTTGGCACTCATGACAAAGACAGATAGAAAAGCAATTTAAAAATAAAATAAATGAAACAACCAAAATTGTGATAAAGGTCCATGGAAAGTACAAACAAGGGAGACTTAAAACATAGAATAATAGGTGTGTGAGAGAGTACATTAATAGTGGTAGGGGGAGCATGGGATGAGAGACTTGTATCCTTAGCCATGGTCATTTTCAAGCTGAATTCTGAAAGATTGAAAGGAAATGATCAAGAAAAGGGATGGACAATATGTTGATTTTCTATTGTTGCCATAACGGATCATTAAATACTTAGTGTAAAAAATATTGATTTATTATCTCACACTTTTCATGGGGCAGCAGTCCAAGCACAGTGCACCTGGGTTAGGTTCATTGTTTAGGGACTACCAGGGCTGAAAATCAAGGTGTAGGCTAGGCAACATTCCTTTCTGGAGTCTCTGGAGAAGAATCTACTTGCAAGTGTATTTCCTTTTTACATTTTCCACATGGCCCCTTCTAGCTTCAGCCAGCAAAAATGTCTGGGGACCTTAAAATCAGTTTATTGGTAACTCTAATTACATTTTCACAAACTCTTTGGCCACATGATATAACATGACCACAGGTGTGACAGCAGAAGTTGAAACATGGGGGTGGGGTAGTACAAGATCCTGTCCAGTATATATAGAAAAGATTATGTAGGCAGAGGGAGCAGAGTGATACACATGTGCACTGACAGGGATACAACTTGGCATGTTTAAGGAACTGAGAAGCCAATGTCACTGTAACATTGTGAGCAAGGACAATGAGACAAGATGAAGTTGGAGAGACAGACAGGAATCAGTTTGTGCAGAGCTTGTGAGCCATCGTTGAGTGTAAGATCAATGGGAAGCCACCAAGGAGGTTAAGACAGATAAATGATATGATCTGATTCTCATGTTTGAATGATCATTTGTGCTGCTTGTTTATGAAGAGCTTCAAGGGAACAAAAACATGAACATGAGAAAATTTCCATGCAGAATAATGATAATGATTCCAACCCTTAATTCCAAAGCTTCTGACCTTGTGTCTGTGACATGGCACAGGAAATCACAGAGCTCTTTGTAGAATCTTATGGTGTATTCTTTATGTTAAGAAAAAATACCCATAAACACAATTCTTTGCTAAAAAAAAGTTGCAACCCTTTTTATTCTAGTAAAAGCATGTGCAAATCAAGGGCTTCAGCAAAATTTATAGGAGCACCTGGTATCCCTTTCCTTAACACTTTCCCTTGAAAATTTGAGGGAAAGATTTCCTTTGACTTTACCACCTTTCATTACATCTTCAATTGGTCAAATACTTTTTTACAGAACACGGTATTGTCTAAGAGAAACAATTGAAAACCATTGTTGAAAGATCAATCTATTAGAGTATAGACAATGACACCAGCTATATGCTGATCAGGGCCATTTTTGTGTTTTCTCAATCTCTCCTGGCTCTCTTTGCTAGGATATACAGCTAGCTGATTGAAACACATTATAACAGTGGGAAGAAATTCAAAGTTCAAAGGCTACACATATGGGAAAAGTCCAGGTTCACAGTATAGCCTAACTCATCAGTAAGAGGCAATACATTTTGGTTGCCTTCCTAGGTGAGCATTTTGGTCTCAGATTAAAATTGCTCTAAATTCACCTGGCACAGTCAAAGTTCCTATAGTTTCCTCTTACAGAGTTCTTTGAGCACAAATCCCTAGCCTCTAGTCCCTTAAACCCCAGAAGTTTCTCACAAATCTTCCTTGTCTTCTGCTTTCTAGTTTTTAACAATTCTCTATCTATGCTCCTCATAGGCACTTAGACTTCTGTTGCTTACTTTCTCATGCTGTCTTTTCATTTACACACCTCTCATTGAATTTATCAATGCCCTATTTTTTCTAAATAGCCTATGTGTTTCCTTTCATAATTTCTAGGTCCTCTCTTTGTAGTATCACACATCTGGGGCTCTGATGGCACTTATCCATTTCTTCTCCTCTCACTTACTTTGTTCAGTTTATCCATGCTGGGCATACACATTTGCATGTCTAAGAGTCCCATTAACATTATGATTATGCCTTTCCTATTCATCTTCTAGTTTTCTCAACATCACATACATTGAGAAGAGGGAAAGTTTCTATAGGAGACAGGATGCAGGTGTCAGAACTGTGAGCGAGTCCTTAAAGGTGGCACTGTTAGAGTCTTGAGAGCCTGGGCTAAATTAGCTAAGAGTGGACTGAAGAGGCACTGGAATGTTCATTCAAGGATTTGTGGGAGACCCTAGTATCTTAGAAACAAAAGAAACATTGTCATCTTCTGTTGGATAAATCTACTCAGCTTAAAGTGGAGCAGGGCCTGTATACCACCACATCTTTTTGTCTGTTTGGAGCATTGTGGGGAGAGGGAGCTTCTTTGGTGATGTTCAAGGAGGAGGGGTGTGGAGAGAGACAGAGAGCATCAGAGAGCGTGAGAGCTAAAGTGACACTAAGAAAGGAGTGAGATGGATAAAAGAAAAATCTCTTCAGTGTTTTGAGGATTCATTTGAAAAAGTGTGGAGGGTACAGGTCATTCTGTGTCAAGCAATTTATTTGAATGACACAGGGTATTTCTGGAAAAAAATCATTCCATGTCAAATTTTTCCCTTGTACCAAATTGTTATTATGATGTCAAACATTTATTGAGTTCTGATACCATGTGATATCCATATAGTGACATTAAGGGATAGAGGCTATTATTGTGTTTACATTTCTAAAGAGAAAAATGAATGAGGAGAGGAAGTAATTTCAAATATTTAGAAAATGACAGAATCAGGATTTAAGGCCAGATGAAGCCAAGCTGAGTGACATGCTTGTGACTCTGATGTCTGTAAAATCTGCATGCTTGTTGGTCAGTCAATGATCCACTACAGGCTAGAAAGCCCTGCTCTCTAACTCACCTGTGTTCTGAATCCCTCTGTCCTTCTTTGTTCATACCCACTACAACTTCTAACAATTTTTGTTTATTTGTTTTGCTTTTGTTGCCAGTCCTGGGGCATGGACTCCGGGCCTGAGCACTGTCCCTGGCTTCTTTTGGCTCAAGGCTAGCACTCTACCTCTTGAGCCACAGCGCCACTTCCGGCTTTTTTCTATATATGTGGTGCTGAGGAATCGAACCCAGGGCTTCATGTATACAAGGCAAGCACTTTACCACTAGGCCATATTCCCAGCCCTACTTCCAACAATTTTTGAGAAATCCAAAACTTGCAGAATGGGAAAGGTCTGTCATTGGGATATAACTAGTTTACATTAGGTACACACCGTTTGGTGTCTGTATTAATCCACACATTGCTGGCTAAAGAATGACTAACACTATCTTCCTGTGAACAAAATGTATACTTTTTCCAGGTGTCTTCTAGGATTAAGCATCCATTGAATGTATTAAAGTCGAAATTATTAGCTAAATTTCCTTCACCTCTTTATCTTGCTTTGCTTCCCTCTTCCTCATCTCTAGGTCCTGTATTTTTTCTTTTTTTTTAATCTATTCTTCTCTCCCACATCTCTCACTCCTTTTTCATACTTACTTGCAGAACTATTGCTATTTAAAAGTACCTCTGTATTTTTACTTTCCTGACTGGTCACAGTCTCCTCTAGGGATGACTTCTAATCACTGTAATTCCTCTGCAGTCACTGATACATGCAAGGTTTATGAAGGAATGGAGACTCACACCTGCTCAAGTGTAGGCAAAGCTTAAATTTAGTTTTTATTGACAAACAACATGAAATGTCAAATAAAAATGATACTGTCCCTCTAAAGACGCTTCTTTCAATTTCTCTGGATATTTATTTATTCCTATTTTTATATTATTAGGCACAGTCAATGTTTGGCATGTAGAATGAACAATTGAACTTTATATTCTCTCCCTCTTTCTTGCTCTTCCACTTTCAAATGTGAGGTTAACTATGAAAGTATCAATGAATCCATTTAGTGGCAGGCAAGTGACTTGCTCATGACCATGCTTCTAGAAAAAGGCAAAGTTGGAAGTCAAACCTATGTATCCCACCCTTAGCTCCAGAAACTGAACACTGTCCTTGGCCTCTTTTTGCTCAAGGCTAGTACTTTACCAATGCTGGCCTTTTCTATATATGTGGTGCTGAGGAATCAAACCTAGGGCTTCATGTATACGAGGCAAGCACTCTACCACTAGGCCATATTCCTAGCCCCTATAGATTTCTGAGTCTGGCTTATTTCACTAAGCATGATGATTTCTAGTTCAATCCATCTTCCTACAAATGACATAATTTTGTTCTTTCTTAGGGTTGAATAAGACTTCATTGTGTGCATACACCACATTTTTAAAGTTATTTGTGTAAGCTTATAGAATGTCCCCCTGCTCATACATAAAGTCTGCCTTTGGCAATGCAACTCACCCCCCTACTCCCCTTATGTGAGGTGGTGGGTGCAGAAGGTATAGGTCGGGTGCATGTTCCTTTTTCGCTAAATGCCACAGACATCAAGTTCCACCAAGCTTTCTGCAAAGTGGGAAGGGCCTTATCCAGTAACTCTCTCTACCCCTGTACAGCTGCACAGGTTCAGGGATATCCATACTGGATCCATATCCACCACATCAAACGACACCTATCTGAACCACCCTCATACACTTGTGAGCCAACTGGACCCCTGTCTCTATGGATAAAGTTGGGACCCAGCCTCCCTCCAGTCACCAAGGACCCAGAGGATCCCACAGTGGATAAATAACATCTCTATAACAGCCATGACCTTGGCCAACTTGGACAGTACCAGGTCTCCCCCTTTTTCCCTTTCTGACTACCTCGGCCCCTTTCAGCAGGAAGTAGATCCAGAAGAAAAGACCTCCAACCATACCACGTGCCTGGTACTGCCCATAATAAACAACAAAGGGGGGAATGTAAGCTTATAGAATGTCCCCTGGCTCATACATAAAGTCTGCCCTTGGCAATGCGACTCCGCCCCTGGCTGATGATACTTGAGGGGCAGGCGGAGCACCTCCCACCTTAGTTTCGTGAGGGTATAAAAGACCCCCCTGAGAGAGAGTTCAGGTGCCATTTTCCTTTCCTCTGTGGGAACTTGGCCTTGCCAGCCTGCTGGCAATAAACTCTTTTGCTCTAGGTGACTTCGCTTATCGTCTGTGGTTGTTCAGGGATAATTTTCCTTTCAATTTGCAGATGGGCACCTAGGTATATTTCAATTCTTGGCAATTGTGAAGATAGCAAGGAGAAGTATTCTTGATCAACTCAGGACATTTTAGATTCAGTATGTTTTACACATTCTAAAGCTTTCAACATCCAATACAACTACAAAGATCAAGCATCTTAATTTTTTTTTTTTTAGAAAGTTTGTTTGAAAGAAGTACTAGAACATATCAAGTAAATATTCACAAAAAGGAGACTTGGAAATTGGAAATTTGTGTTAAGACTGTAAGTAAACCACATGGAATCACTGATTCTCAATTTTCAAAGAAGCATCAAAACATCAAACATCGGGCTGGGGATATAGCCTAGTGGCAAGAGTGCCTGCCTCGGATACACGAGGCCCTAGGTTCGATTCCCCAGCACCACATATACAGAAAACGGCCAGAAGCGGCGCTGTGGCTCAAGTGGCAGAGTGCTAGCCTTGAGCGGGAAGAAGCCAGGGACAGTGCTCAGGCCCTGAGTCCAAGGCCCAGGACTGGCCAAAAAAAAAAAAAAAATCAAACATCAAGGAAATGTGGAAAGGTGGCTTTTCTCATAACTGACATTACTGAGTCTAAATGACCATCAGAGAAGAGTTGCTTATATCAGCTATAAGTTTAAAATTTGGGAGGGGGAATGAGGGAGGAGATAACAAACAGTACAAAAAATGTATCCAATGCCTAACGTATGAAACTGTAAACTCTCTGTACATCACTTTGACAATAAATAAGAGAAAAACTAAATAAAATTTGGGTCATGGAATTAAATTGTCTCATCCATTAATTCCTTGTTAACAGGAAGAAGTACAGAGAGTCCCTGACTTAAAATCTCCCCACTTGGGAATTTTCAATTTGATGATGGGGAGGAAGTGCTATGTATTCCTTAGAAATTACACTTCAAATTAATTTTTTTTTATTTTTCACTAGGGTAGTCATTAGGAATACAATACTCTTTTAATGTGCTATACAATACCTGTCAGCTAAAGGTACCAATCAGTCCTGAGATCATGAGAAGAAATAAAGCAATGCATTCTGGTACACTGCATTGCTAAGCTATGTTGCTATGTTTCTAAGCTAAGAATTTAAACTTAGGTGCATTAAATGGATTTTTAAATATTAGTATCACGTGTACAAGTGGGTTTTATTTTAAAACACACACACACACATATCTTGATCATACTCACCCCCTCTATCATTCTCTATCCTCCCCTTCCCAAACCAGTCTTATCAACTTTCCTTGTTCCATTGAATACACACACACACACACACACACACACACACACACACACACACACACACAGAGAGAGAGAGAGAGAGAGAGAGTAAGTTATTGTAGAGGTGATGTATAGAGGGGTTACAGTTACGTAAGTCAGGAAAATGAGCACATTTCTTTGGAACCATGTCACTTTTTCCCTTGTTCTCTGTTTTTCCCTCCCATCCCCCACTAGTTGTATAGTTCATTTTCCACATAGTGTCTAGTGAGTATCACTGCTATATTTGTTCACCCTTTGTCCCATCTTTTTTTTCCAGTCCTGTGGCTTGGACTCAGGGCCTGAGCACTGTCCCTGGCTTCTTTTTGCTCAAGACTAGCACTCTACCACTTGAGCCACAGCGCCACTTCTGGCTTTTTCTATATATGTAGTGCTGAGGAGTGGAATCCAGGGCTTCATATATAGGAGGCAAGCACTCTTGCCACTAGGCCATATTCCCAGCCCGTGTCCCATCTTTTTGTGTTCTCCCTTCCCCTCTCAAAGACAAATAAACTAACAAAACAAGACAAAAAGACAATAAATACAGGAGTAAGAACAAAAAAATCTTGTTTCCTTTCTCAGAATTTTTTCAGAATATTTTATATAATCATATGCACGTAGCTATTGAGCCTTTGTGATCTGCTCCTAAGGTTATTCTCCTTTGATCACACTATTTGACTGTCTAGAGACTGTATAATACACTGAATGCATCTTTCATTATAATTTCAACTTCCAATGGGTTTATTGAGATATAACTCTGCAGTAATTCAAGGAGCATTGGTCCTCTAGTCTTCATCTCTTCAATTCTGACAAACCCTTTTCACATTGAAAACTTCCTCCAGATAAATTATGGAAACCATTTAATTAATAATATCATAAATTATGAAGTTAATTTAATAAGACTAGCCAAAATTTTACTTTATGTAAAGTCATTCAGAGCTGGGTTCATGTCCCTTTGACTATTGCCTGTTTACCTTCATAATCAAACCTGTCTGTAATCTAGTTCTTCTATCTACAAAATTGAGAAATACCTGTATGTAATCACGTTTTATAGGAAATAAATGATGAAATATAGGTAAAACACAGGAAAGATTGCAGAAACAGTGCTATTAACGTTTCAGTGTTACTACCATTCTGTGAGGCAGAGGCTGCCACTGAGAGAAAAGATTTTTTTCAGGACCACTAGGTATCATGTATATTCACTTGACAAGGTAGCATTGGCTCTGTCATTGACAAGGGCTTGAGCTCCCAGCTGCCTGAGCATGTTTACTGGATTACAATGAAAACGTATGTACTATGTTCTCCAAGCCCACTTTTCTCTTTCTTTTCCTTCTCTTTCTTTTCCTCTTTCTTTTTTCCCCCTCCCTTCCTTGCGCCTTCATTTATTTTCCTTCCTCTCTTCCTTCCTTCCTTCCTCCTCTTCTTTTCTTTTTTTTTTTTTTTTTTTTTTTTTTTTTTTTTTTTTTTTTTTTTTTGGCCAGTCCTGGGCCTTGGACTCAGGGCCTGAGCACTGTCCCTGGCTTCTTCCCGCTCAAGGCTAGCACTCTGCCACTTGAGCCACAGCGCCGCTTCTGGCCGTTTTCTGTATATGTGGTGCTGGGGAATCGAACCTAGGGCCTCGTGTATCCGAGGCAGGCACTCTTGCCACTAGGCTATATCCCCAGCCCCCCTCCTCTTCTTTTCTTTCTTCCTTTATGAGAAATGAAATTAGATGTTATAAAACCAGAAAAAACTATGCAGGAAAAAATTGTGTACTGTTAATTTTATAAATATTATTGGCATGCATTCTTTTTTTAATCACTTCTTCCTTCAATCCTTTTGCAATTCTTTTGCTTAAAAAGATCATGGCAATAGGGACAGTGCAGAGTGGGGGAGGTCCCTTTTAGATTTTCAGGTCAGCGCTGGGATAGATTTTGTGTCCTTGGAAAGTGCCTTTCCTTTTCTGCTGGCCTTGGAAAGATCTCTCTTGAGCTTCACACAGTCTCAGGTTTTTTCCTCCAGAATGTCTGTCTCTGCTGAGGACAAGAAACAGGCCAGCAACTCTCTCCATCCTGGCCCCTCTTTCCCTCCCCCAGATACCCACTTCCTTTATAACAGCTGCAGCTGCTGGGTCAACTTGGGAGCTGAACCCCCTTTCTCACATCCCTTTCCCCCAGGTAAAAATAAATAAAATGTCAGTGAGCTGATTGCTTTTTGGATTGCACCTCACTTCTTTCTTCCTGTTTTGAGCTTTCCAGTTTCTTAGTGAAACTACAAACCTTGCCTTGACTCCAGGATTTGTGTGATTTCTTTCTTTCTGGTTTCTGTCCCATTTCCCCTCCACCCCCATTCCTTCCTTCCCTAGCTTGATTTTCTTATCTTTCTAAATGAGATTTCTCACCAACTAAGGCTTTTCATCTTCTCCCAAATTAGTAAGAGCCAGGAAAGGATGGTGGAAAGAAGTTTCCAATAATTGAAGCCAAGAAACAGCAACTCATAATTTATCTTTTATCTAAGACTCACTATGCGACCTTGAGCCATTCTCAGTGGTAGTGCAATTTGGCTGGGGATGCCAAATTAATAACATTACTTCAAATAAGCTTACAAAAAGCATGCCTACTCCACATACACACCTTCAAGACAAATCCCTTAATATTTACCAGTTCTACCAACTGTTTTCACAGAAATGAAGAATGTAGTACAATGAGAAAAGGATGTATGAAGGGAGAATGAGTTTGGCTTCTCAGTAGTAATTTTATTCAAAATCTGAAGGCTCAACCATCTCTGGATTGAAAAGATATTTTTAATACCATGAGGTCCAAGAAGCAAAACTTAAATTTGTTGTATGCTAAACACTACACTGAATCTGTATGAATTATATTTAGGCATTCCCTACAGATAGGCTAGTGCATCCGTATTTTCACAAGTTCAGAGAATCTCACCAACACTCATTGATTATTCATCACTTCATATTCTTATATTATGGAAATAGGCCTATGACTTTTTCCTTATCATGATTCTCAAAATAATACAGTAAAATGATTTACATAGTACTTATATGATTTTACATATTATAAGCAATCTAGAATGATTTAAAGTCTATAAAGGATTGCATTATGTTAAATGAAAATATTATGACATTTTACATTAGAGATTTGAGCATCTCTACTTTTCATTATGCATAGAGAATCATGGAAAAAAACATCCTGTGATTGAGAAATGACTATAGTATTGAAATTGTAGAGCTAATTCTACCACTGACTTTATACTCCACACCCCCCGCCCCCCGCCAACTGTAAAGCAATACCAAGATTTAACAATTTAAGGATGGACTTGGATTTTGTAAAATTTGGTTGGTATATGTAGGTTTTGCCCGGGAGGTTAGCCTCCCGCGCTTCCCTGTCTTGCAGGAGAGACGGGAAAGCACACCCCTCGCAGACAGGTCCAGGAAGAGGAAATGGGCTGACAGACTGCCACTCAGCCCTCCTCTCCACAGAGAACAGACAGGCAGCCTGGGAGCAGGTCGAGCCAACTCGTTTATTCAGGAAAATGATCTGTTCTTTTACACGTTGAAGGGCTGCGGAAGGGGAGGGGTACGTGCGCCTATAAAGGGGCTGTGATTTGATGCCTGAGCTGTCCTTTAGGGTGGCATCAGGGGACTTCCCCCAGGGGCGGTCGTCATGCCCCCCCCCCCAGGACAGCCTCTGTGTTCATCACCCGATGCCATGCGGTCTGAGGCGGGAGGCGGGGCTAGCAGCCACGCGGTCCCAGGGCTGGGAAAAGAGGCAGTGCTAGCTAGAACCGCCTCATGTTGATGTAAGGCATCTGGGAGTGCCCCACAGGTTTCAAATTGTGTCCTTGACTTATCAGAATTGTAACCTGTGTGGTACATTTACAGTTCTGTTTGCAATCATCATAAAATTATACTGAAATAGTGAATGAACATTGACTGAAATTGTTATGCAGTCTTTTCCGTTCACCTGAAATGCATTCCGATTTCCCAGATGGTTCTGGAATACATTAAGTACATCCAGGCAATGGGAAGGGACAAAACAACAGTTGAAGAGAAGCTTAAAATGTAAAGCACTTTGTTTTAATGCTAGGTCATTGATGGCAGGAAGCAATTGAGAGAGGAGAGGAAAATTGATAGCTGTCTTGGTAGAGTTGAGGGCTGGAAAATTTGAACCCCCTTCTCACTAGCTGGAAACAACAAGAGGAAGAGACTATAAAGTTAACTTCTGCATGAGAACAGATGTAATCCATGTTCTAGAGGTCCTCACATTTTTTAGGGATTAGAGAGTATACACAAGTATAGAGTGGTTAATGGTATGGTTCTATTATTGGGACATAGAAATTCAAGCAGATCTTCCAGTAACAAATGGTGTGACTTGATTACTCAGTGTGGAAAAGGCACTTTAGCCTCTGTGTCATCATGCCCATAGTAAAAATATGGAGGCAATTGTTGCACCTACTCTATAAAGTCAATAAAATACATTCATGGGTACAAAACTACTGGCACATATTGAAAGATCAATAGGTTGTAGCTATTACTTATTCAGTGTGTTGTACTAGACTAGTTGCTATATTCTTTCCATACTTAGTGGACTTTATTTCTATAAACCACTTTTTGAAGTAGAAACTACCATTGTTTGACAAGCGATGAAACTGAGACTAGGAGAAGTATATGCAAAGAGAATTGAGTGTTCAAAGTGGTATAATAGACAGTTGCCATCAGAATACAAAATATCTAACAGGGCCTATGAAAACCAAGAGGAGAGGCAAATTTAGGTAGATTGTAACAGGTAAGTAAAAGTTCAACAAGGGAGGCATAGAATATAAGGGTGAGGATATGGTGGTCGAACATACAGCAAGATAGAGTTTAGCAAAAACTAGGACTGAAGTGTGATCAATTTGTGTATGCCACGCTAAGGAATTTAAACCTTGCTGCTTGAATTATCAGAGATTCTCTGTATTAAGGGTTTGTACAGGGACAAAGTTGAGGTGAAAATAAGAGTCTGCACAGTAATCATGGCAGTGAGAATAGAAAAATGAATTCAAAAAAATTTAAATTGTGATGTTCAAAAGTAAAGTATTTTTGTTCCTTCATTAGATACCGATTCAGTATACAGCATATGCCTAAATAGAAGCTGTACTAAGGTCTACTTTCCCTCAAGGACCTCACAATATACAGAACTACAACTCCCCAAATCAATGGTAAACCAACAGTTACAATACATTACACTCAGACACACACACACACACACACACACACACACACACACACACACACACAATGGGGGGGGCATGGCTAAAGAAGTGCAGAATGTACATTGCTCTAAGGATAGAGAATCAGGAACTCCTGGATCTAAGTATTGAAGGGTGAAGCAGAAATTTTCAGGCTCAAGTGGCACATGCCTATAATCTTAGGTACTCCGGAGGCGAAGATCTGAGGATCATGATTCAAAGCTAGCCTGGGCAAGGAAGCCCGTGAGAGACTCTTATCTCCAATTAACCACCAAAAAGTCAAAAGGAGAGCTGTAGCTCAACTGGTAGAATGCTAGCCTTGAATAAAAAAGCTCAGGGGCAGCACTGAGACCCAAAGTTCAAGCCCCAGGTCTAGCAAAAAATAAAAGAAAAAAAATCCCAGGCAAAGAAAGGATTGCAGTAAGGTTGTCATTCCAGTAATACGGGTCACATGAACAAAGACAGAGATATTCCAGCAGAATACAATGTGAGATATAGTACAAGTATTTCAGTATTACCTGATCTGAAAGTTCCCTAGCAACAGTAATGGGTAAGAGAATGGTAGAAATGGATGTATATCAATATTTACTAGGCAATGTGGATGTTGGAATTATGAGGACTAAGCTTAGAAGAGACAAGGCTAGAAGCTAGGAAAGCTGGTAGGAGACCATTTTAGCATTTTATTAGAGATAATGAGTACCTACACTAAGGCAAGTTAGGGGAGAGGGGAGATTGGAGAATATAAGTGGTGGACTTTTGTATTTAGTGATAGATTTGCTATGATAATTGAAGTAACAGGAGTAACGGAGGGCTTCCAGGTTTGGGGTTATAAAGATGAGTGAATTTTGGTTGCACCAACTGTGATACAGGATGGAAAATAAATGATGAACTTATTTCTGAGTATCTTCAGTTTAACATGGTTTGGGGACATTTAAGTGATGTCTATGGGGCCCTTTTTAATATTTCTAGAATCCAGAGAAACACCAACAAAAATTTAGATTTTTGAAACATCAGCATCTAGATGACAGTAAAAATCATGAAAGGATGACATCATCTAAAGAGAAGGTATCTAATGGGAATAAAAGAGGACCAAACACAAAAGTTCAGTGGACAATAAGTATTCGTGGAAAAAATAGAGGAGAGGGTCTAGGAAAGGTTGGTACTTGTTACATACTGTGTCATTTAGGAACACTAAAACTAAATAAGAAATCTTACCATAGCAGCTTCAGTTTTTCTTCTGGGAACAGTGTGAAACTATTCTGTGCCTTACATGGTTGAAGATACAGTCCATACATATCTTATTTGAATAAGAATTCAAATTCATAAGTGTTTTGGATTTGGGATATTTTTGTATTTTGGAACACTTACATATATATCATGAAAAGTGGAAGTAGGCTTCAAGTCTCATCATTAAAGTCATTTATACTACACATAAGCCTTACTTGTGTCCCCTGAAAATAAATTTTCTTGGATTTTCACTGCAATCCATCACAAGAAGTCAAGTGCACAATTATTTACTTGTGAAATCATGTCAGTATTGAAATGCATTCAGATTTTTCAGTATTTTGAACTTGAGAATTTTAGATCAGGGATGTTCAATATTTATTAACACATTTTAGGAGTGTATATTTCCTATATTCTAATAGAGGGTCTTTTCTGAATACTTGTACAATAATTTTTGTGATAATATCCATAATAAAGTTTATTGGTTCCCTATCTATATCCAACTATCTATCTATATACAAAATTCTTCCATTAGCCTAAAATATTTTTGAAGTGTTTACCTCATTTGACTCTATCGTAGTCAGTTTGAGCTGCTATACTAAATAACATCGACTGGGTGGCTTAAACAACAAAGATTTTTTTTTCCCTAACAGTCTGGAAGCTAGGATGTGTCAGAGTAAGGTGCTGGCCAATTCATTTTGATGAGGGCCCTATTTATGATGGAAGACTGGAGCTTTCTCATCATGTCTTCATATGGTCGAGAGAACATCCCTCTCATATCTCATCATATAATGCACTAATGCCATCATGAGGATTTCACTTTCATCTAAAGTTAATGGTTTCTCCAAAGATCTCACATCCAAATGCCCTCTCATTTTGGATTAGGGCTTCAGCATGCAAATTTTGGGGGTACATAAACTTTCTGCCTATAACATTGAGGAAAAGGTTTCTTTTTTTATGTAGGCCATAGGACATAGTCAAAATAATTCAAATGGCATGTGAAAAATCATTGTTAGCACCTACATATGCATATTTTTGCTGATTTGAAATTATTTAACCAATGACAATGCTATTTTCTCACTCTGTAGCATCACTATGCTTGAAGACAAAACTGAAGGTGAATTTACTTTCTAAAATTACCATGTGACCATCTATAATTATAATGATATAACATTTTGTTAAATATACACATCATAGCCTGTAGCTAGAGATACATATACAAGTAAGTTAGATCTTAAAACAATGATTGCTCAATTTGTCATGCCTTATAGGTTTCAGTCTTAATTTTTGGCAATAAAGGGTGAATTAGAAAAAGAAAAAAAGATTTCTACATTCCAGGGGCTAATTTCCCTTTAGATTATTACAGCATGCTAAAAACTGATCACAGTTGATATAGAGCAGCTTGCCCAAGTCTCTGCAACATTCCTCAAATGCAAAAATCCCTGGTGATGGACGACTGTGGGTAAAAACATACGTGCATCAGATTTCTTCTTTGATAGCTTCCAGACCCCATTTCAGTGGGTTTGGCTCTCAAGGCAAACTCCATTTGACAACCCAGGCATAGCGCTCAGTCATTTCCCTTACATTTGGCCTTCATTCAGCTGGCGGGCCTACTTAAATCCTCTCCCTCCTAAGGGAAAGGGGAAGTTTGAGAACGCTCTGGGGAGCGCTGAATTGTGATCTGTGCATAGGATTTTATAGGGCAGAACAAAACCACTATCCTTTCTCTCAATTTTATTGTAATAAATCTCTGAAGAGACTCTCTGTTGGATTACCTAAGAGGGAGAGAAGAAAGAAAGAAGGGAGGGAGAGAAGAAAAGAGAGGTGTCAAAGGAGAATAAAATAATGGGAGGGGGAGGGCAGAGAAATGGAGGACATTGCCTCTGGCATGCACTGATTTGGAGGTATGCTTTTTACCCCAATGACTAGTGTTGCCCATGCAATCTGTGTGTGAAACTTCACTTTTTCAGGAATCCAGGATACAGTTCTTTGTATCCTTCATATTGTATTTATTTTTATTTATTTTTAAATTTAATTTTATTGTCAAGATGATGTGCTGAGGGGTTACAGTTACATAGGTAAGGTAATAAGTACGTGTCTTGTCAAACATTACTTCCTCCCTCCATTTCTCCCACTTTTCCTTTCCTCAATTCCCTCTCCTCAAGTTGTAAATTTCATTTCTAACATAAGGTCTTGAGAGTATCATTGTTAAATTGTTTCGCCCTTTGTTCTTTGTCTCACCATTTTGTGTTCCTCTTCCCTTCCCCAGTTCAGATAAACATATATAAGTGTATGTCTAGGATAATTCTAGAAAAGGATCACCATAGCTAAGTAGCTATGTACAAATGACCATATAAGATAATGCTAAGCGAAATGAACTTCAAGATACAGAAACAAGAAACAAGAGTTTTTCTTTGTTGTTGTTTTTAATATGCGGTGTGAAGTGATTTCTGTTTTCTTTCATTTTTTTCCCTTTTGGTTTATCCCCTGTTGTTACTGTATTTGATTTTGGTACCCCATGTCTTGTTTTTATTTTTTAAAGTATATCAGTGGTCAAATAAAAAAGAAATTCAAGTCAGTTTACCAATAATTTACTGCTCACTGCCTCCCAGTATAAAACTGCAGCTGTTTACAGTGCCACAGTTTTGCACACATAGAAGGCAAGACTTAATTGTTCAGGTGGTCTAACATTATTTTCATTCTCTTGCTAGGTCATATGTTAGCACATTGAATATCAGCTTGTATCAGGACCAAGTTCCTGCTGCTATTGACACTCTATTTATCCAGTCTTTTTTTTTTGCCAGTCCTGGGGCTTGTACTCAAGGCCTGAGCACTGTCCCTGGCTTCTTTTTGCTCAAGGCTAGCATTCTGCCACTTGAGTCACAGCTCCACTTCTGGTCATTTTCTATATATGTGGTGCTGGGGAATTGAACCCAGGGCCTCATGTATATGGGGCAAGCACTCTTGCCACTAGGCCATATCCCCAGCCCCATGATCCAGTCTTTAGCAAATGATAGGAGGGGAATTTTTTTTGCCTGTCCTGGGGCTTGAACTAAGGGCCTGAGCACTGTCCCTGTCTTCTTTTTGCTCAAGGCTAGCACTCTCACTCTTGAGCCACAGCACTATTTCTGGCTTTTTCTGTTTATGTGATGCTGAAGAATTGAACCCAGGGCTTCATGCATGCTAGGCAAGCACTCTACCACTAAACCACATTCCCAGCTTGGTGACTGTTTTTAATCTCTTTGGTAAACTCAGAAATGAAGAAAGATAATAAATGGTAAAGAAAGGAATAAGTAGGAAAAGAACAAAGGGGAGGAAAACTAAAAAAACTAAAGGCAAAAAGAAAGAGAAAATATCTGAAATAAATTTCTTCACACTCTAGGCTTCATTTATTTGTATTTCTCTGTTTCCTCACTCAGAACTTCATTAAATATGTGATTTTTTTTTGAGCCACAAGCTTTCTACTCCCTACTGTGGTCAAGGAAAATATATTGTATGATATAAACAAAACAGTCTTTGGAATTATATCAGCCTAGATTCTCATTTCAGAGTCAAACACAATATCTGACCCACAATGCTGATTAGACTCTTTCTCTTAAGAAAGTCAATAATTCTCTATAGGGATGACAATGTTGCTGGGATATATATAGTATTTTTATCATGATGAGGCACTAGTAATATCTTACTGGATATTCACTCTTTTATTGTGTGTTTGCCTTTGAGAAAAATATATGAACACAAATTCTTGCATGCAGACATACTATGTACTTGATTAAAAAGAGAATGTAAACTTAATGAAGAATTCAAACTTAATAAAAGATATATAAGAAAAGAACTTGACTCTTTCCTCTGCATCAACCCTTATTTCTATTTTTAAATATAACCTTGGGACCACAATTAACTATTCCTTGATTGATAGGTATGTTTTGTCAATGGAGTCAAACTTGCTTCAGGTTGCTTCTGGTACGTGCAGGTTGCTTGCTATGGTATGAATATGGTTTGGGTCACCCTCAAAGGTCCATGTAATTAGAAACTTGAGTCTCAAATTAGTAGTATTGGGAGGTTGTGTAACTTTTAACAGGTGGGATCTTGGGGTTAATAGCTTGAAATTTTTGGAGTAAATCAAGGGGGAGATATAGTAGTTTGCTTGTAATGTCTTGGTAGTTTTCAAAAGAGGCTGTAAAAAAGAGGCAAGCCTGAGCCTTCTTTCCTTATCCACTTTTTGTTGGAATGTGACCATTTGTTCCTGAAGATACTGCCACCATAATGTGATACAGTTGCTTCCCTCACGAAAGGCTGAGCCAATAAGGCCAGCCAAATGTGAATATTTTATTTGTTTATTATCTTTAAGTAGTTATATGAAGAGGTTTTCATTGATATTGAATGTTGAACCAACCTCTACGCTTACTAAACCTCTTATAAAATTCACCTCTTTACTATATCAGATATTGTTATAGTGATGAAAATCTGACAAATACAGAGCTGAACTAAAGAGTGAGTCCTAAACTCTTTGAGGTATAGTAGTGCTAAAACAGGTAAAATAAGAGGTTGGGGACATCACCTGTTCTGTAGTCTTGGCTATGTCATGGTGTAACTTTCAGATGATGGAATAGAAGGCCAACATCATTGGAGAATCTGAGGCCCAGTAAAGGAAGGTCTTGTTCAAGGTTTCTCTCTCTCTCTCTCTCTCTCTCTCTCTCTCTCTCTCTCTCTCTCTCTCTCTCTCTCTCTCTTTCTCTCTCTTCTTCTCACACAGCCACGCAGAGGAAAGACTGGGATGGTAGCCCATGTGTCTCCAGCTTGCTATTATATTAGTCTTTCCCTAATCCCAAATCTTCCACTAGAGAACAAACCATGGGAACAAGCTAGAAGAAGAAATCTGTTTCTTCTACCTTCTACTACTCCCTATATCTGGACTGTGAGCATTACAGATCTCCTAGGTATTTTTTTTTTTTTTTGGCCAGTCCTGGGCCTTGGACTCAGGGCCTGAGCACTGTCCCTGGCTTCCTTTTGCTCAAGGCTAGCACTCTGCCACTTGAGCCACAGCGCCACTTCTGGCCGTTTTCTGTATATGTGGTGCTGGGAAATAGAACCCAGGGCCTCATGTATACGAGGCAAGCTCTCTTGCCACTAGGCCATATCCCCAGCCCCTCCTAGGTCTTCAAAATAAAAATTTCCCCTCCTTTCAGTGGAGACAGGGTAGGTAGCTTTGGGTTAATAGTTTGAAATTTTTGCAGTGAATCAGAATCACCCAAGTGGAGTGTTAAACATGTCAGGTTTTCTAGATAGTAGTTGATCATCAATATACCCTCTCACTTAGCAGTAGTTCTATAATACTTAATGGAATGGAATCTCTTGTGTTTTACATGTTGATTTTCTTTCAGTAGCAGACCTATGTTTAGAAGAAAACATCCTATTATTTGGTTATGTTATAATTTTTATGTTTATTATAAAACAGATACATGTTTAGTGGCATAAAGGAATACTACAGAAAAATATTAGAGAGAAATATCGGTTAGCAGGGGTTATTTTTAAGGACGTTCTTCCAGCCACCAAGGAAATATTCATTCTGGACACAAGAGGGAGCCTTTACCTAAAATGAAAAGTTTAATGTAGGAAGTTTAATGTGAGCTATACCATCTTTCTTTTTATTTCTTTCTTTAAAAAATAGTTTTATTATCTTTAAGTAGTTGTACAAAAGAGTTGCCATTCACTACAGAAGTTTATGAATACAACGTGTCTTGATCAATGTCACCCCTTTTAACATTCCAATCCACACCGTTCCTTACTTAATTTTAGGTTATATGCTGAATTGTTTTGCCAGTTTGTTCGTACAATGCATCTTGATCTGTGTCATCACTTCAACACTCTTCAACATTCTCCTTTGAACCACCCTCTCCCTTACATTTCTCAATTCTGAGGTGTGTGTAATGAATTCTTGCCTGCATTCTTCCCCTTATCCCCTTCATTCTTCTATTCCTTTCTCCTTGGCCCCACCCTCCCCTCTTGCAAGTACCCATTTCCTGGTACTTACTTTGTTTGGCTTTAAAAGTTCTTTAATTGCTTTTATTTAAGTGCTTTTATTTAAAAGTGCTTTAAACCATATTAGTTAATCGATCATGCAATTGTGTAATTGTAGAGGTGCTGTTCTCCAATCATTAGAACCTCCCCACAGTAGTTATATGGTGGTCTTTCTTTTAAGATTTCTCTTCCTTGTCTCTTAAGATACTTTGGAAAATTTCTTTCCTTTGTTCCCTTCTTAATTGTGGATTCTTACCTGGGGCACTAAGAGCTATTGTCTTTTCATTCAACTGCACACAACACTTTCTTTCTCTTTCTTCCTTCTTTATCTCTCCTTCCTTCCTTTCTTCCTTCCTTCTGCCCTTGCCTGCCCGCCTGCCTGCCTGTCTGCTTGCCAGCCTTTCTTTCTTCTTTCCTCATAAATATTGTTATACAGTAAATTATCTGAGAAACCACATACTGAAGGTCTGAATCTTGGAGCATTAGCAGTCTGCAGGCAGGCAGTTGTTACAAAGGCCTGCAGCCCACAAATACCCTTAACACCATCAGGAAACAGTCCAGAGAGGAAAGCAAGAACAAACACAATACTAACAAACCAATTCAGCTCCAGTGGACGGCTGACTGGGACGCTGTGTTGACCGGAGATGAGCCAGAAGACAGAACATAGGACATGAACATGGAGACATGTGGCATGACTGTGATGGCAACTGGGCTGATCTGATCTTAAATAGGATCAGGGCAGGGGGCTGGGTCATAGGAAGCTCCCAGACCCAGGAACCTGACTGACAGGTTCAGTAACCTACAGGCCAAGTGCCCACCCCTGTCTCTAGGGATTCAGGAACACCTATTACCTGGGGATGGGACTTCCCTTCCTCTAGGAATCCAGGCACACCCATCAAGACAAGAAGCCAGATAGTACAATTCACCATGTTGCCAATGATGACACTGGTCAGATCTGACCTTCATATTACAATATTCTTGTACTGGGATGTGAACTCAGGACCAGGACACTCTCCCTTTGCTTTTTCACTCTAAGCTGGTGCTCTATCAATTGAGCCACAGCTCCACTTAAGGCTGCTTGCTGATTTTTTTTTTGCCAGTCCTGGGGCTTGAACTCAGGGCCTGAGCACTGTCCCTGGCTTCTTTTTGCCCAAGGTTAGTGCTCTACCACCTGATCCAAAGTGCCACTTTTGGCTTTATTTCTATATATGTGGTACTGAGGAATCTAATCCAGGGCTTCATGTATGTGAGGCCAGAACTCTACCACTAGGCCACATTCCCAGCCCTGGATTATTTTAAGACAAGAGTTTTATGGACTTTCCTGTCTGGGCTGACTTTAAACTGCAGTACTCAGATTTCTACCTTCTGAATAAGTAGGATTACAGGCTTCTAATTGCATGAAACTTTTCTTTGCTAACTTGATCCATTTCCATGAATTTAACTATCAGTATATGCTGATGAACTACTCATCCTGCAGATCTCTCAAGATTAAGTTATTACAGCTCCAACTTTACATATTTATTTGCCTGCTAGAAGACTATCTCAGAGTTATGCTCACTCTCAAGAGTCTCCATGCCCAATCCTATGTGTGTCCTAAGAGAAATGTTACAAATTGGACAGTACCTAGAAAACCCATTGACTCAAAACTCTGATGCCATTGCTATGGTTCCTTCATGACATTGTCTGGATTCAGGCCTCTGAGAGGCTGAAACTTTTGGTCTATAGGAAAAAGCCTCATGACCACTCATGCTCAGGCATGAGGAATATTTTGAAAAAAAATTAGAGATGGACTCACAAAGTGATTGCTTGAAGGAAATTGGAGCAGACTTTGCCTTCCTTCTGACTTTCTTCAAGAGTAGAAGTACCAAAAAATGCCAGAAAAAAGTGAATTGCGTTGGGTAGGTTTAAAACTGTTTGGCTGAAGGATAACTGAACTTTCTCTGGATATTCCTTTCAGGATATAGCCTCTTTTTTTAACATAAGAAATATATGATAAAAAGCAAAACCTATCAAAGGCTGTCTCTCTATGAGAATGCTGTAGTTTGAATGTGTCTCCTCCAAAATTCACATGGATAATTAATGGTCAATGTGGTGTTCTGAAAGGTAGAGCATTTAAAAGATGACTTGGTCTTAATGGTTTGTCCCCCAATGAATGGGGTTACCATCAGGAAGAAATTTTATTCAGCATTCAGGATTTCTTATCCTTTTGCCTTCAGTCATGTGAAAATGCAATGTTCCTTCTTTGTAGAAGAAGCAATAAAGCACCATAGTAGAAGCAGAGAGAAGCCATCTCCAGAAAACCAGACCTGCAACTGCTTTGATCTGCAACTTTCCAGTCCCTAGAAACATGAGAAAACTAAGAGGAAGAGAGGCTACATCATACAAGGTTACTATTCCCAAAGTATTATTACACAGGCTGGACTATTTGCTTTTAGTATATGACTTCTCTTTTCTATACAGAGCCAATACTACATTATGGGGCAGCTTCTTCATAATTTATAGATGTCAACTCAAAAGAAATTAATTATTATGGGGGAATTACAAGGGAAAATGGAGTGATAACAGTGAACAATAAGAATGACGAGTAGGAAAAGAGCAAGCTTGACATCGAGACTTGGCAAAGAAACTGACAAAAACTAAAAGGTTAGGCTCTTGGTAAATGGCAAAATTAATTTAAATTTCATGATATTTGATACTGGAAGAGAGAATTGTGTATTCTACCTAGCATAATCTAATGCTTATCTAAAAGAAGAAAGGATTAAAAAGTTATTGCCAAAATCACACCCTGTAAATAGGGTTTTTCTGCTAGTTGTTTGTTCTATGTCAGTAAAGGCTTATTCGAAAGAGAAGGGGTAATTACTGAAATCAACTCTAGTGATTGTGGATTTTAAATTAGTTGAAGGTCTAATTCATATAAGTAACCTTTTTTTCTGAAGCAGGTGGGGGGAGCCACTTCTAAAATTACATGATGGAGTGTTTATTTCTAGGTGCATTATTTGTACTATCTAATCCTTAGAAGTAAATTTTTATCTGAAAGAAAAGGAGGGTAAATGTCAACACCAAAATTAATTCTTGTGATATACAACCCTTGGACATGTTATTTGTGGGATCTGTTCAACATAAAGAACTATTAATTTGGAGGAAGAAAAACAACATTCTCATCCCCAAATAATTACAGCAATGTTTGTTTCTAGAGTGGTCAGGAGATTTGTATAAGTAAATGTTATAGATAGAAAGAGTTGGTTAAGAGCCATCACCAAACACATGGTCAATAAGCTACATTTTTATCAGATGTTTATGAAAAGACTAGGTAGACATAGCTGACACTGGTTTTTGGCCTGAAGTACAATTTTAGTGAAGAAAATAAGGTATCATGAGGAAAATAGTAGATCAATGTAGATTTTAATAATTCCAATTAACCACTAGTAAGAAAATCCACCCAAAGATACTTTGCCTATAAGAATGTTTACTTTTGGGGCTGGGGATATGGTCTAGTGGCAAGAGTGCTTGCCTCATATACATGAGGCCCTGGGTTCGATTCCCCAGCACCACATATACAGAAAATGGCCAGAAGTGGCGCTGTGGCTCAAGTGGCAGAGTGCTAGCCTTGAGAAAGAAGAAGCCAGGGACAGTGCTCAGGCCCTGAGTCCAAGGCCCAGGACTGGCCAAAAAAAAAAAAAAAGAATGTTTACTTTTGTATTCACTTTCTAGAAATTATAATTCTAATTACATTTTTAGCATAAACTATTATTTCCAGAAATACTTCATAAAGATCAAGGCACCAATGTGGTCATAAAAATTATTTTAAAAATGGAATTTTGATGTAGGTGTGCGTGTGTGTGTGTGAGAGAGAGAGAGAGAGAGAGAGAGAGAGAGAGAGAGAGATGGTCCTGGGGCTTGAACTCAGCGGCTGGGCATTGCCCTTAATCTTTTTGTCTCAAGGCTAGTGCTCTGCACCTTGAGCCATAGCAATACTTCTGGCTTTTTGGTAACTAAGTGAAGGTAAGAATCTCATGGACTTTCCTATCTGGGATGGCTTTGAACCACCATGATTCTTTGGCCTTAACCTCCTGAGTACGTAGAATTGATTACAGGTGTGAGCCAATGGTGCCCAATAGGTATTTTTTTAATACACACTTATAAGTTGAACACTTCATTTTATAGCAACTCAAAGTGAGGTGACAGACTTTGAAGTCAGGCCCCACCACGTGAACCCCATTTTAGAATCAAACCCTGAGCCAATCAGATTTGTACCTGTGTTCTAATCTTGCTTGCACAGCTGATTGTTGTAACCTTGTTCTTTGCCTTTATAAGCCCTGTGTAATCACAGCTCGGGGCTCCCTCCTAACCTCCGCTGTGTCGGTGGGTAGGACGAGGCCCAAGTTGGCAGCTCGTTAAATAAAGCCTTGCCTTGCTTTTGCATTTCGGAGTGTCTGAATCTCGGTGGTCTTCTTGGGGGTGGTCTTGCGACTTGGCACAACAAAAGTTTTTTTCAGTTCTGTAAAGAATAATATTGTATCTCCATTACTATGCTAGGAAAAAGACAATCTCAGGAACAGCAAGCCCTTGATTTCATAGTTAGCTAAAACTAAATATAAATATTTGGAATGGAACTAACCTTGTTTGTCTTAGAGCAGTGTTTCAATGCTACTTAACTGCTGTAAGGGGAATTTATGGTTTACTTCTAAATCTATAGAAAGATAGTGTTATTCAAAAACAATTTGTTGAAGACTTGAAGGCACTGACCTTGAAGTAAAGGATGCTATTAATTTGAACTTTTGAGAGAACAGACTTAGTTTTAATTGATTTGATTAAGATTATAGATATAGCTAGCCCAAATCTCACTTCAGTGTGAACTCACCTTCCATTATTCCTCTAGATTGAACTTTAAAGCATAACTATTTGACAAACTTAAATGTTAGTGAGATTATGAAATTTCCCAAGTTTTCAGTATGGTTGACTTTTTTTTTTTTTTTTTTTACCAGTCCTGGGGCTTGGACTCAGGGCCTGAGCACTGTCCCTGGCTTCTTTTTGCTCAAGGCTAGCACTCTGCCGCTTGAGCCACAGCGCCACTTCTGGCCATTTTCTGTATATGTGGTGCTGGGGAATCGAACCCAGGGCCTCATGTATATGAGGCAGGCACTCTTGCCACTAGGCCATATCCCCAGCCCCAGTATGGTTGACTTTAATCTCACATAGTCACTGGTGGTAACTGCTTGTATAAGGACAAATGTAAGGTTGGAAACAAACTTTAGCCAAATATTAGAATTTTCAAGGTAGGGCTTTTGATGGCATTGAACTCTGATTGGGCATGTTGTTAGATGACTTTATTTGGCTAAATATTTATGCATACCATTTTAAAAATAGTTTTCTGTTGTTTATTTTGCTAAAATCCCAAGAAAACTCTATATTGCAGAACTAGTAGCAGTTTAAGAATTCTACTGAGTTAGAGCGATACTGTGTGATTTCTCTTTTACCTCTCTCCCTCCCTCCTCTCCCCCTCTGTGTATCTCTCTTCACTTTCTTCTGTAGGATTGTGACTATTGCCTGAACATACTCTTTTTTGTTCATCCATGCTACCAAATTGTGCATATTCTGGCTGAATATTCATACATCACTACTATAAAATGAATATATACCCAATGTGAAACAGTGTAAAATCATTTTACATACTACCCTTTCATTGTAAAATCTAAGAGAATAAAACAAAGCCAAAACCCTTATAGGCAATGATGGATTAAAAATTAGAATTTTATTTTCTACTCTTCCTAGTAAGAACTCCTTCCTTCCCCTCAAAAGTAATAATAATCCTGACCTTATGGAAATTATTTTCTTTATAAGTTTATCATTTGAATGTACATCCTTAACTAATAATTTAATTATATGTACTTGCTTGTAAATTGGCCCTTGCTTTTACAAGCTGAATCAGATATATGTTGATGCTTTTTCTTTTAGTTTTATAAGTGATGGTGTCTTCTACTTGGAGGTATATAATGTTCCCTTGTGTCTTTTTATGGCATTAACTGCCATTAATGGTCTTTAAGGTGACAATATTTCTGCAAACATTTTAGTTGTTCAAAGGTCATTCTCTAAATTAAAGTAAACATTGTGGAAACATTTCTTGAGTTTTCACAGATGAGTTTTCTGTTATCTATCTATCTATCTATCTATCTATTTTTTTTGGCCAGTCCTGGGCTTGGACTCAGGGCCTGAGTGCTGTCCCTGGCTTCTTTTTGCTCAAGGCTAGCCACTCTGCCACTTGAGCCACAGCACCACTTCTGGCCGTTTTCTGTATATGTGGTGCTGGGGAATTGAACCCAGGGCTTCATGTATAGGAGGTAAGCATTCTTGCCACTAGGCCATATCCCCAGCCCTCTGTGATCTTTCTATTTGAAAATCAGGAAGGATTATAAAATATTTGGTACACATTTAATTCCTTTGGGCCTATTAAACATGCTATAGTATTTTCTGTTGATATAAATATTTGTCATCAAAGTCTGATTTTATGTTTCTCAAATTATAAACAATTTTTGTCATTTTACTGAATTTTCCCCCTATAAAGCCCAGTAATGTTGTAGAATCTCTCTCTCTCTCTCTCTCTCTCTCTCTCTCTCTCTTATTTATTTGGTCAATTTCTTCTTTGAATATGCAATTTATTTCAAGAAATTCTTCACAAATCATGTTTTCATTTCTTTACTCCTTTGATAAGTGAGAGTTTATGAAAAAAATAAGACATTTTTAAACAGATTCAGATGGGGAGGGAAACAAAGAGATGAAAAAGAAACTTCCAAACAGTGCTAAAGGTTTAATTGAGATTATATTGGTGACATAATTCTCAACATATTAACTGTATAGGTATGTAAGACTTACATGTTAGTACTTCAGGAATAATTTTAAGTTCTTACAATTTTATTTTAGATAAATAGATTTGAATATGTGAATATGTCTTAATTCTTATTCATTGGTAAAAATGTACACACATCAGAAAAAATCTTAGTGGACCATCTGTTCCAATTTTGGTTTGAAAAAGTGTATTCCATATCTATTATGTTTACATAGTTCTAAAACATTATTTTTGCTACATTTTATGAGTGAAGAGCAAGTAGTGCAAGTACTACTCACTGAACCAATGAATAAAGACTCTGAAGTGAGACTTTTTAAATATTCTCTATATTTCCACTTAGCTTGAGGTAATAGTAAACAAAATTGCTGTGTTAGAATATCATTTCATTGGTCCCTCTTTTTCTCATAGGAATGGAAAAAGCACCCCATAGTCAAATCTCATTTTATTTTCCTTTAAATCCACAGTGTTATGCCCTGATATTGTCAAATCTGACATCACAGATACTTTTTTTTTACTGTTTTCCTACACTCCTGATAAATAGGAGACTGGGTTGTTGTAAGGAGTTAAAATGCTGATGGTTATCTCAAAAAAGTATATGTCTGTACATGGTGTAACCTACAATAGTGAGAATGGGAGAGCTAAATATGCAACATATTCTAAATCTGAAAGAATTCTCTACCGACTTTAGAATAACTTGTGAACTTTCACTATTTTTAGACACACACTTCTTTGTACTCCTGTTATTTCATAGTCCCTCTCTATCTTGATCTGATTTCTTGTAGATTTCCAGCCAATATCCATATTGCTCTCCACATTTCTTGTTTGTATTGACTAAGGTATTGAAGATTAGTTGGAAAATGTTGAGATTGGGTAAATAGGATCGTAAAAAGTTACTAGTGAAAATTAGTGTACAAATGGTTTCCTTCCTTCCTTCCTTCCTTCCTTCCTTCCTTCCTTCCTTCCTTCCTTCCTTTTTTCTTTCTTCCTTCCTTCCTTTCTTTTTTTGGTCTGAAAATGAGACTAGAACTCACTATATGATGCATGCTTTCACTCATTGACTACCACCTGAGCCATACCTCTAATCATGTACAAAGGAGGTTTCATTGTGCTTTTTCTATAATGTACTTTGATTATATTTATCTCCTCTATTGTCAGAAATCTCCTTCTGAAGGATTTCAGGTAATTTCTGTCTCTATTGACTTAAAAATGCCTTTTGATGCTTTTCTGCACAGATAAATTTAGGATAATGCTTTCACTAAAGATATCAATGCTTAAACTCTTTGCTGGGCCAAGGCAATATTACAGATGTGGATCCTCCCTCCCTCCCTCCCTCCCTCCCTCCCTCCCTCCCTCCCTCCCTCCCTCCCTCCCTTCCTCCCTCCCTCCCTTCCTCCCTTCCTCCCTCCCTCTCTCTCTCTCTCTCTCTCTCTCTCTCTCTCTTTCTCTGTCTCTCTCTCTTTCTAGCGTTTTTGTTGGTTGTGAGGCTTGAACTCTGGGCCTGGGAGCTGTCCCTGAGCTCTTCAGCTCAAGGCTAGCACTCTATCACTTGAACCACAGTGCCACTTCAAGATGTGGATCCTTCCTTGAGACAGTGCTGCAGAGGTCTGCACTTGGAGTACTATTACTGTATCAAAGATCCTATTACTTCCAAATTTATTGGCACCAATGCTGGTGATGCTGAGGTTTGATGTCTTAAGGAGATTTACACTGCTTACTAGTCTCCTTGCTACAGTATTCAGATTTTGAGGTCTGGCTTACAATATATTCATATGTATATCATACTATGCTTAAAGTCTACCTCCCTTTTCAATCACTGGTCTATTTGAATAAAATCAAATACTTTCACTTTGATTCTTCTTAAATAAAATTTCCACAGAAAACCCCCTTACATTCCAGATAAATGGCTTTTCCAGTTTTTAGTTCTCTTGATAATTTTCATATATTGCTGAGAGACCTGACTAGGGTTCTCTTTAGTTTTCTAATTAAATGAGTTGTCTTTATTAAGTCTACTCCCACTCAGTAATCCCAGTAATTAAAACTTCTTCAGGTGAGGAGTCTTGTCCAATATGAAGATATTGAGGAATAAGAAAAGTGGAACTATTTAATTCTTGTCTATATGTTCATATAAATGGCCACTGTCTTGTTGCTACTGTCCCTTTTGGTAACATAGAGGACTCTGGAGATAACTACTATTCATACCATGTTTGTGACATAGTTATTTCTATTTCACATTTGAGGAATCTGTAAGAAGAAATTCCTCCTTTCCTTTTCCTTTGTGTGTGATCCCAGGACAAAATTCAGACTGTGGACAAACTTTCAACCTTTCTATACCTCATAATCAGAGCAAATCAATTTAATTCGACATATTTCCTCCATGTTGCTTAGCTAGGATGGGGGTGAGTTGTGGTTCACTGGAGAAGTTTAAATATATGTTAGAAAGATTTGGAGGGGGTGTTTAGCATCTGCTTGATGCTGTGTGTGTGTGTGTGTGTGTGTGTGTGTGTGTGTGTGTGTGTGTGGGATGGTGGACAAATGACGAAAATAGTGCAAATGTCACTCAATTTCTTTGTACTTGAAACTGACTTTGGCCTCCAAAGTCTTCTCTCTGCAATCTAGCCCTCAGGCATGCCTCTTATCGGCATCTTGACTGACAAGCTCTCTCGGGCTCCACAGCTGAATATCCACTGTTCACCAGTGGGGAGAACTGTCTAAAAACAGAATGTTGCTCACAGAGGTAGTAATGTACTTCTATATTAAAGATAACACAATAGGTAGAAATTGGTTAGAGAGAAATGTTTAGGACAAGCAATATTTCTGTTCACCTTGGGCAAACCACATGACTGAGTTCCTACTGTATGGAAGAAAAGTTATAAAGAATAGAACTTAAAATGTGTAATAGCTAAGAGCATCCCTGCAGGATAATAGTTGATGGCCACCACTCCACTGTGGAATGCCAAGACACTTAGGGTAAGACTTTATTGCTTAGTTGGGTATTGGAATGATGTCAGGGCAATCTGTTAGGAATACTTATTCTTGTGTGGCTGTAAACAAGAGGTCATCCAAAGATCTGGATTTCAGCCAATTAAAAACCAAAATTCTGACAACTTCATGAGAAGGTAGCTTCCTTGTTTAGAGTCCATTAGCTAGACTTGATGTTAGGGATTAGGGGGAAACCAGATGTTCAGATTAAAACACTTAATGTCTAGAATATGCAAAATAAATGCCAGGTGCTAGTGGTTTATGCTTGTCAGCCTAGCTACTTAGGAGGCTGAGATCTGGATGATTGCCATTCACAGTGAATCTGGACACAAAGTTCACTAGCCTTTATCTAAAAGTCTACTATACTCTACCTCCAAGGTAACCAGCAGAGCAGAGCTAGAGAGTACCAGCCGAGCAAGAAAGTTTTGAGTTCAAACCCCAGCTCTGGCAAAGAAGGATTTACAGACATCCGTGATATCTCTAGATCTCGATATTCTAGATCAATACATAATGCTACTCTCTCTACTCTCTATTTCAAAAATAACCAATGCATCTCGCTGTTAAAAAATGCAAAGAGTGAATGGAAGCAGTGGTCTACAATGTTGAATTCTCCCAATTATTGACACTCTAAATTAAAAAGGCCAAGTTTGACCTGAATATAGTTATTTACCCTGAACCACAAGGTAAAGTGCACTGGTACTTGCATTTGAAGAGAAGGGAGAAATGTGAAAGAAAGTCTTTTAAAGTTATAGAACCTACCAGGATTCATTTGCTCAATTACAGTAAATATTATGGATGAAATGAGAAAATACTTTTAAACCAAAAAAGTTGAATTTTCTCAAAACGAAAAAAAGGCAACCAAAGTATTCATTATAAGGCACTTTTATGAAAGCTAACATTTTTACAATGGTATGATTTCTCATAGCGAGGTCTGGGGAAGACTGTGTGAGGAGTACTCATTCATGTGTATTTGAGGGGATGCTTAATGGAAGAGATCAGTTAAGAAACTGGAAAAAATAGACACACAGAAGGTTTCCTGAAAAGACCAAATCCTTACTAGAAAATCCATTTCCTAGATAAAAGATCAAGGTCACAGTTAGGTCCAAAATAAGCAAAGCTCAGCAATGAATTCTCATAACTTGTCTTAAATTCTTGCTGTAGCAAAACTGAAGTGGTTGTTTTCATTTAGAAGATTAATAGCTTCCTCTCACAACAAAAATGAAAGAGGAGAAAGTAATCAACAACAAATGAAACCCTGTACATCAGGAAAAACATACTCAAGTAAAGGGTACTATGTTGAAACCTAGCTAAGATACACTTTTATTTCTAGATGATGTCCTTTGTTTTCTTTTTAGCATGCTTGCCTCTAGTTTAGTTTTGATGAGATAATACTTTTATTGGGAGCTTCCTTTCCCCCCAGTGAAAATATTGGGAACCTCTCCACTTGCTCAGAGGAGAAAATCACTGCTGGGAGAAGGTGAGGGTTATCCACAAGTGTATCAATAAGTCCTGCATTTAGTTTGTTCTGAATTCTATATTGAATGATTAAGTTTTATAGAAATCGCTTAGAGTAAGAATGAGAGTCCTTGCAGACCAGACATTTGGGAACTGCACGAACAGAAGAAAATCAGGTTACATGCAAAAAGATCTGCTGACCACCTGGGAACCACGAAGAAAAGCTGATGCAAGTCAAAGTTAAATGTCTCCTCCATCTGTGAGTCAAAATGTGAGAGTTATCTTATTCTGGGCAAAAATGGGAGTTCTGCACGAACAGCTGTTGCTTTGGGTAACAGTCCATGTTTTAATACTTTTTAGCTAAGCTTAGGCCAAATGACCTTCAGCATAATTAGGCCATTAATCACCCAGCAGCCTGATGGTTATTGGATACCTCTACTTCCACACAAAATTATATTATTAAATATTTATATTAAAGACCTTTAGGTACAAATCTAGTGACAGCCAGCGTGAATATGGGCTTTTATTGGAAGATACTTCCTTGTAAAGGGTAGAGATTGGTGAGAACTGCAATTGCCTACATGGTATGGGGACTTGCAGATGGAAAAGTATGTCACTCATAAAAGTTCACTTTCAGCAGTTATATTGCCATTTCCTTGGCTTGGGAGAGATCTTATAGACAGTGCATCAAGCAATTACTTTGAAAGCTTTCACTTGATGGGAAATCCAAGAACAACCTTAGAACACTGGCACTTAGTATGGACAATCATGTTAACTGTGAGGGCAGGGAATGATTTCAGAAAATTTATCTTTCAGAGAAACTATTTACAAAAATCTAGTAACAATCTTCATTTATATTTTGGACTCACAGAAAAGAATTCAGAGACCTACAGGGCCCAGGTGGTTTTGTAGAGAAAGCAAGAAAATTTGGAGAAGTAGACTTGAATTATATACATAGAATTTTCTGATATTCAGTTTTTCTGAAAACTGTCTTCCCTCTATTTGCTTAAAAGCAAGTGATAAACTTACAAAGAGAAAAGCTATCCAGTCTCTCCTGTTTATTAATAAACTAGAATTTAAGAGGATTAAGAAGTTATGCTTTCTTCTGCATATTCCTTACTTCTAATTCCCTCAGTATGACAAACACTCATCTTCCTATACCTACATATTTGTCTATAATAGATATCATGTACAAAATGAAATACAATAGGTGGCCCTTTGTGATTGGCTTGTTTCACTTAGCATAATGTTTCTGATGTTTATTTACATTGAAGCATGGTTGACCAATATGCCATTGTATACATATAACATGTTTTATTTATTCATTGGTTTTTTACATTTACACTACCTTGAAAATAGTTGCTATGAACAGTTAACGTTTTCCTTTGATTTTGTTATCCTTTGTCTTGTATATAAGTTTATCTGATTTGGGGAAGGGAAGAGGAATCACAGAAATGGTGGGACAAAGAGTGAACCAATGCAACAGTGATACTTCCTAGACACCATGTTGGAAAATGAACTTGGTGGAAGGGGATTTGAGGGGAAGTGGGAGAAAATGAGGGAGAGGTAACATTGTTCAAAAAGAAATTTACTCATTACCTAACTTATATAACTATAACCCATCTGTACATCATTTTTACAATAAAAGTAGTCTTCCTTTGACAACTTTCAAAAGAAAATATTCTATTATAGGGGACAGTTACCTAGAGGCAGAAACACTGGCTCATACGGCAACTCAGTATTTAACTATTTTGAGAAATTGTTAAACTCTACTAGACAGGGGCTGCATGATTTTTGTATCATCTATACCTAAGAACGTGGGTTAACAATTTTATTTCCTGTCTCCAACATTATATTTTTTCTGTTGCCATTCATAGTACACTTGTTGTTTTTATTTTTGTTTGAAACTTAAAAATCTCCTAAAGGGCTATATGTTAAAGGCTTGGTCCCTAGATGATGGTGCTATTTGGTGGTGGAGGAACCCTTAGGAGGTAGAGCTTATTTCAAGAATGTAGGTCACTGAGAGTATGTCCTTGAAAAAAAAAACATGTTGTCCTAGTTCTTTACCTCTCTTTTTTTTCTGAGTGTCTGGCCTTGGTTAACAGCTCTGCTCTGTCACAGTCTTTCTGCCATTATCTTCTACCTTGTCTAAGGAGCACAACTATGGGCCCAGTGACCATGAACAAAAACCACTTTTCCTCATTTAAGTTGTTCTGTGTTAGGAATTTTATTCTAGTGATGGAAAGCTGTCTTATAATACCACCATTGCCATTACTACTATTGCTATTTTAGTGAGTATAAAGTGGTATCTTATTGTGATGTCCCAAATTACTCATAATTTTGAATATTTCCACATGATTATTGGGTCTTCTACATGTCTACTCAAGTCATTTGCTCATTTTAAAGTTGGTCTGTCTTTTTGTTGTTTATATATTCTGGATATTAAGTCCTTATTAATTATATTAACTGCAAATTTTCTGACCTCAGTTCTTTGAATGGCTTGTTCTACCTGTTCATTTAGGTATCATGTAAAATATTACCTCAGAGTCGATCTTAAATGTCTCAGCTAATCTAAACTTCCCCTCTTCTCACTTTAATATGTCATTTTAAGATTTTAAGTATTGTTTGTGTATCAATATTTTGCTAATTGTGCACCAGTTTTATTCATTCGTCTGTACTGGAGTATGAGCTCTGTAACAGTAGGGGTGTTTTCTGTCCTATCACCACTGTACCTCCAGTGTCTGATACATCATAGATGATCAACAAATCATTCTGGAATGAATGCAATAGTCTTCTAAGAGTAGTAATACCAATAACAATGCCATCCACATTATTTTGAAATTAGAAGATAATCTCTTCTCACAGTATATGAGGATAATTTTTTTAAAAAATGTTACAGGTTTTCCCTAGATTAGAAAATTAAACTGTGGGGAAGGTGGAAATGACTGTTCAAGGTCAATCAGGAGTTTCTTTGATTTGTAGAGCAATATCCACAGCATTAATTTAGCTTGTGGTATCCCACAAGAGTGAAGCAGAAGGATAAAAGAGACACGTGGCTTGGAGCTACTCAAGGCCAAATCCAAGGTTCTTGAACTTGATCCCAGCTGTCCTGTCATTCCTTGAAATTAATTTAAATTCAAGAAAGAAACCCACGTGGTACCCAAGTTGATGGCCTTTGCCAAACACAGTAAGTATAAGCTACTGAGTGACCCTTTAGAACTCACTAAAAATGAAAATATCTTCCTAAGCAAACTGGAAATATAGTTGCATTTTAGGGTGAGATTGGTTCCTTACAGCTCATCCTTGGTTAGCTCCGGACAATAGTTGGTCAATAAAGCACTTAAAATAGCTTTTTAATCACTCTGCTCCCCTCAAACCACTATGCCCCACATCCTTCCTGAACCAGTTCTTCCTGACCAGCTCTTGTCTTTAAGAAGCTATGATGTGAGGGAAATACATAGTAAAAAACGGACTGACCAATTTTTGTCTCTTTCACAAGTCTTTGTCTCTTTATCCATTCTGTAAGTGTTGGTATTTCTCAGGGTTTCTCATGTCCTTGGCCCTCATATTAGATATACTGTCTTTATTACTATTAGGATCTATCACATGTGAACGTTTAGCTTAGAACTGTCTTTTGAGGTTTAGACTCATGGGATGATAGGCTTACTAAACGTCTCATCTGAGATTTTCTAAAGATACTTAGAACTTAATAGCCAAACACCTCAATTACTGACTGATCTTTGTAATACCCTTATCAAGTGGAAGGGATGGGAATACAGAAACATTTCTATATACTTTTATTCTTGCGCGAGGGAACAGTATCTGTCTATGCATCTGTTTTCTTAAAGCAGAAGTTTATTATTCATACATGTCCCTTTCTCGTATGCTCAATTTGGCCTCTGCTTTCCATTTTGACCCAGCTTGTCATATCTCTGAGTCCTTTTCTGAATTCATATATAGGAGATATTTTCTGTTGCTTCAAGAAAGTCAATTAACCTTTCTAAGCCTCGGTTTCTTGCTTAGGAAATAGTTTCACACTGTATGGTAAAAGACAAAAAAATACATTTTTATATCATAGCTTATACAGAACTCTAGACATTCACACAGTGCAACCAAAGGAGGATATTCTTAAAGAGAGGATCTACAAAGGCTCAATTGCTATGTGCATATGATCATATAAAATTGTATTTATCAAAATGAACTCCAGGAAATAGAAACAAGAATTTTTTTTTGGTTTTTGTTGTTTTTTTCTCCTTTGTCACTGCTTTTCTTGTCTGTACTTTTTGTCTTGTATGTAAGTTTATCTGTTTTGGAGACATTAAGGGGGGAATCCAGAAATGGTAGGACAAAGGGTGAACAAATGCAGCAGTGATACTTACCAGATACTATGTTGAAAATGAACTATACAATTTGTGTTTGGAGGGTTGAGAGGAAAAACCTGGGAGACAGCGAGGGAAGGGGGGACACTATTCAAAAAGAAATGTACTCATTACATGACTTACATAACTTCAATCCTTCTCTACATCATTTTTGCAATAACAATAAAAAAGAAAATAGGAGTTTCATTTTATAATTACAATTTAAGAGATGGTTTCTCATGAAAAAGCAAGTCCTATTAGACAAAGATGTCTATACTTCCTAGCAAATATTGATGATACCAGCCTCCTGGAAAGGCCTTCTAGATATTATATATAAGGCATTTTAGAATCCCCAATGTACCTGTGATGTCTCCAAGATGCAGAATTATATCCCAAGCAGAAGTGATTGTTTTTTTGGATGCCAGTTATTTTAGTCACTGCTGCCAAGAAAATAGCTTATATTGCAAGTCACTAGAAAATTGCCCACATGGGCCTTGCAGTGATTTTATCCTAGCATCCTAGCTGAGACTCATTGAATAGGGATTTTTTTTTAAATTGTGTGGTCTTTGCATCTAGCAGCTGTTACTTCATGGCATTTGGGGGCAAGTTGGCTGGCTTATAGAAATATCCCCATTAGCCAGTACTAGCCCTATTTTATTATGACTGAGGAAAAGTCTTTTGTGTTTCCTGAGTGTTGTATCTTATTTCTGAAAGATAAACAGATTATCTTCTAATTCTCACTTTGCTAAGGTAATACCAAAATGAAAGATACCATCATTTCCCAGCCCTTACAGTGTCCTTCTGTGGCAGAATGGCACAGGTTTTTGGAACAGCCAGGCTTACTACACCATTTAGCTAAGCCGAGAAAGTGTAGTAATGTCATAACAACCATCTGGGTGTCTACAGGTCAGTCTAAGTGTGTGAGGGCTGTCAATTATTTTGCTTCAGCATACAGAGGCAAGAATACTGACTTCTTGGTTTCGAAATGCTGCTTCTCTAATTAAATAGAATTTTCTAAAACTAAGAGTTGGAAGTCCAATTGTTCATTGAGCTCTGGGCCATCATTTAGGAGATTATCCTAGAAATATAACTGTACTCAAACCTAATCACCTGGAGCATAAGAAAGTCCATGCTTAATAATGAGTTTGGTTTTGAGGTAATGTAGATATAAAAAGGAAAATGTTTTGTGGAAAAGAACAGTGAAAGTTGAATGTTCTAAGTGCAAGATAACCACAGAGGCAAACTGAGAAAAGCTGGAGCATGGAAATATCAATATTCCAAATTTACATAACTCACACAAAGTTATTTTCCAGGTATACAGTTCATAGTATTTTTAACAGTCAGTGGATTCCTTTCGTCTGAGCTAGAACAAATTTGAAAGCCTAGTCCAGAGTCAAAGCCCGACAAGTATGATGACTAAAATTATCAAGGTGATGTATACCTGACTTAATACTAACCAAATTATGTGAACAGTAGTTCCTATGTGTGAAACTCTGAGGAAAATATACAAGTTGATGGATACTCTTTTAGCAGCTGCCTTCCACTGGTACCACCCTTTGTTTCACCAAGTTCAAGCCTCATTAGCTTTTTGAGTGTCTCACATGCTAAAGTCTTTCCTGTCTTTGAATTTGTAATCTCTAAAATTCCAACTGTTTCCTGCTTCTCATCTTTTGGGTTCTTAGATTTACATCATATTAGAGGAAGCCATTCCTGGTTATTCATCCAAGATATCTGTTAGACATCACTGACAGATAGCATATGGTTTGCCCTTGTCTCTCTTTTTTTTGAATACTTACTTATTTTTTGTCAAAGTGATGTGCAGAGGGGTAACAGTTTCATATGTAAGGTAAGTAGTACATTTCTTGTACAATTTGTTTCCTTCTCCCACATTTCCCCCCTCCCCTCACCCTTCCCTCTCCCACCATGAGTTGTTCAGTTGGTTTACACCAAATGGTTTTGTAAGTATTGCTTTTGGAGTCTTTTGTCTTTTTATCCTTTGTCTCACAATTTTGATATTCCTTATCCCTTCCCTAGTTCTAATACCAGTATATACTGTACCCAGGGTATTCAGATGAGGTACAGTGATAGCACGGGGACAACCACAGGAAGGAGATACAAGAGGATCATCAACAAAAAAGCTACGGTTTCACATGGAATGTTGAAAATAATTACAACAGAGATATAACACTCATTTCCATAACATGGAGTTCATTTCACTTAACATCGTCTTATGTGTTCATAAGGGCATAGCTATTGGGCTCTTGTGATCCTCTGCTGTGACTAGCCTAAACTTGTACTAATTATTCCCTATGAGGGAGACCATAGAGTCCATGTTCCTCTTGCCCTTGTCTCTTAATCCAACTAGTCAATCTATGTCTTTTGATTGGAGACTTGAGACCACTATTATTGAGTGCTAAAGCTGTAAAGTATGTGGCAGAGCCTATCACGTTACCTGCTTTTTGATATTCTGTCTCTTCTGTTCTTTCCTTTGTGTCTTTTCTGTTCTTTCCTTTGTTAGTAAGCTCATCTGGTAGGGTGTTTTTCTGTCTCTTTGTGTTCATGTTGACCTTCTGAATGTTGTAAATCTCTAGCAGTGATGGCTTAAAAAATGTTAAAAAGTTAAAAAGTTTCAGTTTTCGTTTATCATGCCTTGTTTGTCATGTGTTACTTTGTGTAAAATTCCTACTCTATTTTTATTGCCCTGCATTCACATGGTAATTTGTCAGGATTTGTATCTTTATTGATGTCTTCTTTCAAGTCTTGCATTGATTTTCTACTTCATCAATTTGTTTATCTGTGCCTTCTTTGATCTGTTAGCATGTAGTTGTATTGTCATTGGACTCCCTTGCATTCTCTTGGAATTCATTTCATTTTTTGGTGTTTTTCATATATTCTTACATTTTTCTTTGATTAGCCACATCCTGTTCACAAAATCCTTTGTAGAGGTTCTCTAACTTTATATCAAACATTTTTATTAGCAGTTTAATGAGACCAACATTTGAATAGACTTCTAACTAACTGTCGTCATTCTGTTCCTTTGTTTTATGATTACTGTTCTCTGAGCATGATGTAGTTCCCTGAGGCTCATCAGGTAAGTCTGTTTTGAGTTATTGGAGGAATATCTATACTGCTTTCCGTAGTGGTTGGACTAGTTTACAACTTAATTAGCAGTATATGAGAATTTGTTCCCCAAACCTTCATACTCACCATCATTTGTTATGTGTTTCCTTAATTACTTCTATTCTTATTGGTGTTGGTTAGGAAACTTAATACTGTTTTGATTACTTTATGGCTAAGGCTATTTAACATTCTTCCATGTATCTACTGCACATTTGTATTTCTTTCTTGGAGAATTGTCTATTCATTTGCCCACTTATTAATTGTATTACTTGTTCTTTTACTGTTTAATTTTTTTTTTTTTGGCCAGTCCTGGGGCTTGGACTCAAGGCCTGAGCACTGTCCCTGGCTTATTTTGCTCAAGGCTAGCACTCTGCCACTTGAGTCACAGCACCACTTCTGGCCATTTTCTGTATATGTGGTGCTGGGGAATCGAACCCAGGGCCTCATGTATATGAAGCAGGCACTCTTGCCACTAGGCCATATCCCCAGCGCCCTTACTGTGTAATTTTTGAGCTCTTTGAATTTTTAAAAAATTCTTTCTTTCAACAGTACAAGAAATGTATCCAATGCCTAACGTATGAAACTGTAACATCTCTGTACATCAGTTTGTTAATAAAAATTTGAAAAAAAAATTCTTTCTTTATTTACTTTTTCATTTTCCTTTATTTTTTTAAATTTTTATTATCAAACTGATGTACAGAGAAGTTACAGTTTCATACGTTAGGCATTGGATACATTTCTTCTACTGTTTGTTACCTCGTCCTTCATTCCCCCCTCTACCCACCCCCTTTTCCTTTCCCCCCCCCCCATGAATTGTTCAGTTCATTTACACCAAACAGTTTTGCAAGTATTGCTTTTGTAGATTTGTCTTTTTTTACCCTGTATCTCTCAATTTTCGTATTCCCTTTCAATTTCCTAGTTCTAATATCTGTATACACAGTTTCAAATATACTCAGATAAGATAAAGAGATAGTATAGGTACAACAACAGGAAGAGGATACAAGAAGATCATCAGTAATAGAATCTACAGTTAGACATGGCACGTTGAAAGTAGTTACAACGGTGATATAAAAATTGTTTCCATAACATGAAGTTCATGTCATTTAGCATCATCTTATGTGTTCATAAGGTTATAGTTATTGGGCTCTTGTGAGCCTCTGCTGTGACTTGCCTATTCCTGTGCTAATTATTCCCTATAAGGGAGACCATAGAGTTCATGTTTCTTTGGGTCTGGCTCATTTCACTTAGTATAATTTTTTCCAAGTCCTTCCATTTCCTTACAAATGGGGCAATGTCATTCTTTCTGATAGAGGCATAAAATTCCATTTGTATATGTACATGATCCATTCGTCTACTGAGGAGCATCTGGGTTGGTTCCAGATTCTAGCTATGACAAATTGTGCTGCGATGAACATTGTTGTGCTGGTGGCTTTAGTGTGATTTTGTTTGGGGTCTTTCGGATAGATACCCAAAAGTGGGGCTGCTGGGTCACAGGGGAGCTCTAGGTGTAGCCTTCTGAGGAATTTCCATACCACTTTCCAGAATGGCTGAAGCAGTTTACATTCAAACCAACAATGAAGTAGGGTTCCCTTTTGGCCACATCCCCTCCAACAATTGTTATTGTTAGATTTCTTGATATAGAACATTCTTACTGGGGTGAGATGGAATCTCAATGTTGTTTTGATTTGCATTTCTTTTATGGCCAGTTAATGTAGAGCATTTTTTCATATGTCTCTTGGCCATTCTCATTTCCTCATCAGAGAAGTCTCTTTGTAAGTCTTTAGCCCACTTGATGAGGGGCTATTGGTTCTTTGCGGTTTTGTTTTGGAAGAAGGTAATTTTTTTCGTTCTGCACACATTTTAGATATGAGGCCTTTGTCCACTGTATGGCTGGTAAAGATCTTCGCTCAATCTGTGGGCTTTCTGTTTATCTTGCAAGCTATGTCCTTTGGCCTACAGAAGCTCTGCAGTTTGATGCAGTCCCATTTGTCCAACCTTTCTTTGATTTGTAGCCTTTCTGGGTCTTTGTTCAGGAAGTTCCGTTCTGTGCCAAGGAGCCCAAGTGTTTCTCCTACACCTTCCTTTAGTGTTTTCAGGGTGACTATTTTGATTTCGAGGTCTTTGATCCATTTGGAATTGATTTTGGTGCAGGGTAATATAGAAGGATCTAGTTTTAGTTTGTTGCATGTGTTGAACCAGTTTTGCCAGCACCATCTGGAAAAGAGGCTATCTTTCTTCCATACTATTGTTTTAGCTCCTTTATCAAAGATTAAGTAGGCGTAGTTCTGTGGGTTCATTTCTGGGTCTTCAATTCTGTTCCATTGGTCTTCAGGCTTGTTCCGGTGCCAATACCAAGCTGTTTTCATTACTATAGCTTTATAATACAGATTGAAGTTGGGTATTGTAATTCCTCCAGTACTGTTCTTTCTGCTTAGGATTGTTTTTGCTATTCTGGGTCTTTCATTGTTCCATAGGAATTTCTGGATTGCTTCCTCTATTTCATTAAAAAATGGTGTTGGAATACTAATGGGTATTGCATGGAATTTGTAGATCGCCTTTGGCAATATTGCCATTTTGATTATATTAATCCTTCCAATCCAGGAGAATGGGAGGTTCTCCATTTCCGTAGTTCTGACTTAATTTTGTTTTTCAAGATTTTAAAGTTCTCATCAAAGAGGTCTTTCACTTCTTTGGTTAAGATTATTCCTAGGTATCCAGGAGCATGAGAGGTTTTTCCATTTCCTTAGTTCTTCCTTAATATTGTTTTTTATGTTTTAAAATTTCTCATCATAGAGGTCTTTCACTTCTTTGGTTAAGGGTATTCCTAGGTATTTTATGCTTTTTCAGGCTATTGCAAAAAGAGTTGCTTTCCTGATTTAAGCCTTGGTCTTCGGGTCATTAGCATAGAGAAAGGCCGTTGATTTTGAGGGTTTATTTTATATCCTGCTACTTGGCCAAAGTTTTGAATCAGCACTAGTAGCTTGGAGGTAGAGTCTATGGGGTTCTTTAGGTATAGGATCATGTCATCTGCAAAGAGACAAAGTTTAACTTCATCTTTTCCTATTTGGATCCCCTTTATATTTTCTTCTTGCCTAATTGCTCTGGCTATGAATTCTAGTCCTATGTTGAAGAGCAGGGGAGAGAGTGGACATCCCTGCCTTGTTCCTGATTTTAAAGGGAATGGCTTTAGTTTTTCACCATTTAGAGTTATGCTTGCTGTTGGTTTGTCATAAACTGTCTTGATTATATTCAGGAATGTTCCCTGGAATCCCAGTTTTTCCAGGGCTTGTAGCATAAATGGGTGCTAGATTTTATCGAATGCTTTTTCTGCATCAAGACATAAAACCATGAGGTTCTTTACCTTGCTCCGGTTGATGTGGTGGATTGCATGAATTACCTTGCGTATATTAAACCAACTTTGCATCCCTGGGATGAATCCATTTTGATCGTGTTGTATGATTTTTTTTGAGGACCTGTTAAAGTCGATTGGCCAGAATTTTATTGAGAATTTTTGTGCCTACGTTCATCACGGAAATCGGTCTATAGTCCTCTTTCCGTGATGAGTCCCTGCCTGGTTTTGGGATGAGGGTTATAGTGGCTTCATAGAATGTGTCTGGTAGTGAATGTTCTCTTTCAATTTCATTGAAGAGATTGAGAAATATTAGTGTGAGTTCTGTTTTGAAGGCCTTGTAGAATTCTGCAGTGAATCCGTCTAGACCTGGGCTTTTCTTGGATGGGAGATCATTTATTGCCGTTTCTATTTCAATACTGGATATGGGTCTGTTTAGAAGGTTTAAATCTTCATGGTTGAATTTGAGTATGTGAATTTTTTCTAGGAAATCATCTATTTCTTCCAATTTCTCCAATTTGTTGGCATAAAGGTTTGGAAAATAGTCCCCTATAATTTTCTGAATTTCCATTATTTCTGTGGTGATGTTACCTGTTTCATCTCTTATCTTGTTTATTTTCGTGTGCTTCCTTCGTTTTTTGGTCAGGTTTGCCAGGGGTCTGTCTATCTTGTTGATTTTTTTTGCCAGTTCTGGGCCTTGGATTCAGGGCCTGAGCACTGTCCCTGACTTATTTTTGCTCAAGGCAAGCACTCTACCCCTTGAGCCACAGCCCCACTTCTGGCCGTTTTCTATATATGTGGTGATGGCGAATCGAACCCAGGGCTTCATGTATATGAGGTAAGCACTCTTGCCACTAGGACATATTCCCAGCCCTCTTGTTGATTTTTTCAAAGAACCAACTCTTTGTTTTGTTGATTCTTTCGATAGTTTTTTTCATCTCTAATTGATTTAATTCTGATTTGATTTTAATTATTTGCTTCAGTGTATTGGCTTGGGGTTTGGCTTGTTGTTCCCTTTCAAGGAGCTTAAGGTGCTTCCTTAACTTGTTGAATTGCTGTTTCTCCAGTTTGTTGATGTAGGCACTCAGAGATATAAATTTTCCTCTGAGTACTGCCTTTGCTGTGTCCCAAAGGAGCTGGTACTTTGTGTCCTCATCTTGGTTGTATTCCATATACATTTGAATTTCTGTTTTAATTTCTTCAGTGACCCACTGATGGTTCAGCAGTGTGTTGTTTAGTCTCCATTAACTGTAGGATTTTCTGTGGTGGCTGTTTGAGTTGAGCTCTAATTTTATTCCATTGTGGTCTGAGAGAATGCAGGGAATGTTTTTGATACGTCTGAATTTGTACAGATTTTCTTTGTGCCCTATGCTGTGATCTATTTTGGAGAATGTTCTATGTGCTGCTGAGAAGAATGTTTATTCTGTTGTTGCTTAGTGGAATATTCTGTAGATGTTGGTTAAGTCTAGTTGGTCTATGCTATTGTTTAGTTATTCGGTTTCTTTGTTCAGTTTTTGGCGTGTTGATCTGTCCATAGGTGACAGTGGAGTGTTAAAGTCCCCAATTATCAATGTGTTTCGGTCTATGAGTGTTTTTAGAGTCAGTATTGTTTGTTTGATGAAGTTGGGTGCTTCTGTATTTGGGGTGTATATATTTAGGATGGTTATATCATTCTGTAGGAGAGATCCCTTTATTAGTATGTGGTAACCTTTGTCTCTTCTTACCTTTTTGAATTTGAAGTCAATTTTGTTTGATACTAGGATTGCAACTCCGGCCTGCTTATGGGGGCCATTTGCTTGGTAGATTTGATTGCAGCCTTTCACTTTTAGAAGATGTTTACTTTTGCTGTCTTGATGGCAGAAGAAAGATGGACCTTGATTTTTGATCCAACTTATGAGCCTGTGTAGTTTGGAGAATTAAGTCCATTAATGTTGAGAGTTAGGGGGCTGGGGATATGGCCTAGTGGCAAGAGTGCTTGCCTTGTATACATGAGGCCCTGGGTTCGATTCCCCAGCACCACATATATAGAAAATGGCCAGAGTGGCACTATGGCTCAAGTGGCAGAGTGCTAGCCTTGAGCAAAAAGAAGCCAGGGACAGTGCTCAGGCCCTGCAGTCCAAGGCCCAGGACTGGCCAAAAAAAATAATAATAATAAAAAAAATAATATTGATAGTTAGGATTGAGAGATGATCGTTTGTTCCTTTCATTATCACTATCTTGTAAAAAGCTGTGTCTTCCCATTTCTTGATCTGATATTCTGGTTTACTATTTAGGGTTCATTTCTCTGTCTCTATGGGGTTCTTGATTATTTTCCCTGTATAGTACATATTTGAGGATTTTCTGTAACGCTGGTTTGGTGGAGATATATTGTTTCAGTTTTACCTTACTGTGTTAGACTTTCATTTGACCTTCGGCTATGAATGAGAGTTTAGCTGGGTATAGTATTCTTGGTTGGTAGTTATTTTTATTTAGGCTTTGGCATACCTCATTCTAGGCTCCTGTTGCTTTCAAGGTCTCTGCTGAGAAGTCTGGGGTAATTCTGATTGCTATTCCTTTATATGTGATTGTTTTCTTCTCCCTAACAGCTTTAAGGATTCTTTCCTTGGACTCTATTTATTCCGTTTTGATCACAATGTGTCTGGGTGGTATGTCCTTTTCTATTCTGGTCGGTTTCGGGTTCTAAATGCTTCTTGTATCTGTATAGGCCTATCTTTCTGGATATTTGGAAGTTCTCAGCTAATATTCTGTTAAATAGGTTGCCTATTCCATTAACTTCTTTCTCCAGGTTTTCCTCAATACCTATTAGCATTAAATTGGGCTTCCTGATTGTGTCATGGAGTTCTTGAAGTGATCTGGTTTGTCGATTGGATTGGTTTTGTATTGATTATTGATCTTTCTCCATAGATTCTAAGGAATCTTCAGTTCCTGAGATTCGATCCTGTGCTTCAGTTAGTCGGGATTGTAGGCTAGCTACTTGATTTTGAATCTCTTTTCCTTCTGACTGGTCTTTCCCGCTGATTTTCATGTCATTTCTTAGGTCCTGCATGGACTTCTTTACTTCATTAATTTGGTTTTGAGTGCTGTCTCTCAAATCTTTTAGCTGGCTGGCTATCTGTTTCATTTGACTCTTGAATTTCATTTATCTTTCTATTTGTCAAGGCCATTTAATTGTCTATTACTTTATGGAAGGATTGTTGTATTGATTCAAGCTTTTCATTTATCATATTTATCAGTATACTTTGTAGAGCATTTTGGAGGTTCTCTTAAATGTCTTTGATTGACTGCTCTGCTTCCTGCTTGTTTTGAGTGGGAGATAAGACTCCATTGTTTGCCATCTTTCTTGTGTTTCTTCTGCCCATTTGGATTGGGAATGTCAATCTACAAGCTCCTGTGTGCACTGTTTAAGATCCAAAGCAGCCCTTACCAAGCACTGTTGTGTAAATCTTAGAAGTTCACAATTATATACAGATACCTTGTATACCTGTCCATAAAATTAGATTTGGTGTTCCTAAAGAATACAATTTCAGTATAACAACCAATCCTGAGCCCTGTATCCAGTAGTTACTTATTTACTGTTAGAACCGTATGAGCAATTCTTGTTCTTATATAAAGTTCTTTTTGGACTGGCTTTCTCTATGAACCCCTTTGGTTCACTTGGATTAAGCAGGGATACCCTCTATCCAATAACCAGGAGTCAATGGAATCTGGAGGTCCTGGAAGTATGTCAGGAGGGTGTTAGTGGTAGTAAAGAGATTAGAGTAAAATGTATGCAGTGGGGGATGATGATTTTGGTTTAGTTTCAGTGATGTATAAATGTGGAGCAGAGTAGAATCAGTAGAAAAAACAAGGTAAAAATGATAGACAATGTAGAGTTAGCAGAAAAGAGTGGAGGTGTTATTCAAAGGAAAGTAATTTTTAAAGAAAGAGAATGTAAAGAGAGAAATAAAGAAAAAATACTGGAAGACAGATGTATAAAACAGAAAAAATTATTACAAAAATAAATTAAAAAAAAACAGAAAAATGAACAACCAAAAAAAAAAAAACTTGATAGAACAAACAGGTAAAAATGGAAAAGAAAAAAACCAACGACGTTTCAGAAATGAAAAAATAATATAAACAAAAATAAAAAAGAAAGCTTAAATATGTTTGAGAAAAGAAATGGAGTCTTCCTTGTTTGGGTGGGCTTTCTACAGTCTCTGGTTTCCTTGCAATGTTCTGCAGTCTATTTTGCCGCTTGGCTGGTTTGACTTGCTTTCAGTTCACAGGGGGTGGATCTACTCTGACCCTCCTCCCCTGTTAGTGAAATCCTGGGTCTCTGTGGTTCCCACAGCTTGCAGGGAAGACTTGGGTGTCCTCTGTAGATGGGACGTGAGCAGTCTCGGGAACCGTGACTCCTCCTGTCTGCTGTGGGGCCGCTGCCTTTAACGCCTGGTTTTGAATAGGCTGTGGACTGCGAAGGGTGGGGCACCTCTGGCCTGGTTTCCCCCGCTGAGTTGCTTGCCTGGGGGAGATTCCTCCCTCCTGGGTGGGGCGGCCTCCTGGGCAGCGCTGGGTATGGAATTCAGCTCCATTTTAGGCTGGGAATTGGGCTTCCTCTGTGACGGGACCGTTTATCTGCTTCGGTAACTCTGTTCTCCCATGTGGCTGTTCTGTGCCACCAGTAGCTGCTCTCCACTTTCACTTTTAATTTAGGAATTCCGGCTGGCAAGGCAGGGCACCTCTAGCTAAGCCAAGGCCCAGGACTCGCCTCCTGCCTGGGGTCGTTCTCCGGGGCGGAGCTGGCTCTCACTGGTTGGTCCCTCTTGCCCTTCTCAAAGATGGCTGTTTTGTCCTTGCTTTCCCCAGGCCTGCTTTAGTTCCAGTCTGGTCTGACCCTATGCCAGTGTCAAAGATGGCGCTTTGCTCTGGCAGTGGGGGAAAGGCTACCTCCCAGAAGCTGCTCTGTGGGCACAAGTGAGAATGTCATTCGTGGGGTACTCATGCTTTCTCTGCGATTTCAGCCCGTCCGTGCTCAGCCTGCGATCTGCGTGTGTCCGCTGCAGTCTGGAGGATTTCTCCCTGGTCTCCGTTGTGTGCTTTAGCTGTGCGGAGTGCGGGACGCCACCTGGAGTTCAAATCTGTGTTTTCAGACCAGCAAAGTCGATTTTTCCTTCCTGGCCAGAATCCCTGTACTGTTATAACTTACTTGGGCTGTCTTTCTAGGTGTAAATGTTTCTCTGAGGTGGTAAAACTGCGATATTGGAGGGAGCTCAGCTAGGGCTCTGCTGCTCCTCTGCTGTCTTCCCAGAAGTCTCTAAATTTTTTATTTATTAATTAATTTTTTGTCAAGGTGCTGTGCATGAGAGGTACAGTTACATAATAGGGCAGTGTGTACATTTCTTGTGATATCTTACACCCTCGTTTTTCTTTCCCTTCCCTAGATCAGGTAGGCATATATACAATACCCAGTGTACCAAAAACATATACAGTAACCACGTGGCATATGCCAAAGGAAATTCACCTATAACTTTAAATATAATGTCAACAATAGAGTTTGCTTATCCTTGTCTTATATGATCATACATATATAGCTTTTGAGCTATTGTGATCCACTGAGAGGTCTATTTTAGACCTTTTTATTATGTTTAGTAGTTGTTTGGTTTTAGTTATATAATATAAGGTCGCTGACCCAAACCTGTGGGAAATACCATTTGACAAGAAGTCTTTTGTTTCGCAGACCTCATCTCTAGTGTCCCCCCCCCCACCTTAACAGTCAAATATCAAGGAGACCATGCCCCTTTGTTTTCTGTGTTCTAGGCTTGTCTCGCTCAACATTATTTGTCTCTGAATTTTTTTATGCAATTTTTTTCCTTTCATTCCATAATTGTCTCTTGAGTTTGGTACTTGTTTCTTTGTGTGGTATAGTTTTAAGATGATGATGATGATGATGATGATGATGAAGAAGATTATGATGAAGAAGAAGATGATGATGATGATAAGACATGAACCTAAAAGGAAGACTCTTTAGGAAGGGATGGATGGGCAAAGGAATTTGAAATGGGGATTCTGAGAGGTTAACATGATCAAAGAATTTTATACACACATGCTTGACTGTGATAGAGGTGGGGAAATGCAGAAATGACTACAACTTTATCATATCCCTATTTTTAAATCACTCAGAATTGTCTCACTATCTATATTTATTATTTAATTTCTCCTGTCTCACTGTATAGAAGGTAAGTTTCAGGGCTAGGAATGTGGCTTATTGGTAGAGTGTTTGCCTAGCATAAATAAAGTCCTGGGTTTAATTCCTTAGCACCATATAAACAGAAAAAGCCAGGAGTGGAGCTGTGGCTCAAGAGCTAGAGAGCTAGCCTTGAGCAAAAAGAAGCCAGGGACAGTGCTTAAGCCCTGAGTTCAAGCCCCAGGACTGGCAAAAATAAGGTAAGCTTCAAAAATTCAGGCTCCCTGAATATTTTATGAACTATTTATAAAACTTAACCAAAGTGCCTGCTCATATTGAAGATTAGTAAGTATATCTTCATATGTTTCTGTTGCTTTGCCAAAATTCTTGAGACTGAGTAATTTATAAAGAAAAGAAATTCATTTCTCAGAAGTCCAAGGCCAAAGTAGTAGCAAGTTTGGTTGTGTGGTGATGGCTTCTCTCTGTTTCCAATAATGTGCTTTATTGATGCCTCCTTTAGAGGGGAGGAACAGTACAATTTCACATTTTTGAAAGTGGCAGTTGCCTGGAGCTAGTTTATGCCATCTTTTGAAGCTGATTATCTGTACATCTTTTTTCACATTCACTGACAATAAATTGGTGACTTGTACTTGGTCATGATTGGAGGATTTATCCTATGTGGATTTGCAAATATCACAAATCAGAGCTTTCTTGGACCCCTGTTTTCACTATGAAGTCAGTCATTAATTTTTACTGGCTTGCCATATCACTGGTTTAAACACAGTAAGTTACCCTCTGAAGTCAATAAGGAAATTCAACAGAAGGTATTAGTTCTGATTTTTATATAAGACAAAAATGAATCTAGAACTGAATCAGTACTATTGGCAAGGAGAAGCTCCATTTGTTCAATCCACGTGGGTTACACGTTATAGAGTCTTTGTACTTTTTAATTTATGAGAACTTTTATGCAAACCTTCCAAGACACAAGGGCAATGGTACTCTAAAATGACGTTGAAAATAAATGAGTTCTACTCAGAAGATTAGGACATACATTCATAACAATAACAGGCTTCATAGAAAGCAAAACAATAAGGTAATCCCCAAAGAAGAAACAGCTCTGTTAAAATAGAAAAGAGGAAATAACTTAAAATACATTAGAACACATGAAGACAGGTTCACAGGACAGTTAACAGAGAAATGCATTAAATAAGGCTACAGAATATTTGGCTTATAGTGAACATTAACGTGTTGTTAATTCAAAGTAAATAGATCTTATGTTATTAAAGGTTAACTGGCATTTGAATTAAAAAAAAGAACAGAAGTTCTTTCATTTCCTCTTCATCCTTTCTAATCTCTTCTTCCTAATATTTAATATAATATCTTTACTATAATCTACTGGTGTGAGTATGAAATAGGGGCCAACATCTTTTCTTTGTGAAGAGCCAGATTACAAATAATTTAGACTTTGTGGACCATAAGATTTTTGTTACAACTATTCACACTCTGCAATTGTTAGTGTACAAGCAGCCATAGATAAAACATAAATGAATAAGTTGTGGCTCTGTGCCAGGAAACTCTGTAAAAACAGACAACCTGCAGGATTTGGCATACACAGGCTCTGTCTTGTTGACCCCTGCCTAGACTGCATAGTGTTACTTCTGAATTAGAAAAGCTACTATTGACAGCAATGTTTGGCTACTGAGGTCCAGGAAGAGTTGTGTATCAGAAACCTGTCATCCATACTTGTCTTTGCAGGATCTAATTCCAGACTGACCAAATGTGGAATTTGGTTGTTATTAGCCCTAACAATTTTAGCATGGTTAAAAGTTCTATAGAACATACTCCTAAAACAGCCCCTAAATATACGTTCTCTTCTCAATCTTTCCCACATGATCTTAGGAAAGCATAGATGAAAACGCTTTCAGAAAAATATCAGCAGTTACCTGATTAAAGCATTTTTTCTAAGAAAACTATTTATTAAATTAAAAACAGGAAATCAGCTGCATCCCCCAAACTGTATTATTCACAAAAAGCCTCTACTTTGCCATCTTTCCCCACTTCTACTTCAAAATTTTGATTATTCAAAATGTACCTATGTAATTGCACTTAAAAGACCTAGAACCACAGGGTAGAGGTTAAAATGAGGGAAATAAAATATAACCTTCTTAGAGTTTCAAACAGTGATATGTTCCTCATATGACAGGTGTGGCTGCCAAGCATCAAGCATTGAGTAGAATCAACTACTTCTTATATGTCAGAGTTTTCAGACATATTTCCTACAATATTGTCAATGTTGACTTTTTTTCATGATGGAGGACCCAGCATGTCTCTTTCTATTACCCTGCATCTGAAGCAGTGATTCCTAAGGAGATGACAACAAGGAGATTATTAAAATTATCTGGAGAGTTTTCACTGCCAAAAGTTTGACATTCCCTCTAAAATGTCATCATTCCCTCCCCGAGGAATTGCTTCAGTAAGCAATTATTACTGATTGGAATGTGGTTTACCAGTATGTTGGGGAAGAAAAAAATGGTTAAAAACTGCTGATGGGAAATAGCTAGATAAACAAAATAAAATGTGAACATAAATGATAGAAGACAAGACATTAGCCTCATCCACAGTAGTCAGAGAAACCTTTAGTGACTTCATTAAATAATTAAGATCCAATGAATGCACTAAATCTCTAGTTCATTTACTCTCATATTTTGAATTATTGTCATAAAAAGGTGAAAAAAGCAAGCATGACAACCATTATAATATTCTGGGAAGACAATTGGGACATTTTAGAAGCATAGATAATTATGATTATTCCAGTAATGCTCTGTTAAATTAATCTATACTCTATTAAGTTAAAAATATTCCTTTTCTAATGCATTTTGATTTGTTCAACCGTGTCCACTGTTCACAAGGCATCTGTGAGGGGAAATAAGGTATATGTGCAAAAGATACAATATAGAAGGCAATAAGTCCCCTAAAATAAGTAAATACACAATACCAGGAACATTTATTCAGACTTTTCAAAAATTTTCCCCCAAGCAGTAAAGCAGTTACTGGTGCCTTGGGATAAATTAGATGCTGATTTTTAAAATTACTGATGATATTTTTATTTATTTTCTTTCTTTTGTTTTAATTTTTTAATGTTTTGTTGTTATTTAAAAAACATGTCCTTTAGCCCTTTCAGTATGATTTCATTCTTTTTTTTGCCTGTCGTGGGCCTTGGATTCAGGACCTGAGCACTGTCCCTGGCTTCTTTTTGCTCAAGGCTAGCACTCTACCACTTGAGCCACATTGCCACTTCTGGCCATTTTCTATATATGTGTTGCTGGGGAATTGAACCCAGGGCTTCATGTATACAAGGCAAGCACTCTTGCCACTAGGTCATATTCCCAGCCCTCAGTATAACTTCAATAGTTTCCCTCCCCCTTTCTCTTTCCCTTCCTTCCTCCCTCCCTTCTGCACCTTCTTGCTTTCTCTTTCATACACTCTTTTCTCATTTTTTAGATTATTGGGAACAAGGTCTTGTTATAAAACCTGACCAGGCTGCAACTTGAAAGTGGTCCAGACTAGTCTTGAACTAGCAATCCTCCTGCCTCAGGCTCCCAAGTACTGGCATTGCAATACATACCATCATGCAGAATCTCAATAGTTTATTTTAAATGTAAACTAATTGCATCTCAGAGCTAAATATTTCTCCATTGGAGTATCATCCCTATAAGACAGTTGAAATCACTTTGAGGAAAAGAGATTATCCTGTTTTACTTCATTTAAGTGTTTCCAGCCATTAATCTGCTACCTAATATCTTCATGGCAAAAATTGTTTGCAGCTTTGGAGGACAGTTAGGAAGAACCTCTGTTCCTCAGCTAGTATTTGGGACTCAAGTGAGAGATTAGTTCAGAGCTTAGTAACCCCCCACCCACCCACCCAGCTGACTTGGTAGTTGGCAGCTGCTAGGTTGGAGGTGGGAAACTCAGTGCCCGCTAAGCTGGTTTCTACTTCAAGTGCCTGCACGTCTGAGGCTGAGTATGAAGCTTCCAGCATGGCTGGAGTTAATTCCCATTAGATTGGACTCCGCCCCTCTCTCCCAAAGGTAAAGCAAGGTTTTCAGGCATCATTGCAAAGAGCAGCTGGGATTCCCATCCCTGTCTGACAAGCTGTGAGGAGAAGTCGTTTCTCAGTGCTTAATCTGAAGAGAGGAAACAAGTCAGTCAGCCTACGTGGTCAGAAGGTAAATATACAACTTGGGCCAAATGCAATTGAAGCAGCTGGATAAGAAACTGCCTTAGTGTCTCCTTCCTCAGCCCTTCTTCCCTGTTCCTTTCTCAGGCTTCCTGTCCTTTCATGTCAAAGCTCAGAGAAGCTGTTTTCTTCCCAAGGGCAGCTTGATGTGTTTTTACTTGCTCATAGACTGTTGTTTGTACAGAGGCCGAGAGGCATTAAGAGCTGGATTCTTAGTTCATATTGACAAGGCTTGAGGACCTAAGAAGGGTTAAGGGCTAGCTGCTTTCCCCAGAAGACTTGGTAACTTGAGGAGAGGAAGTGCAAAAGTCTCTGGGAGTGGAAGGAGGGATTCTGTTTTAACTTGTTCGTAAGAGTAAAAATGGATCCAGTTTCCAATGTGGTAGGTCGATTTCACAGATTCGCCAAAATTGGAGTTATGGGGCTGAAATGGGTGACAGAATTAAACTGAAATGCAGATGTTGAGGCTGAGACCAGTAGGGCTGGAAATAAAAGATGACATTCACTTAGTATTTATAAGTTCCTACTATGTGTCAGGCAGGATGATTTCCAGAAAGACCTGAAACATGTTAACTATAAACCCATTCTTGCAAAGAATGCCTGTCAGGTACTTTCATTTTGTGGTGGGAACCTAAAATCTTAAAGAAGCATAGGAATAAAGAGATGTCACTGCTAGTGGTTGAAAGGTGAAAGGAGTGAGTTGTGTTGCACTTCATGGGTGACTTCAAGTCTTTTCTATTACTTATATTTAAAAAACCCAAACCTTCTTTAATAGAAAGAGGATGAATTGATGTCTAGCCTGTGTTAAGTACAGCACAAATGTTATTTAAGTTGAATTTTGTGCACAGTCATCTCCATTTTATAAAAGCAACCAAAATGCATCACCTTTAAGGCTCAGACCTCTGTAATCTGTATCAGGTTTGATAACAATATTTTGGACTCCATTCTACTAAACGCTGTTTTCTTAATTGTATGTCCTGATTAGAATCAACTGAGGAATTAAAAACTATGCAAATTCCTGTAAATTTTTCAGTAAATATAAGAAGATGAGCCCTAATTTTAGACAAGCATCTTAGGTGATTCTGATAGACACCACTCAGAGCCCTCAATTGATGAAACACTGTAGATGTACCTAGATCCCAAATCATGGTTGGAGAAGCATTCAGCCTACCTTTTTCCCATATTGGCTAGATCCACTCAAAGGAGCTGGTAAACTGTGGTGTCATGTTATTCCCAACTGAAGCCCTGAGGTTAGAGGGCTGATTGAGCAACAGCAGCAGAGGAGAAGTTATGAGGTAAGGGTGTGGGACATGCTCTACCAGTTGTATTGTTTATGAGGCTTACCTACATCTTGCCAGAGTGACCAGCAAGATGTAGTTTCTAACTAGTTAAGGCTGTGCAATTGGATTTTTAGGTAACTAATCACTGATGATGGAGCACATAGGTTCCATGTCCAGCCAGAGTGAACACTAGGCTACAGATCCAAAGTTGGAAAAGCATAAGACACATAGGAGTTGGGTGAACAGCATTTTGAATTAGGAGACAAGCTCATAGGAAATCATTTCAGTTTCCACACTTCCAATGCCAAGCTTTGGAGAAAGAAATTTAGAGGTTCTTTTCATGAGCTTTTCATGTTTGGGAATGCCACCTATATTATTTAGAGTTGACCATTTCAATTTTTGATTGCTCTGTTGGTCCTCTTTCTGACTTACTTTCTGACTTCCTGGCTTTTACACTTCTACTCACTTATGAACATCTTCACCTGAAGATGATGAGATGCAAGTAAATGGACTATCTACATAACCCAACAACAGCTAATTTTTCTTATTTTCTTTTCCCATAAAAAAGAGGAAGGAAAGAGGGAAAGGTCCTAGAATGAGGTTCGGTAAGCTTGAAAGCTGAGGACAAAAGTGAGATCTTAGGTTCACCAAGAAACAAATGGAAAACAAATCTCTTTGAGTGAATTCATCATGAGACGATTTCAGGAACAGGAGAACTTGGAAGCAACGTTTATTATGGAGATATATAGAGGAGGAAAAACTTTTTTAAGCGACACAGGTGACAGAAAATATGATGAGGGGTGTTTAGGATATGGTAGGAAAAATTTCAGGGCTATGTGTGCAACAGATATCTGCAAAGAGTAGGCTGTTTAAATAAGCTTGAAGAAGAGGTAATGTTGGTCAAAGGCATTTCTCTGTAGCAGGACTTTATGTACTAGGATCATACACCTGCATGACTTGCTCATTTCCTAGGCAAGTCTCCACACTAGTAAGGTGTATTTCTAACAGTTTTGGCAAGTAAGCAATGTATACTGTCTAGAGGCATGACGAGAAAAGCCTGTTAACATTTTTTTGCCAACACTGGTGGCAATAAATTTGTTGTTCAGAAACAAGTTCTAAACAAGGACTATTGTAGCCACATTTTCCTCAGCAGCTATATGTCAGTGATTCCATTTTAAACCAATTCTTGTTTTTATTGTTATCTCACCAATTATTTTTCCTGGACTCTGTTGACCTTGATAAAGGAGTGTTATTTCCTTAACTCAAGTTGTACAACAAGCTCTAGAGGGAAGAAAAGAAGACTGGGATTGAGATGAGTTAGAGAAAGGAGTTGATGTATTTTCTTCCACTAAGAAAAATATAAGAAAAAAGTGTCCCAGCTTTATTGAAACTATGTATTCAGATGTGAGAGGGAGCAAGTGAGAACAAAGATTAAATACTTGGCAGTGGGACACCAGAGGGGTAGAGAGACAATGCTTATTTGGGGGGAAAAAAGAGGATAAAGGTAGCCTGCCAGCAACCTGAGATGATAATAGGCCCTTAACTGGAGGACAGTAATCAGATGTTCTATATTCCCTCTGAGGACTCAGCCAAAAGACCCTAGCATTAAATTGCAGCAGAAAAGATTCATAAATGAATAAAATAAGTGATTTGTTGACAGTAAGAGTTATAAAGTTACTGAGAAAAATTATAGACTTTCCTTCCAAGGATTTCTTTAAAAGTACGAAAGATAAGCAGGGCAATGGGTGGTTCAGGCCTGATATCCTAGCTACTCAGGAGGCTGAGAACTGAGAATCATGATTCAAAGCCAGCCTAGGCAGGAAAGTCATGACACTCTTATCTCCAACTAACCACCAAAAAAGCTGGAAGTAGAGCTATAGCTCAAGCTGTAGTGTCAGCCATTAACAAATAAAAGCTCAGGGACAGGCCCTAAACTCCAAGTTCAAGCCCTAGGACTAGCACCAAAAAATGTAGTAGAGATAACTATTTGATATGTATGGCTTAGGAAGGCTTCTTGTGCCCTATAGGGTTTAAATATATGTCTGTGAGCATGAGGATAGTGAATGAAAAGCAGACTTCTTACTTTCACCCTGGTTATTACAACTTTCTGAGTATATTCGGTAAATCTCATACAACTCTTCTCATGTGAGTCACTTATTAGGCAAACTAAGAGATGAAAGATTATGAAATATCTAAAAAGGGAGACAAAAATACAATCTCAACAACTGGTTACTATACCATTCTGCAGGAACACTGTGGCAATTTTTTGGTTTCCAAAAGCCAGTGTGACTATTTGGACAGAGAAACAAAATGATTGCATGTAAGAAGCATGCAAAAGGATTTTTGGATAGAACCCATTGTAGCATTGTTTATGTTTTTATTGTTGTAAACACAAAGAGAGTTAAATAATTTTGGGGAATGATCTTTGATTATTTTGGAGCACAATCACAAAAGGAATTTCTCCATTGCAAGTGACAATATGAAAAGAATATACTGCCCTGTCCAGAACATATGAATGGGTAGTAGTGTATGTATAAAGACTCCATATGTGCTGCTGCTTTCTCTGTGTAACCATAGAAGAAACTGGGCTCCGAGTCATTGTAGGTCCAGGAAATACTTAGAAATTGAATTTCAGAATTCTATTCCTTGATCTCATAGAGTCAAGCTTATGATACAGAAAGGTTTATATTCAATGTATACACTTTGAATTGGGGAGGGTTTACTTCTGCACTGTTGACATCCATGGTCACCTTTAACTTTAATGTTATTTGAATCCTGGAGCGAATATGAGAGAATTAACTGTGACTGTCATTCTCATGGATGGTGCCAGCTCCCAACATCACTAGTCCTAAATAGAGGGAACATCTCTTCTTAGGTTTGGAACTTTTACGATTTTGTTTCTGAAGGTCCCACATCCCAGAAAAATGCTGAATCCTAGGCAAACTGGTATAGCTTCTCAACCTTGTCCTAAATGAAATAGGGCAACAAATTTTCCTAACATTGAAAGTACTTAATTAAAATTGTGAAATGCCAACTTGCCTATAGCTAAACAAATTTATCTGAATTTAGAGATTCTGTTTTCCTACATGTTAGCTTCAGAATGCCACTTTGAAGATGAAATTATGGTGGCAATGACTAATAGTATCAGAGTTTATCCATTGGCTTTATTCATCTCAGATAATATCAGCCTTTTATCAGAATCCCTATCCTTTATTCCTACTGTAGTCTTGGTACTACTTACTGAAATAGTCTCTTCCTCTGCCTTATAGACTCTGAACCTCCTATTGAGTGTCATGATAGACATTTTGATGTCAACATAATGGTGTGGATGTGGCTTAGTACATACAAGATGGGGGTTAGTGAGGTTAAAGGTTAGTACACACTATACATGCTGAGCTTGAAACATCTCATGCTCTTGTTTTATGGCTTTATACAGTATGTCTGAAGAAATGAGCCATCCTCTTACCTTCATTTTTTTCCCATCCACAAACATTTTCTTTGAATTCTAGATGAGAAACCATGGAAAACATTTCATTGTAATACTATCTGGGTGATGACATAATAGTTGTAGTATAAGGCTACAAGAATGCTACCAAAGAACAAGTGGGGAACAATGGCTCTGACATTGATCCACTACATATACATGGAAATGTTACTTGGCTTTCTGACTCTAATCTATGTACTTGTAGTTTGGGTAGTAATATCTTTCTTACATACCATGAGGAGATTATTAGCCTGAATACATCAAATAATGGAAGGAATTGTGAAGATCCAGCCAGTAGCTGATTGCTAGCTTTGTATTTTATTTTACTTTATTTTTACCTCTCTTCCTCTGGCCTGGGATTCTTCATTTGGAAACGAGCCTGTAACAGAAGGCTGCTTGTGCTTTTCATAATCTTACACAGTCCAATATAACAAGCAGAAGCATTACCTCATTGTGGCTAAGCATAACTGCTTTCTAACAGCAATTACTCAAAACTGGTTCTACTTTCCCCCATCTTGGCCTTCAATCTCTCACCACATATTTCTATCATTCCCAGGGGGCCAGCTCAGAGCACTTTCTTCCCAGACCCTAACATTCCAAAGTAAGCACCTGCAATTTACAACCTCTGCTCCCATCCTGAACAAAACATATAGTTCAAAATGCACATGTATCAAGAGGGGAATTGTGGTGGAGTGAATAAAAAAAAGAACATTATACTAAAAATCAAATAACTGGGTTCTGGTTTGGCCAATTTGCCTCACTAAGCATTTACCCTTGGGCAAAACACTTCCTCTCCGTTTTCCCACCTGTAAAGTGATTGAGAATTGGGGGTAGCATTGTGTTGTAGTTAAGAACTGGACTAAGAATCTGAAGATTAGGTTTCTGGTTGTGGTATTGCTTCTTGGTAACTGTGACTGGGGAAAATCATTTCCTCTTTGACTGGGCCAAACTGCCCCATATGTAAAACAAGAAGGTTGGATTAGGTGATTCATTAAATCCCGGCCAGTCTAGAAACTGGATGATTCTATGAAATGGATTCATTAAATAAACATGAGTCCTACTGACTGTTCTGCATCAGATACTGTTTGATGATGTTTGTATGAGCCCTCATTGGTGAGACCCTGACAATCTATATAATTGCAGCTTGTTCCTGTTAGTGTCCCAGTTGGCACTATGGTGGCCTCATAAAGCTAGTTCCTGCACTTACCGTACTTTGGATTCTCCCCAACATCATTGCCTATAACTTGAAGCAACAACGATAAATCATGGAGAAATCTCTGAAACCCCCACCATCTCTGCCTGCTGGAAACATTCACAGTGCTGTCATCAAGATGCAGTATGGTCTCTAGATATCCTAGTAGAGGACCTGGCCAGAATGCAATGGCTTATTAATGGATTGGGAGAGAAGTGGTTGATTTTTGACCGAGGGGTCTGTAAAAAGCATTTGTGTGCTGGGCTGAGAAGACAAGATCTGAATAGTCTTTTAGCATGTTGAATTGTATATTACTTTTTCCAAAAGGGTGCTTGAAAACTCTGTAGTGCTATATGTTCCTGCTACAAGGTTGAGAGATGCCTGATCATTTGTTTTTGAGCCATGAGAACCTATCTTAAGTTGATCCATAGAAGGACTTGTAAGCTTTTCTTGACTGCTGGTTAACTGCCACTGGTTGGAAACTTGCCTCCCATTTTGAATGCAGGAGAAATGATGTCTCTCAGTGGTAGATAGAATGTGCAAACAAACTAGATATCATTTATTTTGACCTACCCATTTCAATTTGGATGACATATCCCAGAGAAAAACCCACAGTAACACAATGTAGAACATCCTATCTAAGTCAAATGGAAACTTTCTGTAACACAATGATGTGTTCTACTGCTTTCTTATCCCTTATATAGAGACAAGCCCATGACTTGTCTTCTTTTCTCCATCAGTTATGAAAACAATTTTGCTCCTCACTTTTCCAAGGTATTGCCTTCTTGTAGGCCTCCAGGCTGAAAAAGTTGTTTAGATGGAATCCTTAAAGTCTTCTGGGGCAGAATTACTTTCATTCAGACTCTTTCCCACCACTGGCCCATGTTGTCTCAAGAGTTAGAAGCTGGCTTGTCAGGCTGTATTTAGATTGACAAAGTAGTCATTAATTCAGTTCTGTGATTCTTTTATTGCAGCCTAGTGACTCTGAACCTAGATCTCTAAACCAGACAGAAGAATGGTGAAAAGCAGAATACTACCAAGACCCAAATGATCTTTGAGAGAATAATGTTATCCAGAAGTAAGTGCCAAGTGGCACATAATTGATCTTCAGGATTTGCCAACCAGATGAATGATAGTACGTCGGTGCCTACATGGTAACTTCTTACATTAAGTCCTCTGAACCAACTCATCTCCATATCCCTACAGAGAAGCCTGTCACCATGCGAAGCAGCCTGACCCTGGTGGGAACTCTCTGGGCCTTCCTGTCACTTATTACTGCTGTGGCCAGTTCTGCCAGTTACTTTTTGCCTTACTGGCTCTTTGGGTCACAGCTAGGGAAGCCAGTGTCCTTCAGCACATTCCGTAGGTGCAACTACCCTGTGAGGGGAGAAGGGCCCAATCTGATCATGGTGGAAGAATGTGGGCGCTATGCCAGCTTCAGTGCCATCCCAAGCCTAGCCTGGCAAATGTGCACAGTGGTGACAGGTGCTGGCTGTGCTCTACTACTCCTGGTGGCACTGGCTGCTGTTCTGGGCTGCTGCATGGAAGAACTCATCTCCAGAATGATGGGACGTTGCATGGGAGCAGCACAATTTGTGGGAGGTAAGATAATGTCGATGGGATGGACTAAATTGGGAGATTTGGAGTAGGAGCGCAGGTGAGGAATATATCCTTATGGGAAAATATACTTTCTCTCCTTGCACTCTAACTGTAACTACAAAAATGGGGAATTTTCTGAAATTCCTAGTCTGACTTTCCAAAGTGCATCCTATAGTAGTGTTTATTCAGAGCAAAATAAGCTAGCAGGCAGAGTTGATACATTTTGTTTAAACTCAATTTTGCCATCTAAAGTTATCTATTTAAGAACATTATCCAAAAAATTATATCATTATTCCAAAACAGAAGAGAGCAGAATAGCAGTCACTGGAGGTGTGGAGAATAAGGCAGGAGTGAGACAAAAAAAAGTTCAATATTTGGCATCAAAATACAGTTAGGTAGAATAAATTCTGGTATGTTAGAATACTGTAGAAAAATTAGACTCAATAGTAATTAGTTATGTACTTTTTAAATTTTAAACTGGAACTAGAAGAACTTGAAGGACCCCAAGATACTGAAATGATAAGTGTTTAAGATGATGGAAATACTCGTTACTCTTATTTGATTATTATACATTATACACATGGATTTTATTACCACAGTGTATCCCATAATATGTATAATTACTATGTGTCAATTAAAAACAAACAAAACAAAATACCCTCCTCGTTAAAGAGTTCACAATTTGGCATAATTCACTGTAATAAAACAATTATCAATGCAAAATAATAAAAAAGAATGTCATCCAGTTCTGCCTTCAGGTGCCAGCAGTATGTATTCTAGTGCTATTGCTCCCATATAAGCTCTATCCCAAGAGCCTTGATCTGTGGCAGTTTCCTTAAAAGACAGTCATCTGATAAGTACATGAATACAGATGTAGGAAATACATCTGTAACTGTAAAATTCTGGGTACCAAAGGATATTATAGATAACTGCTTATTTGGCCTTATTTGGCCTAATCTTTATCTTTCAGTGATTAAGTAACTCTACCCATATTTCTTTTTTTTTTCTACCCATATTTCTTGTGACCCTGATCTACCCTACTGGTTCTTTTCCTGATTCATCTTCCCTTAATTATAGTGCAGCCAGCTTGGGGTGCTAGCAGTCTGGCTATGGGCTAGGGAAGAACAAAACTAGAATGCTATGGGAAGATAATGTGGACAGTTAAATTGGAACTGTCCAAAAAGAAAAAAAAATAAATTGGGCAGACAAGCAAATGAATATGTGAATATTTGTGGTATTTTATATACCTATGTGGGGCAATGGGAAAATGCTGATAGAAGCTCCTGAAAATTGTTGTTATAGTTTTAGAATTATCATGTATTTCATTCACGCTATCATTTTCCTTAGCATCAGCATGTGAGTGAGTGCAGTCATGAAACTTGGATTCCACTTCTGTCTCATTCTCCATGTTTCCCTGTGGCTGTTGTAGGCAAATAATATGACCTTTTTGTGTTTCATATCACTTAAATTTGTTCCTGGGAAGTGCAGTTAGATAATCTGTTTTCTTTCTTCTGTCCAGTGACTGCATCCAGGTAGTGCTAGAGTGAGATTAACTTAAACAGTGAAGTTCTCAACTAGAGGTGGTTATGTATTCTTCTCCCTACTCCAGAGGGCAGTTGGTAACATTTGTAGACACCTTGATTATCAGCCTGTGAAGAGAGTGCTACTGATATCCAGTGTGTAAAAATAAAAGAGTTCACAACTTATCCTACAAAATTTATTGGCACAGGAAGAAGACACCCTTTCATTCACCATAAAAGTATGCAGTCCAAAATGCCAATAGTGCCAAGACAGAAAACCTGGGCTATAATAACACAGTCTCCTGGCCCATTATAGACACTTGAAAGCTGTGTTGTTACAATTCTAGCCTCCCTCACCTCAGAATTTTTCTGCTGTAGATTCTAATGATTTCCTAGCCACACTGAACAGCACAGTTAGATTAATTTCTCCTTGAAACCATAGTACCAAACAGGATGCTAACACTGTTTTAAGCCAAAGATTTTATTTCTCTTTGGGAGTTCCATCAGTATCACAAATGAGCTTTAGGATTACTTATTGCCTGGATGTATAGCAATTGTAAGGATACATTATTTTAGGAAGTGACACTTGAGTGACATCAAAGAGAAATGGTTCTCACAATTTGTAGGTAGAGCACTAGGGCCCAGTTCAATCCCTGATGCAGAGAAAGTGTTCATTAATTGTAGAAAGAAGGAAATGAAAGAAGGAAGGAAGGCAAGAAGGCAGGAAGGAAGGAAGGAAAGGAAGGAAGGAAAGAAGCATTATCTAATGTATGTTTGTGTAAGTTGTGCTTGTGAGACCTGGGTTAGTTCACATGCTTTTGTTTAATTTTCAAACTTCCACACAGATATATCAGCCTCATCAACCATGGTATGGTTTGATAGGGGAGAGAGCATACCCATCTCTAAGAGTTTCTAGTAAAGAGTGGGGAGGGGTCTAAGCGGTCATCAGGACAGAAGAATAACAACAGCTTCAATCAGACTCCCACTTCTAGCTTGCTTTCTCTGTGAGACTTGGCTAACAAAACCTATTAGTTCCCTCATGTGACACATTTTACACCTAGAAACTCAAAGAAAATCATAGAGGCAAGATGTGACAGGGTAATGAGATGAGGATTTGGACACTCCCAGGATGAATGGAACCAAACTTTGGCTTAGTGGCAGGCATTTTACACACACACACACACATGAATACTATTTCAGTCTCATATGATTTAGTCATCCTATATTCCCTAAGACTCTTTACTCAGAAGGTTATCATCATAGTGTTTCCATTTAGATGAGTGCCTTTGAAGTTCAAGAAAAATGTCCTTTGGTGGTAATCTTAGTTCAAGACCCAAGGGGACATTGCCAGGTCTATTCTGAGGCAGGAGAATGCTATTAGGATAGATTGCTAGACCGCTGCAGCATCCCCATATGTAAGCAGCTAACTCACAGCCATTCCTGACTCCATATTAGGAACCAGTGGCTGTCAAAATTTAACAGTTGTGAAAGAATGGTGGAGCACTTGATTGCACCATATTTAATAGGTGCACCTTGGCATAAAACCATTACCTATGGTTCATTGGAGATCTTGGGTTTGACCTTAGAGATGGGCTCTTCCAGTGACAGGAAGTCAAACCTGGACAGTGTTTGGAGCATCTTGAATAAAAGACACACAAGAAAAGAATGGTGGGGGTTAAGTTTGCTTGCTGTTCAGCTAAGGGGAATTGATTTTGTTGCTCCAGGCCTGGCTGCTTCTCAGCAGCCAGAGCATTAACTGAAATACATCAGAGGAGGAACCAATTTGTTTCAGGTCTGGATTATCTCTGCCAAACCCCAAACCACTGAAGAGATGGAGTATCCATTAAGAACTACCTCCTCCCTCTCCTGACTTTCATTCTCCGGTCTGGCAGCTGCCCACAGAGATGAGTGGTGGGAAGTGGGAGAGACAGGAAGAAATAAAGAGCTGCTGGCCTGAGTCATACTCAGTAAGGTGACCTGATGGGGCCCCTGGGTCCTATTTGCTCCACCTGCAGCTGGTCCATCTGGACAAGCCTAGGGTCCAGAGAGCCTTCCACTGGGACATTTATGCCCTTCTCCAACTGGGGAAGGAAACATCTGGCCAAGAGATTATTTCAACCCTAGGGATGCTGAAGTTTCCAACCAGCTGGCCCCCAGTCCATGAGAACATAGTCATTATTCACATTCCCCTGTATACACATATGCAAGATGATTGTGAATTATCCTCTACCTTCAATGAGATCTAAACAAAGAGGAAATACGTGAGAAATAAACATAAGAAACTTCTTGTCAGGAAGGAAAACAGAAGATCTTGGCTCAGGTTACTTGGTGGATGCCAAGAATTATTCTGGAACAGAGAATGTATCAGAATTACCTGGAGTGCTTAGAAGAATGTGAACTCCCCAACTCTCCAGTATCTGTTTCCATTTTCATGCATACAGCAACAGGTGGAAGGCTGCATATTTCCCCAAATATCCCCAGTGCCTCTCATGTACATATGATATCCACTTTCCCCAAGCCAAGAGTCACTACCCTGGACATGGTTTATGGTTTGTTAAGAGGAAAGAGTTGAACATGTCCAAACTGGAAACAATTCTTTTCTCTATGTAAGGTTCTGACACTCCATGTTTCAAGCTGAAGCAAAATTGCCACTACAGATAAATAACTGAGAACTTGACTTTTTGAATGGTGCTACCTTTCTAAAATCTATTATCTTTCAGTACATATACACAGGGCATGTAATGATAAAATCAAGGCAATTAGCTTTTCTGCATTTCACTCATTTATTATTTCTGTGGAATGAGAACATTGAAAATACACTTTTCTAGCTATTTTGAAGAACAAAAAAAATCATTGTCATTACAGTTCTTAACAATAGTCAGTTTCCTGTGTAATACAGAGCTGAACTTATTCCTTCTGTTTAGATTTAACTCTGTACACATTTTGTTTGGCCATTTAAAGAAAATCACTCATCAGTTGTAGAGCATCTGACTGTTTTTTTATTAATTGGGCTGTTTGTTTTCTAGACTTCAACTTTCTGAGCTCGTACATATTAAACCCTTGTTCAATGTGTGGCTGCCCAATATTTTATTATATTCTGTTGGCTGTATCTTTATGCTACTGCCAACCAGAAACTGATTCTCTTTGATTGTTGCAGTAACTGTGAAAGCTAGAGTATCATTATTAGTTCCATTCTAAAAATGACAAAATTGAAAGCAGAGATCAAAGAACTTACCTGAAGTCATGAAACCTCTAGGTGGCATTGTTGGAATTTGAACTTAGATCTTGGCTCATCCTGCAATCCATTTTCTGAAGGCATCATGTTGTATCATCTCTCCAGATCTAATGCCTGCAAAATTCTCAATGTCTGTTAGAGATATTATTAACAAAAGATAGCCAGGCCAGGATAATTGTTTTTAAAAACAAACAAACAGATTCTCTAAGGGTTGAGGATCTCCGAGTCGTAAGAAAAGTGTTCCTAGTGACTGGTCAAACAATCATTTTCCTGTCAGAATCTCAATAAACATGCCTGTAAAGGGAAGGGTTAGAATAATCTCCAAAGGCCTCTTACTCTCTAAGGTTCTAGGACTATCAGATATTTAATTTTCAAGCCAAGCTGGAGAAGTCTCTACAGAACCTTTCACCTTAGGACTGTATGGGCAAAGACAATCTGTTATGTAGGCAAGGAATACCCTGAAATAGATACATTTATGAGTATTTATTATAAATCAGGTACTAAGGATACAGATAACTATGGCCCCTATCTACAATGAGATCACATCCATAAGGAAAATAGATGACAGGTATTTTGAAAAATTATGTCACAGAATGGTTAGTAACTGGAGTAAGCAGAGTATGCTATGGCATCAGAGAGAAGCATACACTTTAGTCTGGGGACAGTGGTGGTGAGGGAATGGCTTCTAGAGGAGGAGAGATTCTTTGCCCTGATCTAAGCAAGATGAGTTCTAATGAGAAAGGGGGCTGAAGGAGGGAGGGTTCCCCTCTTCTGCCAAGAAAGGCATTTGGCCAGCACAAATTCTTGCTTGAGAAGTCAGAGTTTTTGCCAATCCCAGGGATCTGAATGTGAAGGTTGGAAAGCAAAGCCTATGTTATTCTGTAATTCTGTATTCTTTCATGCCTAGCCTGTATGGGAACCTCTGTCTCCATTATCTCTACCAACCAAGGGTATAAATGAGGCCAGAATTTCCAGTTTTTTGTTTAACATATTTTGTGCACTCTGGGCTATAGCCTCTTCCCATCATAGGATTTCAGTTTCTTTATGGGATAAAACAGGTATTGTTCTATTGTCACTGAGCAAATTCCCAGTTCTAGAAAGGTCTTCAAGGGACTAGTTTCATATTTCATATCCTGAGAGGCTACAAGGCAGACAAGAATGCTTTCTTTTTTTTTTTTTTTGCCAGTCCTGGGCCTTGGACTCAGGGCCTGAGCACTGTCCCTGGCTTCTTTTTGCTCAAGGCTGGCACTCGGCCACTTAAGCCACAGCGCCACTTCTGGCCGTTTTTCTATATATGTGGTGCTGAGGAATCGAACCCAGGGCTTCATGTATATGAGACAAGCACTCTTGCCACTAGGCCATATTCCCAGCCCAAGAATGCTTTCTAATTTTAAAATTTCCACTGAAGGGAATTTGTAACTTTTTTGTAGTTATTCTTTTAGTTTCCAAATCTTTGTTACTGTCACTAAATTCCAATTTAAAATTTTCTTGGTATTCTGAATGTCATTGTCTTTTGTGGTCTCAATGGGTAATGAGAAAAAGCTTCTTGCCATATGGCAGGCAAGCAAGGAGGCCAAATTAAGTACTTCTCTCTAAATAGTGCATCTGATGGCAAAGTGGGCTTATGAGCTTCTTAGGAATGCAAGTGAAGTGGGCAGTAATTGCCCAGTTGATTTTCAGAGCTCTGGATTCCACAAACATGCCCTACTGTCCAAGCACCTACTCTGGGATAGTTCTTACCCATTACTTCCTGCACCCACATTCATGGCAGATGTCCCTTCCATGTCCTTCGATGAGGCACCTTAGTACAATAGTCTTACAATCAAATTTCACTTTTTCATTGCAAATAGCAGAGACTTACTTGAGTTGTCCCAATGAAGACAAAAGGAATTGTTTTCCAATTTTAAAAATGGAAATTTGAATTCCATCACAAAGGAGCAGCTTCTCTTTTGTTCTAGCTCTTTCATGGATAGTAAGCAGACTTTGCTTATAGTGTGTCTGTGTCTTGTCATTTTTCTACTTCAGTCTCTCCCTTCTGCCAATCATTTTGCTCATCAAAACTGATGTTCACTTGTTACTGGGATTAAACTTGGCTAAAGCTTGACAAAGACAGTATTCTAACTTTGTTTTTAAGCATCTTAGTTATCTGTTATTTAAGTCAGCAAATCTCTCTGACTCTCCATCTCTGTCTCTCTCTCTGCTTGTGTTTTTGTGATAGTGTCTCAATCCTTCTGATAAGTTTCTCAGGATCTAGGATGATGGTTGTGCATGACTATACCTGGCTATGTTTTCTTCTTCTTTGCACAGTATAAGAGTTTGGACTCAGGGCCTCAGGCTTGCTTGTTCAACTAGCACTCTCCTACTTAAGCCATGTCTCCAGCCTGGAGTTTTGTTGGTTAATTGAAGATGAAGCCTTAAAGACTTTTCTTCCCAGGTTGGCTTCGAACTAATATTCCAGATCTCAGCTTTCTGAATATGGAGGATTATGAGGCAAGACTGGACAGCGCCTGATTCTCAGCTATGCTTCTTAATCAAAATGTGGAAAAAATAAGAATCTGGTACAATTTTATCTCATACCAGGTTCAATGTCATTACCAATTACTAGATAGGTAGCCAACCTATTTCATATTTCACCTGACACTAATGCTTGGTCCAATTCACTGTGGCTAATGATAGGATGGAGGTCAAAGGCTATAAAATACGTAATACTACTCACTAAGAATGAGCTTTGACATGATGCAGTTGCTCTTAGAAGACAGTTCATACTCAGAATTATATCTCTAGTTGGAAGAAGAAAAATAATTGAGTTTCCAAAAAGTTCCTTGTAATGATTAAATGACTGAAACCAAGGGAGGAGAAGTAAAGGCAAGAACATTTAAAGTGTTCAATGAAGGGAAAGGTAGTTTGCTTCTGGTGGAAATATTTTTATGCTGATATTAGAGCTTGAACTCAGGGCCAGGGTGCTGCTCCTTAGTTCTTAACCTTGAGGCTGGTGCTTGACCACTTAAGCCATACCTCCACTTCTGGCTTTTTGCTGGATAACTGGAGAAAGGAGTCTCACAAACTTTCCTGTCCAGGCTGGCTTCAAACTGGCATCCTCAGATCTCAATATGAGTAGCTAGAATTACAGTCATGAGCCACACATGCCTGGCATAGTAGGCATATTATTTTACCGAAGGGGAAATTAAAGCACAGAAAAAGATTCAAAATCAAGTAATTTGCACAAAGTTATGTAGTAAGTGGCAAAGTCAAACATTGATAGTCTTTGAAATGACTTTTGAAAAGAAGATGGTGCTACTCATTAGGGCATAAGGTCCTGCACAATCTGTGAATGTTGTGCAGATTTGTTTGGCAGCTCACTCCAAGTTACAAACTCATGACCTACTTCCAATGACTAGAGATTTAATGTTACTTAAAAATTTAAAAATAATTGTAAAAAGGCTGAATTTTAGGGAACACACTAGGTGTTTTTGTTTTTCTGAGTAAATAAGATCGGGTTATAAGAAGTTAGAGCAATCAACTTAGCCATATAAGGTATTGTTTAAAATATTTTGACTGAGTAAGCAAGGTGATATAGTCCTATAATGTCAACACTTAGGAGGCTGAGGTAGGAGAAAGATGGTGAGTTTGAGGCCAGATTAGGGTATACAAAGAGACCTTGTCTCAACGATGACCTTCCCCCTAATATTTTAACTGAAAAATGTATAATTTTCAGTCTCAACCTCCAATACTGTCTTTCCTCTATGAGTTGTCATTTCCATTGTTCAGTGTAATCTACCACCTATGACACACCAGTTCCATTCGAGTAGGCAGAATTAGAAATTTAGAGTGAGAAGGAATAGGTAAAATCTACATGGAAGAAGCAAATTTGAGCTGAGCTAATCCCAAAGGAGGTGATGAGATAAAGAAAAATTGTTATTTTTTCTACATATATATATATATATATATATATATCCTTTTATTTCCAGGACTGCTGATAAGCTCAGGCTGTGCATTATATCCTTTAGGATGGAACAGCCCAGAGATAATGCAAACATGTGGAAATGTCTCCAATCAATTTCAGTTAGGTAAGGTGGGCTAAGATGTTTTCAAAAGTTCTTTGTTGCTTTTTTATTACTTCTTAAGCAGGTATCTACTTGTTAGTGGTACTTTTCCTGAATCTCTCATGACATTGTTTGTGGAAGACGATGGCATGGCTAGACATATCTGACCATTTTAACTCATGGGAGACTGGTTGTTAACTTGTACATTATCAACTATTCTCAACTACATTCTCAACTCTGAGTCGTTTGTGGCAACACAATCTAGACAGATTTAAAATACCTGCAGTTGGGCACAGTGGCAGATACCAATAATCTCGGTACTCAGGTGACTGAGCCATGTTTGTAGGAAAGAATTGTCCTCATTATAAATACAACATGAGGGCAGGTCTCCATGCAGGATGTGGCAAGTGTGGACCATGGAAAGTCCAGTGTTCTTGAATCAATACAGAGCTGAATGGTGAATATCATTTTTCCACATGGGAAGAAATGAAGAAATTATGGTCTTCCTAGCTGGGCCAGAGAAAATGGAAATGTTAGCACATATCTCCTACTTTGTTATTAGATTTATGATTCAGCTTTTTAGAAATGTGTTATTAATTAAATCCTTCAAACCTTTGATAATATGTTATTCCCCTTTGAGTAGTGTAGGCATGATATAAAAACCAAAAGAATAAATTATTTTATTCTATGATTACTTTAACTAAGCATGAGCTTCTGCTTCTGGACTTTTCTCACCAGAGTATACAGAAACCTCCAGTGACCACATGACCTCTTTTATGGTATAGAATGTATAGTTTCAAAATACTATGAGGCTCAAACCTGTAATCCTAGCTACTCAGAAGAGAGAGATCTGAGGATTGACATTCAAAGCCAGCCCAGGAAGGAAAGTCCTTGAAACTCTTATCTCCAATCAACTACAAAAAAGCTGGAAGTGAAGCATTGGCTCAAGTGGTAGAATACTAGCCTTGACTATAAAAGCTCAGGGATAGTGCCTAAGTCCTGAGTTCAAGCCCCAGGACCAGCGCATACACCCCCCTACACATAAAAAGAAACAACTATATATTCTGAGGAATTAAAAAATATTTTTAAGCTGTTAGTAACCAAATCCTGATTTGAACATGTGAGACTATTATTTTTGTTTATAAAATTTAATGTGAATATGCTTCTGTTTCCTGCAGAAATATTACTGTGTTAATTATATCATATCACATTAAGAAAGGAACATGCTTTATACAGTATGTAACACCATACTCTAACCTAAAAGTTATAAAATCCAAAACACATTGGCCTCCAATGGCTTCTAGTAAAGAGTTATAAATATGTTTCTTATGTGTTTTCTGTGACTAAATCTGTTCTGCTTTAGCTAGAATTTAAATTTTTATCTTTTATGGCCTAGTTTTATAATTTGCTTTCTAATACCATTTAAAATTTATTATCTTATGATAACAATCCAAACTATATTATTATTTTGGTATCTTATTTATTGTCAAAGTGATGTACAGAGAGGTTACAGTTTCATATGTTAGGCCTTGGGTACATTTCTTGTATTGTTTGTTACCTCCTCCCTCATTCCCCCTCCCCTCTCCCTCTTTCCCTCTCCCCCCATGTGTTGTTCAGTTGGTTTACACCAAACAATTTTTGCAAGTATTGCTTTTGTAGTCATTTGTCTTTTTATCCTTTGTCTCTCGATTTTGATATTCCCTTTCACTTTCCTAGTTCTAATACCAGTATATACAGTTTCCAATGTACTCAGATAAGATACAGTGAGTGAAAAGGGCTAAGGAATAGTGCTCAAGCCCTAAATTCAAGACACAAGACCAGTGTTTATCTCATATTGTACCTTGTAAACAATATATAATTATTTGTTAATTAAAATTTTTAAAAATTAAATTTCAGAAAAACTAACACAATCTAACAAAACTAATACCAATGAAATTATATGTGAAAGTGTGAAAGGGCAATCAAGGAAAGGAAAAGGGAGAAATGCAATCATAACATTCATTCATATCCTATAAACCTAGGAAAGTTAAGGGAGGGATAGGACTGGGAGAGATGACAGAGAATGATGGAGGAGTAATATTGATCGAGAGGCATTGTACTTATAAACAGATTTGTCCAATAGTAAATCTTTTGTACAACAACTTAAAGATAATAATATAATTAAATACACTAATGTAAAGATAAAAACTAAAAATACTTAGGAAACAATTCGCTCAATAAACAAAAAGTACATACTTCATTGATAGGAATTAAACATGGTCTAAGTAAATAGAAATTAATCTCATGTAAATAGATTAGAATGCTTAATATTACAGGGAAAAATACCTCCTAAACTAACCTACACATTGGACACAATACCTAACAAAATATCAGCTGGAGTTTGTGTGGAAATAGACAAGCTGAATAAAAAGTAGATATGGAAATGCAAAGGACTTGGAATAGCCAAAACACTTTTGAAAAAGGAGAACTTGAACTTTCCAATTTCAGCACTATAAATCTGTGATAATCAAAACAGTTTAGTTCTGACCTAGGGATGCATATACAGATCAGTGGAATAGAATCAACAGCTCAGGTAAGCAGTTACATTTATAGGCACTTGCTTTTCAGCACAGTTACCAAGATCACTCAATGGGGGGAAATAATTGGTTTTTCAATAACTGAATAGACACATGCAAAATAATAAATTCAGACTTCCACCTCAACCATACACAAAGAAAATATAAGGCAAATAATAACCTTCCACAAGACCATGCATTCATAGGTATAGGACTAGATGCACAAATATCAAAAGAAAAAATACATAAATCAGATTTCATCAAAATTACATACTTAAGTACTTACAAAGGATGACATAAAATGTGAAATGACAACCTACAGAAAGGGAAAGTATACTGCAAATCATATATCTGAGAAATATATAGAGCCTAGACTATGTAAAGAACTTTAACAATGCAACAGCTGAATCTCTGTATATTTTGCCCTTCATTTCTTCAAAATCAAATATTTTTACATCTCAAATAATAGTATACTGCATGATTTTATTTATATTAAATGTCTAGAATAGGTAAAGCCATATTAACACTAGTATTCAAGGTGGGCACAGAGGCAAAAGTAGACAGACTACTGAAAGTTAAGAGATTTCTTTTATGCTAATGAAAATACTCGGCAATTGGAGAGTAATGATGCTTAACCAACCTTGTGACTATCCTAAAACAATTGACTTTACACTTTTAGAGAGTGGTGGATTTCAATCACATTAAGTATTTTTATTTTATAAAACAATTGCCTTATTTGTAGCTATTAATATCACAAAGAAACGATTTTATTGCATAACTTTATAGAGTCAGTATTATTCAATTAGGTTAGTTATGGACTATACTAGTAATATATTAAAATAAAACCATTTTATGGGAAGATTTAATGTAAATATTAATATATAGACATCCCACATGCATTTTATACATGTTATGCACTTATATAATTAGTTTTGTTCCTTTTCCCCTAAGGGACAGCACGGGGTGCTGAAAGATCATAGGCTTCATAATCGAAGATCTCTGTTGACATCCAAGTTCTGACACCTAAGTAGTACACAGGGGGAAAGTTGCTTTATAGTATCTTAGTTTCCTTCTCTGTAAAATGTACTTAATAATCTATCTATCTATCTATCTTAGTATCAATATTAGAACAAACCAATTAAATATATGAAAACATTTACTACAACATTTGGCTCAAAGTAAATGGTGCCTCTTTCCAAGAGATAGCAGTCATTGCACTAAAGGATAGACTATCAGTTGGTAGCACTTACATTAACACTGCTCTAGATTCCAAATTCTATTATATGCTCTGTATTTTACAAAGTGAGCTTCTCAGAGACAAAAACCCCACACAATCCCAATTAAAGGAGGAAAACTTTCTACATGACTTGCTTGAGATAAATGAAAATAGTATAAAGGAGAGTGCTTCCATGGTCAATTTGTTAGTGTAAGTGTAATAGATTTCTCACTCTGATACTCCGCTAGTAGGAAGAAGTCACAATAGTGTCTTCAACTTCTCTGTCTATAGACTTCCATTACAATTTTTAATCCTAATTTGAATTATTAAATATATAACTTGTATTAAACCCCTAGTATTGATGTCTATACAAGGCTAAAGATAGCTACAGACTCAGACTCTTCCCATAGGTAGGCCACATCTATATCCAGTCACTGATCCCCAAATCTGGGTTGGCCAATAATGGCTTCAACCTAATCTATTCAACTCTCCTTAAATATCATGTTTTACAATGCCTATCTAAATGTTTTGGGCAAGACATATTTTTGGATTTTAGAATTCTTGGATACATATGGTAATGCATCTGAGTTGTGACCTAAGTCACAAAGTTTATTTAAGTTACACACACACACACGGAGAGAGAGCACATGAAAAAATTGTACAATACAGGGTGTGTTTATGGTTTTTTTTGTTGTTGTGCCAGTCCTGGAGCTTGGAAGTTTTTGGTAGTTAACTGGAGATAAGAGTTGCATGGACTTTCCTGCCCAGGTTGGCTTCAAACTATGATGCTCAGATTTTAGCCTCCTGATGAGCTAGGATTATAGGTATGAGCCACCAACACCCAGCTGTATGCTTGTGTTTAGACTGTGGCTTCTCACATAATTTCACCTTAGCTTTTTTCACTTTTGTTTTCATGTGCATGCTTAAAAAATTGCACATAGCCATTGACCTCCAAAATATGGAAGCAAGTGATTTATCATTGAGGTTATTATTTTCAACATAGTATGTGAAATTATTTCTTTTTTCCTCTGTTTATCTTCCCTATGATTTAGCCCCTGCTGTTGCTGTATTTGATTCTGTATTTTATATATCTCTGTCTGAATTAGAGAAGGGAAGGCAAATCTTAAAATGATGAGAAAAGAGTAAAAGGCAATGCAGTGCAACAACAATACTTACAAGACAATATGCTGTAAACTAACTGTACAATGGGGGGAATGGGAGAGGAGGGAAAGTGGGAGAAAAATGAGAGAGGGGGTATCAAATTGGACAAGAAATGTACTCACTACCTAATGTATGTAACTGTAACTTTGTACTTCAACTTGACAATTAAAAACATGAATTTATAAAAATTGCAGATTTTGGAGCATTTAAGTTTTCAGATTAAGAAAACAGATTTCAGATTTTCAGATCATGATAGCGCAGCTTGTATTGAATAAAGCACTCTAGGAACTGGACATGTACTTATCAAGAGTAGAAAGTTAAAAAGTAAACACACTAGAAGAGGAAGATTGTACTTGAGCATTCCATTGTCTTTGTAGGATTTAATGCTTTACATTTCACTTAGAGAATGACAGATTTCTTTCTGAAAAAGACTAGCTGATGCTAAACAGTCTACTTTATTATTATGGAATTGTTAGTATTTAAAGGAGACATTTCCACTACCTTGAACTGATTTCATTTATTATTTAATTCAGTGCCACAAAAGTGGAGAGTTCTCCCAGTGTTTCTGCAGACTTGATATGCTGTTGGAGATCAGCTCTGATGCCAATCTAAGTAATGTTGCTGCTTTGTACAGGAAAAAAAATCCATATCAAGTCTTTGTATTTAGTGCATTATCTAATTTTATTTTTGAAGGGAGGTGCAGAATTGAGCTTACCATGATGTTACTCTTCTACCTCATCTTCTCACTCACTCCCTCTAACCTAGTCAGTGGCCTTAAAATCCTCCTCTTTTTATTTTGGTCCTACATTTTCCCTTCAAGGTATTTTCTATATTCTCTATATGTGTTATTTGAAACCAAAAGTATGTCATATACATTACAAAATAAAATAGTTAATATATAAAGTTTAAAATGCAAAGCAAGCCATTTCCTGGTGTCAATTTCATCAACCAAAAGGACTATTGGGGTGTTTCATGCTCCTGAAATTTTAATAAATTTAAGAGTGTGTGATTCCGACTAGGGTGATATCAGCCATGCAACTATTTAGCTTGCTATGCCCCTGGGCATATTTCAGTTTTTCACTTACCCATGTCTCTTGGAGAGTAATAAATAGATGGAGATAGATAGCTGATATAGATCATCCTACATTTTAGATATATTTTTCCATTTTCAGAGCTCAACTATACTGTGTGAAAGAATGGATATTTTTCTTGTGCCAATACTGGGGTTTGAACTCATGTCTTTAAGCTCTCAACTAGTTTTCTGCTCAAGGCTGGCATTCTACCACCTGAACCCCACCTCCACTTCTGGCTTTTTGCTGGTTAATTGGAGATAAGAGTCTCATGGAACGTCTCTTCCTGGGCTTGTCTCAAACCTCAGTCTTCATAACTCAGCCTTCTAAGTAGCTACGATTACTGATGTAAGCCACCAGCTTCTGGCAAGACATGCATTTTTGACTATTGTTTACTGCTATAGCCTCATTGCCTAAGTAAACAGCACTAAATAGTAGGAACTGAACATTTTGGGGATGAGCAAATTATATAATGTTAACCACTTCTTTATGTACATTTAGATTGTCTATAGTTTTTTTATTTTGATGAAATGTATTTTGATAAAATGAATTTCAATAAAGCATCTGTGTAGGTGCGATAGCATAATAGCATAGCTGGAAAAATTCATATAATTATCAAGTTAGCAGCTATATAAATATTAATATTTCAAAAGTTATTGATAAAATAAATGTCACTCAAAGTGTTCCTAGTGAATTGTTGTCCAACCATCAGTGTGAGTTGACCTGTTGTCCCTCCATTTTCTTAGTATTAGAGATTATTATCATTTTAATTTGTTTTGCTTTGGTCTGTGATCAACCAGTATGAAGAAGATTAACATCATTTTATTTTTACAGGTCATTTCAAACAATATGCTCACTTAAAACAGTTTTAAAGGTAACAGTCTCTTACAATTTCAGTCCTTAAACATGTTTAGACTTTCAACTATTCATTCTAAATCTACTTTTATTTTTGAACTCCGAGTACCTGAATAGATTATTTTGAGATTCATTTTGACATTTTGTAGCTTGGATTAAAAATCTTTCCTAGCAGCTCATTTCTAAATGCCAGGCAAGCTTGCCTTCACAGGACATCATGCTGCTTCTCTGTGAGAGGTCAGATTGTGTGATATATGCCATCTTCTTTCATCGACATAAGGGAAACTATAAAGGGAAGGGGCAGGGAATGGAAGACTTACTCCATCCTCTCCATTTGCTTATTCTTAATTCCTTGTTTCCTTCTCCATACATGAGATGGGGGAGAAAAAGGAACAATGTTAACAATGTTTTGAAAGCATATAATATTCTGTGTATCATGTCACAGAATCCTGTGGGACAAGCAGAGAGGAAATAACTGAAGGATCACCTTCCTAAGAGGTGGTTTTTAATTTGTACATAATTGTAGCTGGCAGAACCTGGGTGTAAGTCTGGTTCTAGGAGTATGCTAGGTGAGCTCTTAACTACAACTTAGGTATTATGTTCATCATGGAAAAATAATTGCTATAATTTACTAAGTGTTTATATACAGGAATAATGCTAATCATGTTAGAAATTATTGTAAAACACATCAAGTATTTTTAAACAATAAGGAATAATACAACCATCACTCATGTACCTATCATCAATTGAGGAGCTAGTCAAGTCCACAACCATGTAGATTGACAGAGCTGAGATTTTTTTATCTCACCTTAAGAAAGACATCCTTACCAATATGACTAAAGTCCTTGCCTCTCTGTCAATGGTAACTATTGTCCTGCATTTACTGGTCTTAAATATTCTGAATACTCAGTGTGGTGATGAACTTTATGCTCATTATCATTTTTATTCTTAAAACAACTGTGAGGCTGATTTTGTGTACTGATATTTATACTGAGAGGAAAATTAAGACCATCTATCCTGAAAGAACAGGGACTATGGTGCCAGTTGTACTGAGGCAACATTCTCCTTTATGCGACTAACCACATATAGCTACACACACCACACCTTTACATAGAATTATAGAATATCAGAACAAAATGGTTATTAGTTAGTAGGGGAGTTTTGTTGGCTCATTAGTATTCTTTATTTGTTTGCGGGTTTGTATTGGTCCTGAAGCATGAACTCAGGGCCTGGGTACTGTCCCTGAGCTTTTTCTCTCATGGCTAACATTTTACTACTTGAGCCACAGTTCCACTTTAGGCATTTTGGGGTCACTAATTGGAGGTTAAAGTATCATAAACTTTCTTTCCCAGACTAACTTTGAACTATGTTCCTAAGATCTCAGCTTTCTGAGTAGCTAGGATTACAGGCATGAGCCACTAGTGGCCAGCTAGTATCCTTTATTTTAAATATCACAATCCCAGAAGCCCTTAGTGAGGTTTAGTAAGTCAATATATCTAATTTAATCGCTTTACCTTAAGGACAGGGAACTTGTAGCCTGGAAAATGATCTCACAGTCCACAGCACTCAGACAGGTACTGTGCAAGGAGGAACTGTGGCTTCAGCTGTTAGCACAATGTGCTTGTCCTCATGATGCCTACTTAAAGATGTTGAAAAATACTATGAAGGAAAAGACAGGATTTGATGAGAGAATAATAGGGGTATATCTAACCTAAATTAGGAGATGTAATAGCCAGTACCAGTACGAAGGTTTTGTTTTTATTCTAGAAGAAACCTGAAGGATGGGTAGGCTTAACCAGAGAAGGTACAAGAAGAAGAATTCCTCACAAAGGCATCAATATGCTACACAGGCTTTACTTACTTTAGTGGTAAAGCACTTCTGTTGGAGGATTTGTAAGTCCAGATACAAAGACAGACAGACAGACAGACAAATGACCCATGTCATCCTCTGTTTTAGATATGAAAAATTTTCTCTTTTCAGAGCTAGTATATACTTTATGATAGAATACATTTTTCCTTGTGCCAGTAGTGGGACTTGAACTGGAGAATTTGAGCTTTCACTAGGCTGTTTTGCTCAAGTCTGTCACTCTTCTACCTTCAGCTGTGTGTGGGAGGAGGGGGGTAATTGGAGACTAGAGTCTCACGGACTTTATTGCCTGGGCTGGCCTTGAACCATGATTCTCAGATCTCAGCCTCCTGAGTAGCTAGAATTACAGAGGTGAGCTACTGGTGTGTGACTGATTTAAAAATTCTTTGTATTTTAATTTAAAGAACACTGAATTAATCTGTAAGCATTCTTTAATTTATCCATACATAGCTACTGAGACCCAACCAGGGAGATAACTTTCTTAAGGCCCCACAATTTATTTGAGACTAGTTTCCTGTTGTTCACATAGAGTGTAGATGACACTTGTTGGCAATACAATGTGTTTGGTGAGTGATTCATCCATTTATCAAGAAGGGAAAAAGTCAAGCAAAGGCTCCTAGCAACAGCCCTGTCAACTACAGTGTCTTTTATCCACCTTAATTTTATTAAGTAAATGAAAGGTTTAAGCTGAGAAAAGTGTTTTGTTTGTTGTTAATTGGACTCTAGTCATCAAATGAAGATTTCATGGACATCATCCCACACAAACCAATTGAAGTCTAAGGCTAAATTGATGCATTTAATGCTTACTTTTGGCTTTCCCCAAAGCCTCTAATTGGCATAAAAAACAATGGGAACTAGGGAAAAGAATCGTGGGAGGATGACTGTGTATAGCTATGGTAATGGTAAGAGTAGGCTTTAGCAAACTAGGGGCAAATAATTCAGTATTTGTGACTTGCTGCTGTCTCATAGGACTTTGGTTAGATCATGCATGAAATACCCATAGTATAATATTTGATACATAGTAACAAATCGGCTGCTCTCTGCTCTGATGTCATTATCATAATATTTATACCACATTTCTTCTCCATCGAGAATTTAATGATTCTTTTTTTTTTTTTTGGCCAGTCCTGGGCTTAGACTCAGGGCCTGAGCACTGTCCCTGGCTTCTTTTTGCTCAAGGCTACCACTCTGCCACTTGAGCCACAGCGACACTTCTGGCCATTTTCTGTATATGTGGTGCTGGGGAATTGAACCCAGGGCCTCATGTATACGAGGCAAGCACTTTTGCCACTAGGCCATATCCCCAGCCCTTCTTTTTTCTTTAAACAGTAATACTCAGCCAGGTCCAGTGTCTCATTTTTGTAATCCCCGTTACACAGGTAAACAGTTTCAAAGCTAGCACAGGCAAAAGTTAGTGAGGGCTTTCTCTGAAAAAAAGTGCATAGGGACTGGGACTGGGACTCAAATTGTAGAGTGCTTGCCTAGCAGCTTTCAGCTATAAATCCAATTCCCAGTACTGGCAAAAGAGGGAAAACCCCAATAATGCATGTTAAATGCAGTAAAGACAGGAAATCAGGAAGAAGGAGACAAAAAATCCCTTCAAATCTCACCATTCCAGGTCACTGCCACTAACATTTTGGCAAACAATCCATTTTCACATTTTATTTTATTTTTTTTTCCTTTGCAACAATTCCTTTTTTTTTTTTTTAAGTTTTTATTAAAAAACTGATGTACAGAGAGGTTACAGTTTCACACGTTAGGCATTGGATACAACATCTCTCAGATGATATAAATTTTTAAATGAAAGGTTCACACTGCTTTAGTTTTCAGAAAAATAATGGATTGGAAAAAGGACCTTGTATATTTGTCATGAAGAATAAAAGCGCAGTGTAAAGGTAGAATGACCTGTGTTCAAATGTGAATGTGATCAGTTAGTGGTTGTGCAAACCTGAGCATAGTTAACCTAACCATATCTCCCTTAATGAGGACTGGTAATTTTATTTCTCATATGATTATTGTGATGACTAAGGTAATAGATAAATAAGGTGAATAATAGAGTGTATTAATATGGTCTGTAATTTGTACATCATATAATTTGTAATTAGCCTAGTTCTCAAGCACTTTTTATTCTTTTGGTCATGGGACTTGAACTCAGCGCCTGAATGTTATGCCTGAACTTGTTGGCTCAAGTCTAGCACTCTATCCCTTTGAGCCAAAGGACTACTTCCTATTTTCTGGTGGTCAATTAGAGATAAGAGTCTCATAGGGCTGGCCAATGGTGGCTCACACCTGTATATCCTAGCTATTCAGGAGGCTGAGATCTGAGCATTATAGTTCAAGGCCAGCTTGGGCAGAAAAGTTCATGGGACTCATCTCCAATAAACTACTCAGAAATAGGCAGAAGTGGTGCTGTGGCTCAAGTGGTAGAGCACTAGCCTTGAGCAAAATGTGGCTCACACTCTGAATTCAAGCCCCAGGACCAGCCCCCCCCCAAAAAAAAAAACACAAAAAAAAAACAAATAAAATCTCATAGATTTTCCTGCCCGGGATGGCTTTGAATCATGATTCTCAGATATTAGTCTCCGGAGTAGCTAGGATTAAGGGCGTGGGTCACCATTGCCCAGCTTAAGCACTTATTTTAGAGAGGATGCCAAAGGTTGGCTTCTGAGGTGGGGGAGAAAAGGAGGGAGTGACTTAATTTGGGAAATGCCTACAATAAAGACTACCCAAAGGCCACATATGTGTTCACTGTGTTTCCTTTCACTGAGGTTCATTTCCTTTATTCTCTTATCATTTCCTGTCATTCTTTTTTGGCCAGTCCTGGGCCTTGGACTCAGGGCCTGAGCACTGTCCCTGGCTTCTTTTTACTCAAGGCTAACACTCTGCCACTTGAGCCACAGCGCTGCTTCTGGCCGTTTTCTGCATATGTGGTGCTGGGGAATCGAACCTAGGGCCTCGTGTATCCGAGGCAGGCACTCTTGCCACTAGGCTATATCCCCAGCCCTTCCTGTCATTCTTGCCAGTCCAAAGCCCTTACAGTGACTTGGGGTTTGACCTTTGTGGTTTCAGTGTCCAGACTTTTCCTGCTCGTTTCTTCCCTTAGGGATCTCTGTTTCTTTGTGCTCATCAAAGCCCAGTAAGGAAGGTTAACATATTCTCCTGTCCACAGAGAGGCAGCAGAGTGTGTTAGACACAGGCCTACACAGAGTGCCAGGACACCTGCGCATTTGTTTTCCTAGCTTGCTTGGACACATCACTTTTTACTCTGAGCCTTAGTTTCAGTTTTTTAAACAGAAATGGGCTAGATGGGAGTCGTAACCAGAGGGCCGAAGTATGTACTACCTCCCTATCATTTCTATTAAGGCCTTTGATTGAATTTCATATTTATGTTTTGATCTTAAAAAGAAGAAAGGTAAATATCACACATTCTTGCTACACACACACAGTACAAACATACAAGCGCACACACTTAAAACACCATATTAAATTGAAAAAAATAAAACAAAATTTTTAAAAAAAGAAAGAAGGCAGACCTACAAACTGATTGTCTATGTGTATGATAACCACAAGATGGCAGTAAAGCCTGGAAAACTCATTCTGGATGCCTGCCTCTGAGCCTCATGTTAAATAAATGATGTGAACCACACTTAACTTCTTTGCTTCCATTTCTTTCACTGGAGTTCCTTCTGTAAACCTCACAGCGTGTTTCCTTTTTTTCCCATCACCTTTATTGTGGAGTCTTTCCTTGTCTACTGTAGAACAGTATTATAACTTAAGCCTTTGTTTAAAAGCTGAATCTACCTTTAAAAGGGTATGCGTAACACTGTAACCCCCAAGTTACAGAACACTGGTCATAAAAATGAGACAAGATCATATACCTAAAACATTTAGTTCAGGGCCTACACCAAATACTGTTATGATTATTCTTATTATAGGATAGACAGATCCAGAAGGTTTTTCATAATAAACGGAAATGAGGGTCAAAGGACCACTGCAATTCTAGGAGTGATTTCCTAGTGACAATAGAGTTATAGGGACTGAAATATATGTTACATCAGTGTTTTGTGTTACAGTTTTTCAAACTATTGACACCCAGCCTTACCTTAGTGAATTTTGATAAGCACTGAGAAAGATAAAAAAAAGTCTCTCAAATAAAAGTCCCTAGCACTGCTTCACACACGGTATAGATTTACAATAAATGTTGATTTCCTTGCACTTTTTCTCTATAAGCTAACCATGTATGAGCTAATGCTGTGGTTTAGTTCAGGTGGTTTTCCAGTGGGCTGTATGGAAGAATCCTCTGGGCCTAACACCACTGGCTCATGACTGTAATCTTAGCTACTCATATGGGTGAGATTTGAGGATCACAGTTTGAAGCCAGCAGGGGCAAGAAATCCCGTGAAACTCTTATTCCCCCCCCCCCAAAAAAAAGCAGAAACTGGAGCTATGTCTCAAGTGGTAAAGCACTAGTCTTGAGCAGCAGTTGGACCCTGAGTTCCAGTCCCTGGACCAGCACCCCTCCCCCAACACACACACAATGATTCTTTTGTGCCCTTCACCCAGAGATATTAATCCAGTAGTTGTAGAGAGAAGCCTAAGAATCAGCATCTTAAACTCTCAGATGTACTTGAATACTACAGACCAGTGAACAGAGTGTTTAGCTGAGAGAAAAAGGAATTGAGAGTATTAATTACCCTACTCTCTGTTCTAGGTGCTTTATATGTGTCGTCTTCCTTGACCTACCCAGCTGTTCTATGAGGCAAGTGATATCATTTCCATTTTGCCCACAGTGGTACTGCAACTCAGAAAGTTTAATTGATTTGTCCCAGAGGGACAAATAGTAAGGGACAGGATATAATATTAAACATGGTTCCTTGAAACACCACTGGAAGGGGTTTTCAGACATTTCTATACCACACTGACTTCGCAAGCTTACATGAGCCTAGACCCCGTCTCTATAACATCTTACTAGCTGGAGATTTTGACAGTACACTGACTTTGGCTGATCAGTTTCTTCCAGTAGTCATTGCCAGTAACTGGCATGTGATAAGTGAATAAAACAAATGCAGGCATATTAAATTAGATAATAGATTTTTTATACTTAAAAAAGTGAGATTTTATCTCACCCTAGTAAGAATGTCCTATATCAAGAAAACTAACAATAATAAATATTGGAGGGTATGTGGCCAAAAGGGAACCCTACTTCATTGTTGGTGGGAATGTAAACTGGTTCAGCCGCTCTGGAAAGTGGTATGGAGATTCCTCAGAAGGCTAAACATAGAGCTCCCCTATGACCCAGCAGCTCCACTTTTGGGCATCTACCCAAAAGACCACAAACAAGAACATACTAAAGCTACCAGCACAACAATGTTCATCACAACACAATTTGTCATAGCTAAAACATGGAACCAACCCAGATGCCCCTCAGTAGATGAATGGATCAGGAAAATGTGGTACATATACACAATGGAATTTTATGCCTCTGTCAGAAAGAATGACATTGCCCATTCATAAGGAAATGGAAGGACTTGGAAATAATTATACTAAGTGAAGTGAGTCAGACCCAAAGAAACATGGACTATATGGTCTCCCTCACAGGGAATAATTAGCACAGGTTTAGGCAAGTCACAGCAGAGGATCACAAGAGCCTAATAGCTATGCCCCTATGAATGCATAAGATAATGTTAAGTGAAATGAACTCCATGTTATGGAAATGAGTGTTATATCACTGTTGTAATTACTTTCAACATGCCATGTGAAACTGTAGCTTCTTTTGTTGATGATCCTCTTGTATCCCCTTCCTGTGGTTGTACCTGCACTATCACTGTATCTTATCTGAGTACATTGGAAAATGTATATACTGGTATTAGAACTAGGAAAGTGAAAGGGAATACCAAAATCAAGAGACACAGGATAAAAAGACAAATGACTACAAAAGCAGTACTTGCAAAACTGTTTGGTGTAAATCAACTGAACAACTCATGGGAGGAGAGGGGAAAGGGGGAGGGGGAGGGAAATGAAGGAGGAGGTAACAAACAGTACAAGAAATGTATCCAATACCTATTGTATTAAACTGTAACCTCTGTGTACATCACTTTGACAATAAATAAGAAAAAAGCCTGCAATATGTAAATTACTGTATTCATTGGATGTTATTATCATAGAATTTGTTAGTACTCAGTGTATTGGTTAGCTTTTCATTGGTATAACATGGCACTTAAAATAAGGATTTGGGGCTTATAGTTTCTGAGATTTCAGTTTATATTCTTTAGTTCCATTTATTTTGGGCCTATAGTGAAGCAGAAAAGGATAACAGAATAATGTGGAAGAGGCGATTTTATAATTCATGGTAGACAAGAAGCAGAGAAAGACAATGAAGGGCTGGGGACAAAATATAGCTCTCAAGGACATACCTCCAGTGACCTATTTCCTCTAGGTAGACCCTATCTCCTGAAGTTCCCAGAGCTTACTGAAACAGTACCACTTGATAGGGAACAAGCATTTTACAAATGATCTACTGGAAGAAAATGATCCACATTTAAACCATGACACTCAGAGACTTTGGATCAAGAGTAGTCTTTTTGATGTGTAACTCTTGGCTAATGGAGTATGGAAATAAATAATTCTCAAAGTTTTTATTGCTGGTATGGACTAAATCAATGGCTAGAATGAAGGAGCATTCACTCTTCTGTCCTGAAGTAGGTCAGGTTGCTGGATCTGACCTTCTAACCATTTTTGAAGACTACGTCAAAATGGATAATAGACAGTCAGCTAGCCTATTCTGTTTATCTACTGAATATGGAACAAAGCATCATACAAATGCAGAGAATTCAAGGATATAATCTTTAAGGAGCTTTTAACTTATTTGAGGTGGCATTTATATGGCTACCTAGCAAATGAAGCCATAATGATGTTAATTCAAATGTGTGGCATCATCAGATGGAGTAAATACTGGTCACAGTGCCAAGGCACACAAAAAGCATTGTCGAATCTATTTTCCTTCCCTTAATATAAGTTCCCATCTGGATTACTGGAAATAGTCCTTCATGTCCTCCCTACCCCCACCACTGCAAACATGGTGAAATTGCTGTGTTTGCCTGGCAAGTATGATACTGTGAGTTCAAACTCCAGTACTGCAAAAAATAAGAAAAAATAATGTACACTTTACTAAGTAGGATAAGAAATGTACTCACTGCCTTACATATGAAACTGCAACCCCTCTGTATATCACTTAGACAATAAAGAAATAAAAAAGAAAAAAAATAATGTACAGCTTCTTCTTGATATCTTTCCCATTCTGTAGTCAAAGATATATGTCTAAGGTTCAAAACAGATGTCATTCCCCTTTAGCAATTGTGTTTTCTATGACCTTCAGGATCAAGTCCTTGTCGAGGCATACCAGGACCCTGACCACCACTCCTCTTCCCAGTTCTGCTCAGTCTCCTGGAAAATGGCATGCTCTTTCACACATTTGCAACTTTGCAGCTATTGCTCTGTGCTAAGAGTACCCATCTCCTTTTCTTTGTCTGGCTAACTCCTGATTCTTTCTCAACATCTATGTGTCCCATTTAAACAGGATTTGATGGTCTTTATCTCTATCCTTGAAATATCACTCATGATAGCATTTATCACAATGATAATCTATTTACTTATCTTATATCCATCACTGGCTCCCTTTCACTCATCTGGTTTGTTGCTCTTCACCTATATGAGAACAACTTGCTAGAAAAAAATTTACTTTCTACAGTGCCCAAGTGGTGGAAACAATTGATTAACATTAAATATTACTATTCCAGTTACTGGGTTAATCTGAATGAGATGCAACACAAAGCAGATGTTAGATATGGGTGAATCTTCTTTTTTACATTAGCATATATTAATAGTGCAAGGGAGTATAATTGTGATAATTTCTCAGAAGTCTAGAGTATACACAGAACACTTTATGACAGGAGCCAATTTCTTAGGAGCCAAGTGTTATAGAGAGCCCACACTGAATGAAAGTGGTCCAATATTTGATTAGGTATTTTTTACTTGTCTAATTGTGCAAACTGGCCAAATCTAATCTCAAAAGATGCCCCAGGTATAGCTAATAAAGGGTGACATTATGACATGGTAGTTTAAGGTCAGGAAGGGGCCATTTGGAGAAATATTTTCATTGAAACACTATCATTGAAATGGGGTTAAGATGTGATTTTTTTCTGCATTGAAAAATAAGAGGATAATAATATGAGAATTAACAGGAAAAATCATAGGAAATCATGAAGAAATCTCAGAAGCAAATGTTCACTTGAGAAGAATTCAATACGACTCTGTCGGCTTGACAGACATGGGAATGAGTGAAAATATCAGATACATCAGAGTATTTCTATCATCATGAGGACAGTTCATTAGTGTGCTCTATTGACTTCCAAGCAAGCACCCTGATAACTTTACCTTTAAAAGCATGTGTGGGATAAACATGAAGTTGAAAACCTTTATGTCATGTTCCTTGGCTGATCTAACTGGGTCACTGTCTCAGTGGCTACTAGTAATCCCATGTATACCTGTATAGTTACAGTTTTCAGAGGATTTTATTTTCCTTCTCCTTTGCCAAGTGAGCCTGTTAGGCTTCTGGAATGTTCATTAGGTTCTGGGGCTTCATTCTGGTTTTCTGGGGATACCCATATCCAGCATGTAGTGTGATACTAGAGTTCTTCTCATAGCTTTGGCTGTCATTTTAGTGGGGACTGTGATGGGGTGGTCGGGTGTTCAGCAATTTCTCTTGAATTCTTTGGCTTGGCTTTATCTTTAATGATTATTCATCTGTGTTTGCTAGAACTTAGTGGAGAAAGTTGTCTGCTTATTTAGTTTGGTTACATTGAACATATTTTATGTTGCTACCTATGGAGACCTTAAACACTAAAGTCTAAAATCATCTCTGAACAGATGGAATCACTAGCTCCTTTAAAGTCCCCAACACTCCCTCTCACTGATAGAAAAGTCAAGTCCTTAAGGCAAAAATATGCCAGATCGGGGCTGGGGATATGGCCTAGTGGCAAGAGTGCTTGCCTCATATACATGAGGCCCTGGGTTCGATTCCTCAGCACCACATATACAGAAAATGGCCAGAAGTGGCGCTGTGGCTCAAGTGGCAGAGTGCTAGCCTTGAGCAAAAAAGAAGCCAGGGACAGTGCTCAAGCCCTGAGTTCACGGCCTAGGACTGGCAAAAAAAAAAAAAAAAAAAAAAAAGCCAGATCAGCAAAATGGCTCTTTCTTTCCCTCACCCCTTACTATGCACACCAAACCTCGGGTTTAGAAATGGGTTGAATCTTAGTGTCATGAACTTAGATGGTGCCACAGTGAAGGGAAGGGTGGTTGGATTTCTTGAACTGAATTTGCTCAGATGACAATACACTCATAGAAAGTAATCTGGCAAGTAGCACAATTATCCCCACTTTTCAGTCCCTACATACCATGATCTTAGCTTTCCAATTTTCCATCAACCATTTTTTTAGATTTGAAGATGAATTTTAATACCAAAAACATATAGAGCAAAAAATTGAACATATGTTTATAACTCAAAAAGAAGTCTGGACTTAGTATGGTATAGTAACAGATAAATAATAGCAACCTTTTTTTTTGTCTTTTTCAGTTCTTTCACCCATCTCTATTACTCCTCTCATTCTCTACTCCACTGAATTCTAAAGCATTCCTAGGTATCTCTTTGTAGCAAAGTTCTTGCTCTCAAAGCTACCATAAACAGCTTTGTTTGTAAAAAGCTGTGAACGCTACTATAGGTGGTTCATAAATAAACTTTTGTGCATGTATGTCTTGTGTATGTATGTTTTATTGGGGATAGGATAAGGATGACATGTTCTCATTGTAGGTCTTCTGCCAACCTTGATGTTATGCTTTGCCTCTTATTTTGCCTATCTCAAGGTCAGTACAGTATTTTTCAATCTTTCTGGTTATTAGAGTATGTTGGATTGAGAAATAGATGTGCATATTATTCTCTAAATTCTACCTGAAACACGGCTCTAAATATCTGATTCCATGAATTCCTAGAATATTTGTAGAGAAATGTAGCCCCTCTCTATATCCCTGAACTACTTACATTTTCCAGATAGCATTATCCTTTCTCAGTTCACCATAAGTTCTAATTTATAATGGTTATCTTTTCCAGTTACCATCAGCCTCTGTCATACCACAAGTATGTTTTTCCTAGAGTAGACACTCTCAGACCCTTAGTACCGGAAGAATTCTGTCAAATCAAACTCTGATATACTGACAGTTTACTTAAGTCTCATCTAGTGCTAGTCAGTTTGTTAGAATTAGTTGTAATTATATACTTGCTGTTTCCCTGATTTCTCATTTTTTGTGCAGCCTATTGGAGGCCCAAAGTTCTATCAGATTATTCTCTAAAAAAAAATGTGTGAGAAACTGAAAAGGCAGACTTAGCTCATTCTGTCCCTTTCAACATTGTTGCCTTCCTACTCTAAGGTGTACTTTCTTTGGATTAGTTCCCCAATATTCTTTTTTTTTTTTTTTTGGCCAGTCCTGGGGCTAGGACTCAGGGCCTGAACACTGTCCCTGGCTTCTTTTTGCTCAAGGCTAGCACTCTACCACTTGAGCCACAGAGCCACTTCTGGCCATTTTCTGTATATGTGGTGCTGGGAAATTGAACCCAGGGCCTCATGTATACAAGGCAAGCACTCTTGCCACTAGGCCATATCCCCAGCCCGTTCCCCAATATTCTTAACTTCAAAGCTGGCATTCTGAACTCACTTTGTGAAAAAGCTTCTCTGTCAGACTGTGTTCTGTTCTAATTCCTAAATCTGAAGCCTGCATCAGTGCTAGGGCTAGGCTTTACTACAAGTGCTAGTTTGGAGTTGATGTCTCTCAGTAGTTCTTGAGACTCCATTGACATCTGGACAGGCTTGTCAATGCCTCTGAAGAGCATAGGGATAGGGCGCTGGGGAAGGTGGTCAGTGTGAGTGCAGTGACAATTTTTCTGTGAGTAATAGTGCTTGAATAATATAAGTTAATGCTGAATCAAAGGAAATAGAGTCAGACTCCAAACCAATTTGATTTGCAACTTGGAATAAAAGCAACATGTCTTGATTTAAATGTCAGACCCACTGCTGAGTGATGATTTAATAACTTTTATGAGAGATTCTGTCACAGCAAATTCTACACTAGGATAGAATGACTCACAGTTAGGGTGTTAGAAATGATACAGAAGCACACAAAAAAGAACTGGCTTGTCTCAGAGCTTACCCAGAAGCTTTTCATAAAGCTAATTTGCAGTTAGAACTCCCCCTGCCCTGGCCATCTTGCCAGCCATTTTTTTCTTCACAGATATCTATGCTTGGAGTAGAACAAACCTACAGATATGATGGCAACTCACTGCAGTATTTTCTGAGGATGCAGGCTCTTGAACTAGTCTAGGGTGAAGGTTCAAAGTTAAGTACATTCAATGTAAAGGCACTAGTGAGCCCAGCTGTCTCTCCTCTCCTCTCCTCTCCTCTCCTCTCCTCTCCTCTCCTCTCCTCTCCTCTCCTCTCCTCTCCTCTCCTCTCCTCTCCTCTCCTCTCCTCTCCTCTCCTCTCCTCTCCTCTCCTCTCCTCTCCTCTCCTCTCCTCTCCTCTTCCCTCCCCTCCCATCCCTTCCCCTCTCCCTGTCCCTCTCACCCCTCCCCTTCCACAACCTGGGAATTGAACTCAGCCTAAGGTACACTGGGAAAGTGACCCCTAGTGAATTTAATTATTTCTTAAGGCATTTCAAAAACTAATCTGTTCCTAATGCTCTTTAGGCAAGTACTTAATTATTGACACCCATTTTAGCGATGAGAGAGTTTAGACATAGTAGGGTTTAAAAACTTCTCCAAAAGATTTTTGTAATGTTCTGGCTCCCAGGAAACTATTGCTCTTTCTCAATATGTTGTGACTTTGCTCTCTGTGACTGTCCCCAGATTTCTAGGAGTACAATATCATAAAACTCTGAAAGTTCAAAGCTAGTGATATCTCAATTCCAGTATGCTTCCTGAGTCAAGAAGAGACTGTAGGATGCTTCCTAACTGAAGAAATTCTATTCTGATTGTTTAATGTTTCCATTGTCAAGATTTATTTTGAAGTGAATTTAAAGTGTAAAGACCTATGTTTGCCTAGATGAGGGTTGTCTAACCTTGAGATTAGTGACACTTTTGGCTAAATCATACTTTGTTGTTAAGAACTGTTTTATGCTTCACTAGTGCTGTAGCAATATTCTTGCACATGGCACCATTATGACCTCTACAATATGCAGAAGGCAGAGTGTTACAATGCTTATTCATGGGTCTTCCTTATCCATCTCCATAACAGAGGATTTTCCAGCCTGAAGAATTTATGCCAATAGTGGTAAAGCTTATTCTAACAGATAATTTCTTGAATGAGAAACAGTCCATTGTGCCTCATTATTTGTGAGAAAGTGAAGTTCATGTCTACTCTTGGTTAGATTTAGCGTATTATTTACCCCATGTGGGCAAAACAGATGTTTTGAACTAACTCTGAATGGTATGCTGCTTCTGCAGCTTAACATCTCCTTATACACCCACATAAAACACTCCCTCCGCTGGACTTCCCACTAGTAGAGCCAGGCTGAAGTGCCGTGAAATGCTACCTCCTCCTAAAGCCTTACCTGAGCCCGAGATCAGCTAGCTAAACATAGTTAGTTCCTCTTATTCTGACCATTCCTATGATGTTTTACTCATGTGTATCTTAAAGTATTTATCATTTTATAGTACACTGGATAATTTGAATTTAAAATCTTTAAGGTACTAGGGGGTAAAGATGATCAAAGGATATTTCATATATTTATAAAAATTGATACATTATATATAAAATATTTCTGACACACATGCACACATATGAAGACATCATAATGAAACCTACCAAAGACTGGAAAAGAGAGGAAGGGAGAAGTGTATGAGAATATAATGGAAAGTAGATTTACTTAAACTACACTGTACGCATGTATAGAGTTGTCATAGTGAGGCCCCCCTTTCATGCTTGGTATATGTTAAATAAAAATAAAATTAAGAAAGAAATACCCTTAATAAGACTTTTACTTAATAATGGACACTGAAGCCTGGAAAGAAGGGCTATGATTAGTTGAAAGTGTTGTACTTTCCCATAAAATGTAGTTCTTAACAATTTGTGTCCTTGGCTTTGTTCTACTGGCATGACTGAAAGGGATGTCATGGAGCATTTACTTTTGAGCTTTGATCTTTAAATTAGGCCTAGCCTTCACATCTCAACTCTTAAATTAATACATTGGCTAAATCATTTGCTTTTCAGACACTTCCCTCCTAAATAGCAATTATTAAGGTGGTAGTTAAAACCAAGTAAGATTGTGTATAAAAATGCCTGGAACATTGTAGATACTCAATAAATGTTTGTCAGAAGAGTATTAGGAAAAGGATATTTGGTTGAACTGAGGGTTGAATTCAGAGCCTTGAATATGCAAGGAATACTGACCCATGCCTCTAAGAGTCAAACTTACAGATTGATGATAGTCTACAGGACTTCCTAAAAACTAATTAGAGGTAAAGAATAATAATTGTTCATTGTCGTTGCTCTCTGATATTGATCTTTCCATAGAGGGATTCTTTTGTAGGCCATCATCCAGTGACACTTTCTGTGGATAAGCATACTATTAATAGTGGTTCCCAAAGTAGAAAGATAGTTCTTAAATGATTAGCACTTGGTTTATCTTCCTGCTTGCAATGCCAACAGTATAATTTCTCTATTTCCTCAAGTAGATAACAAATAGGATTGTGGAGAGGGGACTGAATAAAAGATGTATTTTTTCTGTTTCTGTTTACCTTTCTGTATGCTGGGGTTTCAGTGCTACTCAGTGGTCTGAGAGATGTAGTTGTAAAAGGAAATTTAGAATGCACTTAAAAGTACCAATTGGACGAACACTTTGGTGCTGGCTCCATGCCAAGTATGAGTGAGATTTTGGTAAGGTTTGCTCAGGCATTTCTTAGCCAACTCTTTACTCAGGAGCTGCTCTCTCAGCTTGCTTCTCAGTTAGGGCTTTTGGGTAATGCTCTGCTATGCATTTATTCCTTTCATTTAGAGAAACAAGTCTCCCTTGTCCCAGAGTGCATGTACCGAATAGAAATATCCTTGCTACTCTAATAAGGAGATGTCCTGACAGGAAAGTGAGCAGAATGACTTCTCATGTTATATCTAGACTGCGTTGAGAAAATGCTGAGGAGAAAGTATTTGCTTGGTAGTGGATTCACCTTGGAGAGGGGGCAAGAGGGATCCTGCCCGTGCTGCAGTGGGAGCACCGGTTTTGATTAAGGACCCAAAGAAGCTCAGGGTATCCCGTAGCAAATACATTTAGAGATGACAGATCAAGCGTCCTGCAAAGAGAAATTTCATGGGGTAGGGGGACATCAGATTGGGAGTAAAGAGATTTGCTTTGGATCCTTCTAGATCTTTGCTTCTGAGTCTCTAGAGTTTATTCCTGAGTCTCACATTCCAATCTATAAAGTAAGTAAAACAGTGATAGCAGAAGTTGAAGGTTTGCCTACTTCTAAACTTTTCAGCGTGAATCCCAAAGTCTTATACAAAACCTCCTACAACTGTTCATGTGAACTTCAGTGAGGCCACTTGGGTTTAGGAAAGATCTATCACTCCCCATGTTTATTGATAAAGTCCTTCCTCCTCAACAGACTGATATTTATCACAGGAGGGAATAAGGGAATGAATAGTCAAGCATAGCAGAAATGGTACATGATACTATAGGAACCTCTAATGCAGGAATTTGACTTAGGAAGGTGAGAGAAAGACTCACAGAACAATTAATGACTAATATGGGTTCTAAAGAATGTTTGAATACTGATCAAGCCAAAACTTGTTTGTGTGTCTGTGTGTGTCTGTGTGTCTCTGTAGGAATGTATGTGTGTGTGTGTGTGTGTGTGTGTGTGTATGTTGAGCATATTAGTTAGAAGAAGAGAGTGTGCATAGGCCTTATTGTGGAAAAATTTTAATAAAAAATTTGAACCACAGTTTTGCATGCTAAAGTTTGAAAATGAAAAGAGTACTCAGCTCTAAAATATTGAAATTATAGCCATTATAGACAACATAAATGAAACATTATTAAGCTTTAAACAAATATAACTGTACTATTAAGCCAATATTCAAAAAGAGAGAACTGGCAGATGAAAATATGGTAAGTGAAATCTTCTTTCCAATGTTTTACTCAACAGTTGTGTATGAGATGTAGAGATGACTTATTAGATAACTACTTGATTGAGTCAAATTGAGTGTAGTAGAGTGAGCCAGGGAAGGGAAATAGTTGGGGCCAAGTCCTGAGTAGTATTCTGTGAGAAATAAAAATTGGCGAATAAGAGGACAAATAATGTTTTGGGCAAAAAAGACAACATGTTGGTGTTGATTTCATAGTGCAAAGAGTATTTTCAAGGTGGGAAATTCGGGATAAATTAGGCTAACCCAAATCAAAGAAAAAAACAACCAAATTTGTGGCCTCTTTAGATTCTTCATATGATACATCAAGTAGCCAATTAAAATAAGGAAAACAAAGTCACAGGAAACCATATGAACAGACATAATTAGTTCTTTGATTGACTTTAGCTTTTAAAAATAAATTTTCATAAATCCCACTCTTGGCATCCTCAACTTGGAATAGTCAAAACTAGCTTTCTGTAAGACTGTGAGGTAGGTCAAGGTTACTTCCTACTCTACTCAGTACTTCTCTGCAATTTTGTATAATTAGGTGTCTCCTATCACTTCTGGAGTCCTGTTTGCTAAAGCACTTTACTTATTCAGTTAGTTACTGGAATACCTCATGAAATAATATCTCTTCTTGTTTCTCTTGGCATTAACATCTTTTGAAAGATGGCTGAAGAATAAAAATTCTCCAAACAAAAGGGATCTATCACTAATAAGATGACAATTGGTGGGGTAAACAGATTTATGCATGTGACATTTCTCATTACCCTTCAAACTGAATGTTTCCCCTTAGAAGATCCGGTTTTAAGTAAATGCATATTTCCCTCTTGCATGTTGAATGGCTAGGTTAGAACAGGTAACGTAAGAGGGAAGGCATTTGATTTTGCCTGCCATACCTCCTCATGATGCAAGACATGGCCTTTGAAAGTAGTCCTTTAATGGCAGTTAAAGTTTGGAGTCATCATGCACAGGGTTTATATCCTGACTCTATCATTTTCTAAATGTGTGATTAAAAAAATAATCAGGCTAACCTGTGCCTTGGTTGCCTCATGTTTTATCAGACAGGAACAATGAAGGTACCTATGTCGCGCAGTTTCTGGGATGATCAATGACACTTGATCAAATTGTTCTTATCATCATTTTAATTAGCATTGTCACACAATCACCAACCATACCACCTCCAGTTACTACTCTAACAGGAAAATAAAATCTTATAACCTCTTGCTGAAACAGAGATCAACAGTCAGCAAAGGAAGGAAAGAAAAAATACAAAATTCAGTCCCATTTACTATCTCCTTTCCTTAGTCTATCCATGATATCCCCAAGAGAATGTATAGAGATTGTACTTTCAAGAATCGTTGCTATAGTCTGCTGCCAATGACAATGTTCGAGAACACAAACTTACCTTCACGTCTCTGTCCTTGTTTTGACAGGTACCTGTCGGCTCGGTTGGGCTTATTACTGTGCTGGAGGAGGAGCAGCAGCAGCTATGTTAATCTGCACCTGGCTTTCATGCTTTGCTGGGAGAAACCCAAAGCCTATTGTATTAGTGGAGAACATCATGAGAAATACCAATTCTTATGCCATGGAGCTTGACCACTGTCTCAAACCTTGATCTTTGAAAGGAGACTGATTAGCAAGGGTGGGTAAGGGGAATGAAAGGAGCTCTGAAAGTGGTATTAAGCCTAAGTCAGTTGGCAGCCATCTACCAGTAGTATAGCCTAGTGTTTGCATGCTTTTTAAATTCCTGCATTAATTTCCACTTTCTCACAAACCAGTTAGTCAGTAAAACTCACCCAGAAGAATGATTCTCTCACTCATCAAGAGTGTTCACTGACAATCAAGTCCCAATGTGCTGAGTTACACAAAATAAGAAGATCCTTACTTAAAAGGTAACTACACAACTAAGCAGTTCTTCGGAATTCTACAGCTCATCTTTCCTACCTGGTTTGAAACTTAAAAGCCAAGCACTGTTGTATAGAGAAGGACCAAGAGATAGACAGGACTTGTCCCTACTACATTTATACAGTTCTACTTGTGGTATTTATTTCCATCTCCAAACATATCTGGAATACCAGTACTGGAAGTTTTGTGACTTTTTTAGAACTATACCATCTGCTTTTCTTCCTCTGTGGTTATGGGAAAGCTTGGTGGGAGGATAGCACCCAGTAATGAAAACATTAATGAAAATTGCTTGTATATAGTCTGGGGCCTTCTTAACATTATCACTTAGAATATTCATATGAGCTCATTCTCTTCTGTCTGGGTGATTCTTATCAATATACAGGGGCAAGTATTTCTTGATCCTCTGTAGATGCAAACATGGACTCCATCAAATGTTCTGAGAAGAGACTATTTATCAGACACCCAATAAACAAGAATTTACAGTGATAATGACACAGATATTTCTGCTGGATCCTTATTGAAATTTCTATCAGAGTTCATTATAATTGATGATGAAATCTGCGGTGGCATTTTGCCCCTGTAGTCATCCCTAGCATGATAAAGTTACTTTGCCTGTTTCTATAACTGCTTATCAAATGATTTCTCTTCCATCTGGGGTGAGTTAGACATGAAAGAACACAATCCTGATGTCACCTAGGGCTGAAGTATTTTTAGTCTGGCCTCCATCCCATCTGTGCTCAAGGCTGACTGATGGTGTAAAAGAACTTAGTGTCTCCTGGGGGCAAAATTAGTTTCACCCTTACCCCACCCAAGTTAATTCAGGCCAGTTCTATTGTTCCATAACCACGGCTTTAGGGACTCAGGAGGGCTTGTGACTGCAAAGGCCACCTTATCCATTTCTATTCTTAATCATTTCAGCATGGTTTGGGTACAATTCCACCTAGTGGGAGAGAAATGGAAAAACATGAGTTGATGAGTTATACAACATTAGAGTTCTTATAAAGGCCTTATGTATGTAAATGAATTCAATCACATATCCAATTCATAATTCATTCATTTATTTTGTCATTTATTCAGGAAATATATTAAGCATCCTATATCCTACATTCTGTGCTAAGTATTGGATCTAAAAGAATGAAAATTTGGTTTCCAAACCTAAAAGTCATACTATCTGTGCATTAAGAGGGATGTCAATAGATATTTGCTAGTGTGTACAGTGTTAGCAAAGTTATCATGGAGGTGAAATCATTATAGAGAAGCCATGAAACCAGTTTAGAGGTGAGGGGCATGTGGAAAGATGTCTAGAAAGCTGGTAACTCAGATGGGTCTGCTAGATGAATAGAGGGAGTTAAACAGCAGTAGATAAGCAGAAATAGGACATAGGGACAGCATGTGGATGACAAACAGGTTTTAAAGGGGAAGTGACAAAAGTTGAAACTGAAAGGGCAAGCAGGAGCCAAATTCTGTGGAACCATCTATTCCAGGATTAGGATACTGACTTTTTTTGCCAGTCCTGGGCCTTGGACTCAGGGCCTGAGCACTGTCCCTGGCTTCTTTTTGCTCAAGGCTAGCACTCTGCCACTTGAGCCACAGCGCCGCTTCTGGCCGTTTTCTGTATATGTGGTGCTGGGGAATCGAACCTAGGGCCTTGTGTATCCGAGGCAGGCACTCTTGCCACTAGGCTATATCCCCAGCCCAGGATTCTGACTTTTATACTAAAATATGGCCATTGAAGGGGAAGGAACATGATTCTTTTTTAAGTGACATGATATTATTTGTATTTTCCAAAGATAAATTTTGGCTACAACAACAACAATAGCAGAAAATTTGGAGATATTAGAAAGATTTTCATAATCTAGATATAAAAGGATCAAGTCTTGAATTCAGTAGTGACTGTGGGACTAGGATGAATGAATGAATTTGAATGAATATGCAGGTTGAGTTGGCCACAGTGGCTCTAGTCTATAAACCTAGGCACTGATGAGGTAGCATTGAGGAGGATCTCATGAGCAAAATCTGAGATTTTATCTTACCCAGTAAAAAGTTGAATACACACTGCCTTACATATGAAACTGTAACCCTTCTGTGCTTCACTTTGACAATAAAGAAGAAAAAAAGTTGAGTACAGGTGGCTATCATCCCAACCACGAGGAAAATTGAGAATAGGAGAAACTCATCAGAAATAGCTTGGCATCACTATCATCCCAGCTATGGTGAGAAGCATAAATAGAAGGATATTAGTCCAATGTAACCTGAACAAGATGTGATACTTTATCTTCAAAATAACCAGTGTAACCATGTGCTGGTGTCTCTCACATCTATAATCCTAGTTACTAATGAGGCTGAGATCTGAGGATCACATTTTGAAGCCAACCTGTTGGGCAGGAAAGTTCATGAGACTCTTAGCTCGAATAAACTACTCCGAAAAAACAAGAAGTAGAGCTGTGGTTCAAGTGGTAAAGCACTGAGCACAAAAGCTCAGGGACAGCATCCATGCCCTGAGTTCAAGCCCCAGGACCAACACACACACACACACACACACACACACACACACACACACACACACACACATACACACACACACGAAGTAAAAAAGGCTAGAAGCATAACTCAAGTGGTAGAATATTTGTCTAGCAAGTATGGAGCTCTGAGTTCAAACTCCAGAACTGCCAGAAATAAAAGTGATATAAATTGAGCATTCCTAATTTGAAAATTTAAAATCCAAAATGTTCCAAAATTCAGTCATTTAGATGTCATGCTAGTACTCAAGAGGTTTCAGGGAAATACAGATTTGAGATTTTTAAATTAGAGATGCTCAAGTTGTAGAATTGATGAAAATGCTCCAAGATCTGAAAAATATGAATCACTTTGGTCCCACGCATTTTGGATAAGGGATACTAAACTTGTGTTTTGGAAATCAGTTTCACAATACCTAATATACATGTGTTATACGTACATGGGAAAGAGAAATTTTGGGAAGGCCACACTAGAATTTGGGGAGAACTTGTCACTAATAGGGGAAACACAAGAGGAACAGCTGATGGTTGGAAGCATGATTAAATTCATACCCAGTATTCACTGCCTCATGGAAATGATCAAATGTATAACGTAAGGTGAGTCAAACAAACCCAGTTTGGAGGAAGCAATGCAATGAAGTTTGCTGCAACTCTTTTCCATCACACATATGAAGAAAAATGGCAAAAACAAAAATGAAGTTGCCTAAAATCTCACTTTTATTGTGCAGACAGAGAAATGCAGCCTTGATTTAGAAAAGCAATGTATGGAAACAATTCAAATGGTTAGGAAAAGGCAGGTGAATCTCTTTAGAAAAGACATTTTCATCAGTTAGAACATTTTCATTTCTTAGGCTAGGGAAACTTCTGGAATTGTGTGGAATAGAATTTGTGGAAGTGAGTGCATATATTACAGTCCTGGCAGGAAGTTGGTATCCTCAAGTAGTTTAGTTGACATGAAATTAATAAACTATTTATGATGCTGTGTACAGGGTTAAGGGAATCTACAAGTGATGTTTAGGCATAGAAAGTCTATGAATCGTGGGGAGCAAATGCAATCTCTACCCAGTACCCACCAGCTCACCTATATCTCCCCCATATCCATTATCCCAGGTCCCTTGTAGCCTTCAGTAAGGGTCATTTGACATGGGCCCAGTTCACACAGGCCACCGTACAACCTATCCCAATCCATTTCCCCAAGTCCCTTGTAGCCTACAAAAAGGGCATTTGCTGAATGGGCCAGTAGCACCATCTTTAACCCACCCTTATTCATTTCCACAAGACCTCTGTAGCCTGCATTAATGTCATGTCATGATAGGCCCAGTATTCACTGTCCCCCTACACCCTACCCCTATCCATTTTCCCAGGTCCCCTGTAGCTTGTACTAGGGACCCATTATGAATGAGTAGTATCTACCAGCCTACCTCTACCCCATCCTTATCCATTTTGCACGGTTTTCTGAAGTCTTTACCAGCGTCAGTTAATAATGAGCTCAGTCCTCACGAGCCCCCTAACACTCCATTCCTATTCATTTCTACAGATGCCCTATAACATGTTCCAGGGGCAACATGGAATACAAGCAGCCTCCACTAATCCAGTTCCACCCAGGGTGCCCGATCCTTTCCAACCCTTAGTCCTTCAAAAGAACCATCACCACCAGATACAGGGAGTAATTTTTAACATTAAATTCATTTACTTATTTTTTTATTGTCAAGATGAAGTACAGAGGGGTTATGGTTGCATACATCAGGTAGAGTACATTTCTTGCCCAACTTGGTACCCCCTTCCTCATTTTTCTCCCACCTTCCCTCCTTCCCCATCCTTTTTTAATGTCCATTATCACAGTAAGATAATTAGGTTGACAAGCTACTTTATTATAGCAAAGCTACTGCAGAGGATTTACAATGTTCATAGCATAACAAAATTATATGCTTTTTTTGTGCTAGTTCTGTGGCTTGAACTCAGGGCCTGGGGACTGTCTGTGAGCTTTTTTGCTCAGGGCTAATGCTCTACCACTTGAGCCACAGCTCCACTTCCAACTTTTTGGGTAGTTAGTAGAGACAAGGGGCTCACACACTTTTCTGCCCAGGCTGGCTTTGAATCATGATCCTCAGATTTTAATCTCCTAAGTAGTTAGGATAACAGGTATGAGCCACTAATGCCCAGCTTGATATATATATATGTATATATATATATATATATAGAGAGAGAGAGAGAGAGAGATAGATAGATAGATATAGATATAGATAGACATAGATAGATATATAAACATATATATTTAAGATGTCAGATACTATACATTACATATATTCATTAACTATCACACTGTACTCATATACAATTATATGAACTATTAAAAGTACCTGAAATATTTTTGTGAAAAATATAGTGTCCTTGGACCACCAATGTCATCCCTGTTAAGCATCAGCAGCACAATGCCTCTATCCTCACATATGCTGCTCCTTTGGTCCTTTACAACATGGGCCCAACCATTGCCTATATTCCTGGAAGCATTGTCTTCACACCATTGAAATCATTCATAGATAACGATAATGTGATGGATACAATGCCACCTTCAGAGGCACCATTATTTCCATTTCCTACAGTCTTAACAAATAACTGCTCTGCTTTGAACCAAGCACCTCCTGCTTCTAACCACACAGAGGCATTATTTCCACCACGCAAGACCCAAACAGTTTTGGCAGCTCCAACACATGCAGGGTCCAAGGTCCAATACTGACCATCCATCCAGTGTAGGAGCCATCTTTCACCCCACATTAGGGATTTTCAATAGACAATCTTCTGACAATGGCTCTCTGAGCCATTCAGCATCCCTACCAACACCAGCTGTTAGGCTACCTGCTCTTCCAGCATAAATACTTAGTGCCACCATCATGCACTCAGGACATATGGCCAAGACAATGCCCTTGTCTACAGTGAACCCAGTTTCACTACCCAGTGTGACTCTTTTAGAGACTCATCCAGTGTTTTGAGCACTGTCACACCAACAACTCCTGGCATGACAATTTCCAGGTTGACAGGCTCTGGTGATATTCATCAATAAACCAATCCACTCCTGCAACATTGGCCACATTGGTAAATGAAGAGTCATCAAATGAGGACACTTAGGGTTTGTAATGGCCATGAAGCATTCATGTTCCAAATATAAAGCACTCAAAGTCTGCTGAAGTTGGAAATTTCAATGTCCAATTTCCTAACAAGACTCAGAGGGTCTGTCTTACTTAGGAAAACCAGGCCTCATCTGCTCACAGCACTATTGCTGTAATAGGAGGTTCCAGACAAGAGTACAAAGGAGCTGTTTGTGACTCACCAGTCACCCTCCCTTGCTTTAGAACCAGCTTGACTCAGACAAGAGAGGGCCAATTTTCTGAATCCCCACATATTACAAGATAGCAAGATACTTGTGTAGGTGCTGTTGTTCCACTGTTTATTTTAATATCCCTATCTTTCCCCAGTCCAATACAGAAAACAAAAACTTAGTCCTTGTTAAAAAAATACAAATTAAAATGAGTTTGGTAAAAGAAAGACAGAAAGACAGGAAGGAAGGAAGGAAGGAAGGAAGGAAGGAAGGAAGGAAGGAAGGAAGGAAGGAAGGAAGGAAGGGAGGGAGGGAGGGAGGGAGGGAGGGAGGGAGGGAGGGAGGGAGGGAGGGAGGGAGGGAGGGAGGGAGGGAGGGAGGGAGGGAAGAAAGGAAGGAAAGAAGGGAGGGAGGGAGGGAGGGAGGGAGTTTCTTAGGCACTTTGCATAGCTTCCAACATTACCAGTTCTGTATGCACTGCTTTCCAGCAAGCAAGCGTCTGTCTTCTGCATACTGATACTTACACACCATGCTTAATTCCAAGGGGAGACATAGGAAGTCAGAGGATAATGTGAACAAAATATTGCAAATGCCTGTCACCTGGTAGGAATTAGGTGTAGGTAGAAGTTATTTAGAATGTTTCCACCTCTTCTGGGGAAAAGGGATCATTTTTTAAAAGACTTTCTCCACCCATGAAGAAACCAGGCCTACAGGAGCTTATATTCAAAGAAGGACTGAGCCTCATATTCATTTTGAATTTAAATTCCTCTCTGCCTGTGTCTCGTCTGGTTTCTTTCCTGCCAACTCTTGTTTTGGCATAAATGTCTGGGTAGTTTATTTTCTCCCTATGACCTGGGGCTGACTCTTAGAAGCTAATTCTGCCCCCTCTGGTTTCTGGGGTGTGTGTGTGTGGTGTGTGTGTGTGTGTGTGTGTGTGTGTGTGTGTGTGTGTGTGTAGAAAAACCATGAGTCAAGTGGAAGGCCAAGTAGGTGAAGTAATGGACTGGCTGACTCCCATACTCCCCATACTCCCCTTACTCCCCGCCTGTGTGTGCAAGCTGAATGCAAACCATTGGTCTTCTCTGATACTGCAAAACCTTCCATCTTGGAGAGGGTTTAACAAGATGGGAGGCCTAACTTCTGCTTTACCAAGAATCTCTTGAGGATATATTTAGTGTTTCTTTGGGGAAAGGCTTCCCAGATAAGCAGCAACTGTTCAACTGTCCTGCTTTTGTGCCCAGAAGGTTGATTTTTCTACACATGAGGTTACAAGTTATGTTTGTCAGATGTCTCCTGAGTCATGACTCTCTAGTTTCATACCTCACTACCCTTTCTCTAAGGAAGCATCTATATCACCTTACAGCTGATGACTTCTAGGAATAGGTTCCAAGCTTGTAGAAGCAAACCAAAATGAAAAAGCTCTGAGAGAAAGGACATGTAGTCCCTTCCTTCCTTCCTTCCTTCCTTCCTTCCTTCCTTTCCTTCCTTCCTTCCTTCCTTCCTTCCTTCCTTCCTTCTTTCCTTCCTTCCTTCCTCCTTCTCTCCCTCCCTCCCTCCCTCCCTCCCTCCCTTCCTCCCTCCCTCCCTCCCTTCCTTCCTTCCTTCCTTCCTTTCTTCCTTCCTTCCTTCCTTCCTTCCTTCCTTCCTTCCTATCTTCCTTCCTTCCTTCTTTTCTTCCTTCCTTCTTTCCTTTTTTCCTTCCTTCCTTTCTTCTTTTTCTTCCATTCTTTCTCTTTCTTGTGCTGGTCTTTGGCCTTGAACTCAGGGCCTAGGCACTAAAGCTTTTGTTCTCAAGGCTAGAGCTCTACAACTTGAGCCATAGCTCCACCTTCAACTTTTTGTGGTTAATTGTAGATGAGAGCCTCACAGACTTTACTTCCTGGGGTGGTTTCAATCCATGATCCTTAGATATCCACCTACTACGTAGCTAGCATTACAGGCATGAACTACTGGCTCCTGGTAAGGACATCTGGTTGATGTTGGTCCCTAAACATCCTGGTGATGGGATAAATAGTATTTCCAAGAGAAGTAATCATGAATGGTGAGTACATTTTACCAGAGGTGGAAATCATCCCACTCAGTGTATGTTTCTAGAACTCACAACTGGTCTGCTCTCAGATAAGGCAGTATCATCCTTCAAACAAGTTGTCTTCTCCCCGTGGCCTTGGTTTAAAAGAATTTTCTGAGCTGGAAAGGAGCTATAGCTGAGTGGCATTTATTACTGGACTCTTCCTCAAATGCAAAGAGATGCAAATGCAGCTTCAAATTTCTTTCTGTCTATTTATAAGATTAGGTACTTGCAAGGTTGATCTCTAAATGCATCGAACCCCCACTGAGTCCTCAAAGCTAACAGCAAATAAACATTTGCTATGTGTGTACACAAATGGTTTAGATTTTTGTTATACAGAGTTGCTGATAAGTTAAGAGACATAAGTAAGAGGAGAAAAATACTTGATGTTTACTACAGAAGTCTACCTGCTCCTTTCTGCCCTCTCCTTATAGGAAGCCTCGAGGAACATTGCTTGGGAGAGGAGAATTGGGGCTAGCTGGTATCCATGTGAGCAGCACCTTGATATTGCCTTCTATCATTTAGTGTCTCTGCTTGCTGAAAAGGAGTGGCAAATACAGATGAGAAACAAAGTCAAGAGAAATAAAAAGTTTAAATATGGAGGTGACTATCAGAATCTTTCCAGAGAAACAATGTTCAGATTAGAATCTTATTCCCAGGACTTTGATGTGTTTACAAGGTATTGCTTTGTGTATTTTTTCCTGTTTTTGCCAGTCCCGGGGTTTGAATTCAGGGCCTGGGTGCCGTCCCTGAACTTTTGTCCAAATATTTATATAATACACCTTGATCAAGTCACGTCCTCTCTCCATAAAAATACTGTCCCCTAGCTGGAATAGTAAAGTGATGAAAGTCCAGGCTTTAGAGTCAGACAAAATATTTGCATCTCAGCTCACATATGTCCTATCTATGTATCCTTGGGCAACTTGCTCAACTTCTCTGAGTTTACTAAATGTTCTAAAACATGTCCCAACTAATGTTGACAGTCATGACCTCCAACAGCTATAGAAAGAATTAGTTGCTCAAGAGCACATCACCAGGAACCATGTGGCTTAATGTCCATCCATGACTGAGAATCACTGACTAAAAACACTAACAACTCCCAAGTGAACATCACCAGGACAAAATTCTACCTCCAGACTCATCTGTCTGACCACTTATTCCCCATTTCTAGTTGGAGGCCTCATAGGCATGACAAATAGTACATGTCCACAAGCAAAATTCTTATCTTCCTCCCTAAACCTAGTCCCTACAATTATACCCACCTTAGTAAGTAGTACCATGCTTACTTGACTCTATCCACTACTTCCTAGGGTGTCCCTTCTGTAGCCTCTCTGTCTCTGTTCAGTCTCCTTGGATGGGAGGGTCCTGAGGATCAAACCTTCTTCATGCTCATCATGCACACTTGTCACCTTCTGGACCTGTTCACCTGTGAATGTTGTGGTGTTCCAGGGCACATTGCTCTTCTTCATGTCTGAACCTACCCAGGAGATTATCATCAATATGCTGATGTAGGCAGAATTTAACAGTCAGGTTGTTCAAATTGAACCTGTGCCTAAGACAGTTATTAATTTTCCCTTTCTCTCCTTCAATTAGTTGTTCCAGCCAGGAAGCTGGGAATAATTTCCCAGTTCTTTCTTTCTTTGAATCCTACCTCCAATCCATGTGCAAGTCCTATTAATTCTAGAAATATTTCTTATTTATTTCTCTGATCACTATGTACTTCCACCTTAAGACATTAATGATAAAAATGTCATAGTCAACCGTTCTAAAAGGTAACATTCTCCCCTGATAAATTGTGTCTTTGGGGCATTCATCATTTACTAAGTAATATAATAATAGAAACGTTCTAATGTAAATCAGAAAAGAATTAGCTCCCAATATCAACTAAAAATATAAAGTACTTAATGTAATGTTACAAAAGGTACACAGAAATCTATAAAGCATTGAAGGATATGAGAAAATACAAAAAGAGAGATAAATAGGTTTTATGTATGGAAAGGTTTGATTTCTTAAAACAAGTCTGTTCTCTCTAAATACATTTATTAATTCAACAAAGTTCCAATACATATTCTTTTGTCTCTTTTAATGTAACTTTCTGTACTAATAATTCACATTTGTATGCAGTTGTCACAACAGTACGAAGCCATAATAATTAACAAGTATGGCACTGACTTAGTGCTAAACAAATGCACAATGTACCAGAATATAGGATTAGGAAACAGAATCTGGATTACAAGGAAAGTAGATATATGATAAGAATAACACAGTTTACAGAGGGAAGGATGGACAAATGAGAAGCAATACTGGAGGAAAGCTATTTTTGAAAAGAAACTAAAATAGTACCCTTATTCCTAAAACAATCTCAAAGATAAATAACCTAAACATGAAAAAAAATTGAAAAGGAAATATATATTGGTATATTTTACAGAAGAAAGGAGTTTTACATAAAGTATAGGGTATACATTGAAAGAATGATACGGTTGATTGTATTAAAATACAAAAATTTCTGTGCAATGAAAAGATTTGATTGGCATTCTGGCTCTTTGTGCTGAGAGGGACTATGTGATTAGTTCTGCTGGAAAGTGAGTTCTTTTTCTCTCCTCCATGCTGGCAGTGTTGTAGCTTGGATTCCAGAGTAAGACTGAGCCAGACCATTTCCAGCTCAGTATTGATATATGTATCCTGCATATTTTTATTTTTATTTAATCAGTACTGAAGTAGGAACTCAGAGCAGTTCTTTACCACTTTAGCAATACCATCGGGCCCTTTATACTTTAATTTTTTGGGATAGGCTCTCATGTTTTTGCCCAGGGGCCAAGAACTGTAATCCTCCTAGCTCCCCTCTTACATAACCAAAATGACTGAACTACATGTTCTGGCACATCCAACTTACTTGTTGAGACTCTCACTAACTTTTTGCCTGGACTGACCTTGAACTAGGATTCTCCTTAACTCCTCCTGAGTAGCTGGGACTATAGGAATGGATCACCACAACTGGTGCCCAGTTTGGTATTTCATTAAAGAAAATTCTCAAAAACGTATTCTGTCACAAACAAAAGTAATGTGCAAGCTTTAAGAGTGAGAGAAGATGTTTGTAAAAGTTTTTTTGAGAGATACTTACTATGTTATCCAGCCTGGGCTTTAAATTGTGATCCTTCTGTATCAACCTCCTGAGTTCTGAGATTACAGACTTGTGCCATCCATGCTCTGCTATAAAAGAAATTTGTAGCAAAAAATAATATCTATGATATTTAATGAACTTCAAATTATTAAGAAAAATACAATCAGCTCAGTAAAAGCACAAAGAATATTAGAACAATTTGGTGAAAAGAACATTTGATAGAATTCTTAATTGCCTAAAATAGGAAAAACTAAAGCAATAATAGTTCAATAAGAGAAAAATTGCTTTAGTAATAAAGCAATATAACTACATATCCATCAGTTTGGTAAAAATGAAAAAGTCCAATTATAGAAGATGTAGGGAAGAAATAGGAGCTATTGTTCTTGTAGGTTAGAAAATAAATTACTGTAATTCTTTTATTACCAGTCTTGGAACTTGAACTCAAGGCAGGCCCACTGTTCCTGAGTTTCTTTTACTCAAGTCTAGTACTCTATCACTTGAACCACCGTGCTACTTCCTGTCTTTTCTGTTTATGTGGTGCTGAGGAATCAAAAACAGGGCTTCATGCATGCTAGGCAAGCAGTCTACCACTAAGCCAGCCCACAGTATCTTTTGGAAAAAAACCTTTTGAATATCTATTAAAGCTGAAGAAGTTCGTGTATACTCAGATATGGTGAAGCTCATCTCCATGGATGTGGAGAAACTCTAGTACAACAGCATAAAAATGCCTTCAATGATGGCTGACAATTTCATTGATGTCTGAGAAGATGACATCAAGTATATATAAGTAAAGGAATGGAAAAATAAATATGATGTATTTTATTTATTTATTTTTATTTATTTTTTTATTGTCAAACTGATATACAGAGCGGTTACAGTTTCATACGTTAGGCACTGGATATATTTCTTGTACTGTTTATTACCTCCTCCCTCATTCCCCCCTCCCCCTTCCCCCTTTCCCTTTCCCCCCATGAGTTGTTCAGTAGATTTACACTGAACAGTTTTTCAAGTATTGCTTTTGTAGTCGTTTGTCTTTTTTTACCCCGTGTCTCTCGATTTTGGTATTCCCTTTCAGTTTCCTAGTTCTAATACCTGTATACACGGTTTCCAATGTACTCAGATAAGATACACAGATAGTGCAGGTACAACCACAGAAAGAGGATACAAGAGGATCATCAAGAAAATCAGCTACGGTTTCACATGGCATGTTGAAAGTAAGTGAACATATTGCATTCTTCAAGTTTTGCTCTACATCAAACACAGTATTTGACAACAAGAATTTAATCTCATCCACTCAGATCCCTGCATCAGCTGGGACATCATTTCCCTATTATTTTTATTCTGAAGCTGATGTTAAGGGGAAAGCCTCAGGCTACATGCCCTGCTTATTGCAGGGTTCACAAGTTCCTAGAGGAACCACAGTGAAGATGTGATGCTTCTTTATTATTACTAATAAATATTAATTACACAAACCAACGAGGTCATTGTAACATTTTCATACTTGTACATAATATGCTTTTTCAAGGCTTTGGTTAAGACTTTTCCTTTGATCAATGGACTGAGAAATAAGATATATGTGTATATACACACATATATACACATTTATATGTATATGTGTGTAGTATATATGCAATATCTTTATTCTCTTTACATAACTATATATAGACATATATTTTCTGTGTTTGTATTAAAAGTGGAATAATAGTAAAGTCAGGAGAGTAGTTATTTTTTTAACTTTTTTCTTTATTGTCAAAGTGTAGTACAGAGAGATTACAGATTCATATGTAAGGCAGTGAGTACATTTCTTGTACAACTTACCTCCTCCCTCATCTCCCCCCCCAAGAGTTGTGCAGTTGGGTTACACCAAATGGTTTTGTAAGTATTGCTTTTGGAATGGTTTGTCTTTTTTATCCTTTTTCTCTCAATTTTGATATTCCCTTTCCCTTCCCTAGTTCTAATACCCGTATAAACAGTATTCAGGGTACTCAGATGAGATACAGTGGTAGCAGGGGTATAACCACAGGAAGGGAATACAAGAGAAGCAAAACTAAACAAAACAATCAAATAAACAGACAAGAAAAAAGGTACATTTTCACATGGCATGTTGAGAATAATTACAACAGTGGTATGACTTGTTTCCGTGTCGTGGTGGAGTTCATTTCACTTGGCATCATCTTATGTGATCATATGGGTGTAGCTATTGTGAAATTTTGATCTTCTACTATGACTAGCCTAATCATGTACTAGGTATTCCCTATGAGGGACACCATAGGGTTTATGTTTCTTTGGCTCTGGGTCACTTCATTTAGTATGATTTTTCCCAAGTCCTTCCATTTCTTTAAGAATGGGGCAGTGTCATTCCTTCTGATTCAGGCATAGAATTCCATTGTGTATATGTGCCACATTTTCCTGACCCACTTGTCTACTGAGGGGCATCTGTGTTGGTTCCATGTTTTAGCAATGACAAGTTGTGCTGCAATGAACATAGTTGTACTGGTGGATTTAATGTGGTCTTTCTTGTCTTTTGGTTATTTTTGAGGGAAGAATTAAAGGATTCTCATCTCCATTCTGTCTTTCTTCACACTTCCTGTTTATTTATTGTTTCTCTTTCTTCTCTCCCTCTAGAATGTAAATTCTATAAAAGTAGGCAAAGTATCTAATTTGTTAACCGTTGTGGCCCAAGCAACAAGTGTATTTTCTGATACACAGTTGACACTCAGTGAACATGGTGATAAGAATGAAACTGCTTCCTTCCCTGTAAGCAAGCGCATGCTTAATGGTCCTGCAGGGCTATGCTAGCAGTTCATGGAGAACAGACTTGAGAGCCAAATCATGCTGAGCCTGGAATATAAGTACTCAGTCTTGTCAGTCTCTCTTTCTCTTTTTCTTTTTTTAAGTTTAATTTTATTGTCAAGGTTATGTATAGAAGAGTTACAGTTACATAGGTAAGGTAGTGAGTACATTTCTTGTCAAACTTGTTACCCCCTCCCTCATTTTTCTCCCACTTTCCCTCCCCCTCTTTGTTCTTTTTCTTTATTTTTATTTTATTGTCAAATTGATATCCAGAGAGGTTACCATTTCATACATTAGGCATTGGGTACATTTCTTGTACTGTTACCTCCTCCCTCATTCCTCCCTCCCCCTCTCCCTTTCCCTCTCCCCAGATGAGTTGTTCAGTTGGTTTACACCAAATGGTTTTGCAAGTATTGCTTTTGGAGTCATTTGTCTTTTTATCCTTTGTCTCCCGATTTTGATATTCCCTTTCACTTCCCTAGTTCTAATACCAGTATATACAGTATCCAGTGTATTCAGATAAGATACAGTGATAGTGTGAGTACAACCACAGGAAGGGATACAAGAGGATCATCAACAAAAGAAGCTACAATTTCACATGACGTGTTGAAAGTAATTACAACAGTGATATAACACTCGTTTCCATAACATGGAGTTCATTTCACTTAGCATCCTCTTACGCGTTCATATGGGCATAGCTATTAGGCTCTTGTGATCCTCTGCTATGGCTAGCGTAAACCTGTGATAATTATTCCTTATGGGGGAAACCATAGAGTCCATGTTTCTTTGGGTCTGGCTCACTTCACTTAGTATAATTGTTTTCTAAGTTCTTCCATTTCCTTACGAATGGGGCAGTGTCATTCTTTCTGATAGAGGCATAAGATTCCATTGTGTATATGTGCCACATTTTCCTGATCCATTCGTCTACTGAGCGTCATCTGGGTTGGTTCCATATTTTCACTATGACAAATTGTGCTGTGATGAACTTTTTCTATTAAGGAGCCAAGGTTTTCTGTTGAAACAATCTCAAGAAGAGTATAGAAGAATTGAAGCATAGGTTCCATTGTTTCTTAGCCTTTTTCCCCCTTTCCTTTAAAATTAATACATATTAGTTTTGCAAATTAATCCCTACGTGGCTCATTTTGCTTAACATGATGTTCCCCAATTCCATTTATTTTCTTGCAAGTGACAAGATTTTTTTCATCCTATGGCTAAACAAGACTCTATGACGCATGTATATACACATGAAAGCTACATTTAGATTCCATCTCACCCTAGTCAGAATGGGTATTATTAAAAATAATCCCCTCAAATAACTAATACTGTTGAGAATATGAAGAAAGGAAATATCTTATATACTACTGATAAGTGTGTTAGAAGAGCAGCTCACATCTTGGCAGCTCACGTTTTCCTTCAGGAGAATGCCTTTACTAGTGGTTCTCTCCTTTTGCCCATCTGTATCATCCAGGCTGACAGCCTCTGGTATGGTACTGTGGATATTCAGTGGGTCTTCACAAAGACACACCCACAGTGATTGTTAGCATTTTAATACATATTGTTTATCTATTTACTTAAATATCTTTCTCAGCAATGAAAACAAATCATCTATGCAGGAATGTACATTCACGGAGCCATGATGGGAAATAAAATGAAGGTTTCACAAGAACCTTCTATTTCTATTCCCCTAGAAATAGAACTGTAATGTGATCAAGCAGTCTAATTCCGGGATATATTCCTTAAGGAAATTCATATACTTTAGAGATGCCTGCAAGCCCATTTTTATTGCAACACTATTCACAATGGCTATGAATTCTTGGAAAAGTTATTTGATTTCTCTATATCTCAGTCTCCAGATACTTAGACTGACTATACCTACTTTAGAGAGGAATTGAAATTATTGAATGATATAATGGTATTATAATGATATGACACACCAGAAGGCTAGACACATAATAAATGTCCAATAAATGTTAGTTGTCTATTTTCAATTATTGCCCTATTATTAGTTACTTGTGTAGGATAAGTTCAATATTATTTACAAGATTGCTTTATTGAAATAATGTCTTTATACCAGCTTGTAATTTTGTTTTATTAATTTTACCATAGTCGAGTGATTTTTTTTTTAGTGGAGTGATTCTTTTCCTTTATGTCTTACCTGTTACCTGTTATAAAGTTCATTGGGATATGTTCCTAATAGTTCATTGTGAATAATTTTATGTGCTATCTTGTTTCACTCTTTTCCTGAACAGATGGTGAATGAGGGAACTTTGAACACAGGTTTGGGAAGAGAAGTAAAGAAACAAATTCTAAAAGTAATATTAGGCTATTATCCCCTCTTCCTTAGGACGGTTCTAGTTACAGTTTGTTGTATTCATTACTCTCTGATTCAGCAAGAGCCAACTTATATAGTAGCTGCCCACTTAGAATGGTTAAAAACTACTTTTTGATCTTTGTGATACATGTTAAATGAGGGTTTCAATATCTGTGAAGATTGATTCTTTTGTGGTAGGGCTCCACACCCTACCAAAGAAAGAATACACATGTTCTTTCATCATCTCTCCCCATTTTGTGGGAGTTACTAAGAGAAACTGAAACCAAACTTACTATGTAGTTATTATTGGCAAGAGAACTTCCTGGGCCAAGGAATATTTTCCTTAGTTTTCTTCTTAATGAGGATGCAATATTAATTTCATACCTCCCTTTCTGGACCTGTGCTTAGGACTTTTTGAAATGAATTTTGGAATAGTTGAAACTGGTATGTAAATGTATATAAAATTTGTAAAAATGACCATAGCTTGGTTGCCTTCCAAAAACACCTGAAATGTATACTACATATAAAGTTCTCTTGATTTAAGGGTATGCTTAATTTATTCTTGATGAAATTATAGTTCTGTAGTCATAACCACAATCCAATTTTAAAACATTTATTATTATATTACATTGAAAAATGCATTTCTTGCACAGTACTCTTATTGAAAATCCTAGAATTTACCAAAATTTAGCTTTATCATTTTGTGCCTTTCAACCAAGTGATACAAAATTAATATCTGTATAATAGCACATGTTTATAAAACTTCCTATAAAATTAGAAACACATCAAATTCGTTGTGAGAAACATACTTACCAAATCCCAGATAATGGACTAAGAGACAGAAAATACTGCAAAAATGAGACTTCAAAGGTTAATGGCAGTCTCACAAGATCAAAAATCTGGTGGACAGGCACACACAAAGCAATTATAGTAATCATTCTGTCCTCCTAGTACACAGGCCCTCCTTCTAGGTCTTCATTTGCTGAGTAACATAGAACTCAGTTTTATTATTTCCTATTGGGTTATTTTTAATACATGCACTTCTTGGGAATTTTGGAACCAGGTTTTGGCTGTCTCCACCCTCCACTTTGATCCCTTCTGGTAGGAAGACTTTCCTGGATATATGCTTTTTGGCATGTGCAGAGTTTTTAGTTACTTTCTCATTTCATCATTATCCACATTTCCGCCTGGTAGCTGTTCCCCTTCTAACATCCTATTTGCCTACCTTGATTTCCTAGGGACCTTCCAGCTACATGAATTTTGCAATTGCCACACCAGCAAGTCATTAACTCACTGTGCAAGCAAGCTCCTAGTAATTTTCCACTCAAGATCAGATGGTTTGTCTTGAAAATGGACCATCATTAACTTTATTTCCAACAAATGCATATTTGGGAAGAATATGGGAGTTATGTAAAAGACTGACTGAAATGGGTATTTTAGTAAGAATATTGCATTAGTGTTACTAACATTAACTGCTACCAAAAATCTCACCAAGTTTCAGTGTTTCCACACAATAGATTTCATTTTTTTTAAGTTTAGTGCAGATTAATGGAAATTTTCCTCCATTCACTGATTTGAAGATTCATGTTTCTTCCATTTTATGGCATCATCATTTGCAGGTATAGCTTCTAAGACCACAAGAGGAAAAGAGAAAGATGGGGAGACAATAACTCTTAAGTTCTATGACCTAAAATTGGTACACATCACTTCTATTTGTCATAACTAATTACATGGCCTCAACCTAGCTAAAAGAGAATTTAGGAAATGTAGATTGACATGTGGATTATTTAGTAAGCACTACTTCAAATATGGTGGTCAAGTCTATGGTGATTTAATCTTTAATCTTTCCCTTCTGCCCCTTCTTCAAACCTCTTTAAATGTGCCTCCGATATCTCACAGTTTTATGAGTCCATGTTGTTCAGTGTTAGAAACTAGAGTTATTCTTGGTCATTTAGAATGTGTAGTTTCCGCTAAACCACAATGCTGTCATTTGCCAAAAAAATGATACAGATGAGCATATTTTTTTCTTTAGCTGGTAAAAATCCTCATGAAAAATTGCTCAGTCTGTACAATGAACTATTTGGGTTTATTAGTTCAATGAGATTCTTGGTAAAGTTAGTATATCTGTGCCATTACATATCCATATTTTATGTCACCGTTATATTGAACCAAATCATTGGTGATTTTTTTCACTTAGCTCAAAAAATCACCAGTGATTTAGTTTATTATTGGATAATCAATTTGTACGTCTATACAAGTTTAATGGAGTAGTATCTTTCCTTGTCATTTAATCTCCTCAATCTTTTTCATACAATAATTTATTTGAATCAAGGGCTTAGACAGTACAAATGACTTTAAAATTACCAGAGGTCAGCCTTGGATCTATCACTAACTGAGTGGCATTGGGCAGGCTTCTTAAACAATTTAAGTGTTTGCTTCCTTATTTGAATGGGAACAAGTGATCAAGCTGGCTTCCAATGAATAGCCTTTCACTGAATAAGAATTTCATGGATCAAGGTAAACACCTGTTAAGGAAATTAAAAGTACACCATTACTGCTTTGAATCTGACTTACTACAGATTGACATATAAGTTGTGCTGTAATAGTTTTTATTAATTCATTAAATTTCTTTATACTTTTGTGCCACAAATGCCACAATTCTGTCTTGGCACTTTTGTCCCCAGGATTGCAATGTTCTTGTTGTCTCAACTATCTATGGTTCATTATTCCTTTCTATGTCAGACATGCTTTCATTATTTATACCAAATTCTTACTCAGTAGCATTCCAGCATCCTGAACCAAACCCCAAAGTCTGGCACACAGCCTAGGGAAAAGGGGAAAAGGATGTTTCTCATTGTTATGCAAGCTTTTCTCCTCTCCCTGACACTATGCTTCCCCACAGGTTTCAGGCTTTCATAATTTTGCTTTCTGAGCCAGCACTAGCACATCTCCAAGCCTTACTTTTAGGTCTGAGTCAGCCATTGTATAGAACATTAATTCATTAACAGCACAATTGCCTTTCTTTACTCTAAAGTGTTGCCAGAGGAGGTTGTTTTCAATTAGTAAATTTAGAGAGATATTTTTTGTTTATTTCTTTGTATTGTGATTCTTTTTAGAGTGCTTGGAATGTTTAAAAGCATTCATATAAATATGTACTGTGATAGCTGCAAAGTGTAAATCAAATATAGGGTGAAGGAATAAATGAAGTTCATCCTCTGTAATTTATCCTTTTGCTTTTGAAAAAAAATGGCTACGAACCAAATACATCTTAAATTTCATACTATTATACAAATATAATTACATTTAGTTTCAATTCTTATCAGATTCCAAAGAACAATGCCTGTCTTTCTTCTGTATGTCTTCATCACAATGCATGGATACTAGACCTCTACCTAATTTCATTCCTAGGAGCCTCACAAACCCTGATCTGTCCTGTTCTGATGCCATCATCCTTGCATACTGTCTTCTTGACTTGATATTGTAGACTGTCAAATAAGACCATAGTCAAAAACTCATTTTATTTCTAAATTATGGGACATTTATGAGCACTGAAGATAGTTACAAAGGAGAATTTGTTTTAAAAAGTAGTGTTTGGCCCCAGCTATTTTTCACTCAATCTTGTTCATTCATCTCAAGGACTACACTGGTTTCTGAAATGATGGGAACAGTAAGATTTATTATATTCCTAGAATCATTACAAAAATGAGTTTTAACTATTGATAGCTTTTGGGTGTGTATTGATTTATGGGCCACCAGGTCTGAAAGTCTGTGCATGGTGATGAGAAATAGCTAAGGGATATGTTGGTACACACATGTATACAAATTTCATTTTAGTATTTCTGGGAAGCAGTATTAGAAAATGGTACTCCGCATTCCTGGTGAGGTTCCACTCCCTAGTACAATATTACTTCATTGGTTATATTCTTTCATATGCTACAGTAGACTTTTGATAGAGATATTATCCCAGAAGCTTTAATCACATAAACACTGTTTTGCTAGTCCTGGGGCTTGAACAGTGTTCCTGGTTTCTCAAGGCTAGCACTCTACCACCTGAGCCACAGTGCCACTTCTGGCTTTACCTGTATATGTGGTGCTGAAGAATTGATCCCAGGCCTTCATGCATGCTAGGCAAGCACTCCACCCCTAACCCACATTCCAAGTGCTAATCACATAAACTTTTAAAACCTTTTGTCTGCATGGTGGCAAAAAGAGAAGATGAGGAGAAGTCAGAGAGTGAAAGGAAGAGAAGCACATAAAGTTCTGGTTTGAATACAGTGGAGGCCGTGTAACAAAGAATATGGTTTGTCTTTGAGAGTAGTGAGTAGTACTTTGGCTAACAGCCAGTCACGAAGTAGAGACTTGCTCTTGTAAATGCAAAGAACTGAGTTCTTCCACAACTAACCTTCTGAGCTTTGAAAAACAGCTCTGGGCCTCCAAATGAAAATGCAGTTCAGCTGACAACTTGATTTTAGCCTTGTCAGACCCTGGAGAATGATTCTACTCACATCACTCTGCACTCTTGAACACCACAGCTGTGAGCTACTACTTGGGTGCTATTTTAAGTAACTCAATTTGTAGTAATTTATTAAGCAGCAATAAAAACTAATACATTGCTGAATTGGCCTTGCCCTAACTTCATGGGACTCTTGAATCCATAGTTCATGGTGTCTCCATAAAAAAGGGTGCATTTTACCTCATATGAAGTCTTGTGTCCACTAGGTATTCCAGAACTATTAAGTGATGGAAAAGAAGCTCATGTATCCACGTGCCCTTGCTCAATGTAGTCACTGGACTTGCAGTATCACTGATCTGTTTCTTTGGTTCATGACTACTTTTAAACTCCTTTCTGGCTGGAAGATAAGGGCCACATGGCTAAGTCATCCCTCTTAGCTTCTCTTTTCCTCTTACCATAGATAGGAAGGGTCCCTTGAGCACACACGAGTTTCACAGCCACATGGTGTGGTTTTAAATAAGCCAGTCTGTGCTCCCTCTGGGATCAGGAAGATGATATCAGAAATAAAAATAAACCACTAGGCACTCGCTGCCCTCGTTCTTGGGCTGATTAGGAGCCAAATGATGAAATTACACTTTCAACATGATCATGAGAACAGAAAAGAGTTCACTCATTTTTCAATTTCCATTAGGGTCTTTGTCCAGAGAAAGGCTATATTTGCAGGTGCTTTGCAAAATGTAGCTTCTTTCCTGTTCTCATCAGGGAGAATATCAGCAGCTGTTGGAATATTTGTTCATCCTTCCCTCCCACCTCCATTCTTTTACTTTCTTGTTCCTTCATTTCCTCTGCTCCTTAGACCTCATTTCATTTCTTCCTGTTTTTTGTTCTGGAGCTATTGAGTTGGGAGAGTGAGAGCTCCAGAGCAACACAGGAAAAAAAACCTGAGCATCTCAAAGTGAGATAAATGCCCTTTATTCTTATTTGAGTTTCTCACTGCTTAGAGTGTAAGGGTAGAAAATAGAACAGTCTAACAGAAGCAGGGAGCAAGACCTTTTCCATGGTGTTTGAAAAAGACTGAAAAAAAGCAGAGCAGAAAAGAGGATGAGGTGACCCTGTTTTGGTCCCTTGGCAGTCAGTCAGTCAACAATTCTGGAGTGCCATGACATTTACTATCATTTCCTGTCATTAAACAGGGTATAAATGGGTTTTAGCACAAGGGCCACCATGCCCAGACATTTGCTCTGTCTTGGGAAGATTTAGTCTCTTTGCTTGAGCAGTTAATTGGGCTGCTAGGCAACATAGAACCCACACAGAAGATAGACACACAGAAAATTTAGTTCTAGCATCCTTCAGAGAAACCAAAGTGCAGTGTGTTGTATGACTGGAGAAGAACAGAAGGCATGAGACTTAGAGGAAAGACATGAGAGATGTAGATGGAAATTCTTTGTGGCGTGGAATGAAATGTTTTCTATGATTTTAGGGTGAAATGAGACTGAAATTCATTTTTTGTAACTGGCGAAGCTATAATGGACTGAGTTGTGTTTCCTCCTCAATCAAATTCATATATTGAGTCCCTGACTTCAGAATATGAATGCATTTAAACATAAAGCTTTAGTGTTAGAGATGTAGCTTAGTGTTGGAGTGCTTGCCCAACAGCCACAGAACCCTAAATTCAATGGAAGCATCACCAAAAGGCAATTAACATTAAAGTTTGACTAAAGGTAGTGCCCTGATTCAATAAGACTGATGCCCTTATATGAAGAGGAAGAGACACCATGGATGTGCATGCATGAAGGAAAGGCCATGTGAGGACACAGTGAGAGGAGATTATCTGCAAGGCAAGGACTAATACCTCAGGAGAAAGCAAATCAAGTGACATCATGATCTTGGATTTCCAGCCTCCACAACTATGTGTGGTACTGTGTTATAGCAGCCTATGCAGATTAATAAATACAATGAGAGAGTTAGTTCTAAGGCCTGGCTCTATGCTGGGTGAGTTGCTGAGAAGTCACTGATGCTCACAGTCAAATTTTAAATGGGTTGACAGTGATAGGTGTGTCAGCACTTGAGGAGACAGGCAGATTCTGGCAGGACTTTCAGCTGGGTGACCTTCTGTAGGTCATGTTACTTATCTGGGCCATTTTTGTCTCTTCAGTGAATTAGGAAATTAATGAATGACTGGCTAATGCATAAATACAAAGTTCAAGGTGGGTATCATCATAACTTTGGTAGATTTTTTTAAAACAGTCCTACCTTGCTGTCCTTCTCCCTCCCTGTTAAGAACCCTCAATTTTTATTTTTATTTTGTTTTTTCTGGAAAAAACATTTAACATGAGATACATCCTGTTAACAAATTTTAAGACAAGTTAAATACACTAGCCATAGTGATACAAGTATTGCATAAGTCTGCTTATGTGGGGTATCTAAAATAAGTTAACTCAGCCAGACTTGATGGTACATGCTTGCAACCCTAGCACTTAGGAGACAAAGGCAGGACAAACTGGCAGTTTGAGGCTAACCTAGGCTAAAAATGAGTTGGTGTAAACAAAATGAAACATTAAGCTCATAAAATTCTTTAAAAAATGGGAATGGTCATTTCATATCTAAGGAGAGAAGGGAAAGTAGAGTTATTAATCAATAGGCAAAAAGTGTCAGTTAAATTAGAACAATAAGGGCTAGAGAAGCCCTCTTTTACATCATGGGTCATTTAAGGTCAGGAAGTCTGAAAGTCTGCCAGTCTTATATTACCCATACATTCATCCTTCCTGTGATCAATAGTATTTGAGTCCTCAAAGGACAGTACCTTCTACCTTTTGGCTAGGGGGAAACAAGGACATAAGTCATCCCATAATACTACCATTGGTTCCACTGAGAGCTAAATACCTTTTCTGAGGTCAGAGTTTGCTTTAAGTTCTGCTTTCTATTTGTTGTGGAGATGGTATGGAATTGTGGAAGCTCACATAGAGAACAAGCCTAAGAAAACCATAGATTGCATGCTGTGACTTCAAATGGCCTGCATTTCAGTGTATGCAGAGATCAGGCACTTGAATATAAGAATGGAATTTCTCGTCCATACACATACATCTCTTTGCTTCTCCCCTGATACTAAACCCATTTACCTTTCCTGACATGTTCCCAGTCTCCACCACACAAATGCACACCCTATTCCCCAGAAGCCTTTACCAGAACTTGTGAGTGCAGCTGAGAAGGTGATTGAGTATCTGTTTTGATGAGCCTCTAACCCAGGCAATAGATTTATTTTTGTTGTCAGTGTTATTTTCAGGGCTCAGAAACCAGTTGTCCACCTGGCTTTTCAGCCAATCATAGGCAGATATAAGGAGGGGGCTGGCAGGCAGAACGTCTGCTGGGGATAGTGCAGGTTATTTTGAGCTTATCTTATTCTCAGCCAACAGCCTGGGGCATCAGTGTCTGCACATGATTCAGTTTTGCCTGGTGGTGGTGGCAGCAGCACACTTTGCTTCAGGTGCTTGGTGTTAAAGATTACAGAAAAGAGGGGAAAAACAATTTCCTGATGCCAATTCAGTGTCTCCATAGATTATTGAAGAGTAAGGAGGAAGATTTCATGTAGAAAGCCTGCTATGTGAGCAGATGCCACAGGCCAGTGACCACAGGGTAGACTAGTATATAAAAAGGAAAATATCCAGGCTGGCATTTCTAGTCTCTCTCATCTGATTTAGACAGGCAAGAAAATAAAATCCTATCATTCTGACTTCTAGCTAGTAAGCCAAGTGATAGAGCAAGGGGAAAGAAACTAGGAGAGAGGACTAGAAAAGGGTTACCTTGTTCTGTGATGCTCCTCCAAGAAAATAATGATGTTGTGCCACCAACCTATTGAATCAGTATATCAAACATTAGGTGATGAATTGCACTACTTCCCAGAAATATCTCCTCCATTCTAGCCACACTTCAAAATCCTCGGGTAGAAATTCTCAATAAGTCCATCTCCCAGACATTTCCCTTTCCTGACTGACTATAGGAATAAATAGTACAGTGTTGGATGCATAATAAAAATTCAGTAAATGTTGGATGGTTGATTGAAGAAATGATTGATCTGTATCAGTGGCTTTCATATTTCAGAACTCAACAGAACCTTTATTTTAAATATCTTAATCTGCAATTCAACCTACAGAATGGACATGGGGTAGAGGAAGTTTTGTCCCTCAGTCTTCTGAGTATTTCATATGGGTAAATAGAAGTTCTATGATTCCTGTAGCAAATGATTAATTAAATTCTATGATTTATCTCATCTCCATAAGCATTCTGGATGGCTTAGAAAGGGAATAAAATTCTATCATAAGGAAGATAGAGGTTAAGATGGCCAATAAAATGATTTATTAAAATGATATGGGGGACCAAGGAAACAGTAATGCAAGATTTAAACATACAGAAAGACAGGAAGGTGCTCCAGGGTATGACTAGAGCATACGGAAAAACATGAGAAAGTACAGCTTTAGTATTAGGATAGAGGGAGTGGAGAGAAACAGATACAGAAAGGAGAAATGTATTAGGAAGGGTGGGATTCATTTTCTATGTGGAAGGTTTGAGTCTGATGATGATGACTCTGAAAGGCTTCCAGATTAATTCAAGAGCTAATAAGTCCAGAGGAAGTTTCTAGAGGTTTTTAATTTGTGACTAGCCCAGTGAGACACATCACTGGCAGTGATATAGAGAACACAGGTACTGAAGCGATGAGAGTCAATGAGTCCATGTAAGAAATCACTAAATTAATCCAGAGAAGAGGGCTGTCTCTATTTTTCTGCTTAATGTGATACAGTTCCTGTTGAGCTTGTTTGGATAAAAAACAATTTTGAAAATTCCTATCTGTGTTATTTTGCAATTTATATGGCCTGCTCATCTACAGTTCAATTTTTAAACAAGTATATCCTTAATGCACAGGAACATCAGCCATCTAACTGTTCCAGGGTGTTTAGTGCATTTCTGACAGAGGGAATCCACCGAGGTTTCCTCCAATGCTATTTAAACTGAATGCCTATGTACCAACCCAGCTTGTTTTAAGGGATTGGGTGTGTCACTACGTTTGGCATATTCAGATTACAAACAGGGAGGATTCATTTTTAAAGTATGTGAATAAAATTATGCATTCTGATTGGGTTCAAAGAATTGTAAGAACATCTGCTAGAATCATAAAGCTCTAGACAGTAAGTTGAAGTAGTCTACTTTATGTATTAGCATTGGGCTACATTCATCCCAAGGGTTGTGATCAACTTTGGTCTCTATATGATTATTCCTTCTTGCCTTTCCAGTGCTGCAGTCTGGCAATTTTCAATCTGAACATTATTCCAGTATTCACATGTAGGGAAAAAATTCCTGTGTTTAGACCCCAGTATTGTGCTCCAAAATACTTTGAATAAATGAATGGGGAGAAGATGTGGAAATGGATATTAAATATGCTGAACCAACACAAGCCTGCTTTAAGGGATCAACTAAATGTGTCACCACATTTGGTATATGTAGATTACAAACACAGTGAGGATGAAGAAGAAATCCTTAACTTTGAATTTTGGGGGGCCTATGACTTCCAAAACAAGTAGTGTTGAGTGACAAATTTCATGACTAGGTCTGGGCCAGATGTAATTTTATCCAAGGAATATGGTGTAAAGACCAGAGTAGTAATTACACCTGTATTCGGCCAATGACAAAAGACAAAAAGAACAAATTCAAGGCAAATATGAAAATGCTCATGATAACCTAGGGGCACAGCATTTTCTTTCCACTCAAAATAGAACACTATCTACAGGGGAAAACCTCTGTTGTCAGACAGACCTGGATTTGTATATCAATTTAGCCATTGACAAACTGGCTTAGATTGAGCAATTTATTTACTCCATTCAAGCATTAATTTTCTTGCTAGGATCACTCATTATCCACACCTTAGATGCTTAGATGCTTTCTAGAAGTCCCATGTATTTCTAACCTGTGCTTATGACTGATGGCTCTAAATCCAGTATCCCATAATGTTCTCTTTACGTATGATTAATTTTCTATAGTGGCTTACAGGACTCAAGGAAACATGTATGCTGGTTTATTATTATAATGGATATTGAAAAAGATATAGTTGCAGATATATAAAGGTTGAGGTATGAAGGAAGAGTTGCAGCACTTCTATGCCCTGTTGTAGACCACTATCCTCCAAGAACAGCTATCTGGAGGCTATGATTGATCCTTTGTTTTTTTGTGTGTAAATTCATTACAAAGGCATAGTTGATAAAATTATTGTCCATAGGTGATCAATATAACCTTCAGCCTATCTGTCTTAACCAGGTGAGGAATGGGGGTTAAAGTTGAATTTCTTGTCATTTTTTTAAAATCTTTCTTGTGTTCAGACCCCATGCTGAAGCTACTTTGTGGTAAACAGCCATCAGTTATCATCTTCTCAGATGACTGTGATCACCTGGGCATGATAATATGAGCAGCAAAATTATAGCCATTTCTCACACTTAAACATGTCAATTCAACAGGACAAAATAGAGTTGAGCTACTTACATATCTCAGGACCCAAAACATAAGTCAGATGTAGATTTTTACCCAGGAATCCTTTGCTTTTCATATCTATAAGGGTGATTTGATAAGTAATCTCTTGTTAAAGGTATATTTTTTCCAGCAGCAAAAGTTTTAACTCAAGACCTAATGCTCTTACTGAGCTTGCTTGTTCAATTTGCTTGCTTGATTTGCTTGCTCAGCTTGCTTGCTCACAGATGGTACTCTACCAGTTGAGTCATGCATCCAGTTCAACTTTTTGCTAGTTAGTTAGAGATGGAGTTCTCTGGAGTTTTCTGGGTGGAATAGCTTAGAATCCTGAGTAGCTACAATTACAGATGCGAGCCACCAGAAACTGGTGTCCCATCATAATTTGAGGTTGGAATGTGATTGGGGTAGCATAAAATCACAAATGGGCCAGGATCCAGGTAAGGGCTCAATACAGCTTCCTTCAAAGAGTGCCCAAATGTAGAACTATCAAAAGAAGTCCCTGTTGCTGAGTGCAGAGCAACAAATTTAGAGAAGTAACAATATCAGTAATTGCTCTGTGTAATAATTTTCAGATAAGGTCTTGCTATGTAGCCCAGCTAACACTGAACACCCTAAGTAACTAAGATTGGCCTTGAACTCAAAATGTTCTTTCCCCAGTGCCAGGGCTCCTTGCTTCCAAGTTGCCAGTATTATAAGGTGTGTGCCACCACACATGGTCCAGTATTTGTTCTTGATACACAAAATAGAAACATCATTGAAGTTTCAATTGTAAAATTATAATGTAATATTTTCTATGAATATTTGTAGTTCATTATTGACTTTTGAGGCTCCTTATATAAGTACTAGAATATGGAATTTTATGATTACTATGAATGATTATGCATACATACACACAAACTCCCTTTAAAGTTAGTGGGGGATATGCAGGAAGAATATGAAATAAAATTAGACCCTATATTTTTGAACGATTGTGCAGAATTCAATGTTTCAAAATGAGAAAAAACTCTTTTTCCTTTCAAATGGATTATAAAGCAAACTAACCATAATCTGTTGGCATAGCTGCATTCTTCTGGGAAATCAAGCCATGCTGCAGATGTTCTCTTGGTTATTTTCATAATGGAAGAGGTGAGTGGACTTTAATGTTGCTTTTTCTAGCTGTGGAAACTGAGGCAAAGAGTGGCCAAATCATTTATTAATAATAGCATAATAAACTGATTATACCACTGGAGTGTGTGTGTGTGCATGTGTGTGAGTCTGTGTGTGTGTGTACATCTAAATATGTGTATGTTTCAAGTTGTCCATCCATTAGATTACTCTTGACCAGTGGAATCCAGAGCTGATGGATAAATTCTTTTTTAAAAAATTTTTATTGTCAAACTGATGTACAGAGAGGTTACAGTTTCATACGTTAGGCATTGGATACATTTCTTGTACTGTTTGTTACCTCATCCCTCATTCCCCCCTCCCCCTTTCCCTTTCCCCTTCCCCTTATGAGTTGTTCAGTTGATTTACACCAAACAGTTTTGCAAGTATTGCTTTTGTAGTCATTTGTCTTTTTGCCCTGTGTCTCTCGATTTTGGTATTCCCTTTCAGTTTCTTAGTTCTTATACCAGAATACACGGTTTCCAAAGTACTCAGATAAGATACACACATAGAGAAGGTAAAACCACAGGAAGGGGATACAAGAGGGTCATCAATAATAGAAGCTATGGTTTCACATCACATGTTGAAAGTAATTACAACAGTGATATAACAATCGTTTCCATAACATGGAGTTCATTTCACTTAGCATCATCTTATGTGTTCATAAGTGTATAGCTATTGGGCTCTTGTGACCCTCTGCTGTGACTAGCCTAAACCTGTGCTAATTATTCCCAATAAAGGAGACCATAGAGTCCATGTTTCTTTGGGTCTGGCTCACTTCACTTAGTATAATTTTTTCCAAGTCCTTCCATTTCCTTACGAATGGGGCAATGTCATTATTTCTCATAGAAGCATAAAATTCCACTATGTATATGTATCACATTTCCTGATCCATTTGTCTACTGAGGGGCATCTGGTTGGTTCCATAGTCTAGCTATGACAAATTGTGCTGTGATGAACATTGTTGTGCTGGTGGCATTACTGTGATTTTGTTTGTGGTCTTTTGGATAGATACCCAACAGTGGGGCTGCTGGGTCATAGGGGAGTTCTATATTTAGCCTTCTGAGGAATCTCCATATCGCTTTCCAGAGTGGCTGAACCAGTTTACATTCCCACCAACAATGAAGTAAGGTTCCCTTTTGGCCACATCCCCTCCAACATTTGTTATTGTTAGTTTTCTTGATATAGGACATTCTTACTGGGGTGAGATGGAATCTCAATGTTGTTTTGATTTGCATTTCTTTGCTATGTCCTTTGGCCTGCAGAAGTTCTGGAGTTTGATGTAGTCCCATTTGTCCAACCTTTCTTTGATTTGTAGCATTTCTGGGTCTTTGTTAAGGAAATTGCGTCCTGTGCCAAGGAGCCCAAGTGTTTCTTAGGAGAAACACTTCCTTTAGTGTTTTCAAGGTATGTGTTTTGATTTTGAGATCTTTGATCCATTTGGAATTGATTTGGGTGCAGGGTGATATATAAGGATCTAGTTTTAGTTTGTTGCATGTGTTGAACCAGTTTTGCCAGCACCATTTGTTAAAGAGGCTATCTTTCTTCCATACTATGTTTTTAGCTCCTTTGTCAAAGATTAAATAGGCATAGTTCTGTGGGTTCATTTCTGGGTCTTCAATTCTGTTCCGTTGGTCTTCAGGCCTGTTCCGGTGCCAATACCAAGCTATTTTTATTACTACAGCTTTATAATACAGCTTGAAGTTGGGTATTGTAATTCTTCCAGCACTGTTCTTTCTGCTTAGGATTGTTTTTGTTATTCTCGGTCTTTCATTGTTCCATAGGAATTTCTGGATTGCTTCCTCTATTTCATTAAAAATGATATTGGGATATTAATGGTTATTGCATTGAATTTGTAGATAGCCTTTGGCAATATTGCCCTTTTGATTATATTAATCCTCCCAATCCAGGAGCATGGGAGGTTTTTCCATTTCCTTAGTTGTGCCTTAATTTCCTTTTTTCATGTTTTTAAAGTTCTCATCATAAAGGTCTTTCACTTCTTTGGTTAAGGTTATTACTAGGTATTTTATGTTTTTTGAGGCTATTGCCAAAGGAGTTGCTTTCCTGATTTCAGCCTTGGCATTCAGGTCGTTAGCAGAGAGAAAAGCCATTGATTTTTGAGGGTTTATTTTATTTCCTGCCACTTTGCCAAAGTTTTGGATCAGCTCTTGTAGCTTGGGAGTAGAATCTATGGGGTTCTTTAGGTATAGCATCATGTCATCTGCGAACAGAGAAAGTTTAACTTCATATTTTCCCATTTGGATCCCCTTTATGTTTTCTTCTTGTCTAATTGCTCTGGCTAGGAATTCTAGTACTATGTTGAAGAGAAGGGGAGAGAGTGGACATCCCTGTTTTGCTCCTTATTTTAAAGGGAATGGCTTTAGTTTTTCACCATTTAGAATTATGCTTGCTGTTGGTTTGTCATAAACTGCCTTTACTATATTCAGGAGTATTCCCTGGAATCCCAGCTTTTCCAAGGCTTTTATCATAAGTGGGTGTTGGATTTTATCGAACGTCTTTTCTGCATCCAGAGATATAACCATGTGGTTCTTTACCTTGCTCCGGTTGATGTGGTGGATTACATTAATTGACCTGCATATATTGAAACAACTTTGCATCCCTGGGATGAATCCACTTTGATCATAGTGTATGATTTTTTTGATGACCTGTTGAAGTCGATTGGCCAGAATTTTGTTGAGAATTTTTGCATCTATGTTCATCAGGGAAATCGGTCTATAGTTCTCTTTCTGTGATGAGTCTTTGCCTGGTTTTGGAATGAGGGTTATAGTGGCTTCATAGAATGTGTCTGGTAGTTACCTTTCTCTTTCAATTTCATTGAAGGGTTTTAGAAATATTGGTATGAGTTCTCTTTTGAAGGCCTTGTAGAATTCTGCTGTGAATCCATCTGGATCTGGGCTTTTCGTGGATGGGAGATCATTTATTGCCGATTCTATTTCAATGCTGGATTTGGGTCTGTTTAGCAGGTTTAAATCTTCATGGTTGAGTTAGGGGATATCACTTTTTTCATCCATTTCTTCCAGGTTCTTTAATTTGTTGGCATAAAGGTTTGCAAAATAGTTCCATATTGTGTTCTGAATTTTCATTGTTTCTGTGGTGATGCTACCTGTTTCATCTCCTATCTTGTTTATTTAGGTGTGCTGCCTTCGTATTTTGGTCTGGTTTGCTAGGGGTCTGTTTATCTTGTTGATTTTTTCAAAGAACCAACTCTTTGTTTTGTTGATTCTTTCAATGGGTTTTTTTTTGTTTCTAATTCATTTAATTCTGATTTGATTTTAATTATTTGCTTCTGTCTATTGACTTGGGGTTTGGCTTGTTGTTCTCTTTCGAGGAGATTAAGATGCTTCCTTAAATTGTTGAATTGCTGTTTCTCCAGTTTGTTGGTGAAGGCACTCAGAGATATAAATTTCCCTCTGAGTACTGCCTTTGCTGTGTTACAAAGGAGCTGGTACTTCGTGTACTCATCTTGGTTGATGGATAAATTCTTTTCACATTTCCCTCATACATCGTACCTGTTGATTATTACTTAAAAATTCTTTTAGGTAGTGGGGATTTAACACAATGCCTCTACTAATTGAGATACTCTACCAACTCTTTGATTTTTATTTTTTTTTTCATGATACATTGTCTCACTAATTTCTCTGGTTTTAAATTCTAGATACATTTTTTTCACCTTCTCAAAGTAGATGGAATTAAAAACATGCATCACTATACATACTCTTTTAGGTTTCTCATAAAGTCACAGTTATCTGTAGAGATACTCAAGAATTACTACATATGTTCATGAACCAGTAGCTCATGCCTGTAATCCTAGATATTTTGGAGGCTGAAAATGGTATAACCACAGTTGGAGGATATCCTGGACAGAAAATTTATAAGATCCTTCCTTAACCTCTAACTGTGTGCAGTGGTATGTGTCTGCCATCTTACCTATTTGGAAGGCTGAGATTGATAGAACTGCAGGTTCTGGCCAGCCCAGGCTGAAAATTCAGCAAGACTTCAAGACTTTCCTTCTTGTAACTTTCCTTTTAGACTAAGATCAGGATGGATTGACAAGAAGCAATATATGCAAGAGAATTTGAAAACCAAAAAGTGCTATGTAATACAAGGTATTATATAGTTATGTTCATACCAATGATAACAAATCACAATTAATACTCACAGTATTAAAATTGGAAAAATTGGCAGCCCTTTCTAAAATGCTATAGGAACTATAAATCAGGAGTATTCACCTCAGAGGACCACAGAGCTTCCCAAGGGGAATTCAGGCAAAGGGACAAGCTAGGAGAATCAACATCCAGTATTATTTCAACTTCCTTACGTATGACTTCTTAAAAATTGATACTGGAGAATATGCTTGCTGCCATGGCATCCTACTTTTGCTTTCCTTTCCTTCCACTTCTTTCACAGTTACCCTTTCTGATACATAAAAGAACGTCAGAACATATATTTTGAAACATAACTGCAGTGCACTCCATCATTGTATTATTGTTTAAAAATAATAGCTATATTCCTGAGACAGCATCTTATGAGAGCAAAGAAGACAGCACTGGCAACTTTTGTGGACTTCTTCCTAATGTCTCTATAGCTTCTCTATATGAGTTGTAAATTTCCACACAGAGATAAAGAATGCCCTCACCAAAGCAGAGCATCTATTTATGTTCAAGTGTAGGACAAAATGTTTCTAAAATGCTATCAAGAATGTGATGCCCAGAACTTTAGAAAACCAGTTTCATTCAATCAGGGAGAAAAAAACCTGCCTGCTCAACTCATCTACTCTTCTAGGCATGTGAAATGAATAGCTACAAGCAATAATATTGAGCAACAAAACTAAATTTCTAATCTACCTGTGCATAATAATAGTGAGAAGTCTTTCCCTTCATATATCATGAATTTTTAAAGACATTGGAAGATTTAGATTAGAAAAGTAAAATGTGGCATATAAAGGATATGGACATATGCCTGTGCATTTTATGTATTTATAGTCCACAAGACAAATCCTAAACTTGATTTCCATGTGTTTAGCTGGATTTTTACTTTTTGTTGGCATACACTAATTGTAAAATATAATGTGTTTCATTATGATATGATTATGCATGTTTATAAGATGTGTTGATCTAATTAGCTCCTGGATCCTCTTAGTGATTAATACATACTATATTAAAGTTTTTCAGAGAAATAGAACCAATAGGCCAAATAGAGATATGGAGAAACTGAGCTTCCATTTGTGAGGTTTGGCTAATATGATTATGGATACTGGGAAATCCCATGAGCTGCTGTTTGCATACAAGAGGTCCAGGAGAGCTGGTGAAAAGTTCCAATCTTAACCCAAAGAATTAAAAAGGAGACAGCAGAATAAACTTCAGCATGCATCTAATGTCTCAATAGCTAGAACACTAATTCCTTCTGTTTATTTAAATTTTATTGTAAAGGGGATGTACAGTGTGGTTACAGTTACATGAGTTATATAAGTTAATGAGTATATTTCTTTTTGTACAGTGTCACCCCCTCCCTCATTTTCTCCCACTTCCTCCTCATCCCCTTTCCCCCTCAAGTTGTGTAGTACATTTTCAACATAGTGTCTAGTAAGTATCACTGCTAAATTATTTCACATTTGTCCCAATGTTTCTGTGATTTGCCTTCCCCTCCCTAAATCAGATAAACTTATATAGAAAACAAAGTGTTTTGAAATAAAAAAAACAGTGACACCAGGGAATAAAAGATAGGAGAAAAAAAGAAAAAGAAGAAGGAAAAATGCATATGGTATAGTTTTAAAAATCCACTTGTTTCCATTTCTTGGAGTGTATTTGGATGGGCATCATTTTATATGGTCATATGCACTGAGCCATTGTGATTCTCTCCGGAGACTATCCTCCTTTGTTCTCGCTGTGTAATGCTTAGGGTGCTATTTGATTAATCATGTCCAAGCATAATTTTTTGTGTTTTTTTACTATCCACTGGAATCACTTGTAGATTTATAGATATATTCTAGTTATTACAAATGAGGGAAACCATGTAGCCTATGTTTCTCTGGGTCTGGCTTACTTTGCTCAATATAATTTTTTTTCCAAGTCTTTCAATTTCCTTACAAATGGGGCAATGTCATACTTTCTGAAGGAAGTACAGAATTCCATTGTGTATATATACCACAGTTTCTTGATATAATTATCTACTGAGGGGCATTTGGGTTGATTCCATATCCTAGCTATGGTAAGTAATGCTGCAATGAGCATGGTTCTACTGTTGGCATTAGTACAGGCTACTTTGAGGTCATTTGGGTAACTCTCCAGGAGTGGAGTTGCTGGGTCATAGGAGAGCTCTATGTTTCCAGATTGGCTGAACAAGTTAACATTCCTACCAACAGCGTAGTAGCATTCCCTTATGGCCACATCCCCTCCAGCATCTGTTCACAACAATGTTCATTGCAGCACAATTTGTCATAGCGAGAATCTGGAACCAGCCCAGATGCCCCTCAGTAGACGAATGAATCAGGAAAATGTGGTACATATACACAATGGAATTTTATGCCTCTATCAGAAAGAATGACATTGTCCCATTTGTAAGGAAATGGAAGGACTTGGAAAAAATTATACTAAGTGAAGTGAGTCAGACTCTAATTAGTTTTCTTGACAACAACCATTCTAACTGGGGTAAGGTAAAATCTCAGGGTTGTTTTGATTTGCATTTCTTTTATGGCCAGAGATGTTGAACATGTTAGACACATTGTTATTTCTTCTTTGGAGAAGTCTCTACTTAAGTCATTAGCATACTTACTGATGAGTGTCATTTCTTTGAGAATTTGTTCTTGGTGGTGGGGGGGGGGTGTAATTTTTTTGAGCTCTAAGTATATTTTGGATATGGAGCCCTTGTCCAATGTATAGCTAGTAAAGATCGTCTCCCAATCTGTGGGCTTTCTATTTATCCTGCTAGCTATGTCCTTTACCATCCAGTAACTATTCAGTTTAACACAATTCCATTTACTCTGCCTTTCTTTGATTTGTTGTGTTTCTGGATCTTAGGAAATTTCAATTCATCAATGCATACCGTGAAGACCTAGATTTTCCCCTACCCATTCCAGTACTATTCTCAGGGTATCTGGTCTTACATTGAGGTTTTTGATACATTTGAAATTGATTCTGGTGCAGGTTGACATATAAGGATCTAATTTCACTTTTATATACATGTATAGCCAATTCTGACAGCCCTATTTGTTGAAGAGGCTGTCTTTCATCCATCCTGTTATTATTGTTGTTGTTTTACTCCCTTATGAAAGATTTGGTGGTGATAGGTCTGTGGGTTCATTTCTGGGTCTTTAATTCTATTCCACATTCCATTGGTCCTCAGGCTTCTTCATGTGTTCTTTTGTTTGTTTTTTGCTTTTTTTTTTGGTTGTGGGGCTTGAATTCAGGGCCTGGGGACTGTCCTTGAACTCTTTTTCCTCAAGGTGAGCATTTTGCCACTTGGGACACAGCACCAATTCTGGCTACTTTTGTATATGTGGTAGTAAGGAATCAAAACCAGGGAATTGTGCATGCTAGGCAAGCACTCTACCAATAGGCCAAATTCCTGCACCCCCAAGCTATTTTTACAACTGTCTTTGTAATAGGGTTTGAAGGTTGATATTGATATTTCTCCAGTATTTTCATTCTGTTAAGGATTATTTTTTTTCAAATTTTTATTATCAAACTGATGTACAGAGAGGTTACAGTTTCATACGTTAGGCATTGGATACATTTCTTGTACTGTTTGTTACCTCGTCCCTCATTCCCCCCTCCCTCCTCCCCGTTTCCCTTTCCCCCCATGAGGTGTTCAGTTCACTTACACCAAACAGTTTTGCAAGTATTGCTTTTGGAGTTGTTTGTCTTTTTTTACCCTGTGTCTCTCGATTTTGGTATTCCCTTTCAATTTCCTAGTTCTAATACCAATATAGACGGTTTCCAATATACTCAGATAAGATTACAGAGATGGTCTAGATACAACCACAGGAAGGTGATACAAGAACATCATCAATAGTAGAAGCTACAGGTACAGATGGGACGTTGAAAGTAGTTACAACTATGATATAACAATCGTTTCCATAACATAGAGTTCATTTCACGTAGCGTCATCTTATGCGATCATAAGGGTATAGCTATTGGGCTCCTGTGATCCTCTGCTGTGACTAGACTAAACCTGTGCTATTTATTCCCAATAAAGGAGACCATAGAGTCCATGTTTCTTTGGGTCTGGCTCACTTCACTTAGTATAATTTTTTCCAAGTCCCTCCATTTCCTTACAAATGGGGCAATGTCATTCTTTATAATAGAGCCATAAAATTCCATTGTGTATATGTACCACATTTTCCTGATCCATTTGTCTACTGAGGGGCATCTGGTTGGTTCCAGATTCTAGCTATGACAAACTGTGCTGCGATGAACATTGTTGTGCTGGTGGCTTTACTGTGAATTTGTTTGTGGTTTTTTGGATAGCTACCCAAAAGTGGGGTTTCTGGGTCATAGGGGAGTTCTATATTTAGCCTTCTGAGGAAACTCCATACTGCTTGCCAGAGTGGCTGAACCAGTTTACATTCCCACCAACAATGAAGTTAGGGTTCCCTTTTGGCCACATCCCCTCCAACAATTGTTATTGTTAGTTTTCTTGATAAATGACATTCTTACTGGGGTGAGATGGAATCTCAATTTTTTTTTGATTTGCATTTCTTTTATGGCCAGTGATGTAGAGCACTTTTTCATATGTCTCTTGCCCATTCTCATTTCCTCATCAGAGAAGTCTCTTTGTAAGTCTTTAGCCCACTTGATGAGGGGGCTATTGATTCTTTGCGGTTTTGTTTTGGAAGAAGGTAATTTTTTTAGTTCTGCATATATTTTAGATATGAGGCCTTTGTCCATTGAATGGCCAGTAAAGATCTTCTCCCAGTCTGTGGGCTTTCTGATTATCTTGCAAGCTATGTCCTTTGCCCTGCAGAAGTTCTGGAGTTTGATGCAGTCCCATTTGTCCAAACTTTCTTTAATTTGTAGCATTTCTGGGTCTTTGTTAAGGAAGTTTCGTCCTGTGCCTAGGAGCCCAAGTGTTTCTCCTACTCCTTCTTTTAGTGTTTTCAGGGTGTCTGTGTTGATTTTGAGATCTTTGATCCATTTGGAATTGATTTTGGTGCAGGGTGATATATAATGATCTAGTTTTAGTTTGTTGCATGTTTTGAACCAGTTTTGCCTGCACCATTTGTTAAAGAGGCTATCTTTCTTCCAAACTATTGTTTTAGCTCCTTTATCAAAGATTAAGTAGGTATAGTTCCATGGGTTCATTTCAGGGTCTTCAATTCTGTTCCATTGTTCTTCAGGCCTCTTCCGGTGCCAATACCAAGCTGTTTTTTACTACTATAGCTTTATAATACAGCTTGAAGTTGGGTATTGTAATTCCTCCAGCACTGTTCTTTCTGCTTAGAATTGTTTTTGCTATTCTAGGTCTTTTATTGTTCCATATGAATTGCTGGATTGCTTCCTCTATTTTAGTAAAAAATGGTGTTGGGATATTAATGGTTATTGCATTGAATTTGTAGATAGCCTTTGGCAATATTGCCATTTTGATTATATTAATCTTCCCAATCCAGGAGCATGGGAGGTTTTTCCATTTCCTTAATTCTGACTTAATTTCGTTTTCCAAGCTTTTGATTTTAATTATTTGCTTCCGTCTATTGACTTGGGGTTTGGCTTGTTGTTCTCTTTCAAGGAAATTAAGGTGCTTCCTTAAATTATTTAGTTGCTGTTACTCCTGTTTGCTGGTGTATGCACTCAGAGATATTAATTTCCCTCTGAGTACTGCCTGTGCTGTGTCCCAAAGGAGCTGGTACTTTGTGTCCTCATCTTGGTTGAATTCCATAAACATTTGAATTTCCGTTTTAATTTCTTCAGTGACCCACTGATGGTTCAGAAGGGTGTTGTTTAGTCTCCATGAATTGTAGGATTTTCTGTGGTGGCTGTTTGAGTTGAGCTCTAATTTTATTCCATTGTGGTCTGAGAGAATGCAGGGAATGGTTTTGATACTTCTGAATTTGTACAGATTTTCTTTGTGTCCTAAGATGTGATCTATTTTGGAGAATGTTCCATGTGCTGCTGAGAAGAATGTGTATTCTGTTGTTGCTTGGTGGAATATTCTGTAGATGTTGGTTAAGTCTAGTTGTTCTATACAATTATTTAGTTCTGTGATTTCTTTGTTCAGTTTTTGGCCTGTTGATCTGTGCAGAGGTGATAGTGGAGTATTAATGTCCCCACTATCAATGTGTTTGGGTCTATGAGTGTTTTAGAGTCAGTAGAGTTTGTTTGATGAAGTTGGGTGCTCCTGCATTTGGTGTGTAGATATTTAGAATGGTTATATCTTCCTGTAGGAGAGATCCCTTTGCTAGTTTGTAGTAGCCTTCTTTGTCTCTTCTTACCTTTTTTAATTTGAAGACAATTTTGTCTGATACTAGGGTTGCAACTCCAGCCTGCTTATGGGGGCCATTTGCTTGATAGATTTGATTCAAGCCTTTCACTTTTAGAAGATGTTTACTTTTGCTAGATAGATGAGTCTCTTGGAGGCAGCAGAAAGATGGATCTTGATTTTTGATCCAACTTATGAGCCTATGTCGTTTGATTGGAGAATTAAGTCCATTAATGTTGAGAGTTAGGATTGAGAGATGATCGTTTGTTCCTTTCATTATCACTATCTTGTTAAAAGCTGTGTATTCCCATTTCTTGATCTGATGTTTACTATTTAGGGTTCATTTCTCTATCTGTATTGGGATCTTGATTATTTTCTCTGTATAGTACATTTTTGAGGATTTTCTGTAAAGCTGGTTTGGTGGAGATATATTGTTTCAGTTTTTCCTTACTGTGGAAGACTTTTATTTGACCTTCGGCTATGAAGGAGAGTTGGTCTGGGTACAGTATTCTTGGTTGGTAGTTATTTGGTAGTTCTTTTTATTTAGTTTTTGGTATACCTCATTCCAGGCTCTACTTGCTTTCATGGTCTCTGCTGAGAAGTCTGGGGTAATTCTGATTGCGTTTCCTTTATATATGATTGTTTTATTCTCCCTAACTGCTTTAAGGATTCTTTCCTTGTACTCTACTGATCCTGTTTTGATCACAATGTGTTGGTGGGATCTCCTATTCTGGTCTGGTCGGTTTGGGGTTCTAAATGCTTCTTGTATCTGTATAGGCCTATCCTTCTGTATATTTGGAAAGTTCTCAGCTAATATTCTGTAAAATAGGTTGCCTATCCGATTAACTTCTGTCTCCAAGTTTTGCTCAATACCTATTATCCGTAAATTGGGCTTTCTGATTGTGTCTTGAATCTGCTGTAGTGATCTGTTTTGTTGATTGGACTGGATTTGTATTGATTTTCGATCTTTCTCCATAGATTCTAGGGAATCTTCAGCTCCTGAGATTTGATCCTCTGCTTCAGTTAGTCGGGACTGTAGGCTAGCTACTTGATTTCGAATCTCTTTTCCTTCTGACTGGTCTTTACTGATGATTTCCATGTCATCTCTTAGGTCTTGCATGGACTTCTTTACTTCATTAATGTGGTTTTGAGTGTTGTCTCTCAAATCTTTAAGCTGGGTAGCTATCTTTTCTTTTGACTCTTGAATTTCATTTATCTTTCTATTTGTTCAGGCCATGAAATCATCTATTACTTTATGGAAGGATTGCTGTATTGCTTCAAACTTTTCATTTAACATGTTTATCAGTAGACTTTGTAGAGCATTTTGAGGGTTCTCTTCTATATCTTTGATTGACTGCTCTGTTTCCTGCTTGTTTTGAGTGGGAGAAAAGACTCCATTGTTTGCCATCTTTCTTGTGTTTCTTCTGCCCATTTGGATTGGGAATGCCAATCTGAAAGCACCTGTGAGCACCGTTTAAGGCCCAAAGCAGCCCTTACACTGCCCAAGCACTGTTGTGTAAATTTTATAAGTTCACAATTATATACAGATACCTTGTATACCTGTGTATAAAATTAGATTTGGTGTTCCTAAAGAATACAATTTTAATATAACAACCGATCCTGTGCCCTGTTTTCAGTAGTTACTTATTTACTGTTGCAACCCTATGAGCAATTCTTGTTCTTATATTAAGTTCTTTTAGGACTGGCTTTCTCTATGAACCCCTTTGATTCACATTGATTAAGCAGGGGTACCCTCTAGCCAATAACCAGGAGTCAATGGAACCTGGAAGTAATTCAGGAGGGAAAGTTAGAGGTAGTAAAGAGAATAGAGTAAAATGTATTGGGGGGTGTTGTGATGATTTTGGTTTAGTTTCAGTGATGTGGAAATGTGGAGAAGAGTAGAATCAGTAGAAAGAACAAGGTTAAAATGATAGACAATGGAGAATTAGCAGTAAAGTGTAGAGGTGTTATTCATAGGAAAGTAATTTTTAAAGAAAGAGAACAGGAGAGAAAAAAGAAATAATAGTGGAAGACAGATGCACAAAACTGAGAAGAATTATTAAAAAAAATAAAAGGAAAAGAACCAGCAAAACGAACAACCAAAAAAATAAAATTTGATAAAACAACCAGGTAAAAATAAAAAACAAAAACAACAACGTTTCAAAAGTGAAAAAATAAATAAATAAATAAATAAAAGGTTTAAAAGATATTTGAAAAGAAAAAAAAATCGAGTCCTCCTTGTTTGGGTGGTCCTTCCCCAGTCTCTGGTTTCCTTGCGATGGTCTGCAGTCTATTTTCCTGATTGGCTGGTTTGACTTCCTTTCAGTTTGCATGGGGTGGATATGTTCTGACCCTTCAGCCCTGTTGCAGCAATCCTGGTTCTCTGTGGTTTGCACAGCTTGCAGGTAAGACTTGGGCGTCCTCTGTAGATGGGGACGTGAGCAGTCTTGTGAACCGTGGCTCCTCTGTCTGCTGTGGGGCTGCGGCCTTTAACGCCTGGCATGGAATAGGCTGTGGACTCAGCAGGGCGTGGCACCTCTGGCCTGGTTTACCCGGCTGAGACTTGCTTGCCTGGGGGAGGTTTCTCCCTTGTGGGTGGGGCGGCCACATGGTGGAGCTGGCTATGGAATTCAGCTCCGTTTTGGACTGGGAATTGGGTTTCCTCTGTGATGGGACGTTTATCTGTTTCAGGAACTGTTTGTTTCCCCGTCTGGTGTTTCCGTGCCACTGGTAATTGCTCGCCGCTTTCGCTTTAAATTTAGAAATTCCGGCTGGCAGGGCTGGGCACCTCTGGCTAAGGTGTGGCCCAGGACGAGCCTCCTGCCAGGGTATGGGGTATTCTCCTGGGCAGAATTGGCTCTCACTGGTCAGTCCCTCTTTCCCTTTTCAAAGATGGCTCCTTTATCCTTGCTTTCCCCAGGCCTGCTTTAGTTCCAGTCTGGTCTGACCCTATGCCAGTGTCAAAGATGGCGCTTTGCTCTTGCGGTGTGGAAAGGGCTACCTTCCAGAAGCTGCTCCGTGGGCACTAGTGAGAATATCTTTCGTGGTGTACTCACACTTTCTCTGCGATTTCAGCCTGTCCATGCTCAGCCGCCATCTGGAGGATTTTTCCCTGGTCTATGCTGTGTGCTTTAGCCACATGGAGTGCGGGTCGCTGTGCCAGGTGCTGTGCCGGCGCTGGCACTGGCGCAGCGGCGGGACGCCGCCCAGAGCTTAAATCTGTGTTTTCAGACGAGCAAAGTGGATTTTTCCTTCCTGGCCAGAATCCCTGTACTGTTAAAACTTACTCTGGCTGTCTTTCTAGGAGTAAATGTTTCTATGGGGTGAGAAAACTGCGATGTTGGAGGGAGCTCAGCTAGGGCTCTGCTGCTCCTGTGTCATCTTCCCAGAATTCCCTAAGGATTATTTTTGCTATTCAGAGTCTTCTTCTATTATTCTATGTGAATTTTTGAATTTCTTCTTCGATATCATTGAAGAATGTTGTTGGGATTTTGATAGGTATTGCATTGAATTTGTAGATAACTTTGGGAAATACTGTCACTTTCACAATGTTAATCCTTCCAATCCAGGAGCATGAGAGGGATTTTGCACTTTCTTAAATCTACTTTAATTTCCTCTTTCATGTTTTTAAAGTTTTCATAACAGAGGTCCTTCACAAAAGGAGTCGCTTTTCTGATTTCAGCCTCATTCTTCTCACTGTTGACATATAGAAAAGTTATTGGCTCTGGTAGATTACTTTTATACCCTACTAGTTAGTAAAAGTTTAGAGTAAGCTCAAGTAACTTGGGAGAGAAATCTATGGTTTGTTTGTTTTTTTTAATATAGGTTAATGTCATGTACAAAGACAGAGAGTTTTACATCTTCTTTCCCTATTTGGGTCCCCTTTATGTTTGTCTGTTCCCTTATTGCTTTGGCTAGGAATTCTAATACTATATTGAAGAGGAGTGGGGATAGCTGACATCTTTGTCTAGTTCCTGATTTTAGAGAAAATAGTTTTAACTTTTCACCATTAAGTATAATGCTGGCTGTAAATTTGTCATATACAGGCTTTATTATATGGAGGTATGTACCATGGATTCCTAGCTTCTCCAGAGCTTTTATCATAAAGGGGTGTTGGATCTTGTCCAATTATTTTTCTGAATATTTTGAGATAAACATGTGGTTCTTGTCCTTGGTCCTGTTGATGTGTTGTATTACAGTAATTGACTTGGGTATATTGAACCACCGTTGTATCCCTGGGATGAATCCCATTTGATTAGTTGTTGGAGTCAGTTGCCCAGAATTTTGAGAAGTTTTTCATTGATATGTATCAAAGAAATTGGTCTATAGTACTCTTTCTTTGATGAACCCTTATGTGGTTTGGGGATTTGAATTATGCTGGCTCCACAGATTGAGTTTCATAGTGATCTTTCACTCTCGATTTCATAGAAGATTTTGAGGAGTATTGGAGTGCGTTTTCCTTTGAAGGCCTTACAGAAGTTTACTGTAAATCCATCTGGTCATGGGCTTCTCTTGGGTAGGAGGCCTTTTATTGCCATTTCTATTTTATTACTTGTTTTGGGTCAATTTAATTGGTTTAAATCTTCATGGTTTAGTTTGGGTATACCAATATTTGCTAGGAATTCTTCCCTTTCTTCCAGATTCTCGAATTTCTTAGCATAAAGTTTTGCATATTATTCCCTTATAATGTTCTGAACATTGATGGTTTCTGCCATGATGTTGTCATTCTTGCCTTTAATTTTATTTATTTTGGTGTGTTCTCTTCTTTTTTTGGTTAAATTTGCCATGAGTCTGACAATTTGTTTTAAATTTTTTTCAAAGAACCAACTCTTTTGTTGATCGGTGGGTTTGTTTTTTTTATTCTCTAATTTATTTATTTCTGATTTAATTTTGATGATTTGTTTCCATCTACTGATTTGGGGTTTGGCTTGTTGCTTGTTTTCATAGAGCTTAAAGTGCACCATTAGATTGTTGTTTTGAGATTTCTCAAATTTATTGCTGTAGACACTCAGAGCTATACATTTTCCTGTGAATGCTGCCTTTGCTGTGTCCCAGAGGAGATGGATTTTTGTGTGTTCATTTTTGTTAAATCTCTTCAATGACCCAGTGGTAATTCAACTATCTGTTGTTCGGTCTCCAAGAGTTAGACAATTTTCTATGGTGGCTTTTGGTGTTGAGCTTTAATTTTATTCTGCTTTGTTCTGACAGAATGCTGGGAATAATTTAAATATTTCTGAGTTTGCACAGATTTGTTTTGTGGCCTAATATCTGATTTCTTTTGGAGAATTTTCCATATGCTGCTGAGAAGAATTTATATTCTGATGCTGCTGTATAAAATATTCTGTAGATGTCTGTTAAGTCTAGAACATTAATTTCTGAAGTCAGGGAAATGGATTTTCCTATTTAAGCTTGGAAAGCAAATTCACAGTTTTTTCACATTTTTGGTTTTTTTTTCCCCAGGCTCTCAGTGGATTTGATGATGACCATCCACATTAGTAATGGTAATCCTTTCTCAGTCTATCAATTATAATGCCAATGTTTACTAGAAACATCCTCACATATTCCTCATCTATACGCTATCCAAATAACCCTGAGTCAAGCTGTCACATAAAATTGTCCTTAGAATAGATACTTTAAGACAAGAAAGATATCCTCGTTCCTATGACCACTCATTTTAACATCCACAAGAGGATCTTCTCTGCAAAAATGATTTATATATTATTCTAGTTGCAGTTTTGTATTTCCTTCATCCATTCTATATTTTGTAATTGTAATTCTTCAATAATGAGCTGCTATTCCTTCTCCACTTATTAATTTATTAATTTAGTTGTGTATTGAAACCTGGTAATCTTATTCTATGGGTAACATTATAATGCTATTGGTATTTATTTTGTCTTGCAACATTCCCTAGCTTTGACCATTGGAAAGATGTCTCTTTGGATGCCATTTTCTTTATATAAAATTTGTAATTAAAAAGAATGTTGACACAATATTAATTGCATTTAATACAGAATGTACTCATAGAATGATGTGGCAACATAGAAAGAACACTTTAATTCCTATAATTATGTGAAAAAGCGTTCTGAATATATCTATCATATTAAGTGAAGTAAACAAAACCCAAAGAAACATAGGTTGCATGCTTCCCCTCATTTCTGGTAACTAGACTATGCATATAAATCTACAAATAAACACACTGGATGGTAAATAAATATATATGTATATGTATATACACACACACACACACACAAACACACACACACACACACACACACACACACACACACACACACTGGGACATGATAAACTATGCAGGTCTCTACGCATTCACACACAATATGACCAAAGGAGGATATTCTTAGGAGAGGATCACAAAGGTGCACTAGGTATGTGCATTTGACTATATAAAATGGAAACAAGATTTTTTACTTTTTTGTTGATGTTTTTGTATTCATTTCCTGTTGTCTTTTTTTTTAATTTATCTGCCTTTGGGAGTATAAGGAGAGGCACAGAAATGATGTTTAGAAGGTGAACAAATGTAGTGGTGATACTCACTAAACACTATGTAGAAAATGAGTTAACAACTTCTGGGTGGGGACTGGAGGGAAAAACTCAGAGAAAGCTAGGGAATGGTTTGCATTGTTCAAAAGGAAATTTAGATTTTATGTGACTTATGTAGCTAGAAGCCCTCTGTATATCACATTTACAATAACAAATAAAAATTTTAAAAGAAAAGTAAAAAATTTCTTGAGCTTGACTTATCTTTTCTCGACATGTTAATCTCCATATCTATCCATCTTCCTATAAATTATATAATTCTGTTGTTTATGACCAAATAATATTTCATGATATATATATGTATATATACATATTTTTCTTCATTAGTTGTTGATATATTGGCTGACTCCACAGTTCAACCGTTGTGAAAAATCTGCAATCAATATGGGTATGCAGTTATCTTTCTGGAATAATAATTTACATTTTTTTTGATAAATGTTATATATCATACTTTTTCATTCATTTTTGAATATGGGTGTGTTTCTGTGTGGGGTGTGTGTGTGTGTAAGATAATTGCAGATATAGGACTGTGAGGATGAGGGAGAAGAGAGAAAGAATGAAACAGGATGAATAAATTATATATATATATAGAGAGAGAGAGAGAGAGAGAAAAACATTAATGTATTATATATGCCTGTATATGAAAATGGCATAAGTAAATCACTGAAAGTTGTTGAACAATAGGAAGGTTTGGGAATGGGGAGTGGGGAAGGGGAGCAACAGAAAGGGTATTTTGGCTTAAATATATATGCACATAGAAATACTAGAGTGAAGCACCTTTGTACCATATTATAATACACTGAAATGATTAATGACAGGACAGATCAACAGGCTATGTTTGTGGCTAGTTATTAGGCAAAGAAGCAGGGCCCATAAAGTATATAAATGAGGATAAATATAGTTAAATTACTTTGTATGTATATGTGAAAACAGAACAGTGAAATTTCTTGGGATTGTTTTAAGATGTGAAAAGGGAAAGGAAGGGGAGTGATACAGAGGTGAATTGGATACAGACACATTATGCATGTATGAAAATGTTACATAAAATCTCCTTGTTTCATGCTACTATAAAAAGAATGCTTTCTATAAGATAGCGATCTAATCTTGAACCTTGCCCAAAAATTTCAACTTCTAATAACATGATTCTTTTTCATAATATGTAATTTAAATAGATATTAAAATCTGCAATATATTTATATAGTTTTATCAATTATATGCTACTCATAGATGTAACCATGCCTCACTTCTGAAGGATAAGAAAGCAAGCAACAACACAAAAAGAGAAAATTCAATATATGTAAGTATGTGAGAGTGATAAAAAATCTTTTTAATCATACTAATCCACCATACCAATCTGTGAGTAGAACAGAAATACAAGTACAAAAATGCTTTCATAGTTTGGGTTTTCACCTATTAAAGCAATCATTTATTAATAAATATTGTTTCAAATCATTGCCATAGTAGGTGATTTATCCTAGAAATTTTTCTGTGTGCCCCGTTTTGTTGGTTAGTTGTGGAGCTTGAACTAAGGACTGTCTCTGTGCTCTTTTGCTTGAGGGGAGCGACTACCACTGTGAGCCACAGTGCCACTTCGAGTTGAGAAGATATTTTGTGAATGTCTTTCCCCAGGATAGCCTCCAGTCATAATCCTTGCATTCCACAGCCTTTCAAGTAGCCAGACAAAAATTAGATTATATCTCCAATCTATTGGTAATAGTAGATTACCAGTATAAGCCATTGGTGCCCAGATCTTGAAATTAATGCTTACATGGTTGAATGCATTCAACAGATCATTCTCCCTGATATGGATGGAGCTCATCAATCAGCTTAAGGTCTACATTGAACAAAAGACTGACAATACTCTGAATAAGAAAGACGTTTTCTTTTGTTTCTTAAAAAAAAGTATTGTAAAGGTGATGTACAGAGAGGTTACTGTTCTTGGGGATGGCTGTGCCTTTAAGGGGGGACAGCTGGCTTTAGCCCATCCTGCCTCCTTCCGCCTTCAACCGGAAGAGAAGCCCCCATCCCTGGGGGCAAGCATGTGTGTGTCATCATGGTGCCTTAGACCCCCAGAGGCCCGGTCCTTGGGGGGCTGTGGTCTCCGCCCATAGAGGAAGTTCTGTGACATCACATGAGGGACAAGCCCATTAAGCCAATCACTAATATTCAGTAGTCCCCCCTCTTCCTGCCCACCATTACCGTTATATAAACCCCTCTTTGATTAAAGTTCTTTGAGACTGGTGGACCATCCAAACTGGCTCCCCGAAATCTCTGTCCTGCATCGGCTCCTGACATGTGAGGCGGGGGTGGGGGGGTGGTGGGGGTCGGGGGGGAGGTTTCGGCATCTTTCCTCAGTTTAGCGTAGTCCATAAAGACACACTTTGCTCCTTCTGTGGGCGGGAGGAGTAGAGCTGAGTTTCTTTCACAGTTTGGGATCAGGGATCTCCCTGGGTGAGCGGGGAGACGGGGGTTTGAGCCCTACAAGTGGCGCCCAAGTCTGGGGGCGAACGAATGCACGGCCGGTGATTTCGGGGTTCAATAACACCACAGGCTTCGCTGAGTAGTTGGGTTCTGGGGAAAGAGTGCCCATCCAGATGGGGCAAATGCATAGCCAGTGGAGATAACCAACTATTAAGATATTACATTTCATGCTCCAAAACACTGGATTGGACTTTTGGGAGGTTCAGGCTGAGGGCCGACGGTGCCGGGCTGGGCGGGACAGCACGGCTTTGCCCGTCCCCCGGGAAATCCGTCGTGGTGCTTGCATGGTAGAAAGCACAGAGGGCACAAAAGACAGGCAGACAATCCAGGTCCCGCAGCCGGCAGGGGAGCGCTGGGGATGGCGGTGCCCGTGGCGGCGGCCACGACTGAGGCTGTGGTGCCCGGAGTGGATGCCGCCGTCCTGCCTGGGAGCCCCCACCCACCTGGCATTTCCAGGTCCTGATCTGCGAACAGGTTGCGGAAGGTGCACGGAGAGCAATTTGGGCTCTGTGCGGCCTTGGGCCAGGGGCCCCCACTCGGGTTCACGAGCGGTGGCATGCACTGGGCTCTGCGCGACCTTGGGCAGCGGCAGCATGCAAGGCATTTGCAGCCACCTGGGCCAGGGGCCACGCTCGGGTTTGTGAGTAGCGGCGTGTGCTGGGCTCCAGGGATGTGGCGGCAGTGGGCGGGGACAGTCTGTATTCTGTTAGCTTTGTGTTGTTTTCCCACCGCCGCGGGTGGGTGGAGACTCAGAGACTGACAGACCTCCAGCGACTTTCGCTGCAGCTGGGCGGGGCTAGCGCCTGCTGCTGGTCTGTGAGACCCATCCCCCGCTGTGGTTCCCTGCACGTTTTCTCTCTGTGTCAAACTTACAGCTCACAGGCAGAGAGAACAGGGAAAAGCCCCGAATTTCCAACAAAAAAAAAACCCAGAGTAATTGGAGATATTTTTTAAAAAAAAGCGATAAATGGTTCTGATACAGCAATAAGTAATTTGGTTGGATTTCCTATTATTCAGTTCAAAGTACTTTTGTCACAGTTATTTTGGATGTCAGTCTAATGATTCGGTACCAAATTCTTTGTAAATACAGTGATGCAATAAGCAAGACTCCTATCTTAAGTTACATGTAATCAAGCAAATGTGTTAAAGTATGTACAATTAACCTGTGGGGATAAAAGTAAATTCTCTTTAGCCCTGTATATAGAAAAATATGGCAAAACAAGCTAATGATTCTCACCAACTTATTGGAAAGCTAAATGGATAAATGTCTAAATTTGTAATTATGATACCAACATCAAAAAAAAAATTGGAGGAGTTTTTCTGGATGGTTAGAAAGTTTGCTTGTCTGATGTGATTTGAAAAAATTGTCATGTTGGGAGCCATAGAGTTGTCTTGGGATTCGATGACTAGGAGAGGTTTTTGTTTATATTCAACCACGTGGTTCTATTATGGGCAAAATAATACCATTTGCCACTAGAATTCCAGAAAACTTAAATGGCCAATCAGAAAAGCAATTTTAAGAGCGCTCAAAGTTCATATGCATTGTCTGTGTGTCTGTATGTCTCTGTATGTCTGTTGGTAAAACTTAAAAGCAGAACAAAATAGGTTTTCAACACAAACCGGTCATGTTCGGGTACAAGCAAATGTGTCTAAGAGAAACTCCAAAAGGTTCAAATATACAGCATGTGGTATAAGTACAATGATATAAAACCAGTGTGCTATTCTTTATATCCAGTATGTTAAAAGTCAAGTGTACATCTAATCCTGACAATTCTTTGGTATAAATTAAGATTTTACCTTCCCATTTTTCTCTCCTGTGCTCTCATAAACTCTTAAGGTCAAGGAACCAGAATCGTTTCATACAAATGTGACCATTAACCTAAATTTTCCTGACCCAAAATTAACATCTTGCTTCCTAGGATACAGGTCCGACATGTGTATTAGCTGCATGGACTGTGGCAAAAAAGCCACCTGTCTGTTCCCAAACTGCCTGGTTTCACTACTAACGATCTTCTCCCAAGATTAGAGTTGGGTTAATAATAGTCCTATCCTAACAGTTACTCCAGGTTAAAACATCATAGTTATGTTGGTGGCCACAGAGCTAGCCATGTGGATTTTGTGATTAAGAAAATCCTTTTACCCTGTTTAAACCAGAAGGGCATCAGCCTACGAAAACCAGGAATGCTGGGGGATTTTGGATATCTTAACCAGTCTGTGTAGAAATTTTGCAGGCAAGCCAGCCGGAGATGTAACAGTCTGTCCAGAGATGCCACTGCAGCCTTGCCCAGATCTCTCATGCCTGACTCCATCGCATGGCATGGAACCTGCCAATTTGGGATGAAAGACGCAGCCACTGCTAAAACTGAAAATTCCACACTGCTTTAACCCTTTGCCCCCGGTTGTCATTTATCTGTGTTCTCTTTCACCTGATGGTAAGATCAAATGGTGTGATTCAGATTGATGACACATAGATCTAATGTTCTCTAAGTGTTACAACAAAACTTTAACCAGCAGTTTTTGGTCAGCTCTCAACAAGTTACAAATGGATTATCTCTGTTGTTTTCCTTGTTGCTTCAATTGGAAATATAAAGGGCCTTTTATATCTAAAACTCCTTGGATACAGTTCAAAGCCAGCCCGGGCAAAAGAAAAATCTCTCTAAAACTCCACCTCCCAGTTAACCAACAAAGAGCCAGACTGAGAGCTTGGCTCAAGGGAACCAGCAAAATGCTGAAAGCGGCACCGTTGCTCAAGTGGTAGAGCACTAGCCTCGAGCAGAAGTACTCAGGGACAGTGCTCAGGCCCTGAGTTCCAAACCCATAAATGTGAATGGGAGCATGCCATCCCAGCAACAAGCGCTGGAACTCCTGGGACTTAGCCAGTCCAGGAGAAAGAAATGTGGAGTGGAGTGAGAGGAGAATGGTGTCATATCCTAAATGGAGTTGCCTTGTCTAGCCCTTTCAAAACTAGTCAGAGCCGGGAAATTGAGAGAAATAATACCTGTCTATATTCCTTTTTTTCTGCCAGTTGTGTGTGTGTATATATATATATTTGCCTCTGACTGGCTACATCAAATCGGTTCTCTATCACTAACACTTCAACACTTCTTTCAGTCATTCCTCCTTACCTGTTCATTTTACAATTGGGTTTATGCTCCAAATGGAACTTTCCTGGCTTATGCCCAGGGTATGTTCTCTGCCATTCATGTTAACTAGCCCTATAAACTTATCAGTCTTTTGCCTGAACTTTTCAAAAGTCTCTTTTAACAGAATAACATCTCTTGCTGAGATCACCATCTGGGAAATTGCCATTCATAGCCGTCACCCTAACACAGACCTGGACCCTGGAGGCCCCAGCCCTAGAAATTTCTGGGTATACCCAAGGTGCAGGAGTTGGCCAGAGGAGACCATGGCACCCTCTGGCCCTAGTGACCCTTCTCCTGGTAATGATGGGAACGTTTGCCAGCCACACTGGACGGTGCCAGGCTGATCAGGGGCCCTTGACCACTTCGCCCCCTTTCAGCAGGAAGTAGCTCCAGAAGAAAAGACCTTCACCCATACTCCCTGCCTGGTGCCCGCCTGTGTCATAATTTTAAAAAACAAAAGAGGCGGTGTAGCCCCCATGATTAATTAAGAAAAGTTATGCTTATATTAAATATCTTAAGAAATACCTTAAAAAAATTTAAATCATCCCAAATCAGTGTGGGATGGAGCATTGTATGTGCCTTTCCCGATTGTAAATCTAAACCCAGAGCACTTTCTCTGGAGAAATATCTTGTTGGTTTCTCTAGGAAAACATGGACCATACTGGATTTCTTCTGCTCTTCCAAGAGAATATAGAAAGCCTGCTTGCACACAACGGCGATAGCGGGAGAAGACAGCCAGTTTCCTTTCCTGTCTGTTTCTAGACTCTTCCTTGAGTGTCTCTCGTGGCGCTATTGTTTGCCGTGGCAATATTGCCCACGGCTTTGCACAGGGACTGAAATAGGGAATTGCACTGTTCCTCCCTTTTGCCTTTCACCCTGCTGTTAGGGAGTCCCGTTGGAGGGAAATAGGAGCTGAGGGTTTTGACACTCAACCTCAATGTTTCATGATAAAAATGTCTTAAAAAGTAAGCGTAAAGGTTTAGCGCCTTCACCTCAATGTATGAAAAAAAGAATGTTTTGCTAATCATGTGTTAAGTTATCAGCTACTGTGAACTACCAGAGATGCCAAAGCTTGAACCTTCTTCTACCTCACCGTCAAAAGAGGAATGATGCCCGCATTATCTTGAATGGCACAGAAACAGGATAAGGACTCAAACTTCTCTGGACTGAGCCAAATGGATGGCCCTCTCACCCCTTTTGTGGAAGGGGCCCCACATATATATTTTATGTCAGCATTTGCCTCATACCTATATATGCTATATGTTTACAGCATCCCCTGCTCATTTAAAAAACAAAAAGAGGCAGATGTTGGGGATGGCTGTGCCTTTAAGGTGGGACAGCTGGCTTTAGCCTGTCCCGCTTCCTTCCGCCTTCAACCGGAAGAGAAGCCCCCACCCCTGGGGGCAAGCATGTGTGTGTCATCATGGTGCATTAGAACCCCAGAGGCCCCGTCCTTGGGGGCTGTGGTCTCCACCCATAGAGGAAGTTCTGTGACATCACATGAGGGACAAGCCCATTAAGCCAATCACTAATATTCAGTAGTCCCCCTCTTCCTGTGCACCATTACCATTATATAAACCCCTCTTTGATTAAAGTTCTTTGAGACTGGTGGACCATCCAAACCGGCTCCCCGAAATCTCTCTCCTGCATCGGCTCCTGACACGTGAGGGGGACTGGGGGGGGGGGAACGTTTCAGCATCTTTCCTCAGCTTAGCGTAGTCCATAAAGACACACTTTGCTCCTTCTGAGGGCGGGAGGAGTAGAGCTGAGTTTCTTTCACAATTTGGGATCAGGGATCTCCCTGGGTGAAGCGGGGAGATGGGGGTCTTGAGCCCTACATACTGTTACAAGTAATGAGTGTATTTGCTTTCAAACAGTGTCACCCCTCCCTCATTCTTTCCCAGTTTTTACCCTGCCAACTTCCCTCTCCCTCAAGTTGTATAGTTCATTGACAACATAGTTTCTTTTTTTTTTTTTTGAGGAAAGCACCTTACTTATATGTGCTTTATTTCATTCCTAATGCATATCAGTAAACATTATACCCTACTGTTTACAAATAAGGATAGCATATACATCATACTTTTCCACATACAAAATGGGTTTCTGTTAAAAAGTGCACCAAGGAATGATATTGCAGCATATTTACTCTATGAACAACAACATAGTTTCTAGTGGGTTTCATTGTTGGATTGGTTCACCCTTGGTCCCATCATTTCTGTGCTTCCCCTTCCCAAATCAGATAAACTTAAATATAAGACAAAGGGTACAGCAATTAAAACAAAACAAAACAAAACAAAAAACAGGAGGGAATTAACCAAAGAAAAACTGAAAGAAAAAAAAATAATAAAACCAGAAAAAAGTACAATAAAAAACTTCTTGCTTCTGTTTCTTGGAGCTCATTTTGATAATCATCATTTTGCATGATCATATGCACATAGCTCTTGAGCCCTTGTGATCTTCTCCTAAGACTATTCACATTTGTTCTCACTATATGAATATTTAAACTGTTGTTTAATTATTCATGTCCAGGTGTTATTGTCCATCTTTTACTATCTATTGGGTTTACTTGTAGATTTATAGGCATATTCTAATTATTACTAATGAGGGAAATCATGTAGTAACAGGGGGTTTACAATTAACATGTAACATAATTTGCACGTTTGTTTTTAAATCATCATTACCTCATCCCTCATTATCTCCCACTTACTGCTCTCTATCCCCCTCTCCTCTCTCCAAGTTTTAAGGCTCAGTTACAACATAGTGTCAAGTGAGTATCAATATTGCATTGGTTCATTGTTTTTTTTTCCTTTATTGTCAAAGTGACATTAGTTCATCTTCTGTCTTGCTCTTTCTGTGATTCCCTTTCCTTTCAACATATCAAATAATCTTATATTTGTATAGATTTCTTATTGCTGATTTACAACTGATATAGAGTGATGGCCCATTTTTATCTTTTATCCAACCTGTCTTTTGGATGCTTTTCATTTTGTAAGGACATCTTTGTATGTCCAACACATAATCTTTTATATCCTATATAGTTAAACATTCATCTCAGTTGACAGTTGCTATATTCTATACTCTGTTCTAAGATGAATCTTGACAAATATGTACATTATTTAACCAACATTTTGATCAAGATACAGAACATTGACAATGATCCAGAAATTTCTCTTGGGTCAAACCTGTCTCCAAGTTGTAACCATAACTCTCACTTCTACTTCTATTTCATGTTAACTTGAACTTACTGGATATTTGAATTATATTTATATATAGAATTTGCATTTTGAAGATTATTAGCCATGTAAAAAGCACTGTGTAAATTGTACTCTGTTGTTTATGGAGTATAGGTATATGTATATGCATACAATAAATCCCTTCCACAATTATGATCCAGGAATATCATCAATAATAGAAGCTACATATACACATGGGACGTTGAAAGTAGTTACAACTGTGATATAACAATTATTTCCATAACATGGAGTTCATTTCACTTAGCATCATCTTATGTGTTCATAAGGGTATGGCTATTGGGCCTTGTGATGCTCTGCTGTGACTTGCCTAAACCTGTGCTAATTATTCCCAATAAGGGAGACCATAGAGTCCATGTTTCTTTGGGTCTGGCTTACTTCACTTAGTATAACTTTTTCCAAGTCCTTCCATTTCCTTACAAATGGGACAATGTCATTCTTTCTGATAGAGGCATAAAATTCCACTGTGTATATGTACCACATTTTCCTGATCCATTCGTCTACTGAGGGGCATCTGGGTTGGTTCCAGATTCTAGGTATGACAAATTGTGCTGCGATGAACATTGTTGTGCTGGTGGTTTTAGTGTGATTTTGTTTGTGGTCTTTTGGATAGATACCCAAAAGTGGGGTTACTGGGTCATAGGGGAGTTCTATATTTAGCCTTCTGAGGAATCTCCATACTGCTTGCCAGAGTGGCTGAACCAGTTTACATTCCCACCAACAATGAAGTAGGGTTCCCTTTTGGCCACATCCCAGAAGTTAAGAAAATTTAAGAGAACTTGTAAAAAAAACATATTTTTGTTTATATTTTGCCTTTTTAAAATATTTTTTTCTCACAGAACTATCTCATTTGTGAATTACTGGCATTTTCCTCTTACTGGGAAAACAAGACTGTGAGACAATCTGTAAGATGTAAAGAGGAAAAAGTCTAGTGGGCTTGGAATATGGCCTAGTGGCAAGAGTGCTTGCCTCCTACATATGAAGCTCTCGGTTCGATTCCCCAGCATCACATATATGGAAAACGGCCAGAAGGGGTGCTGTGGCTCAGGTGGCAGAGTGCTAGCCTTGAGCGGGAAGAAGCCAGGGATGGTGCTCAGGCCCTGAGTCCAAGACCCAGGACTGGCCAAAAAAAAAAAAAATGAGGAAAAAGTCTAGAAAGAAGCATCATTACTTATCGACATCTCTTATTGCTTTCATCATGAAAATTTAACCACCAGTGATTATGGGCTCAAATTACATCATAGTTTTTTATTCCATATAGAGCACAATACAGTTTGTGTTTTCTAAATACACACCCTTCATTGAGCTTTTAATAGTTGGATGGCTTGTACTTATTTCTTACATAGCACAACCAAAAACACGTATGCTGCCTTGAAAGTAAGAAGAGTGGCTGAGAACATGCAGCCTTTTTTTTTTTTTTGGCCAGTCCTGGGCCTTGAACTCAGGGCCTGAGCACTGTCCCTGGCTTCTTTTTGCTCAAGGCTAGCACTCTGCCACTTGAGCCACAGCGCCACTTCTGGCCATTTTCTTTATATGTGGTGCTGGGGCATCGAACCTAGGGCTGCATGTATATGAGTTGAGCACTCTTGCCACTAGGCCATATTCCCAGCCCATGCAAGCCTTATTGATTTGGCATAGGTGGTGTTATATGAAGTAGAAATTCAAACTAATTGGTTCACAAGTTCAAATATTTTGTTTGATTTTCATGGTATTATAGCTTTAATTTACTCAAAATTTAAAATTCAAGATTTCACATAAAGATCATTCACATCTACCTATCCATAAGTCAGCCACAGCCAAATACTAGTCAGCCCCCGAGTCATCACTACTTCTCTGACATAGAGACTAGATTTCATGTTTTCTGGTACCAGACTTACATTACTTATTTAGGTTACCCATCATTGCTCTGCAGGTAATTGTGTTTGTGATCTGATATGAATATGATGGGGAAAATAGAATATACTCAGCATTTACTGGGTATCATTTACTAATTATGTGTGTGAATTGGAACCAAAGAGGGAGAATGAGGAGGAGAAGCAGGATGGGAATGTCCCTAGAGGAATTACAAATGTGCAGAACTAGATTTAGAAATTTTACCAAGATAGTAGTGAATTGTAAATTGGAGTTTTGCAGGGTCATCTTACAATGTAGGGGAACTATGGAAGCTCCTGGCAAGGAAGGAGTGCGTGCAGTCTCATTTAAAAGATTTACTTCTTGGAAAGCTTCGTCTTATTTTGACCCATTCAAAAGTGACAGGTGAATTATCTGGATGAGGTAAATTTGTGATGCCTGAACTGGTTTCCTTGTAAGTGTACAAAACAGTGAATGTTTTCTGGACTTCATCCTCAGAGAGCCTCTTCAGTGATTTTGGAATAAAGGCACAAAATGTCATATCTACTATGTTCCCATTTACTACCAGTGTAGCTGGACCAGCTACCACTCTGAGAATAATGGGTAAAGAGAAAGAGGTGTGAGGTGTACCTTGCCAGATTTCTGTTGATGTGTTATGCTCAGGAGGACATAACCCAATAGATTTAATTGGATGTTTTGAATATATGCTTCCTATTACTAATTGCCCTGATTTTTTCTACATACAATTAGGAATTGGAAATGTTTAATGGGTTTCTTTTGAAACATCAAAACAATCAGTACAGAATTGACTCAATTGAACTTGAGATATAAGTCCTTCATTTCTCTCTAGTGAGTCACCCCAATAGTGACTCATAAACACACTCCACAGAGAGAGTGTGAACCAAGCCCTGAAGTTTACATATTCCCATACTAGATCAGGCAGTGCTGAGCTTGTATTCCATTAAAAGGGACCAATTTTTACACTAAGAAAATACCAGCTCGTGCTCGCTTCAGGAGCATATATACTAAGATTGGAACAATACAGAGAAGATTAGCATTGCCCCTGCACAAGGATGACATGCAAAGTCATGAAGTGTTCCATATTTAAAAAGAAAAGACCAACTCAAAAACTACACTGGAGTTTAGAAGGTGGTTTAGTGGTGGAGTGTTTGCCTAGCATGCATGAAACCCTAGATTCAATTCCTCAGTATGACATAAACAGAAAAACCTGGAAGTGATGCTGTGGCTCAAGAGTTTGAGTGCTAGTCTTGAGCAAAAGGAGCTCTGGGACAGTGCCCAGGCCCTGAGTTCAAGCCCCATGACTAGCAAAAAAAAAAACAAACCCAAAAACCCAAACTGTACTGGTCAAGTTAGGAAAGTGGCAAAGTTACTATTCCTTTTGATCTCCGTTCTTTTTTATCTCCGTTTTTTTTAAGTTTCTTTATTGTCAAAGTGAATTACAGAGAGATTACAGTTTCATATGTAAGGCAGTGAGTGCATTTCTTATCCAACTTGTTACCTCCTCCCTCATTTTTCCCCAGCGTCTCCCTCCTCATCCCCTCCCCCGTGAGTTGTACAGTTGATTTACACCATATGGTTCTGTAAGTATTGCTGTTGAATTGGTTGGTCTTTTTATCCTTTGTCTCTCAATTTTGGTATTCCCTTTCCCTTCCCTAGTTCCAATACATGTATATACAATATCAAGGTACTAAAATCAGTTACAGTGATATCAGCAGTAAAACCACGGGAAGGGAATATGAGAAAAAGAGGACGGTTTCACATGGCATGTTGAAAATAACTACAACAATGATATAACACTTGTTTCCATAACTTGAAGTTCATTTTGCTTTAGCATCATCTTATGTATTCATACAGGCATAGCTATTGAACTATTGTAATTTTCTCCTAGGAATATCCTAGATGTGTACTAATAATTCCCTATGAGAGAAACTATAGAGTCCATGTTTCTTTGGGTCTGGCTCAATTCACTTAGTTCGATTTTTTCCAAGTCTTTCCATTTCCTTATGAGTGGGGCAGTGTCATTCTTTCTGATAGAGGCATAGAATTCCATTGTGTATATATACCACATTTTCTTGATCCACTCCTCTACTGAGGGGCATTTGGGTTTGTTCCATATTTTAGCAATGACAAATTGTGCTGCAATGAACATAGTTGTGCTGATGACTTTTAGTGTGGTCTGTCATGTAATCTTTTGGGTAGATGCCCAAAAGTGGGGCTGCTGGGTCGTAGGGGAGCTCTATGTTTAGCCTTCTGAGGAAGCTTCATGCTGCTTTCCAGAGTGGTTGACTGGATGATGCAGAGGATCAAATCTCAGGAATTGAGGATGGAATAGACTTTATGGAGAAAGCACAAAAAATAATACAAAACCAATCCAAAAAGCAAGACATTGCTTCTGGAGTTCCAAGATACAATCAGGAAGCCCAACTTAAGGCTTATAGGTATTGAGGAAAACACAGAAAAGGAAGTTAATGGGATAGACAGTTTAGCAGAATACTAGCAGAGAACTTCCCAAGTATCCAGAAGGATAGGCTCATCCAGATACGAGAAGCATTTAGAACCCCAAAGAGGCTAGACCAGAATAGGACATCCCATCGACACATTGTAATCTGAACAAGATCAATAGAGACCAAGGAAATAATTCTTTCTCTCCCTTTCTATTTTTTCCATGTCACATAACTCTATTGCAGCCAACCATTTTTAAGGTAGCCAATGTATACATATATATATATATATATATGCACATATATACATGTTTGTTCTTTGTGTATGTTTACAAAATTTGTATAAATTTTTAATTTATATTAATTATGCTATTGATCCAATTCTGCTTCTTTTCTGATTTTCCTGGACAATTTTATACTTCATCTACCTTTTTAGATGCATATCAAACTTCAGTGAGCATGACAGTTACCACAGAAAGTTAAAAAATATACATTTCTGGGCTTCAATAGAAGAAATATGTTCAATTGGTCTAGGTTAGGATTTAGGAATATTCATGTTGAAACTGCTTTATTGAGGTCTGATTAACATATTATAAATTTTCCTGTCCTAAGCAAATAATTGAATGATTTTTATTGCTTGCATACTTGTGCAATCATCACAATGATCCAACTAGAAATTTGCATTTTTATCAAGTTCCCTGGGAGCTTGCAGTACAGTTAGGTTCTTACACTGTGTTTTCAGCATTGTAGATATTAAGAGCATATATTAGGATTCCAACAGACCAGGGTTCAAAGCCCATCCCTGCCTCTTCTTGGGAGGTCTCTTTTCTTGCTCAGCTACCACTTAAGCTGCACCTCTAGACTGAATGCTAGTTATTTGGAGATAGAGTCTTCCAAATTTCTGCCTAGGTCTGGTTTCAAACCATTAGCCTCTAGGTCTCAGTCTCCTGAATAGTTAGAATTACAGGCATGAACCAACAGAACTCAGTTTAATCTTCACATCTCTCTTTACTTACTTGACCCTTTAGAAAATACATTCATGGGCTGGGGATATGGCCTAGTGGCAAGAGTGATTGCCTCGTATACATGAGGCCCCGGGTTCAATTCCCCAGCACCACATATACAGAAAATGGCCAGAAGTGGCGCTGTGCCACTTGGCAGAGTGCTAGCCTTGAGCAAAAAGAAGCCAGGGACAATGCTCAGGCCCTGAGTCCAAGCCCAGGATTGGCCAAGAAAAAAAAAAGAAAATATGTTCATATCTTTCCCATTTTCATTGTTCTCTGTTTTTTCTTACTCTCTCATCTCTGTCTAAAAATCAGAACTATATAGATATTTTATACACACACACAAATTTCATTAAGTAGATGAAGTCTCAGATTGTTATTGTTCTTCTCACAATGTGTAACTCTTGTATTAGACAACCAGGTTTCCCTCATCTGCTACCTGGCTTTAATTTGGTTTCAGTAGCTTTCATGAGTGGAGTTGTAGATGCTGGTTATGTGCTGCAGAGTTGGGTTGGGCATACAGAAAACGATGAGCACAATGAGTTTAGTGCGGGTCAAGATAGTTTGTGTTGAGAAGGGAATATATATTTGAGAGGTAGTAGTTTTGATGCCAAGTTTCTCAGAGTTCACATTTTACCAACACTCTACTTGGACTTAGTCAATACACTAGCATATAAAGCCAATGATTTCAGGGGCAAATTTGATCATTCATGCTTTGGTTGCCTATTATTAGAGCTGCCACGGTTGACAGCATGGTTCTAATAACCCTGTATTTTCTCATCATTTTAAACTACACAGGACTTTTGTCCACTCTTGTCTGATTTGCATTAACAAGGCCTTTAGTTGAAGATTAGGAATAAAACATATTGTGCATTTTCAACCCTGTTGACTTTACAGTTTACCCAGTAAATTAGAATTGAATACTACTGGGGCAGGAAAGCATTGGGATTGAGAAAAAGCACATAAGTAAAAAACAAGAATCTCAGTTCTGCTCTTTAATAGCCTATGGGGGAAAACATATTTGATGTCAGTTTTCTCATATGTTTAAAGAACATAATAGTATCTACTGATCCGTTTTATTTTTTTTTTAATTTTTTGTTAAATTTTTATTGTCAAACTGAGGTACAGAGAGGTTACGCTTTCATACGTTAGGCATTGGATACATTTCTTGTACTGTTTGTTACCTCCTCCCTCATTCCCCCTCACCCCTCCCTCTTTCCCTTCCCCCCCATGAGTTTTTCAGTTCATTTATACCAAACAGTTTTGCAAGTATTGCTTTTGTAGTCGTTTGTCTTTTTTTACCCTGTGTCTCTCAATTTTGGTATTCCCTTTCTATTTCCTAGTTCTAATATCAGTATACACTGTTTCCAATGTACTCAGATAAGATACACACATAGTGCAGGTACAACCATAGGAAGGGGATACAAAAGGATCACCAATAATAGAAGCTACAGTTTCACATCACATGTTAAAAGTAATTACAACAGTGATATGACAGTCATTTCCATAACATGGAGTTCATTTCATTTAGCATCATTTTATGTGTTCATAGGGCTAGTGGGCTGTTGTGATCCTCTGGTGTAACTAGCCTAAACCTGTGTTGTTGCTGGATGGAATATTCTGTAGATGTCGATTAAGTCTAGTTGGTCTATGCAGTTGTTTAGTTCTGTGGTTTCTTTGTTCAGTTTTTGGCGTGTTGATCTGTCCAGAGGTAATAGTGGAGTTTTAAAGTCCCCAACTATCAATTTGTATGGGTCTATGTGTGTTTTTAGAGTCAGTAGTGTTTGTAGAGCATTTTGAGGGTTCTCTTCTATGTCTTTGATTGACTGCTCTACGTCCTGTTTCTACGTCCTGCCTATCGTATGAAACTGTAACCTCTCTGTACATCAATTTGATAATAAAAATTTGAAAAAAAAGACCCAAAGCAGACCTTACCAAGCACTGTTGTGTAAATCTTAGAAGTTCACAATTATATACAGATACCTTCTATATCTGTATATAAAATTAGATTTGGTGTTCCTAAATACAATTTCAATACGACAACCAATCTTGAGCCCTGTATTCAGTAGTTACTTATTTACTGTTACAACCCTATGAGCAATTCTTGTTCTTATATTGCGTTCTTTTTGGACAGGCTTTCTCTATGAACCCCTTTGATTTACTTGGATTATGCAGGGATACCCTCTATCCAATAACCAGGAGTCAGTGGAATCTGGAGGTCCTGGAAGTAAGTCAGGAGGTTGTTAGAGGTAGTAGAGAGAATAGAGTAAGATGTAGGGGGGGTGATGATTTTGGTTTAGTTTCAGTGACATGGAAATGTGGAGCAGAGTAGAATCAGTAGAAAGAACAAGGTTAAAATGATAGACAATGGAGTGTTACCAGAAAAGAGTAGAGGTGATATTCATAGGAAAGTAATTTTTAAAGAAAGAGAAAGTAAAGAGAGAAATAAAGAAAAAATACTGGAAGACAGATGCACAAAAGAGAGAAAAATTATTTTAAAAAAATAAAAAGGAAAAAAATCCAGAAAAACGAACAACCAAAAGAAAAAAAAAACCTTGATAAATCAAACAGGTAAAAATGGAAAACAAAAAACCAACGACATTTCAGATATGAAAAAGAAAAAAAAAAAGCTTAAAAAATGTTTGAAAAAAAAAAAAGGAGTCTTCCTTGTTTGGGTGGGCTTTCTACAGTTTCTGGTTTCCTTGCAATGCTCTGCAGTCTACTTTGCCGCTTGGCTGGTTTGACTTGCTTTCAGTTTGCAGGGTGTGCATCTGTTCTGACCTTCCTCACCTGTTAGTGAAATCCTGGGTCTCTGTGGTTCCCACAGCTTGCAGGTAAGACTTGGGCGTCCTCTGTAGAGGGGGACGTGAGCAGTCTCAGGAACCGTGGCTCTTCCTGTCTGCTGTGGGGGCACTGCCTTTAGCGCCTGGCTTTGAATAGGCTGTGGACTTAGCAGGGCGGGGTGCTTCTGGCCTGGTTTACCCAGCTGAGAGTCACTTGCCTGGGGGAGGTTCCTCCCTCCTGGGCGGGACGTCCTCCTGGGCAGAGCTGGCTATGGAATTCAGCTCCATTTTGGGCTGGGAATTGGGCTTCCTCTGTGACGGGACCATTTATCTCTCTAGGGAACTGTTTGTTCTCCCGTCTGGTTGTTCTGTGCCACTGGTAGCTGCTCGCCGCTTTTGCTTTTAATTTAGAAGTTCCAGTGGGAAGGGAGGGGCACCTCTGGCTGAGCCCCCGCACAGGAGAAGCCTCCCACCTGGGCAGGGGGCATTCTCCTGGGAGGAGCTGGCTCTCACTGATTGGTCCCTCTTGCCCTTTTCAAAGATGGCCCCTTTGTCCTCGCTTTTCCCAGGCCCGCTTTAGTTCCAGTGTGGTCTGACCCTATGCCAGTGTCAAAGATGGTGCTTTTCTCTGGCAGTGGGGGAAGGACTACGTTCCAGATGCTGCTCTGTGGGCGCGAGTGAGAATGTCTTTCGTGGGGTACTCACGCTTTCTCTGTGATTTCAGCCAGTCAGTGCTCAGCCTGCGATCCGCGTCTGTCTGCCGCCATCTGGAGGATTTCTTCCTGGTTGCTGCTGTTTGCTTTAGGTGAGTGGAGTGCGGGGCACTATGCCGGCGCTGGCACTGGCATGGTGACGTGACGCTACCTGGGGCGCAAATCTGTGTTTTCAGGCCAGCAAAGTAGATTTTTTCTTCCTGGCCAGAATCCCTGTAATGTTTTATCTTACTTGGGCTGTCTTTCTAGGAGTAAAATTTTCTCTGTAGTGGGAAAACTGCAATGTCAGAGGGAGCTTAGCTAGAGCTCTGCTGCTCCTCCGCCGTCTTCCCAGAATCCCCTGTATTTTATTTTTACTGTTATTGTAGAAGTGATATACAGAGGGGATACAGTTACATGAATCAGATAATGAGTACAATTCTTTTTGAACTATGTCTCCTCTTACCTTGGTTTCTCCCAGTTTTTCTCTTCTGTCCCTAATCACAAGATGTGCAGTTCATTTTCCACATAGGTTCTAGGGAGTACTACTATTGTATTTGTTCATGCTTCGTTCCACATTTTCTGTGCCCCCTCCCTGCCCTGTCAAATACAACCAAACCAACAAAAAAGAAAAAGAAATGAAAAACAGCAAAAACAGCAGCTAAAAAAATCCTCCTTTTTCTTTTTCTTAGAGTTCATTTCATAAAATACTAGTTTAGGCTGAGCGCTGGTGGCTCACGATGCCTGTAATTTTAGTTACTCAGGAGGCTGAGATCTGAGGATTGTGGTTCAAAGGCAGCCCAGGCAGGAAAGGACATAAGACTCTTATCTCAAATTTACCACCAGAAAACTGAGAGTGGCTCTGTAGCTCGAGTGGTAGATCAGTAGCCTTGAGCTGAAGAGCTCAGGTGCAGTGCCCAGGCCCAGAGTTCAAGCCCCATCTGACCAAATAAATAAATAAATAAATAAAATGTTATTCTATATGATCATATGAGCAAAACTATTAAGCCTTCATCAACCATTCCTATGAAAAATAAAAATTATAGTGATCTATAAAAGTGCCATGATTTTGTTTAAAATAATTATCTCTGTAATAGTCTTATATAATTTCTCCACAAATTTGTTTCAATAATGTAGTTAAACAATAATTTTTCTTTACTGCAAACATATAATGAGGTCTCGTAGAGAAATTCAGGCTACAGTCACCATCACATTGTCCTTTATGTCATTTTCTCCTTCCTGCTCACTTTCTCTCTCCTTTCGCTTTACTCTGAAATGCTCTACTTTTCCTTTAACCTAAACATCATTAATAGGGAGAGTGGGAAAAGTATGCATATGATCGTGTGTGTGTGTTTTGAAATTCTGACGTAGAAAAAGTTTGAGCTATCAATAACTATGTCACTATTATAATGTAGAGTCTCATGTAAACAGCACCAACGTTCATGTTTAGCTGGTGATTGAGTGGGTTCTGCACTTCCTCTGGGTTCTTTTGTTACTTCTTTACTCTGACATGTTGCTAAGTATAGTGCAAAACAGAGCCACTGGAGACAGTTTGGACAGTTTTGCCAATTGGAAAGTCAGAAACAGAGGCTAGTTGCATATCTTAGTTGGATAACTACTAAAGAAACAAACAGTGGCTAACATTGATCTTAAAGAATGAGCAGGCAGACAGCTTTGGTTAGGCTTGTGGCTTAGGGAGTGATCTCCTTTCCTGATGAGATTTAGTCAAAAATGTCAACTGAGGAAAGGAGGAAGAACATGCCTCCTTTTTGATGAATGTAAAGGATCCTCTCAAATGGACATGGCTAAGAAAGGATTAAGCCAATGACCAATTGGCTAGCCAGTTTTTATTCTCTCATTTCCTTTATAATGGACACCAAGCCTAGAAGATAAATTCAACATACATGAGCAAAATTAATTTGTTAAAATGAAAGGAAATTCATAGTACAGTTAATATGACATAGATTTAATAATATCTGATTGTTACATTCTTCTTGATCAATAGGCATAAAAATGTAATTGTTTTTATATAGTTATGCAAATAATTCTAGGTATATTTCTTTAAAAAATTCTCAGACTATCTTGGCTTGAGCCCATCTTATGGCCCACCTAACCTAGTATAAAAAGTACCTGGCTGTTTTCCTTGATTCCATTTTCCTCACCATCCATATCTAAATGGCAATACTCTTCTATTCATTGGCTTCTAAAATCCTATCCAACTGATGTTTTCTGCTTCATCGCCTGTTACTCCACAATTGGCACCATTTCTTATAGCCACATGGACAGACTGTTACCTTCTGAGCATATTTTTATTTCATGCCAAATGTTGCATGTTGTGTCTATCTCTTGTACCTGAAATGCCAAACGGCAAATCTAAAACCTTATCTATAAGAGTGGAAATAATATTGTCCAGAAGAAAATTGCTTGGGATACTAGTTATAGTAATTAACTTTCCTTGCAAGCTTGGGATACTAGTTATAGTAATTAACTTTCCTTGCAAGCCAATTAGCTTTCTTGAGACTCATATTCTTCATTACTCAGTTTCTTTCCAGTTTAAAAGGAACATAGAAACAAAACTATTGAGTAACAAAAATAATCCTGAGCGCTGGTGGTTTACACTTGTAACCCTAGCTACTTGGGAGGCTGAGATCTGAGGATGGCAGTTGGAAGCCAGCCCAGGCAGGAAAGTCCATGGGACACTTATCTCCAATGAACTCCTCAGAAAACATCAGAAGGGGCTCTATGGCTCAAGTGATAGAGTGCTAGCCTGGAGAGAAAGAAGCTCAAGGAAAGAGCTCAGGCTCTGTGTTCAAGCCCCAGGAGAGGTACAAAAAAAATCCTGCTTTCATGGTACAGTTCATGTATCTTCCAAACTCATCCTTAGCTCAAGACTTACAATGTTCTCTCTCTTGTGTTAGCATCCATAAATGCTTCTTTTTTTGGTGTGTGTGTGTGTGTGTGTGTGTGTGTGTGTGTTTGAAGCACATTTACAAAGCTTATTTATCTCCCTGTGAATACTAGTGGAGGACTTTGTGCAATCTTTATGGACAGATTGACAAGCTAGAAGCCATCTGGATGTCTAGCAAAAAGCACTGTAATTATCGAAAGCCTGGGTTACACAGGTTTTAGTTGCAAAACCTATAGTGAACAAGTAAAGAAACAATCAGATAGGATAGAGTTACTTTAGTGTATTACCATCACCTTTGTGGATAATTTATATGACTTTAGCAAACTTGGGCCTTGCCTGTTAGATTTTTTCCATTGATATTTCAGTAGAACATGGTTATATTCACATCCTGTTCTTTACCAGAAAGTACTATTGATTAAGTTAAATTGTCTGAAGGCAGTTGTTCCAACTGAGTATGATATAACTAATACAGAATAAAATGTCTAACTCTTAAATGTTTACTGTGAGTTTTTTAAATTGTGTATTCCAATTTGTGTCAAATTTATCAGCTGCTCTTAACCTCTCTGCGTACCTTAGCCCAAAGTTTCCAGAACCATTTTCAACCACTTAAGGATCATTTAATGGTTCAAAGCTTTGATTCAATTCTCCAAAGTATATGTCAGGATGTGCCAGTTGTTTGATCTTCTTTCTATCATGGATTAACTAACATGTATGGGCTCAGGTAGCCAGTCATTTTATTTCTCTCATAGCAACTATAATGATTCTGAGAAAATTATATATATATGTATAATATGGTACATAAATGGAGTGCATTATTATCACACAATATACTTTAGTATACAGTATTATGCTTTTCATTTTTCTTTTTTGGAGCACCTTGGTTTTTATCTTCATTGTATTTAAGATTATATTTCTATCTGTATCTCCAACACTTCCCACCAAAAAGTTTTTTTTTTTTTTTTTTTGGCCAGTCCTGGGCCTTGGACTCAGGGCCTGAGCACTGTCCCTGGCTTCCTTTTGCTCAAGGATAGCACTCTGCCACTTGAGCCACAGCGCCACTTCTGGCCGTTTTCTGTATATGTGGTGCTGGGGAATCGAACCCAGGGCCTCATGTATACGAGGCAAGCTCTCTTGCCACTAGGCCATATCCCCAGCCCGCCACCAAAAAGTTTTAAAAATAGTTGTTTGTTGACTAAAGACATTGATTCAATAATAATGAACTAGCACATTCATCTCCTAACATTGATTCCTTGCCTTTCTCCAATCCAGTTTCAGTTCTGTGGTCAAAATGATATCTGAAAAATATTTTGTTGGTTCTGTCAGTCATCCTGCTAACAATCATTCGATAGCTTTATTTTTCAATTTCAAATTTTTAATGTGATTGGTTTCTTTAGGACAAGACTAACTTTTACCATGTTAACAAATTCAAATTTCTTTGGTGGTTTGAGCTGAGGTTTGAACTTAGACTGTCTTACTTACTGATGTTCTACCACTTGAGTCACATCTCTAGTCTTTCTAGTCTAGTTGTTTTGCAGTTTGAATCTTGTGGACTTTTCTTCATTCCTATAGACCTTAGCCTCCTGTGTATCTAGGATCATAAGTGTGAGTCACTGAGCTCTGTGGGTTTCTGATGTAGGTGGGAGAAATAAGATGGAGACCTGCTTCACACAGTCAGTTTACATCCTGGTGACTAAAGGTACCATCTTTTAGCCTGGGGGCTAAAGGTACCATCTTTTAGCCTGATTATCCACAGTTAACATACATTGTATCAATTTTTTTTATTTGTAATTGATTTATTTATTGTCAAAATGATGTACAGATGGGTTACAGTTTCATACATAAGACAGTGAGTACATTTCTTATGAAACTTCCTCATTTTTCTCCCAACTTCCTCTGTCCCCACCCCCCTAGTTGTACAGTTGGTTACAGAATATAGTTTTGTAAGTATTGCTGTTGCATTGGTTTGCCTCTTGGTCTCTTTATTTTGATGTTCCCCTTTCCTTCCCTACCTCCAGTAAATATATATACAATATCCAGGGTACCAAAATCAGTTACAGTGACATCAGGAGTAAAATCATGGGGAAAAAAGACAAAAGAAAATGGCATAATTTCACATGGTGTGTTGCACATAACAACTGCAATGATAAACCACTTATTTCCATAACTTGGAGTTCATCTTATGTGTTCATATGTATATAGCTATTGAGCTATGGTAATTCAGATTTTATCTGTTCTTTATAAATTGTTTTCCCACTAGTAACCTTTATTAACCCCTAAATCTAAATCATAAGACCTCAAAGGTAACTGCATAAACTGTTCATTCCTTTCCTGTATGTATTTATGATGTTATTTGCTATGCATCATTGTTGAAGGAATTGAAAAATTAGTCAGAATTTTTTTTTCTGGGATCTGTGGATCAGATAAAGAAGGTTTGTTAAGCAAGGCTGAAAGTCTTGAAAATGGTGGCACATAGTAGGTAGCATGTCTATGTCTCTTTCTTAAAGTAAAGGAATTTGTAATGTTAGGTCGGTCTAGAAATTCTAAATTGTTTTCCAGGGTTTCTAGATATATATCATAACTGTTGAAAAATTTAATTCAAATTATTAAGATTCATTTCTGGAGATTCTGCTTCAATATATTTGACAGGGGGAATCATGAATGTGTATTTTAAAATAATTCTCTCAGTTGTTTTAGATGTAGCCAATTTAGTACATCTTTTGGTCTGCAAGCAGGAATTTGAGTGTCATTGTTATAGTTTAAATAATAATTTTCACATTCACAGTAGTCTGTGTCGTCTTGAAGCAGAACGCAATTCAGAGGAAGATGTTCATTAGCTTTTGGAGGTGGAAGGCTTCCAATGGCCAAACCTGTCTCCTACAAAGCAAACAGTATTAACCTTGAATTTAAATGAAATAATTCCTCTTAGGCTTAATTTGAACCATAATAAGACTAGATGCTTCCTGCAGTCTTTCTGTGCTGTAATATTTTGGGAGATTGTACTTCTAAGATGGAGCTTCAGTCCCATGTCCCAGACAGCAAGCAGAGTAATTTTTCTTAGGAATCATAGCATCTTTCAAAAAAACATAGAATGGAGAGAAAGGATAAATCTGGAGACATTGGAAAACAGTTGGGAATTATATTTGTTTACAATCTCAGCTGAACTAAGCATCCTTGGAAATCAAGACTTTTGATGAGTCTACCAAAACAGGCCATGCCCCTGCTTATTTTCTCTAACTGATGAAAATCATTTAAGAACTCTATGTATTTAAGGATACATTCTCTGGTATAATGCTGAAACAGACCCCCTGCCCTGCAATTTTAAAATAACAAGTTGAGGACCTTATCTGAAACTCCTTTGTTAATTGTGATGGATAATGAGACTGAATCTATTACTGAGTCACATCACAAGAGAATCACAGAGGGCTCAGAAAACATTCAGAGACACACAGAATAATATTCCCAAATTCCATTCTTTTTCTTGGGCAATTATGGCAAAAAAGCTTTTCCTAATGATTATAAGCAAAATAAGCATTTCTAAAACAGTTCCAATATACAATATCTTCCACCAGCTCTAGAAAACCACAAAGCTTGCAAGGGTTCATTGTATACTGATTGCAATCTTTTTCCTTCAGAGTTTCCTGACTTGAACAGTATCTACTAATGAATTTATAAAATGTATTTGTATAGTTTATAGACCAAGATTTTCAAACCTATATTCTGATGTACATAAGTACTACAAGACTCTTTGGGGAAAATGGATTCTACTGTAAAAACTTTAGTAAAGCTTCATATTTTGTCTTATCTAATAGATTTATGTTGCAAACCATTTACTGAGAGGACTCCTGTACTTAGAGGACTCCTGTACTTATGGAAGTTATCGATGTCACTATATGTCATAGTCCCACCTGTGGTGTTTTCCTTGGAGAAACATATTTTGATGCTTTGGATTCTGGCATATAGAAAATGCTTTAAGAAACAGAAACACCACCACCCACTGTGGCCAGCCCAGGGGTCCCAGTTGGGGCTGCCACAGGCACCTCAGGGGTTTCAGCTGGAGCCCTCCTGCCACTGTTGCCATCCCAGTGGTCCCAGGTGGAGCCACCCCAGGCAGCTCAGGGGTCTCAGCCAGAGCCCACAGCCTGCCCTCAGCAGCCCAGAGGTCCCAGCTGGGTGCAACAGGCCTCACTACGTCTCATGTAGAATGCAGCTGCTGCCAATGCCTTGGGAGCAACAGACTGGTTTTCCAGGCTGACCACAGTCCCCTAATTACTGAGGGCACCCAACTTCTACCTCCAATCCTCAGGGAACCACACAGTCACCACCACCCAGGAGCTCCAGATTCCAAGAGCCCAGGTTAATGGTAGGCAAGACAATAGTCATCTGGGGACAATCTGAGTGAGTCAAAGGGGTTCCTAGAGAAATTTTATCAACCCCAAAAGAAATAAGATTGTAATGGTGTACAATATAGCTACTGTATATGGGATTCAGGGTTGGTTTTTACTTCCAAAGGGGTAATTTGTGGCTACACCAAATTTGCTGCTATACCCAAAAAAGAGAGGGAACTAAACTGTTTAGGTCTGTGTACCTATAATAATAGCATAACAAGACCTGATAAGGTCTGGTTCAGGTCCTAAACAGTGCCAAAGGGGGGTAGCTGACTAGCATTCCAAATCCAAATGGGCAGAAGAAACACAAAAAGTATGGCAAGACAGGAAACTCATCACCCACTCAAAACAAACAGGAAACAGAGCATTCAATTGAAATCCCAGAGGAGACCCCTCAAAATGCTCTACCAACTCTGCTCATAAAAATGATAAGTGAAAAATTTGAGTCTCTCCAGACAGGTATTCTAGAGCGTGAGCAGGTGAACCAAAGAATAACTCGTGAACACGATGAATCCAATCATAAGTTAATAGAGGACTTCATGCCCTCCACAAACAGAATGATATACAAACTCCAACAAAAAGAAAAAGAGTCCTATGAAAAGATAGCTACTCTGTTAAAAGAGATTAGAGACAGTACCCAGAACCAAATTAATGAAGTAAGGAAGTCCATACAGGACCTAGGAGAGAATTACAGCAGAAATATAGATGCCATCAAGAAAGATCAGTCAGAAGATAAGGAGACAAAAAACCAAGTTGTAAGTCTAAGGAACAGACTGGATGATGCAGAAGATCGAATCTCGGGGATTGAGGACAGCCAAGACTTTATGGAGAAAGAACGAAAAATAATACAAAATCAATCCAAAAAGCAAGACAGATCACTTCATGTGCTTCAAGATGCAATCAGGAGGCCCAATATAAGGCTAATAGGTATTGATGAAAACCTACAGAAAAAAGCTAACAGAACACGTAACTTATTTAACAGAATATTAATTGAGAACTTCCCAAATTTCCAGAAGAATAGGCCCATCCAGATACAAGAAGCAATTAGGACACCAAACAGACCAGACAAGACCAGAATAGGACTTCCAATTGACACATTATAATCAAAACAGGATCAACGGAGGCTAAAGAAAGAATCCTTAAAGCCGCTACGGAAAAGAAACAATCACATATAAAGGAAAACCAATCAGAACTAACCCAGACTTCTCAGCAGAGACCATGAAAGCAAGGAGAGCCTAGAATGACATTTGCCACATTCTAAAGAAAAATAAATATCAAATGAGAATTCTGTATCCACCTAAACTCTCATTCATAGCTGAAGGTCAAATAAAAGTCTTCCATAGCAAGGAAAAATTGAACCAATATATCTCCACCAAACCAGCATTACAGAATATCGCCAAAGATGACCTCCATATTGAAAATCACCAAGACCATGATCCAGACAGGGAAAACATCCCTAAATAAAACTCCAGATTAGCAGAGCAAAAAGAGAAGACACAGCCCCTACAAAGACAGATACAATGAAAGGAACAAGCAATCACCTCTCAATACTAACTCTCAACATTAATGGAGTTAATTCTCCTACTAAACAACATAGATTGAAAAGTTGGATCAAAAAGCAAGATCAGTCTTTTGGCTGCCTCCAAGAGATGCACCTTGACAACAAAAGCAAACATATTCTAAAAGTGAAAGACTGGAATAAAATCTATCAAGCAAATGGCCCCCACAAGCAGGCTGGTTTCACGTTCATAGAATCAGATAAAATTGATTTCAAAATAAAAACAATAAAAAGAGACAAAGAAGGTTACTGCCTACTAATAAAGGGATCTCTCCTACAAGAGGACCTAACCATCCTAAACATCTACACACCAATTACAGGCACTCCCAACTTCATGAAACAAACATTAAGGATGCTAAAAACACTCATAGAGCCAAACACATTGATAGCTGGAGACTTTAACATACCACTGTCACCTCTGGACAGATCAACACCCCAAAAACTGAGCAAAGAAACCTCAGAACTAAACAACTGCATAAACCATCAAGTCTTAACTGACATCTACAGAATATTTCATTCAGTAACACCAGAATATACATTCTTCTCAGCAGCACATGGAACATTCTCCAAAATAGATCACATGTTAGAGCACAAAGCAAACCTGTACAAATTCAGAAACATTGAAATCTTCCCCTGCACTCTCTCAGACCACAATGGAATAAAATTAGAGCTCAATGCCAAAGGCCACCAAAGAAAACCCCACAAGTCATGGAGACTCAACAATACATTGTTGAACCACCAGGGATCATTGAGAAAATCAGAACAGAATTTCAAATGTTTATGGAATTAAACCAAGATGAACACAAATTACCAGCTCCTCTGGGACACAGCAAAGGCAGTACTCAGAGGAAAATTTATAGCCCTGAGCACCTACATCAACAAATTGGAGAAATTTCAATTCAACAACTTAACAAAGCACCTTAAGCTCCTTGAAAGAGAGCAACAAGCCAAAACCCAAGCCAATAGATAGAAACAAATAATTAAAATCAAATCAGAATTAAATGACATAGAGTCAAAAAAATAGAAAAAAATCAACAAAAAAAGGAGTTGGTTCTTTGACAAATTAACAAGATAGACAGACCCCTAGCAAACCTGACCAAAAAACAAAGACAGCACACCAAAATAAACCAGATCACAAATGAAAAAGGTAACACCAGAGAAACAACAAAGATCCAGAATATTATAAGGGACTATTTTGCAAACCTACATGCCAACAAACTTGAGAACTTGGAAGAAATGGACAAATTCATAACAAAAACTGATATGCCCAAACTTAACCAAGAATATTTAAATATACTGAACAGATCCATATCCAGCATTGAAATTGAAACTGCAATAAGAAAGAGATCTCCCTTCCAAGAAAAGCCCAGGTCCAGATGGATTCACAGCAGAATTCTGCAAGGCCTTCAAAACAGATCTCACACCAACACTCCTTAAACCTTTCAATGAAATAGAGAGTAAAACTTCACTACCAAACACATTCTACAACAGGAACCCATCAAGGAAAGATAACTACAGACCCACTTCTTTGATGAACATTGATGCAAACCTTCTCAACCAAATTCTGTCCAATAGACTTCAACAAATCATCCAAAAAATCATACACTATCAACAAACTGGATTCATTCCAAGGATGCAAAGATGGTTCAATATAAGCAAGTCAATTAATGTAATCCACATCAACTGGAACAAGATAAAGAATCACATGGTTATATCACTAGATGAGGAAAAGGCATTCGATAAAATCCAGCACCCATTTATGATAAAAGCCCTGGAAAAACTGGGATTCCCTGGAACATTCCTGAATATAATAAAGGCAGTCTATGACAAACCATTAGCAAGCATAATTCTGAATGGTGAAAAGCTAGATCCATTCCCTTTAAAATCAGGAGCAAGACACGGATGTCCACTCTTTCCTCTCCTCTTCAACATAGTACTAGAATTCCTAGCCAGAGCAATTAGGCAAGAAGAAAACATAAAGGGGATCCAAATAGGAAAAGATGAAGTTAAACTTTCTCTCTTTGCAGATGACAGGATCCTATCCCACAGAATCTACTCCGGAGTCACTAGAGCTGATCCAAAACCTTGGCAAAGTAGCAGGATATAAAATAAATCCTCAAAAATCAATGGCTTTTATATATGCCAACAACCTGAAGAGTGACGCTGAAATCAGAAAAACAACACTTTTTGTAATAGCCTCAAAAAACAAAATATCTAGTAATAACCTTAACCAAAGAAGTGAAAGAACTCTATGATGAAAAATTTAAAAACATGAAAAATGAAATTAAGGCAGAACTTAAGAAATGGAAAAAACTCCCATGCTTCTGGTTTGGAAGGAATAACATTGTGAAAATGGCATATTACCAAAAGCTATCTACAAATTCAATGTAATACCCATCAATATCACAACACCATTCTTCAATGAAAGAGAGGAAGCAATTCGGAAATTCATATGGAACAATAAAAGACCCCAAATAGCAAAAACAATCCTAAGTAGAAACAACAGTGCAGGAGGAATATCAGTACCAGACTTTAAGTTGTTTTACAAAGGTGTAGTAATAAAAATTGCTTGGTACTGGCTCAAGAACAGGCCTGAGGACCAATGGAACAGAACTGAAGACCCAGAAATTAACCCACAGACCTACAGCTACCTAATCTTTGACAAAGGAGCTAAAAATATAGGTTGGAACAAAGACAGCCTCTTTAACAAATGGTGCTCGAAAAACTGGGTCAACACCTGTAACAAACTAAGAGTAGATCCCTATTTATCACCTTGCACCAAAACCAATTCCAAATGGATCAAAGTCCTAGAAATAAAATCAGATCCTCTGAAAACACTACAAGAAGGAATAGGAGAAACTCTAAGACTCCCTGGCACTGGAAGAAACTTCTTCAATAAAGGCCCAGAAACACAATAAATCAAAGAAAGGATGGACAAGAGGGACTGTATCAAATTGCAGAGCTTCTGCAAGAAAAAGGACATAGCTTCCAAGATAAACAGAAAGCCCACAAATTGGGAGAAGATCTTCACCAGCCATACAACTCAGAAAGGCCTGATATCTAAAATATACACAGAACTCAAAAAGATAAATTCCTCCAAACAAATAATTAAAGAACCAACAGCCCTCTCAAAAAATGGGCTAAAGATCTAAAAAGAGTTCTCTGATGAGGAAATGAGAATGGCCAAGAGCCACATGAAAAAGTGCTCTACATCACTGACCATAAAAGAAATGCAAATCAAATCAACATTGAGATTCCACTTCACCCCAGTAAGAATGTCCATCATTAGGAAATCCAGTAATACTAAATGCTGGAGAGGTTGTGGCCAAAAGAGAACACTATTATATTGTTGGGAATGCAAACTTGTTCAACCCCTCTGGAAAGCAGTGTGACGATTCCTACAAAGGCTAACATAGAGCTCCCCTACAACCCAGAAGCACCACTTTTGGGCTTCTACCCAAAAGACTACAAGCAAGACCACACTAAAGCCATCATCACAACTATGTTCATCGCAGCACAACTTGTCATTACTAAACCATGGAACCAACCTAGACGCCTTTCAGTAGACGAGTGGATCAGGAAAACATGGTACATATACCCAATGGAATTCTATGCCTGCCCCATTCTTAAGGAAATGGAAGGACTTGGAAAAAAATCATACAAAGTGAAGTGACCCAGACCCAAAGAAACATAAACCCTATGGGGTCTCTCATAGGAAATAGCTAATACATGATTAGACTAGTCATGGGAAAAGATCAAAATACCCCAATAGCTACACCCATATGATCACATAAATTGATGCCAAGTGAAATGAACTCCATGACACGGAAACAAGAGTTATACCATTGTTGTAATTATTCTCAACATTCCATGTGAAAATGTACTTTTTTTTCTTGTCTGTTTGATTGTTTTGTTTAGTTTGTTTTTCTTGTATTCCCTTCCTGTAGTTGTACCCCTGTTACCACTGTATCTCATCTGAGGACTCTGGATACTGTTTATATGTGTATTAGAACTGGCGAAGGGAAAGGGAATATCAAAATCAAGAGACAATGGACAAAAGACAAACCATTCCAAAAGCAATACTTACAAAACCGTTTGGTGTAAACCAACTGTACAACTCTCAGGGAGAGAGGGACGGGGGAAGGGGGGAGGAAATGAGGGAGGAGATAACAAGTTGAATAAGAAATGTACTCACTGCCTTACATATGCATCTGTATCCCTCTGTATCACACCTTGACAATAAGTAAAAAGTTTAATAAAAGGAAAAACATCGAGGATAGTCCTAGCAGATGATCATAATAGCTCAATAGCTGTGTACACATGATCACACAAGATAAAGCTAAGCATAATGAACTCCAAGCTATGGAAACAAGTGGTTTATCATTACTGTTGTTATTTCTAACACACTACGTGAAATTATTTCTTTTTGTTTGTTTATCTTCCCTGTGGTTTAGTCCCTGTTGTCAATGTATTTGATCTTGATACCGTGGGTATTGTATATATGTATGTCTGAATCAGGGAAGGGAAGGGGAATATCAAAATGGTGAGACAAAGGATAAATGGTGAACCAATGCAACAGAAATACTGACAAGACAATATCTTGTAAACCAACTGTACAACTCTGGTGGGAATTGAGAAGGGGGAAGGTAGGAGAAAAATGAGGGGGAAAGCAAGAAGTTTGACAAGAAGTGTACTCAATACTATACCTTACATATGTAACTGTAACCCCTCTGTACAACACCTTGATAATAAGAGTTAAAAAATAAAAAAAGAAACAGAAACATTAGTGAAAGGACATCTAGAAGACCTCTGATGCAAAAGAAGACCCACATTTAGTGCTTACTTGTATGATATACATAGATTCAGTTTGATCACTTCCTAGAGCAGAAAGCAAATCCCTTTCATTTTTGAAAGAATCAATGTAATTATGCAATTTTGACAACCGATGTTTCTCAACCTTTTTGCCTCTCACTATTTGTGAAATAGCCTCAAATATTTCTTACACTATTGAATTAGTAGTTCAAAGACTTTCCCACAAGTCCTGCTTCTAACTACCTATGTACCTCTATCCTAGTTGATTAATTTCACTATGGATCTGTTTTGTCATCCATAAAGTTTTAGTCTCACACCATGGAGTCTATTGGAAAAATTTTCCCTGGTAGAGTAGAAGGGCACAAATGACGGGAATGCAGAATTACTAAAGAACTAAGATTATGAGAACTAGCATTGTGGCAAGAGCTTTAATGACATACATGAATCACTATGATGTAAGTGTTCCAGAGGAATGGAAATTCAAAAACCAAATTTAAGAGGGGGCACCATCTAAAGGCCACATTTCATGGATATCTCTCACCTTACCTACCACATCTTCATTTCCACAGACCAGAAAGCACAAGGCTGAAGGCAGCCCCAGAATGGGCAATTCATGACTGCTGTCTGAACTGTGGATCCTCACCCAGGAAACATTGCCCCATGAAATTCTTCCACCAATCTTTGTTCCAGAAAATAATGAAAAGGTACACCATTCATTTGTGGTAACATCACATTCACCTTCTGATTAGCTTTGTTCATCGTTCACATAGCTTATCTTTTTTTTTTTTTGCCAGTCCTGGAGCTTGAACTCAAGGCCTGAGCACTGTCCCTGGCTTCTTTTTGCTCAAGGCTAGCACTCTGCCACTTGAGCCACAGAGCGACTTCTGGCCATTTTCTATATATGCTGTGCTGAGGAATCGAACCCAGGGCTACATGTATATGAGGCAAGCACTCTTGACACTAGGCTATATTCTCAGCCCCCACATAGCTTATCTTGGAAGCTATAAACTAAAGAGAGGTCTGCTATGTTCCTTCTTCCATCTAAATTCTCATTGTTCAAGTGAAGACTTTAAATGGAGGTCACAGAGGAATCTTAAGTTCTGGTAAAGATAGATGCCTGGGCTGATTATAGACTATGAGATACACCTAGGCTGCCAATTCTTTAGAGTTTTTGGACCTCTGGATCTTAGATAAAAACTTGTTCTATGTCCTTGATATGGTTCCATTATGTATCCTTGGTAACAACAGGTCAAGGGCTTGTCTGCAATCTTGTTTTTAAAATAATCTCATATCCTGTTGCTGTGTTCAACACTGTAATCTGTCATTTGTATTTTTATGATATTATATAGCACACATCAACTTTACCCTTGCCAGCTTAGGGCCCAGAGTCTGCTCATCCTATTTTATCAATTGTCAATCACATATAATCCAGCATATTAGTACATACAACACTACACAGTTATCACTGCACATTGAAAGTAGTTCAGAAATTTGTGAATGTTATAGCTTGGATCTTTAGCTCAAACAAGGTTGTCACCAGAGCCAGTCAGTTTCACCTTCTATTGGGACAAGGTGTTCTTTTGATTTTACTCAGTTGTCAGCATGATTAAGCTCCTTGGTGGGTCCATTGAGCTAAAAGCCTAAGTTCTTCACTGGTAATTGGGCAGGGAATACCTTCTGTTCCTTGCCACATGGACTGCTCTATAGATTTGTTCACAATGTTTCATCAGTGTGATCAAGCAAAAGAAAGAATAAAAAAGAAGTATAAAAGAGCAATGTAAGCTATAGTCTTTTGTCACCAACTCTAAGAAGTGACATCATTTGTTTTTGTTGTTTTCTGTTAGAAATAAGTCACTAGACCCAGGCCACTAAGGAGAGCAGTGGACTACACAAGGATGTGGATACTGGAAGACAGGAATTACTGAAGGGTTTGAGGCATCTTTGGAAGGCTGTTTGCTCCAGCTGTTCTGTATTGGACATGTGCATTTGGGCTCTCTTTTTGAAACAACCAAATCTCAGGTTAATTTCTGTTCATTGTCTCTTAAAACTTCATGTTTCTTTCAACCAGCAATTTCCCTTTAAGTCAATAATGTAACAACTCAATTTGTCTCATTTCACAGATGTCTTATGTTTATAAATCTGGCAGGAATTTTCAAGCCTTCTCTTCACAATTTTTATCCTCTGGACTCCAGTTTCATTGCTGGATTCTTTATTCTCACTTGAGATTATTTGCTCTCTTTCTGTATTTTATTCCTTATATTTTTCTTACCATCCTCTCATCCACATCATACCTTTATGGCCTTTGACTATTGTTTTAAAATAAGTCAGACTCTTGATGTTGTTTAACAATGAATGAATATGGAATATAAAGTTTCATATTTTTGAATTCTTTATTCTTGATTTAAAAGAAAACAAGCAATCAGTCATCTCACAGAGGAGTTTTATTGTCATTAATTCCAACTTCCTGCACCAGAGGTAGATACACTTTCTCCTCTTAAATCATAACTGACCTGCTGCTCCATTAAGCAGTGAAAAACAATCCTGAAATAGGGATAGTTTATATTTAATAAAGCCAAATTAAAACTGTTTATACAGGAAAAGGATAATCTCAAACATGTAAAAATATTTTTCTGTTCACTATAAATTAGGCAATCTACTAATGTTTATTAAATATTAAGACCCAATAATGTTCTAGATGTTTTGGAGCATTAATAAGGGAAGGGAGCTGGTAGATTGAAGGGGGTAAAAATGTTGAAGAGTGTGCCACAGATCAAGATGAATTGTATATATAAACTGCTTTCTTAAATGGCAAAAATTTAAATACATATAGTGTCTTGGGAAGGATGGATGAAAATGTTGAAAGAGGTGACATCAATCAAGTAAACTGTATTCATACACTGCTTAGTTGAATGGCAACTCCATTGTACAACTACTTAAAGGTAATAAAAATAGTTTTAAAAATATATAAAAAACAATTGAAAGCTTAAAGATGGTGATTGCCATCAAAGATCTCTTAGTCTATGGTCCCTCAAAGTAGGGCTTATTTGAATTGGGGCCAAGACATATATTTCAACATTCAACATTATTTTAAATCTGTGGAACTGTGCTTTAAAGAGTGGATAGGATTTCATACGCATAGGAAAAACATAAATGCAGATGTGCAACTAAGCAAGAAGTCAAATGATACTTTGCTTTTTACTTTATCTTCATTAGTATCTTGCCATTTAACCTAGGTCTTCTCAGTGGTGGGTCACATGAGTGGTTTCAATAATTTTACTGATGGGTAAAGGCTATTTTCACCTCAATAACTGGCCACATGTGTACCCTGATTAATTTTGAGTTTTGTTGTAATTTTTTCTAGTGTATACGTGTTTTTGATTCAACTTCTGGTCGAGACTTGAAATAGGTCCCACATGGTTGCCCATCTTTTTATATTCTTCCAGTATTTTTCTCTTTGAAACATTATAAAATGTCCTCTCAATCAAGACTTACTTATGTTAAGGGTTATAAGTGAATAACTGAGATGAATAAGGCATGGCTCCTCAAGATGTTCATAGTCTATAGGGGTAAGGAAACAGATAAGGTGGTAACAACGACTCTAATAACAAGACAAACTAGTAAAAGCTATGGGGAATGCTAAAGCATATTACTATGAAGAATGTTCCTCAGTTGTATATATGCTATTTCCTTATACATTTTATAAACTTCAATTCTGTCACACATCTTGAAATAAAAATACGAATTTGTATATAATGTGTTTTTCCTTATCTGCTATTCCATGGCTTTTACTCTTTCCTACAGTAGTGATTAATCTCTGGAAGGAGGAATGTCACTGTAGCATGAGCTGTGGACTTTGGTGATTCTGAGTCAACGTAGGGAAGCAGCTACAACAAAACTTTCCTTCTTGGCCAGGAAACGACCCTTTGACATTACATGGAGATTGGTATGTAGCAGCAACGAAAGTGAACCATTGGCACCAGTGTTCTGTCAGGCCTTTCTATGAAAGAATGCCCCTTTCATCCTTGCAGGACTGAAAATTGAAGTCCCATCAGAATAAGTAGTTTCTTAATCCATCAGAAAGTAGACTCTTTATGCTGACATCTGGGTCATAATGAAAATGTGATAAGTCAGTAGGCAGGAGTCAAAGCCTGGCTGTGCTGGGCTGATAACAGGGCTGTACAATAGATGGTGTGTGGCTCTGGTAAACAAGACTTGTAAATACAGCTCACACTTGACATGCTGGCAGTAGAGAAAATTTCAGAATGTATCCTTGTCAAGAAAAGGGACTCAACTCTCTTTCCAGTCTTCTCAAGCTAGGAGACATCATTGCATACTACTGCCTACTAAGACCCTGGAAACAGCGTATTTGAAAAAAAAAAGTAACTGCTAGGTTGCAGTGGTTGCTATTAATTTATATAAATGTACAGAAGAAACTATGGGGGTAGGATTGGAAAAGGCTCACTGGATTGTGTGAGTGACAGTAGGAACAGCAAGCACAAATCACAATGATTTAACTTTCTGTTTAATTGAAAGGTAAGGGTCTATGATAGTAGTTCTTATAAATGAATGTAGGTTTTGAAAAAAAAAACTCACTCAATTTACTCCTGGACCTTCCCTTTATGATTCCATAGGTGAGGCTCTATGATGGGTCTAATTTAAAGAGTACTGACTGGGTTGGAAATCACCTATCTTTGCCTCATGGCTTGCCTTAACACTGCCTCAGTGCTAGTCATCAGGTGCTTTATTGTTTGTCATTGATCAAGGAATGACTTTATACTCCTGTTCTAATGACTGCAACCATTTTCACTGACACAACTCTTTGGAAAGGTAGCTAACTCAGAATTGGTTCCCCCCGCTTTTTTTTTTCCCAGTCCTGGGCCTTAAACTCAGGGCCTGAGTACTATCCCTGGCTTCTTTTTGCCCAAGGCTAGCACTCTGCCACTTGTGCCACAGGGCCACTTCTGGCCGTTTTCTGTATATGTGGTGCTGGGGAATTGAACCCAGAGCTTCATGTATACGAGGCAAGCACTCTTGCCACTAGGTCATATCCCCAGCCCAGAGGGGACTGGAGCCGGGGTACTGTGCCAGATGCACCCCAGAACACACAGTCATAGTCAAATTTCAAATAAATGTGAATATTAAATGCCACTTGCAATACTTAAAACATACTTGTGACAAAGTATTTTGTCATTTATCTGAATATTAAATTTAATTACGTATCTTGTATTTTTATTATCTAAATCTGGCAATCCGTCCTGTGATATTTTTTGAAAACAAGTTTCTAGTACCGAGTAACATAATTTTAATTTGTCATTGCTAGTATACTTTTTAGAAACAGGTATTATGAGACAGGGACTAAACAGTATACTTTAAAAAACCCTTATCTACTACTAGATATTTGTTTGTGACCCCTGCTCCCTGGTATAAATAGGATTTAGAATCCTCAGTAGATTCTTAGTACTTTATCTGAAGGAAGTTATGTGTACAGAAAAGTTGTTCTCCAAATCTGATACCTTCAAGGAGTAGAATGATATCTGACTGACTTAAAGTGCTCTCAACTGGCAATAAAAATAATAACAACAACGATAATAATGAGAAGATCTTTGATTTATGAATCATTATGAAGTTCCAGGAATTATTCTAAGTTCTTATAAATATGCCTACTCTAAATCTTACAATAACACAATATTAGAGATACTATTATTATCCTAATTTTAAGATGAGCAAACATAATTAAAGACATTTTTAAGTGACTTGCCAAAGCTCACACAACAACTATCTTTTTCTTTTTCCAGTCCTGGGGCTTGAACTCAGGGCTGTCCCTGATTCAGCACTGTCCCTGGCTTCTTTTTGCTCAAGACTAGCACTGTACCTCTTGAGCCACAGTGCCACTTCCAGCTTTTTCTATATATGTGGTGCTGAGGATTCGAACCTGGGGCTTCATGTGTACAAGGCGAGCACTTTACCACTAGGCCATATTCCCAGTCCCCACAAGTAAGTATCTGAATCAACTTGTTTACAGTAAACCTAAATCAAATGCTTATAGGGCAGGGTCTAGTAATAGTCCTAAGCAAAACTGCAAACTAGGCAGTTTATTTTCCTGTGATGCCATTTTCCAGTTTCAAATATTTTACTATGTTCCCTGATTTCCTTCTTATGTTCAGCAACTGAATGCAGCAATCTAGTTTCTCAGCATCATGAAAAACCCCAGAGTCTAGTATGAGTCTTCTTGCTCTCAAAATCACTGCAACAAAAGCTGATGGTTAAGCAAGAGAGCTTGCAATGTGTGTGTGTGTGTGTGTGTGTGTGTGTGTGTGTGTGTGTGTGTGTGTATGTTTAGAGACTGTGAAAAGTTGTAACTACATAAAATGTCCTAGGCAAACATAAGCAATTCCAAGACCAGTTATTGTTGTTATGCTGAATCATATCTGAAAACTCTTATAAGTGGGCTAAAAAAAATGCTTGTTCTCCCGTTAAAATGGAGAGAAAGTTGAATATAATATCAAGCCCAAATCTATTGTAAATGGATCTATATGTATCTCATCTCTGCTACTGGAAATAGCTCTGACTCAGAGAAATTCTCCATTAGCTGAGATCTCTGGAACACTTTCTGTCTAGGTCTAATTAATGACTTACTTAAGCTGAGTGTAATTGGCCTAGAATGCAGACCTATGATCAGTGTCTCTTTGGCTGCTTGTGCACTAAGAGTTCAGCTGATGATACAGAAATTGTCAGCAGGAAGATGAGAGCCTAGCAAATAAAGCTACTCTGAAAGGGGGATGAACAGTCAAATGCCTTCAGAATAGTTAAAACAACAAAAGAAATAAATTGTTGAAGCAAGGTAGGTTTATTTTCTGTCTGTAAGGAGAATGGATTACAATTTATTTATTTATTGATCTCATTCATTCATCTATTTATTCAACAAACAATGTGTGCCTATGTTGATGCAGACATGAAAGAGAAAAATTCCCAGCTGCTATTGAGCTATATTCTAGTACAGAAAGAGTGATACAGAATACTGTGATTTGGAGTCAGTCACATGGATCATGACCATAGGTTAGGGACCCATTAAGATCACCATAAGCAATAATCCTGGGGTCATCAGTGGCCTAGGGTCACTACCTAAGGGCTAAAATATGATGGCATGGCAGAATAAACTAACTCCATTTGAGTACATTGCACACTTATTGCTTCTATGTCCAAAAGGGTTCTGTTGTTTCTAGAAGGCTTGCACAAAGCTTTCTACACAAGAGGCCTAAGCAAAAAAAATCTTTCCTTTGCATTCTTAGTTTATAGTTTTGTACTCAATTATCCAGCCATTTCTTAGTCTTTGTTGTGTCTGTCTAACATATGTTCTTACCTTACTGGTGGGTGGTAAGGTGCCAGGGGTTGGGGGGAGGAATAAGCAGGATTTAACAAATGAGATAAGTGATATGACCTAGACCCAAAAAAACATGGACTGTATGGTCTCCTTCCTACGGAATAATTAACACATGTTTAGGCTAGTCACAGCAAAGGATCACAAGAGCCCAATAGCTATGCCCTGATGAATGCATAAGATAATGCTAAGTGAAATGAACTCCATGTTATGGAAATGACTGTTCTATCACTGTTGTAATTACTTTCAACATGCCATGTGAAACCATAGCTTCTGTTGTTGATGATCCTCTTGTATCCCCTTCCTGTGGTTGTACCTGAACTATCACTGTATCTTATCTGAGTACATTAGAAAATATGTATACTGGTATTAGAACTAGGAAACTGAAAGGGAATACCAAAATCGAGAGACACAGGGTAAAAACGATAAACAACTACAAAAGCAATACTTGCAAAACTGTTTGGTGTAAACCAACTGAACAACTCATGGGGGGAGAGGGGAAGGGTAGGGGGGAGGGGGGAATGAGGGAGGAGGTAACAAACAGTACAAGAAATGTACCCAAGGCCTAACGTATGAAACTAACCTCTCTGTACATCACTTTGACAATAAATAAGAAAACAAACCAAAAAAAAAAAAGAAGAATTCTTACCTAAGGACCCATGAATTGAGACATAGAAGGAAGGCATGTAGAATGGATTGAATTCTGACTAGCTTAAGGAGAAAATAAATTCTTGAAAATAAATGAGGCTTTTGAGAAGCTCATACAATCTTTGAGAAAGTCAGAAAACAAAACTTGGGGGCCATCCAGTAAAGAAAAGTAACACTCAAAACCTAAGGAAAAATGGAGCCATCTCTCAAATTGCTATTAAGCATAAAGACCACAATGTGGACTATGAGACAAATAGGCAGACTCTGACTTGGGGGTCTTGGTTCTATCACTCAGGTCTTGATGGGGCTGTGAGGTCACTGGCACAGCAAGGACTTAAGCAATTCTAACTGAATGTTAACAATTTCTCAGACTATCAGTATTAGACAGAGGAGCTCGGTGAGAGCAATAGATTAATGTAAAAATATCAATATTGCCACAAACCACAAAAGTGTCAAGTTATTCTTTTTCCCTGGCTAGAATTAATGATTGCTATTCATTTGCCAATTGCAGACTTAGTTTTGGGATAGTCTTAAATCCTAGTCAAGATTTATTAATAGAATTATTCCTGCTTTCTGACTGTATACAATGCAATGTCCTACTTCTTTAAATTCTTCCCCAAACCACCTAACACATGTTAAAATTCTATGATATATCCTTTCTAACATCACCTAACACATGCTCAAATCCTCTAATAGCTGCTGTCTAACATCCTCCTTCAGGTGTGCATTTTCCTTTGCAGTAGTTAAGGTTAATCCCACACAGTTCAATTATCCAGATGTGTCCCTGGTGATCTCTTCCTAGAGGATGTTGACCAATGGCAGTATCACTTACTGTGGGCAGCAGAAACCACTACTATATATCTTTCACAACTTCTACCTCTGCAAATTAAGGGGAACTGCAACTATGTTGGCTAGGAACGAGTTCATGTTCTACCTACTTTTTTGTATCAGCTACTTGCTCCTTTTTAATATTCTTATTGTCCTTAAGTAGTTGTACAATGGGGATTCTATTAACTAAAGCAGTTTATGAATACATTGCATCCTGATTAATTTCACTCCTTTCAACATTCTCACCCACCTTTCCCAACCCACACCTTCCCTTATTGACCTTAAGTTTAGATTATGTATTGAGGGATTTTTTTTTTGACATTTAACAAAGCACTTTATATGTACAAGGTATCTTGATCAGTTTCATCATTTCAACATCTTCACCTCCTTCAACCCATCCCTTCCCTTATGTTTCTAAATTTGGTGGTGTACACAGTGAGTTTTTGCCTGAATTATCCCCTCTTTACCTCTTAATTCTTATACCCTTCTGCCCTTGACCCCATGCTTCTCTCTTGCAAGTACCTATTTCCTACTACTTATTTTGCTTGGCTTTGACTTACTCCTCTTAAAGAATTGCACAATTGGCGCTCTTCTTGGAGTCTATTGCACTTCAGTTAATTCATTTGTAACCCCTTGATTACCAGCAAATGTATTTACTTGTACATTTATGGGCACATTTTAGCTACAACAAATGAGGGAAATCATGCAACCTTGTTTCTCTGAGTCTGGCATACTTCACTTAATATATTTTTCCAAGTATTTCCATTTCCTTATGAATAGCATTCTTTCTGATGCAGTGTGTAGAATTTCAGTGTGTGTGTGTGTGTGTGTGTGTGTGTGTGTGTGTGTGAGTGTGTGTGTATATCTCACATTTTCTTGATCCATTCATCCACTGAGGGGCATATGGAATGATTCCATATCTTTGGTATGGTAAATACTACTGCAATAAAAAATGGTTGTGCTTGTAGCTTCAGTGTGGCATTGGATAAATGTTCTATTGGATAAATGATCAGGAGTGGAATTACTAGGCTATAGGGTATCTCTATGTTTGCTTTATTGATGATCATCCATACTGATTTACAGAGTGATTGAACAAGTTTACATTCCCACAAAACTAAAATAGAATTCCCTTTTGGCCACATCCATACCAACATTTGTTATTGTTAGTTTTCTTGTTGTGATTCACATTTCCTTTATGGCCACAGGTGTTGAACATTTTTTCATGTTTCTATTGGCCATTTTTCTTATTCCCAGAAGTCTCTCTTTAAACTACTAGCTTTATGGTTAATTTTGGGGGGAGGAGTAATTTTTTGAGCTCAACAAGTAACCAGAAAAATCATACACAATGCCCCAGTGGGATTCATCCCAGGGATGCAAAGCTAGTTCACAATATGCAAACCAATTAATGCAATACAACACATCAACAGGAGCAAAGACAAGAATCACATGATCATCTCAATAGATACAGAAAAATCATTTGACAAGATCCAACTCCTATTTATAATAAAAGCTCTGGAGAAAGGAGGAATCCATGGAATGTTTCTCAGTATAACAAAGGCTACATGTGACAAACCTATAGCCAGCTTAATATTTAATGGTAAAAATATAAATTATTTCCTTTAAAATCAGGAATGAGACAAGGATGTCTACTCTCTCCACTCCTCTTCAATAAAGTACTAGAATTCCTAGCAAGAACAATAAGGCAAGAAGCAAACTTAAAGGGCACCAAAACAGGGAAAGAAGAACTAAAAATATCCATCTATGAATATGACATATTCTGTATTTAAAGATCCCTATAAACTCCTCCCCCAACCTACTAGAGCTGATCTTAAACTTTGGCAAAGTAACAGGATATAAAATCAACCCCCAAAATCCTTTCTGTATGCTAACAATGAGAAGTTCAATACTGAAATCAGGAAAACAACTCTATTAATAATAGTGTCAAAAATGTCAAATAGGGCTGGGAATATGGCCTACTGGCAAGAGTGCTTATCCCCCATACATGAAGCCCTGGGTTCAATTCCCCAGCACCACATATATAGAAAATGGCCAGAAGGGGCGCTGTGGCTCAAGTGGCAGAGTGCTGGCCTTGAGCAAAAAGAAGCCAGGGACAGTGCTCAGGCCCTGAGTCCAAGGCCCAGGACTGAAAAAAAAAAAAAGAAAAATATAAAATACCTAGGAATTAACTTAACCAATGATGTGAAGGACTTCATTGTTAAGAGACACAGGGTAAAAAAAGACAAACAACTACAAAAGCAATACTTGCAAAACTGTTTGGTGAAAGTGAACTGAACACCTCAGGGGGGGAAAGGGTAAGGGGGAGGGGGGAGGGGGGTATGAGGGACAAGGTAACAAACAGTACAAGAAATGTATCCAATGCCTAACGTATGAAACTGTAACCTCTCTGTACATCAGTTTGATAATAAAAATTTGCAAAAAAAAAAAAACTTTTTTAAAAAGTATGGAAAAGGAAATTGTAGAAGATTTAAAGAAATGGAAAGACCTGTGCTCCTGGATTGGGAGAACTAACATTGTGAAAATGGCAATATTGTCCAAAGGCATTTAAAAATTCAATGCAATGCCTATCAAAATCAGAACAAAGTTCTTCAATGAACTAGAGAAAGCAATAAAAAATTCATATGGATTAGCAAAAGACCCCAAATAGCAAAAGCACTCATTAGCAGGAAGAACAGTGTTGGGGAATATCAATACCAATCTTCATATTTTCAAAGACATAGTACTAAAATCATCTTGGTATTGGCATATGAACAGGCCTGAAGACCAATGAAATAGAATTAAAGTTCTAGAAATGAACCCACAGACCTATTGCCACCAAATCTTTCATAAGGGAGCCAAAAACACAGGATGGAAGACAACCTCTTCAACAAATGATGCTGACAGAATTGGCTATACACATGTCTAAAACTGAAGTTAGATCCTTATATATTACCCTTCACCAGAATCAATTCAAAATCAATTTGAAGACCTAAATATAAGTCCAATATTACAGTAAAGGGCAGAGGAAACACTAGGCTCCTAGGCATAGGTAGAAACATTCTAAGTAAAGATCCAGAGTCACAAAAAATCAGAGAAAAACTGGGTAAATGCAATTTCATCAGTCTGAAGAGTTTCTGAATGGCAAAGGACATAGCTAATAAGCTAAATAGAAATCCCACAGAATGGGCAATTTTTAGCAGCTATACATCAGATAAAGGCCTAATGTTCAGTTACTTTCTACTCTAATTCTAGGTAGGTGCATTTAACCCAAGGGTTATAGGTCACATATCCATAGCCTAGTAGTACTACTGAGATATTCTAGTAGACACTGTAGATTTTATACTCAGCTTCCTAGTGAACCATTTTACTGGTCTGGTGTGCTATTCTTCAACAATTGTGGATGCTGTTACTGAAAGTTCACATCTATAATTGTCTATGCAGGATAGCCCTCAGGTGACTGAAGCTTTCCCATCTTAAGGTGCCTGGGAATTATCTTTGTTCCAATAATAGATATAGACAATGACTGATTAAGAAAGAGATATAAAATCCCCATTTCTTTACCATGCCATCAAGCCCTAAAATCCAATGATATGAGCAGCTCAATTTACCAGGGAGCTCTCTCACATTTAGGAGGAGATCTCTAAAGTACTGAAACCTCCAGGCAGGGCCATACAATTTTGTAGGGTGGCTAATAGATCTATTATTAAGAAGAGCCACATCAGCTCTCACCCCTGGTTCCTGGAATACTGGTTTATGACAGAAACCATTGTTTCAGATCACATACCATTTTTCTATAGTAGAACACATCCACTTTTCAAGTGTTGACTTCTAGAAAGTCTGTAACTGAGTCTTTCATTAAGTATTTCACTGTTCTACCAAATATGAGCTCCTGGTTTATGAGGTCTGGGGTATGATAGTGAGTCCTATTGGTATTAGTCTATCCTCATTCTTCTTTTCACATACAGTCAGTTTCTCATGAGAGATGCAAAGGCATTAAAAGCAACAATCACTAAATCTACAGGTGATACTTCTGGCAGACGCATTGCAGGCTGGAAAAGTTAATCCATATCAGAATAATTCTTACCTACAGAGAACAAAGAACATCCCTCTCCATGATAAAGAACATCCAAAGTAATCAACTGACTATCAGGTGGCTGCATAGTCTATCCAGAGAGTAGAGCTTTGTTGGACACTTAAAACAAGCCTCTGCAACTAGCAGTCTGGGTACTCAACAGGAATGTAGTCAAATCATATTTGATTGTGTCAAGTCCATTTTTATCCTGTGCATAGCCTCAGTCTCTGTTCCTCTGAACATTATAGCATATTGAGTCAGCACTGAGGGGACTGGAGATCTGAATAAGATGGAACCAGACAACTATCATTGGGAAATTTGGCTCACCTAATTATTGAGAGGTTTCTCTAGAGTGGTGGCCTTTGTTAAGCCATAATATATTTCCTAAGAGGATCTAAGTGCTACTCCTGGAAAGCTAAGATTATAAAGGGGGTCAAGTAGAACAAAAACAAGCAATAAAGGAGCAATCTCCAAATGACTATAAAGATATAGTTCAGAGAGCTGTACTCTGTCCCTAGAGGCTGGCTAAGCAAGGAAGCATTTGGATGATGACTAAGGTTCATCACCTGCTTCATGACATCATGCCTCTAGAGAGAAGAAAATTTGAGGGGTTTGTTGGCAGAGAGTCAGAAAGAGCATTGGAATCTGTAGAGTGGAATTTGACTTTCACCTCTGCCACTTTGGGCTATGTTATCATAGGCAAGATGTTTTACCTCTTTCAGCTTTACTTTTAAATAAGATAACTAATAGTTTCTTTGCTATTGTCATGAGATTTTGAAATCTAAAATAATATTTATAAGAGCTTACAAACGACAAAGGGTGGTATAATTTAAAACAAATACTTGATCTAAACGAAGGAATTCCACAAACTCTGTTTAATTGGGAAGGAAGGATAAAAGTACAGACCAGAGATCATGACTTTCTTGGGGCATGGTTCAAATCAGTGGACAATGTCTAGAATTTCTCAATCCTGTGGTTCTCAGCTTTCCACCAAGAATCTGGTAGTACTGGTAGAAATACCATATTCTAAAAGAGGCCATCAGAAAGAAGGCTTGGAGTCTATTTCTGGCTGTGACCTTTCAGTCTGATTTAGTAAATGGAAAAAGCAACATGTACTCACATGTTCTGAGTTAATAACTTCTTTGATGACAAACCATGGTAGCAGATAATGGGGATGTCACAGAATGTCTATTGATATTGGAACCAAATGAATTCATTAAAAATGAGATTATAAAACAATCTACCTTTTTATTTTATCTCCCAAATCCTAGAATGCATCTCTGGAGTAGAGATTAAGAAGAGTAAATGTTGATATTGTTTTTACAGTCATATGCAAACAATCAGTTCAAGTTACCCACAAAACAGTCTACTTTGGAACTATGTAGGGTGAAAGAATCTACTCTCACCTCCAAACCCTCACAGTACTATGTCCTGTGATACATCATTAAGATAGAGATAAGAAAACACAGGGCTCCAGAGAAAGTGGAAATTATTGATTCTGGAGAAGAGAGTTTTAATCTGAGGTTTTAAATGATGGAAGTCTTGGAGGGGTCAAATGACTTGCTGGATTTGCTGTTATGCTGGTTGATAACAAATAATCTGCTATATATGTAGTGATTTTTTTCTACATAGTTACGAAACATGAGGTGAAAGCTCATATTTTGGTATTTTATTGTATCTGTAGCAAACATTTCTCAGAGTCTTGGCTCTCCAGTATCTTGCAGTGGGAACATCCAAATGATATTATCACCCAACTCAAATAATGATGAGGCAATGGGATAAGAGCCTTTGAGCCAAAGCCCTCGTTATTCTAACTTCAGCATTTGTTTTCTAATACTTTGCTACTTCTTCCCAAAAATAGAGGTTACATAAACTACCAAAGGGAAAAACAAATATTAACACTCATGCTGCTTATATCTCAAACCTAAATTTAGGTGGTGACTTGCTCTTTGTTTTCTGGGATAGGTAACATTCTATTGGCTGGAAGATTCTCTCAGATTGCCAGCCTCCATCCATCTAGTGATTATCTGAAGCATGCAGGTTATTTTTCCAAAAGAGATCATTCTTTATTACCTACCCAACATCAACCCTATTCCTCTCCATCCCTTATATCTGAACCTTGAGGTGTTTGCATTTTTTAAATTCTCTCCTGAAATTACATTTCAGAGAACCAATACCAACCACATCTAGCTAAGAGCTATTGGAGTCCAGCTCTGCAGGTTTTGTGTATAGAAGACAGAATTCTCAATTACATTCTTTCTGCTTCTGTGCTCTGCATCCTTGAGAATCATGAAGTTCATGAAACAATCTGCAGAGCTCCTGGGGATTTGTCAACTACTTACCAGAACTGGAAGCTTTAATGTTGTTTGGTAGAACCATAGGAGATAATGAGGATACCATAATTTATTTAAAAGATATGGAGGATTTTTTTTCTTACTGCTCTTTGCACTAAGACCAGAGTGCCATTTCAATACATACAGATTTATTCCACCAGCATCTTACGCCCAGCAGTATACTAAATGGAGCTTTCAATCTAGCCAAGAAGACATGTCACATTAAATGGATCATATAAAACACTCATGATCAAGAAAATATATTAAATGTTGTCTAGTACCTGTTGGAAAAGTGCCATGGAAATCAAATTAAAGAGGGACAAATAATAATTATATTACTGAAGACCTAAATACATGGAACAGATTTTGTACATACTTAATATTAACTCTTTAATTCCCCCAACATATCAATTGAATGTGGTATCAATTTTGTTCCAATTTTAATGATGAGGAAACAGAGGTATAGAAGAATTAGAGAATCTGGTTCAAATAATAAAGCTGGCAAGTGGCAACATTTGGATGTCAACTCATACAGTGTAGTTCTGGAACCTGTTCAGATTACATGGTATTTATTATGCCTCTACTTGGTGAGTTTGTTAGGATATCCGTCATAAATTGAGGTGCCAGACTTTGAAGTCAGGCCCCATCACGTGAGCCCCATTTTAGAATCGAACCCTGAGACAATCAGATTTGTACCTGTGTTCTAATCTTGCTTGCACAGTTGATTGTTGTAACCTTGTTCTTTGCCTTTATAAGCCCTGTGTAATCACAGCTCAGGGCTTCCTCCTAACCTCCGCTGTGTCAGTGGGTAGGACGAGGCCCGAGTTGGCAGCTCATTAAATAAAACCTTGCCTTGCTTTTACATTTCGGAGTGTCTGAATCTCGGTGGTCTTCTTGGGGGTGGTCTTCCGACTTGGCACAACATTTGGGGTTTCGTCCGGGATAGCCCCAGAGACCCCGAGACCCCAGACTCCGAAGATAAGAAAACAGCCCTGTTCATTTGTCTTGTCCTGTAATGTGCCTGTTTGTTTGTCTTGCTTTTGCTTATTTCTTGAAGGGGTTGTCGAAGCAGATGCACTTACTTGACAATCCTGGGGAGACTGGGGGATGTCCCAGACTCCTCACCCTTAAAGGGGGATCTCTGGAGCCCCGCTTTCAACTTGAATTCACTCTTTCTGCATCCTTGCAGGAGGATGTGTGGGCCAACTTGGGAAATCTCCAGTTTTTCTTGTTCTTGATCTTGCCTATGTTTTTTTCCTTCTGTATTAATTATTTTGGTTTCTTTTCTTTTGTAGCCTTTTGGACTAAACATCTGATCAGAGCTATGGGTAACGTTCTATCTTGGGGACCTCCATCTAGCCCCCTAGATTTGACTCTAGCTCACTGGAAGGAGATCAAGGAGATAGCTCAGAACTGAGGTGTGGCCCTTAAGGAGGAAACGTGGATTACCCTGTGCAAGTCAGAATGGCCCACCCTTGAGAGAGCTAATTGGCCACCTGAGGGAAGCTTTGACATCATTAAGATCAGTACCTTACAAAGCCTAATCGAAGCCCCTCGTTCAGGCTATATAGACCAGATTCCTTATATAGACACCTGGAGGGAACTAGTTGACAGGGACACTCCAGCTTGGGTTCAGCCTTTCTTACCAACTCCCTCCTCCACTCCTTCCCCTACCCCAATATTCACTCAAAAAACATGGGGTGACAGGAGAGAACCTAAGAGGGGAGAGAAGAAATTATATCCACCTGTCCTCCAGGGAGGAAGCACAGAGGAGGAAATGCTTCCCCCTCCATACGCCCCACACCAGTTAACTCTCCAAGAGGAGGACTCTGAGGAAGATGTTTCAGCTGTGCCCTCCGCCCCGGAGGGCCCCGCTCAATCAACTCGCCAGCACCAAAGAATTACATCTCTTCATAAATCTTCTGCCCTTCCCCTACGCCCTATAAGTCCTGTGGATGCGGACGGTCGACAACAATTCCAATACTGGCCATTTGCTACTAGTGATCTTTACAATTGGCGTGCCCAAAATGCCCCCTTTTCTGAGAAACCTCGGGACTTAATTCGCTTGTTTGAAACTATACTTTTCACTCACCAGCCCACTTGAGATGATTGTAGCCAGCTTTTACAGGTACTTTTCACCAATGAGGAGAGAGGTCGTATCCAAGAAGCGGCCCGGAGACTTATCCCTGGCCCCAATGGAGCACCCACCACGGATCCTGCCTTGACTGATACCTATTTTCCCCAGACCCGACCAGCATGGGACTACAATACAGCTGAAGGTAGGGAGCGACTCCTTGTCTATCGCCAGGCTCTGCTGGCAGGTCTCAAGGAGGCGGCTCGCCAACCTACCAATATGGCCAAAGTTTATGATATCAGACAGGGAGAAAGTGAAAGTCCGGCAGCATACCTTGAGCGTCTTATGGAAGCCTTTAGTCAATACACCCCATATGATCTTGAGACCCAGGAATCTGCTCAGATGATTATGTTTGCCTACGTAAATCAAGCCGCACCGGACATAAAGCGGAAATTGCAGGCTCTAGACAGGCTTGGGGAAAAATCTATTAGGGATCTAGTAGCAGTGGCGGAAAAGGTTTATAATAAAAGAGAAACAGGAGAACGAAGACAGGAAAGGAGTCTGGCTAGGATTTTGGAACAACAACAGAAGGAACTCAGGGAAATCCTGACCTCTATGCAGGCAGGAAACTTTAGACAGTCCTCCTCTCCAAGTAAGGAGCAAAAGCCCAAACCCCAACCAAGGATGGGGAAGAATCAATGTGCTTATTGCAAGAAGGAGGGGCATTGGATCAAAAACTACCCAGAGCTAGCCCAGAAAAAGGAGGAAAAACATAAAGTAGGATCAAGAGTGTTGTCAACCTTAGAGATGGCTGAGGACAGTGACTGAGGGAGTCGGGGTTCAGATCCCCTCCCTGAGCCCAGGATAACATTAAAAGTGGAGGGGAATCCAGTCATGTTCATGGTAGATACGGGAGCAGAAAATTCAGTATTATTAGCCCCGAGAGGGCCGATGTCCACTAAAACAACATGGGTCCAAGGTGCAACGGGCACTAAACCCTATAAATGGACTACTCGAAGAACAGTGGACTTGGGAGCAGGCCAGGTAACCCACTCGTTTTTAGTCATCCCTGACTGCCCCTATCCATTGCTTGGATGTGATCTCTTAACGAAAATGAAAGCTCAGATACAGTTCACAGGCAGTGGGACTTCTGTGACGAACTCAAGAGAAAAGCCTGTTAGTATACTAATAACTAGCAAGTTAGAAGAAGAGTATAGGCTATACCAGCATCTCAAGCCCGAGTCTCCGGAAAATGAGTGGCTACGGGCGTTTCCCCAAGCATGGGCAGAAACTGGGGGAATGGGACTGGCAAAACATCGTCCTCCAATCTTTGTGGAACTTAAAGCCGGAGCTGACCCAGTAAGAGTTTGCCAGTACCCTATGTCACTAGAAGCAAAGAAGGGGATCACTCCTCACATCAGAAAATTGTTAGATTTAGGAGTTCTGAAGCCCACCCAGTCAGCCTGGAATACTCCATTGTTGCCTATAAAAAAGTCTAATTCCAATGATTATAGACCAGTGCAAGACTTGAGAGAAGTTAACAAGAGAGTAATGGACATTCATCCAACAGTCCCAAACCCATATACCCTGCTGAGCTCCCTGTCACCGAGCCATGTGTGGTATACTGTGTTGGATCTAAAGGATGCTTTCTTTAGCCTGCCCTTAGCCTCACAGAGCCAAAGCTACTTTGCATTTACTTGGCACGATCCTGAAATCGGGATAAGCGGTCAATTGACCTGGACCAGGCTGCCCCAAGGATTCAAGAATTCGCCTACAATCTTTGATGAGGCATTACATGAAGACCTAAGTGAGTACCGCTCCCAAAATACTGAAATAAGTCTATTGCAATATGTAGATGATTTTTTAATAGCTGCTCCAGACAAGGATAGTTGTCTAAAGGGAACAGCTAGGCTCTTAAAGACTCTTGGCAATTTGGGCTATAGGGCCTCCACTAAAAAGGCACAAATTTGTAAACCTGAAGTCACCTATCTGGGCTTCATATTAAAAGAGGGCAAGCGTTGGCTGTTAGATGCACGTAAAGAGACTGTGCTAAAAATTCCTGTGCCTAAGTCAGCGAGACAAGTCAGAGAGTTCCTGGGAACAGCGGGTTTTTGCCGGCTGTGAATACCTGGGTTCGCTGAGATGGCCAAGCCTTTATATGAAGCCACCAAAAACCTCCCAGAATTTCATTGGACTGAGCAGATGCAAAAATCCTTTGAGGCAATCAAGAAAAGCCTTCTAGAAGCCCCAGCCTTAGGCCTACCTGACGTGAATAAACCATTCACATTGTTTGTGGCTGAAAAGAAAGGAATAGCAAAAGGGGTGCTCACCCAGCCAATTGGGCCCTGGAGACGACCAGTCGCCTATTTGTCAAAGAAATTGGATCCTGTCGCTGCTGGGTGGCCTCCGTGCTTAAGAATAATAGCTGCAGTAGCCCTCTTGGTAAAAGATGCAGATAAGTTGACTCTGGGACAGAATCTGACTGTGGCCACTCCACATGCTCTAGAGGGGGTGCTAAAACAACCACCTGACCGATGGATGAGCAATGCCCGCATGGTCCATTACCAAACGTTGTTACTTAACCCGGCACGTATCAGCTTCTGTGTACCAACAGCATTAAACCCAGCAACTCTGCTGCCGGATCCGGATCTGGAAGCGCCCCTGCATGATTGTGAGCAGATCCTGGCCCAAACACATAGCCTCCGGCCAGACTTGCTGGATTTGCCGCTATCACATGCCAAGCACACCTGGTTCACCGATGGCAGCAGCTTCATTCGAGATGGAAAAAGGTATGCGGGTGCGGCGGTTACTACGGACACTGAGATAGTGTGGGCAGAGGCACTCCCTCAGGGGACTTCTGCACAAAGAGCAGAACTAGTGGCACTAACAAAAGCTTTACAGATGGGAAAAGGAATGAGACTAAATATCTATACGGACAGCCGGTACGCTTTTGCCACTGTACACATCCATGGAGCCATTTACCAAGAAAGGGGGCTACTGACAGCTGAAGGAAAGGCCATTAGAAACAGACAGGAGATTTTAAGCCTCATCCGGGCCCTATGGGAACCAGCAAAGATTGCCATTATGCATTGCCCGAGTCATCAAAAGGGAGTTGATTGGGTGACTAGAGGGAATAATCTGGCCGACCAGGCAGCTAAGGAAGCAGCCCTCCAGCCCAGAGCAGAAGTATTGACTCTAGTAGACCCAGGACCACGAGCTTTGCCTCCTGTACCCCAGTATTCCCAAGAAGACTTGGAGTGGATAAAAAAAAAATTCCCATGACCCACAAAACCCCGGACAGAGAAGGAAACGATGACTGGTGGAAAACTGGTGAAGGGAAACTTATCTTGCCACAAAGGCTGGGTAAGGGGATCCTTAAAAGAATCCACCGAGCTTCTCACATGGGAACCCGAAATGCAGGACTTGCTCCGACATTCCAAAGTAAAAATTAGACAAGGAGATCAACTTATTGAAGATATTGTTAAAAATTGCAAGGCCTGTCAGCTTACCAATGCCCCCAATCAACAAGTAACTAAAGGAGCTCGCCTCCGTGGGGATAGGCCAGGCGTGTATTGGGAAGTAGATTTCACAGAAATCAAACCTGGAAAATTTGGATACAAATATTTGCTAGTTTTTGTAGACACCTTTTCAGGATGGGTGGAAGCCTATCCAACAAAGCATGAGACTGCGAATATAGTGGCTAAGAAGATCCTGGAAGAAATCCTACCCAGGTATGACTTCCCATCCACCATTGGGTCGGACAACGGACCGGCTTTCGTCTCAAAAGTAAGTCAGGGAATAGCCGCTGCACTGGGGACGGATTGGAAATTGCATTGTGCTTATAGACCCCAGAGTTCAGGACAGGTAGAGAGAATGAATCGGACTCTAAAAGAAACCTTAACTAAATTGGCCTTAGACACTGGCGCTGACTGGGTGTTACTCCTTCCTTTTGCTCTACTTAGGGTAAGAAATTCTCCCTATCAACTTGGCTTTACTCCTTTTGAAATAATGTACGGGTACCCTCCGCCCATTATCCCTAGCCTTCAGACTGAATTGCTTGCTGATTTGGATGATACTGAATTTTTGTGTAAACTTGATTATTTGCAGCTCGTGCACAAGAAAATGTGGCCCCAACTTAAGGCATTATATGATTCTGCTTCTGTCCCTACCCCCCATTTATTCAGGCCAGGAGATTGGGTGTTCGTCCGGAGGCATAACCCCAAATCCTTAGAACCACGATGGAAGGGACCCTACGTGGTGCTACTGACTACTCCCACCGCCCTTAAGGTAGATGGAGTCATCACTTGGGTCCATTGCTCCCACGCCAGGCCAGCTGAACCTTTTGCTCTGGACGACGACTACTGTAGTGGATGGGAGGTCTCCAAGCACCCAACTCAGCCGCTTCGCCTTCGCCTCAAGAAAAGAAAGTTAGACTGAATATTGTTATAATTTTCTTTTTGCCTTCTTTCCTTACTACCCTGGCTAGTGTTAATGTTATTTTGGCAGCTCACTCCAAAGTGAGGTGAATCCTGCAGTCCCTTGGTAAAGTAGACTAAGGTTATAGGTTCTGGCTAGGTAAGGTCAACGCCCCTGAGTCAGCCTGAAGAAATTACAGAAGATAGATTATCTTCACCCATCAGCCCCCCTTTAAAACCGAGGGACCAGAGTTATTTTCGGATACTACTTTTGGCCCTACTGGCCCATGCCTTACCTCTATATCATCCCCTAGACATGCAAGCCATTGAAATGGACAGAGTGGAGCCATGATTGGCTCCCAAGGTACCAAAAAGAAAAAGGGGGAAATGAGGTGCCAGACTTTGAAGTCAGGCCCCACCACGTGAACCCCATTTTAGAATCGAACCCTGAGCCAATCAGATTTGTACCTGTGTTCTACTCTTGCTTGCACAGCTGATTGTTGTAACCTTGTTCTTTGCCTTTATAAGCCCTGTGTAATCACAGCTCGGGGCTTCCTCCTAACCTCCGCTGTGTCGGTGGGTAGGACGAGGCCCGAGTTGGCAGCTCGTTAAATAAAACCTTGCCTTGCTTTTACATTTCGGAGTGTCTGAATCTCGGTGGTCTTCTTGGGGGTGGTCTTGCGACTTGGCACAACAAAATGATATGGGCTGACTTTCAGTTCGGAGGTCCATAGTGTAACAGGCTTGAAAGGTGGCAGAAGTTTGCCAGACTACAAGCCATTGAAGTTCAAAAATAAAATCACATGGATCATATATAAACAACTATACTTTCTTTGAATACTTACTACTCAGATTCATTTGTTTCCAAAGTTGGAATCATCTGAATTCATTGCATTATAATAAAAAGGAATATGAATTTCAGAGTTAGACAAACTTGAGTTTGGGTCTTAATTCTATTGTTATTAGTTGTGTGACTATAGCTCAGTTACTGTGGGAGAATTAATTTCTTTGACCAAGTGGAAGACTTAGTCTTGGCACAGTTACTTCAATGCCTTATTAGCATACTAATAGGCCCTTGGGAACATATTCCCAGTAAGGAGTTTCTTTGTGTCTGTGGATCAAAGGACGCCACACCTTGTCAGGAGAATCTCCCCTTTCCCCATACAAAGTCTCCTTGAGTAGACAAGTTTGACCAGCTATCTTCACATGGTAGATTCTCAATATGAATAGGACGGCCTCTCCTTAGTAATTAGCAAAGTTTCGTCCCAAGTAATCCGGGCAGTCTTTTCATAGTAAACAGGGAAGTATCTTTTAGACGAATGGAGTCCTGGTCAAAGTCCTGAACAAATAATATCTAGGAAATAGCTCAGCCTTAGATATGTAAACTCTCTTTGAAGCAGCAAACTTTTGTAGTGGATAAAATTCTGTATTAGCTTCTTTCCTCCCAGTAATGGCGTTCCTCAATTTTTATAATCGTTATGGATCACATGCTATGTTAACCTTTTACCCTTGAAATTGTAAGTTGATTTCTAACCCTACTTAAAGCCTGGCCCTCTTGAAATAAAATATGCATTGGTTCACTTGCCTTGCATCCCCGTGTCCTGATTACGGCTGCAGTTACCCAGGCCCAACAAGTTACTTAGCCTCTGAGTTGAATACATGATCACCTTGAGTTTAACTGCCATTTTAATATTTTTGTTTGCTTGTCAGCTTCATCAAAGTCTACTGATAAAAACATATATATATATATATTCAAGTTGCAAAATGTCATGTCTTGATGCTCATGTGCATTATGATTATCACAATCAAGCTTACTAACTTATCAATTGAATTATACACTTAGCTTTTTGTGTGCACTGTAGGAACAGGTAAGATTAAGCCTAAAAAATGCCAAGTAGACAACATTTTATTAACTATTGTTTCCACGTTAGAATTTTGGTTTCTGAAACTTATTCATCTTACAATTGTTATTTTGAACCTGATGACTGATTTTACCCAGTTTCCTCTACTTTCCTGTTCTTGGTAACCACTCTCCTACTGTTTCTGTAAGTTTTACCTTTTTCAGGTTCCATATTCATACCATGTGCTATAGATATTTTGTGTTCTTAACTGTATATATTTTACTAAGTAGTAAATATCCTAAGCTTTACCTGCATTAACATATTTAACAGTCATTACAAAACCATGAACTTGGTTTGTGATCATGTTTTTGTACTATGTGTAATTCTTTTTTAGCCACCACTTTACACCAGGCAATGGGTTTAATTATATGGTATAGGGTTAAGACTGAATTTCATTTTTGTTTTGCCAGTCCTGGGGTTTGAACTCAGGGCCTGAACACTGTCCCTGAGCTTCTTTTCCTCAAGGCTAGTACTCTACTATTTGAGCCATAGTGCCACTGTGGCTTTTTCTCTTTATATGGTACCAAGGACTCGAACCTGGGGCTTCATGCATGCTAGGCAAGCACTCTACCACTAAGACACATTGCTAGCAGACTGAATTTTTATCCAGAATATTGAACCAATTCTTTTTAGTGCAAATTAATTGTACAAAGAACTAAGCTCCGTTGTGATAATTTCACACACACATATGTATATGTATATGTATATGTATATGTATATGTATATGTATATGTATATGTATATATATATGAAGAGCTTCATACACCGTTATCCTACTTTAACCATTTTTCTACTCAATGCATATCTTCTCCACTTGTAGCCCTCCTTCTACTTTCATGTAGAAATTTTTTTAGATTCCATATATGGGAGAAAATATGTGATATTTGTCTTTCAGTGTCTAGTTTAATTTGATAATCTCTCATTCTATTCATTTTCTTGCAAATGACATGAATTCATTTTTTTATGTCTCAATAATACTGTATTGTGTATACACTACACTTTCTTTATCCATTCATTCATTCAGGGGCACTTAGTCTGTAACTTCACTTAGGCCAATTCCATAAAGTGACTATGGAAAATATTTGCAATAATAATAAACATGACTATGCAGGTATCTTAGGTTTGTGGAGTAGTATGGCATGCAACATACAGCAGTACTAATTTTAGTCTTTTGATGAAACTTCATACTGATTTTCATAGTGGATGGATTAATTCACATTCCTATTATAGTGAAAAAGAATTTATTCCCCACATTCTTGTTTAGTGTTTACTAATTTTTGTGGTTCTGGAATATCAGTGCCATTCTTTTTCTTCTTATACTGGCACTAAGATTTGAAGTACAGTAATTGTTAGGCATGGACTATACCACTTGAGCCCTTAATGTAGTTTTTCTCTGATGGCCAAAGATTGGAGAATTTTTCATATATTTATTGTCCATTTGTACTGCTTGTTGGGAATTATCTGTTCAGTTCATTTGCCTATTCATTAGTTGGATTATTTGCTCTTTTTTTAATTTTTTTATTTTTTTGCCAGTCCTGGCCTTGGACTCAGGGCCTGAGCACTGTCCCTGGCTTCTTTTTGCTCAAGGCACTTAACACTCTGCCACTTGAGCTACAGCGCCACCTCTGGCCGTTTTCTGTATATGTGGTGCTGGGGAAATGAACCCGGGGCCTCATGTATAGGAGGCAAGCACTCTTGCCACTAGGCCACATCCCCAGCCCCTATTTTCTCTTTTGATGCTCATTTTTTGTAGCTTCTCATATGTATGTTCCAAATATTAATCTTCTGTTGGAAGAATGGCTAGTAAAGATTTTCTCTCATTCTTTAGGTTATGTATTTATTCTGGTGATTATATACTGTTATTTATAGAATTGAAAATATTTGTCATTGTTGTACTAGAGTTTGAACTCAAGGCCTCAAACTTGTCAAGCAGACACTCTTAATTAACACTAAGCCATGCCTCCAGCATGGTTTTCTGCTGGTTATGTATTTATTTTTAAACATGGCCTTGAGCATTCCTGAGCTATATTCCTGCCTGAGCATATGCCTGTGCTAGAATAACAGGCTTGTGCCACCACACCCAACTGTTGCCTGAGAAGGGGTGAGTCTCTCAAACTTTTCTGCTTAGGCTGGTCTCAAACCACCATTCTCTCAATCTCCACTACACAGGTAGGATTACCGCAGTGAGCCATAAGATCCTGGCTTTTTACAGAAGCTTTTTTAACTTTCTGCAATTCTATTTGTCAATTCCTGCTCTTGTTTTCTGAGTTTTTGAAGTACTGTTTTCTAGATGTCTATCTTCAAGTGTTTCCTCATTTCATTCTTGTACTTTTAAGTTTACAGAAAAAGGATTTAAATATATTTTAATATATTGAGTTAACTTTGTAGAGGGTGAGAGAAAGAGATGCGGTTCAGTCTTCTCTTCTATATCTAGACATTCAGTTTTCCCAGAAAAGGCAGTTATTTCTCCAACACATATTCTGGGCTAGACATTCAAATGGCTGTAGCTGCACAAACTTGTTTCTACATCTTCTACTGCATTGGTTTCCATGTTTACTTCTGTGCTGATACCATTCTGCTTCTGTTAGTATGGTACTATAGTATAATTTGAAGGCAAGTATTATGATGCATCCATCATGTCTTTTCTGTTCCAGATTACTTTCAGAGTCTATATTAATTTGAAGATTGCTATTTTCTAATTCTATGAATAAGGTAATTGGTTTATATAAATTGGTATACAAATATTTCATCATTTTACTTTAGTGAAATTTGCAAACACAAATTAGCTGAAGAATGGTTTTGAAAGGAATGTAAAGAACTTCATTAAAGTTCCTTACTTTATAATCTGCTTGTTATATTACAAGAAAAAAATAAGCTGCTGAAAAGATGCAGCAGTAATATTGCTTGTGAAGGAGAGATTATGGATCTCAATTTTGGTATTTAATTAATTCCTATGCATACAATTAAAATTTTTTGTTATTTAAAAAGTTATATATGCTTCCTCCTTGATGAATGATTCATCTGATGATATAGATAGCTAATAGATAGTTAGGCAGACAGACAGATAGATGGAACACCAAGGTGATAGAGAACTGTTTCCATCTATGAGGAACATTCTCAAGACCAATACTACAATTCAATAAGCTTCTCTAAGTTTAACTTTACTATTAGAATATTTTTATTTTAATTTTATTTGTTTTTGTTTATATGATACTGAGGAATTGAACCCAGGGCTTCATCAAAACTAGGCCAGTTATCTACCACTAAGCCACATTTCCAGCCCCTGGAATCCTAATCTTATCTAAAATGTTCAGATTTTCCAAAAAAGGAATTAAGAGTGGACAATTTGCATATTGTCTCCAGTGAGAATACAGCCTCAAGGAGTCTTATTCAGATACTTGGAAAATTACATTCATTCAAGTTTTACCTCCAGTTGATAGTAGGCATTAGCTGGGAGACAGTCTTCTTTAGCAGTCCCATCAGGCAATAAATTTAATAATGTGCATAAGCCAGAATCTCTCAGAAGGAGGAATAACAGGAAGATTTCTCTCTCTCTCTCTCTCTCTCTCTCTCTCTCTCTCTCTCTCTCTCTCTCTCTATCTCTATCTCTCCTCACCACTCCCTCTCCCTCTCTCCACCAGTTCAAGATTCATGTGTATTCATTCAGCATGACAGAAACATAGTCTGGTTGAAATGACTGGCCAGCTGTTTGATCATTTTAAGTATAAAAGGTTTTCTTATCTGTTTGTGGACAGAGCTTCAGACCAAGTCATATTAATATCATAAACATTATCATCACATCATGACGAACAGCTGCATCAATATTTTTGAGTGTATAATGTGTCCTTCTTGTTAATAATTGATTTCCCAGTCACCTACTTCACAAGTCTTGTGGAGTAGGTGCTATTATGATAATCTCCAGATGTACTGAGGAGGAAGTTGAAAGACAAAGAAAGTTGCTCAAGGACAATTGCTTAGTAGAAAAATTCCTTTTCCTATCTTGACCACTGATAGGTATTGCTACCTAATTGCATCTAAATTTAAGCTAGGGGGAGATAAATGCACAGAAAGATTTTCTCTCCCCCTCACCAGTCCACTGCCTATAAAATTTATTTTGTGTTCAAAGGGATGACAGGCAACGGCATGAGGATTTAAGATCTATGATGTTGGGCATTAGCTGGTACTTTTGTCTGAAATGCCTACATACTTTCTGACTGGCTTTCAGAGATATTTTTCTACAGATGGCTCTGTCTTTATATCATGGTCTGTTTCATCTTTTGGAAAGATGAAACATCAATCATGATCTGTACCCTTGAGGTGCCCACCATCTAGACAAATGATAATGATATATATGGATGGCATAACTGTACAATCAACAATGCACAAAAAGCATACAGATGTTTTCCTAAATCCATAAAAACAAAGAAAAAGTATTTTATGTACTTTGAAGGATGGAGGAAAGTAAGTGTAAGGAGATTGTATTTGTCTGGAGACAGATGACCTGCTCAAAAATAAAGTGCATAGAGGGGTTTTGCCCTAAATTTGACTACACAGGGGAGGTCAATTACAGGGCAAATAAAGGTGTGAAAATTTCATATTTATCATGTTGAGAGATGATTTGGACATGGAAATACTGGATATGGGAATATTTTAAGGTAAATGAATGCAGCTCATACTTCATTGGTGAATAAGATGTTTTTGTTAAGGAGAGAAGATAGCAATAATGTTAGAAATAATTATGGAAATATTATTAGCCTTGGTAATTGTGAGCTCAAAATAGCAGAAGAACATAATATGGCTATCTGGATTGAAGTGTCTAGGTGCATATAATTGCTTCTGAAAATCTTTCTTTTCAAGAAAGATTCTCTTCTGATATTGAAAATAACTAGCATTCATTGCATATATTTTATGCAACAGAACCCTTCTAAGCTCTTTATGTTTATCACATCACAAAATACCACAAACAACTCCACAACCTCTAACAGATGGGAAATTTGAGATCAGTGAAGATGAAGTGACAACTCTGATATGACTTAAATACGAAATGTCTCCCAGAGGGTCATGTTTTGAAATTTAACCTTCAGGTTGTTGCACTATTTTGAGAAGTAATGGAAACTTTAGTAGGTAGGGCCGAACTGTAGGAAGTAGGTCAAATTCCTCCCTTCTAAGTCAGGTATTTAGTTACAGTGATATAAAGCATGATTAATACAAGGTCCAAGATTTTGGAGTGGATATTACTTTTTGATTGGGCTTGGGGAAAACTATGTGTAATAAATCTGTGAATAAAGCAGGTTTACTATATGCACACACACATATACACACATACACATATCATATACAGTTATTCTTCATTATCTTTGGGGTAATGAGAATCACCCACAGATATCAAAATTCCCTTGTACACAATGGCATAGTATTTGCATTTAACCTATGTACATTCTATTACATACTTTATAGCTCTAAATTATTTAGAATGCCTTTCCCTTCCTTTCTCAGTACTGAGGTATAAACTCAGGGATTCACACTTCTTGACAGATACTCTACCTCTGAGACATGCCTCTTACTCTCTTTTGTACTGGTTATAGGGACTCACTTTTTGCCTTGGCCTACACCTGGACAACATTTCTCTATGTCATGGTTCTTACTGTAGCTTCATTGACAGGTGTACACTACCACACTTATCTTCCTCCATTGAGATAGAGTTGCACAAAGATTTTTATGTAGTCTAGTTTAGAGCCATGATCCCTCTCGTATTTTGAGTAGCTATGGTTGCAGGCATAAGCTACCACCCATGGCTCTTTCTTTCTTTCTTTCTTTCTTTCTTTCTTTCTTTCTTTCTTTCTTTCTTTCATTCTTTCTTTCTTTTTTTCAATATTGGAGACTGACTTTTTGATTTGATTTCTTCAGATACCACATATAAGAAGAATCATATCTTTGAGTGAATTTTAACTTAACATACCAAAATAATACCCATTCAGATTCTTTTCCTCCTATTTTGTTGGTTCTGTTGCTTGACTCGGGTCGTGGGGGCATTGTCCCTGAGCTTCTTTTGCTCAAGGCTTGAGTCCTACCACTTGAGATACAGCCCCACTTGAGGCTTTTTGGGGGCTAGTTAATTGGAGTCTTACAGACATTCCTACCTGGGCTGGCTTCAAACTGTGATCCTCATAACTCAGCCTCCTGAGTAGCTAAGATTACAGGCGAGAGCTACTGGCAACTGGCTTAGATTTTATTTTAAGATCTTATAATGATCCTTCCTCAAGAATACCCAAGTGTTAGGACAAATTTAATTGTGGTAAAATACAAATATGAAAATTAACCATTAGTGATGTTAAATACATTCACAACATTATGCAATAATTAGGCAGCGCTTTCAGAACAATTTTCTTACTCTGCAAACAAAAGTCCTTGCTCCTTTAGCATCCATTCATTGTTCTTCTTTCACCTTTTGACCTGGAAACCACTAGCTGGTTTTCTGTCTCTACGGATTTGCCAGTTCACGGTATTCCATATAAATGAAATCATACAATATATGACTTCTGATAGCTTGTTTAAACTTATAATGTTTGCAAAGCTCATAGGTTTTACAGTGTGAGTCAGAACTGTACATTTTAAGGTTAAATTGTATTAAGATACATATGACATTTCATTTGTTTATCTGGAATGGACATTTGGGCTATTAACACATTTTTGATATTATGAGTGTTGCTATAAACATTTAGGTATTGATTTTTATTCATATACCTTTATAAAATTGCAACATATACCTAAAGTTATAACATTTTATTAAAGATTATTTTTCTTGTGTGCTTTGTCAGTAAACTATAAATGCTTGTATCTTTTCACTTTTTGTTGCTCTAAACCACAACTGAGAGCAATATTAAAACTATGAATATCAGCACTAATACTTCTAAAATACTATGCTAACTTTCCAAATTGCATGAAGTTTCATGCATTGTCCTATCATATACCACACATATTCTTATCTATCCCTAATAATAAGTGATCATATTTTATTTAAATATGTCATCTGGAGATGTCTACCTTTTCAAAATAGGAGCTGATCAAGTCCTTACAGGGCCCAAACTAAATCTCTCTTCTCAAATACACCAAGGTACACATAGACTACATAAATTCTGTATATCTTACATAAAACACTGATTAAAAGCATGAGTTACAAATATACACATGTTTATCATTCACTAGCTATAAAACCATGGACACATACTTTAACCACCTGTGCTTTGGCTTCCTCATCCATACATGGAATTATAATAACATCTATTCCAATATAATAAAAACAAATGACCTAATGCATATGTTAAGAACTTTCCAATAATGCCTATTCTAATGCATTATTAGCTATTATTATATAATATGTATTATTAGATATTTATTATTATAGAAAATATTATGTATTACTAATTATAATATTGATTATTACTATTAGTAGTAGTATTTAGGGCCATTGGGAACAAAATTGAAAAATCTCTCATTCAAAAGATACAAACCAATGGAAGTGTATCTGTGTTCATAGATTAGAAGAATTAATATTTATATCTCCATACTACCCAAAGCAATTTACAGTAAAAATAATTCCTATTAAAATCCATATTCAAAGGCATGTGAAATGAATAATGTCCCAGAACTTATAAAGTAGGTAGAAGAGAACATCGAGGAAAATCTCATTACACTGGCTTAATAAATGATATTTTTCATATGATATAAAAGTCAGTCCACACAAACAAAAAATAAATCAGTGAGATATCAAACTAAGAAATAACAGATAATCAATAGGCAAAGGAAATAATTAACAAAATGAAATGCCATTCTATAAACTATGAAAAATATTTGCAAACTGACACAAATACACATACCTCAATAGTAGAAAAACCAGGTATGTTATTATGAATGAAAATATGAAAAATAATAGAAGGGAGAATTTTGATTGAAGTACTCTATCTTTCTGTCTCTGTCTGTCTCTATCTATATATCTTTTTTGTATAATTAATATATGCTCATAGAAATAAAAATGGACAAAAGATTCAAATAGAAATTTCTAAAAAATACATAAAATCAGCTAATAGATTTATTTATAAGGTGTCCAATAGTATCATTTTTTCAAAGAAATATTTAAAAAACAGGGGAATGTACATTGCTATAGCCACTATTGAAAATAATATGGAACTTTCTAAATAAATGAAAAATAGAATTTCCATATTGCCTAGCCCTCAATTCAGCAATTCCTCTTCTTCACATATATCCGAAAAGATGAAATTATCACTTTACAGATATTTCACTCTCTTATTTATTGAAGCATTTTTCACAATAGCCAACATATGAAAATAACCCAAGTGGATCATGATAGATAAATAGATACATAAACTGATACATAAAAATTACATATAATACATAAAATAGAACTTTATTCATCTCTAAGATTTAATTCATTTTTTATAATATGAATAAACCTGGAGACTATTATGCAAAGTGAAATAAGGCATATACAGATACATTCACATGATGTCTATGTGTGTAATGTTTCAAGAAAAGCAGAGATAACAATGGTTGGTTACTAGAAGCAGTGGCAGAATGAAGAATTTGGGAGATGAAGGGAAGAGGATGTAAAATAAACAGGTCTCGAAGCCTAATATACAAGTTGAAGAACATAGACCATAAAATTCTGTTGTATTTGTTTCATGGTAATTTAGCAGAATTTAGCTGGGATTTATACAAAAGCAAAAAGTGGATATCTGACATTGTGAATATGATTTTAGTAACCTTTTCCCATCTATATTTATTCTGTACTAGTTCTTTTATTGGTATAACAAAATACATGATGCTGGGCACTATGTAAATAAAGATTACTGAGAAATTGTGGAGCATGATAGTATAAAGAGGCCCTATATGCTTGGTCACTAGTGAGGAACCTTGGCTGTGCCACAACACAGGAGTGGTCATACAGAGAGAGAGGAATCCAGAAGGATTGAAGGACTAGGCTTTCTTCTTTATAGCAACATGCTACCCTAAGAACTTACTCACTCCACCAGGCTGAAATTAGTCCATTCTGAGGGTGATGCTGACTACTTTGTGATCTGAACTTTTCTTTTACTAGGCCTCATCTTTTTAAGGTTCTATCATCTCCTGGTAATGTCACACTGAAAGCCAAGCTTTTAGCACATGAACCTTGAAGTGATGCAACTCAACTATAGCCAAATCATTGTAATCCTTTACAGTCACTTTATTGCTGTAAATATACATAATAAAATGTATTAAAAGACCCAGCTCTATCAATGAACTTTTCTCGTGTCACCATTCTGAACTTGCTGATTATAATACACATGTACACACATGCTCATACATGTGCAGATCCTCTGTTACTTGTTGTGACTAAGACTGGCTAATTTTCATCATCCCATGAGAGTGCACTGCGGTTAGGTAGGGCCTAGTAAGTAGCTGCATTTTGGCAAATCAGGTGCATGTAGAAGAGATGTATTTGCTTCCTGGAGTATCCTCTGAAACACTTCCCAAGGTCCTCCTCACACTCCTACTCCTTCATCTCTTGGACTAAAATAGAAGATCAAGTAAAGGAAAAAAAAACTTAGAAAACAATGGGAGAGACTGGATTCCAAAGTGACCATGTGAAGGACTACTTACCAAACCCTTGGTTTTGCTATGAGGTAAGTGAAGATTAGAATATTACTATATTAAATCTTTAAGATGTTGATGTGTTTTTACAGCAATTAACCTTTAAGACTAATATAATAATCTTGTAATTTCTGTGCTCAATGTTTAATTTAAAATTAAAGTTAAAATTATAGCAGCCTCAGCTGAAATGTACAAACTCAGGTATTCATTTCAAACCTGCTGAAAGCTTTCCAATTTCATTAAAAAAAAAAAGTGGAATGAGGATGAAGCCATCGAGTCACCTAGGGCTCCAGCTCTAATTAAATGTCACTGTTTTTATATTTTGGTGCCCTGTGTCTTGTATATATATTTATCTGATTTGGGGAAGGGAAGAGTAATAAAGAATCGGTGAGACAAAGGACAAAGGGTGAACCAATGCAACAGGGATACTCACAAGACAAGATATTGGAAATGAACTTTACAATTTGGAGGGAGAGAGTTGGGGGAAAGGAAAATAAGAGAAAAGGAGGGAGGGGGTAACACTGTTCTACAAGAAATGTACTCATTACCATACTTATGTAACTGTACCCCCTGTATCGCCCTTACAATAAAATATTTTTTTAAAAAAAGAAAAAGTAAACATAAGGCCAAGGCCTTTTGCAAATGCAAGGCTAATCTAAGGCTGATGTCTCCTTAAAGTTGGCACTCTAGGTGCCTCACTTGTCTCCTCCAGCTTAATCTTGCATTCCAGAGTTCCATGTGGTGATGTCACCCTTTACTCTGCCCCACTTCCTGATACTTATTTGCCAGGCAGATTCTGGAAAGTTGATTTAGACACAAATTTTCTGTTATAAATAAGTTAATTTATTTAACTGAGCACCAATTTGCTCTTCTTAAGAGTACCTGTTTCTTAAGTAAATGATGCTGTTGACACTACCCCCCCCCCAATTGCTGAGTTTAAATGCGTGAATTCCTTTGTTGTTTTTAAGGTACTATGTAAAATAATTTCTTTTTTTCTTTCAATTTTTCCTAAGGTTTATCCCCTGTTGTCACCATATTTGATTTTTATAGTTTTTTTTATAGTTTTTTTTTCTTCCAGAGCTGAGGACCAAACTCGGGGCTTTGCACTCACCAGGCAGGCACTCTTCCTCTGAGCCAGATCCCCAGCCCCCCATATTTGATTTTTGTACCCTACGTATTGTATATACATTTATTTGAATTAGGGCAGGGAAGTGGAACAACAAAATGGTGAGAGAAAGGGTAAAGGGTGAACTAAAGCAACAGTTATACTCACAAGACAATAGTTGGAAAAGAGTTTTACAACTTGGAGGCGGGGGTGTGGGGAAAGGGAAAGTGGTAAAAAATTTAGGGAGGAGGTAACAAGTTTGAGAAGAAATATATTCACTACCTTATGTATGTAACTGTAACCTCTCTGTTTATCACCTTGACTATAAAAATATACATATTTTTAATTATTTATTTATTTATTTCAAAATTTTATTATCAAACTGATGTACAGAGAGGTTACAGTTTCATACATTAGGCATTGGATACATTACTTGTACTGTTTGTTGCCTCTTCCCTCATACCCCCCTCCCCCACCCCCTTTCCCTTTCCCCCCATGAGGTGTTCCATTCTAAAAATAAATTTTTAAAAACATGTAAGTTCCTTGCTTCAATCTTCGACTTTACTAGATCCATGAATGATTGCCTCCTGCTCCTCTGGTCGTCCCATGGCACTTATGTAGCATAATACACGTATGACTGTGGATCCCTTAAAGGAGAGCTATGGCTTTAAGAACAATGAAAGTTCATTTAGTAACCTAAGCCTTTTTGTTGCCTGGCTCTTGTCATAAATACAGACAGAATCTGCATATTCTACTCCATAAGCTGCTTTCTCCTGCTGGACTGATTGACCTATTCCTCCGTAAACATGATAAACGTGATATGCTTTCCATGATTTCCTTAGAAGAATTAACTTATCCCTTGGTTAGGCTCTTATAACTATCCCACAAACATTTTCAGAGGCAATGTTTGGCCAGGAGTGACCTCAAGAGCCTCCATTTGAGAATACAGGAACTTTAGTAGCCCAGCACTCTACCTAAACACACAGGCACGATACATGCTTTGTATATGTTGCAAATATACGGCCCTTTGGACTTCAGTAGAGATGATTCCTAGGCTGATTGCTTCAAATCTCCCATCTAATATTAATAATCTAAAAATTAGATTGTTATCTATATTATTTTGAGTAAGAGAAGCTGGGAACTGATAAGGACCAACAGAGAGAGGGAGGAAAGCAGAGAGGAAGAGGAAAAAGGAAAGACAATGAGATAGAAAAATACAAAACAGAAAATACTGGAAGATGTCATTCTATATGAAAATAATAGTAAAAAAGCAAGAGGTTAAACTTCCTGGCATAAAAGATGGGGAAACACAAATTGAGACACATTAAGTAAAAGCAACTTGAGAATAGCAGAGGAGAGTGGAACAACCTAGGAGCTACATTCTATGTAAGAAAGGCAGTATCAAAGAAGAATGGCCAATCCTGTTGAGGCAGGCCTTATGATGTAACTGCTATAGTGTGAGCTCTCTCAGGGGACAGAGACTTACTATTCATAAAATGAAAGGCTATGTAAGCTCACCTAGAGCCATTCTGGAGTTTTCACAAGTATCGTAAAAGGGCCCATGATGAGTATGTTGCATCTTTATCTCACTCTATGTTATAGGTGATGAATCAAATGGAAAAATATCTGTCTGGTCACTGATCTTTCAGAGTTTTTGTGTGACTTTAGCCCTCCTTTGGACAACAGTGATATAGGAAGAGACCTAAAAAGCAAGTTAAGAGGTAAGAAATGGAGCTTGGATTTTCTATCTGCCTCAACATGCTTGTTGATTCTTCCATGGAACCATATATCTCTAACATAGGGTAAATGAAAAGCACACACACACACACAAATAGCAATGAAAGGAAGAATTGGGATACGATGGAGAGCCATGTTGCTAACTTCCTTTTCTGGCCCTCTGTCAGGAGCCGAGCTAGCAGCTAAGCTCATCCTGACCTCTGGCTGTGCCAGTGTCGCCAGGATATGCTAGATGCAAGGACATTTGTTCACAGCCACTATCCAGAATTGCTTTACTGTGTCTGCACCTTGCTATGTCCGCTGGAGTAGATTCCTATGTTAATCAACCTTATCCTGTGTTTATTGTAATCAAATGTTGCAAACTTCAAAGCCTCTTTGTGTTCTTGAATTTCAACAACCCTATGCTATTCCCTGGTTCTAAAACTGCATATAAACTGGAAGTTAAGAATAAACGGGGCTGCAGTCTTGAGTTTCAATCTCGAGATGCAGACCTCCCGTACCCCATCTTTGCCTCTTGTCTTTTTTTCTTGTCTTGTATTTTTCCTTTTCTTTAATCCTTGCCCCCCTCATTCAGGATTCCCTTTTCGCTGCCGGCTGGCTTGGCAGAGCCCTCCTTTGAATGATGCTAGCAGGAAGGAGGAAGTACATGACAACCCAAACTACCTGAGACCTACTGCTGCTCCTTTGCCTGTCAAAGACAATTCTTCAAGACACAGGGCCTCCCAAGACCATAAAACCTATCTGGGCCCCTCACATTTCTATTCTTTGGATGACTGTGTAAAGTAATTAAAGTTGATAGAGATTCCTTAGGATCCAATGATGAATGATGAGCACTGTAAATTAAATAATTACCCTTAAATATACCAAAATGTCTATCCTTTCCGGTCTCATTTGCTATTCCTCTCCACTTTTCTCTCTCATATCTCTATTATGTCTCTGCTTCCTATATTTATTTACATCCCTTGGTTCATGATATACTCTCATCTTTGGCTCACAAATGTCCCTAGTTATATGTATTTATAAACCAATTATGATAAACAACTTTCAAAGTATCACCCAGTGACAAAAACTACATTACCAATAAACTTAAGCATTTACTTATGTGCTCCTACTTTGTCTAATTCCCTAGTCCTTTCTTTGCTACCAGAAGTAATAGCTACCTAGTATGTATATATGTATGTATGTGTATGTATGTATGCACAAACACTTTGGTCATTCATATACTTACCTATTTTGTGACCAAAAGTACGTTTTTTTAATATCTCTGGGTTTTAGTTCCCTCTTCCACAAAAAGACAGTAGTAATCTTACCTATCTTGTGATGATTCTGAGCCTTAAAACAGACAAAGTACCTAGAGAGTCACTTGACACTAGGAGAAATTGAGGATGAGGGACAGGATGACATTGTTCAAAAAGAAACGTACTCATTGCCAAACTTATGTAACTATATTCCCTCTGTACATCACATTTACAATAAAACTTTAAAAAGTAAATAAAAATATAAAAATAAAAGCACTTGGCATATGAAAAAGAGTAGTATCAGTAGTAATATCTTGCTATTTCTCCCTTCTCTAAGTCATGATCACCAAGTAAGATTAACCCAATTTTACCCATTAAAACTGGTTGTTAATTTACTTTATGTTCCCATAGAACTTATTCATGTCTTTATGTTTTCCTATATTTTAGTGTGAAAATCAAGTGTGTTTGCCTTTAAGACAGTGGTTCTTAATATTATCTGTACATTAAAATCCTCTAGGACCTTTAATAGCCCTGACCTAAGCTGTATGACAGACCAATTAAATGAGACTCTTGGGGGGTAAGATCAAAATATCAGCATATTAAAGCTCTCCATGTTAATTTAAAGTGTAGCAAAGGTTAAGAGCCATGTCTTAGAGCAACTATGACAAAAGGCCAAATAGAACACACTATTTTTGTAAATAAAGTTATATCGGTCCATTGGTTATATATTATCAGGGATTATTTCAGTTGGTATTAGCAGTGCTGATTAGACTGTGACATAGACCACAAATCTAGCAAAACCTAAATGATTTAGTACCTGGATAATTGTAGGAAAATTACTGTAGACCTCTATTGCAAAAATAACCCAAGTATACAAGATTGTGAATTATATGCATCTCTAAATTTCTTAAGCATTCATAGCACAGCACTTTGTACATGGTTGTTCAATGAGAAATTTCCCAAAGAATAAATATGAGGAAGATTGTGCTGGATTGTGGCATAGTGATAGAGTGCTTGCCTAGCATGCATGAAACCCTGAGTTAGATTCCTCAGTACCACATATACAGAAAAAGCAGGAAGTGGACCTGTGGCTCAAATGGTAGAGTGCTAGTCTTAAGTAAAAGAAGCTCATGAGCAGTGCCCAGGCCTTGAGTTCAAGCCCCAGGACTAACAAAAAAATATGAGCAAGATGGAAGGTCTTGTTTAGCAAATTGAAGTCACAGACTTTTTCCAGTAATGCTAACATCAGTAAGAATTTTAAATAATCCCACTCTTCTTATTGGATATATAAAGGCATCCAAAGATCTCATTGGAAACACAAAGTAAGGAGAGTTGGCTTGCTTTCTACTGGGCATTGATTCTCAGAGTACTGTGCCAGCTTCCTCACCACTGCTAACTGGCATAGTCCAGTTTGAAGGATTGATATTGGTTTGTAACTCTCTCAAGTACACCCAGTTTGAAAAATCACATGAACTGTTTAAACTTTGGAATTAAATATCTTCCAGAATTTGCACACACATTGAATCCTGTTTACCTTCACTGAGTTTTCATAAAAGTTGTCTTATTGTTTAATTACTTATGTCATGGTGGGTGTTAGTTTTCCTTTGCTGTGAAAAATACCTGAGAAAAATAATGTCTAAGAAGGAAAGATTTACTTTGGTTATGGATTTAGATGTTTCAATCCCTAGTCAACTGTTTCAGTTATTTCTAAGCTATGGTATGGCAGAACCTTAAAGGAGAGAGCATGTTGAGCTGCTCACTTCATACCAGCTAAGAAGAACAAACAAAGAGATTGAAGACAGTAGAGGACAGGACATTACCTTTCCTTCAACTAGGTCTCACTTCTTCATTCTTAATGATGTCATTAAATTTTGAATCCATGAAAAGAACCCACTGATGGAGTCAAAGTCCTCAGGATCCAATCACTTCTCAAAAGTCCACCTCTGAATATTGTTACAATGGCAATCAAGCCTTCAATAAATGAGCCTATTGGAGAGCACTTCATATTCAGACAATAGCATTGTTTAAAACAGAAGCTTTGGATTCAGGGAATTTGAATGTGAATCCACTTGGTTGGCCCATGATCTTACTGCTTATCAGCTCTGAGGCACTATTTCTGCATCATCAAAAGAGGAATAAAAGTATATCTTATGTGATTTTAAGAGGAAACAAGATAATGCTTCCAAAATACTAAGCAGAGTTTTGGGAAAATAGAAAATTCATAGTTAAAGTTAGGTATTTTCATCTTCATCTCAGCAATCATCATCCTCACAGAACTCTTATTCCCTTCTATATTTTGAGCCCCATTAAGGCAGGGGCTATGTTCCATACATTTCTCCATCACCACCATACCTGGTACATAGCCTGCCTTCCACGTGCATTACTTGTCTGAACTGTATCCAAATTTGATACTACATGTTTTCACATAAGGGTTACAAATGTCAAGCTGCACCTTACTCCTGCTCCTACTCTCCATTGTCTCCATCCCAAGGCATCTGGATGTTAATCAAGGCCATATATCAAAAATAGACACTGACATATGTGATATGTATCAGCCTTGCAGCTACCTAAAATTTATTTGTCTGCATTCTCCAAATGAACAGTAACTCTTAAAATCCCCACCTGTGACAAATACATAATGCATTTATTTTTTCCTGGAGAAAAGAACTGCCAGTGGGGTGGTATTTTCAAATTACTTGTCCCAACAAGTCTAAATTGCTAAGACAGTGCTTAAATGCAAATCGAGAGAGCATGCAAGAGACCAGACTTTCAGTATTTGACAGGAAAAGAGAATTAAAAAGGAATTTGAAAGCTGGCAATAATTTTTTCCTTATTGAACACTGAGCTGAGCTAAGGGATTACAATGTTAGCATGAGAACAACACACAGTGTTTGGGAAATGTAATTTTTACTTTAACAAAATGCCACTGTACAGAGGCTCCTATCATGCTTGGACTTGGCCATTTTCATTGATTTATTTAGTACTGCCCTCAGGAGGATAAGTGGGATAGACACCTCAACCAGTGAGAGATGGTTGGGATGCAGCATCAAAATATCTTGCCAGTTCAATAGCAGCAGTGCAAAATCTAAGACTCTGATGAAAGATCAGGTTTCTGGGTACTCAAGGCAAATAACAAGTCCTAGGGAGGAGTAAGTTTACTTTCTTCAGTTCCTGCCTCTTCTTTCTTTGACCTTTGCCTGGCCACCATCTCAACATCACACTAGATGATGTATTTCTTTTCAAATATGTATTTTCTTTAAAAATATTGACTTAAAATCTATATACTATAAAATATCTTTTAAAAAGCTTTTATTGGTATATGGATGAAGGTCAATGGCGGTGTGCTTTTTATACAATACACCAGGTTTAACAGCAAGCATAACTCTAAATGGTGAAAAACTAAAGCCATTCCCTTTAAAATCAGGAACAAAGATGTCCACTCTCTCCCCTGCTCTTCAACATAGTACTAGAATTCCTAGCCAGAGCAATTAGGCAAGAAGAAAATATAAAGGGGATCCAAATAGGAAAAGATGAAGTTAAACTTTCTCTCTTCCAAGATGACATGATCCTATACCTAAAGAATCCCACAGACTCTACCCCCAAGCTACTAGAGCTGATCCAAAACTTTGGCAAAGTTGCAGGATATAAAATAAACCTTCAAAAATCAATGGCCTTTCTCTATGCTAACGACCTGAAGACTGAGGCTGAAATCAGGAAAGCAACTCCTTTTGCAATAGCCCCCCAAAACATAAAATACCTAGGAATAACCTTAACCAAAGAAGTGAAAGACCTCTTTGATGAGAACTTTAAAAGTTTAAAAAACAAAATTAAGTCAGAACTAAGGAAATGGAAAAACCTCCCATGCTCCTGGATTGGGAAGATTAATATAATCAAAATGGCAATATTGCCAAAGGCTATCTAAAATTCAATGCAATACCCATTAATATCCCAACACCATTCTTTAATGAAATAGAGGAAGCAATCCAGAAATTCATATGGAACAATAAAAGACCTAGAATAGCAAAAACACTCCTAAGCAGAAAGAACAGTGCTGGAGGAATTACAATACCCAACTTTAAGCTGTATTATAAAGCTATAGTAATAAAAACAGCTTGGTATTGGCACCAGAACAGGCCTGAAGACCAATGGAACAGAATTGAAGACCCAGAAATGAACCCACAGAACTATGCCTACTTAATCTTTGATAAAGGATCTAAAACAATAGTACGGAAGAAAGATAGCCTCTTTAACAAATGGTGCTGGCAAAACTGGTTCAACACATGCAACCAACTAAATCTAGATCCTTATATATCACCCTGCACCAAAATCAATTCCAAATGGATTAAAGACCTCGAAATCAAAACAGACACCCTGAAAACACTAAAGGAAGGAGTAGGAGAAACACTTGGGCTCCTTGGCTCAGGACGGAACTTCCTTAACAAAGACCCAGAAAGGCTACAAATCAAAGAAAGGTTGGACAAATGGGACTGCATCAAACTGCAGAGCTTCTGTAGGCCAAAGGACATAGCTTGCAAGATAAACAGAAAGCCCACAGACTGGGAGAAGATCTTTTCCGGACATTCAACAGACAAAGGCCTCATATCTAAAATATATACAGAACTAAAAAAATTACCTACTAACAAAACAAAACCGCAAAGAACCAATAGCCCCCTCATCAAGTGGGCTAAAGACTTACAAAGAGACTTCTCTGATGAGGAAATGAGAATGGGCAAGAGACATATGAAAAAGTGCTCTACATCACTGGCCCTAAAAGAAATGCAAATCAAAACAACATTGAGATTCCATCTCATCCTAGTAAAAATGTCATATATGAAGAAAACTAACAATAACAATTGTTGGAGGGGATGTGGCCAAAAGGGAACCCTACTTCATTGTTGATGGTGAATGTAAACTGGTTCAGCCACTCTGGCAAGCAGTTTGGAGATTCCTCAGAAGGCTAAATATAGAACTCCCCTATGACCCAGCAGCCCCACTGTTGGGTATCTATCCAAAAGACCACAAACAAAATCACAGTAATGCCACCAGCACAACAATGTTCATCGCAGCACAATTTGTCATAGCGAGAATTTGGAACCAACCCAGATGCCCCTCAGTAGACGAATCGATCAGGAAAATGTGGTACAAATACACAATGGAATTTTATGCCTCTATCAGAAAGAATGACATTGTCCCATTTGTAAGGAAATGGAAGGACTTGGAAAAAGTTATACTAAGTGAAGTGAGCCAGACCCAAAGAAACATGGACTCTATTGTCTCCCTTATTGGGAATAATTAATACAGGTTTAGGCAAGTCATAGCAGAGCACATGAACACATAAGATGATGCTAAGTGAAATGAACTCCATGTTATGGAAACAATTGTTATATCACAGTTGTAACTACTTTCAACATCCCATGTGTATCTGTAGCTTCTATTATTGATGATGTTCTTGTATCACCTTCCTGTGGTTGTACCTACACTATCTCTGTAATCTTATCTGAGTATATTGGAAACCGTGTATACTGGTATTGGAAGCAGGAAATTGAAAGGGAATACCAAAATTGAGAGACACGGGGTAAAAAAAGACAAACAACTACAAAAGCAATACTTGCAAAACTGTTAAGTAAAAGTGAACTGAACACCTCCGGGGCGGGGGGGGGGGAAGGGAAAGAAGGAGGAGGGAGGGGGGTATGAGGGACAAGGTAACAAACAGTACAAGAAATGTATCCAATGCCTAACGTATGAAACTGTAACTTCTCTGTACATCAGTTTGATAACAAAAATTTGAAAAAAAAAGAATACAGCAGGTTTTGGGTTCAATGCACAGCCTGTAATAAAGATACCCAGATTTACCAAAATATGATTGATATTGAAAATTTGCATGTATTCACTATATATAATGATGACATTGAGTAGATCACCAGCATTATGGTAATCGACATGCCCATCATCTCCAAATTACTTTTTTGCCTTTGTATGAAATGTCCTTCTTACAAAAACTGTGGTGTACACATCACAGACATCTAGACTTAAATGGAGGTCAAAACATCATATTGATCTTTAAATAGAGATCAGCATTCACCTAGCAGTCAATGGATTCAAATTAAACGAACAAGAAACTAAGCGTAGAATTTTGAGGGAGGAGAAATGCATTCTGGGAGATCCAGTTCTTCTTTGGCCACTATTTTATATTTCTTATTAAAAGCCATGAGAATCCTTAATAAATAGCAGTGGTTTTAAAAAGGATAGGAATGAAATAAGACTAAGAAAACTTTAGGAGAATAACCCATATGTATGTTAACATTGCCAGAAGGTACTGCTAAGTTTCTTTTTTTTTTTTTTTTGGCCAGTCCTGGGCCTTGGACTCAGGGCCTGAGCACTGTCCCTGGCTTCTTCCCGCTCAAGGCTAGCACTCCGCCACTTGAGCCACAGCGCCGCTTCTGGCCGTTTTCTGTATATGTGGTGCTGGGGAATCGAACCTTGGGCCTCGTGTATCCGAGGCAGGCACTCTTGCCACTAGGCTATATCCCCAGCCCCCTAAGTTTCTTAATATTGTAGAGTTGTAGGGACTGTGGATGAAAATATCTATATAGGATTTAGATAAAGAGAAGTCACTAGATGAGGTTGAACACAAACATTAGATATTTCCTTGATGTTAAATATCTACTGGGTAGGGGGGAAATAGGGTGTTATACTTTTATGCATGGTGTTTAATTATCTAAAGTTTCTATGTTAAAATTTTTAATGTTGTTTTTCAGATTGTGTTCCTAAGTGAAGTCTGATGGGACAATGAAGCATATGCTGGACTTTTATAGCCTCAACATACATGTTTCATTTTTTGTCATCTTTTCACTTCCCTGGAATAAACTTCTGTGTACTCCACCTGGCCTCCTCCTCACTGTCTCTGATCAGTTACTACTGCCCTCCTCATTCCCATTGGGGTCATACCACAGGCACATGGAAGGTCAGAATTACAATTGTGTGCCTTGCGATGATTGGAAAAGGTTATGACAGTCCAAGGTGGCATTTAACTAACCGAGGTGGCATTGCACATTGGCAGGTGACTTGGAATCTTCTTCAGTTCAGTCATCACACACATCCCATTGTGAAAGTTAGCTATCCTTTCTGTTTCTACCCATTCACTATTAGTTAAGGTAGCATGGCTGTGGGAAGAAGAGATAGACTTTTCTGTTCCCAGACGGGGTGCAGCATTTGTTGGTAGATTACTTCATAGGCAAGGATCTCCAAGAACTTGTGAAGTTTTTCACTTATCACTTTTCTTCATGTCCAAACATGACGTTGAATAACAATGAAAGAGACACAATGACAAAGGACCCCAGTCCGAGATAAAGATAGAATGTCTTCCCAACTGAGGTCAGCTAACAAACCTACATAGTGTATATATTTAAAACCCTGACAGGTGCAAAGGAGGGAAGTCAATCAGGGGCCTCAGAGTCTGATAAAACATGTGGTGGTGAGTCATCTGGGTTTTCTTTTTGCTTCATGTATTAGAAGCTGGGACCAGAGAGTCTGCTGATCTGGAAAAATAGCTGAGACATACAAAGGTGAAAGGATTTAGAAAATGTCCCAACAAAGGACTAAAGAAAAGGTAGCCTAGCAAGACAGGAAGTCCAGACAACTACTGATCCAGTCCAGACAAAAAATGCAGGAAATACCTGTGGTCACACAGCTATCCTGCCAGAAAAGGCAGAAAAAAGTCAGTACCTTTTCTTTCTTCAGGTACTTGACAGCTTATTTGCTGAGGTGATGTAGGAGATGACCAGATAAAATAATGAGCTCTCATAGTAGAGACTGTGAATTGAGCTTGGGTATTATGGCACTCTTTACTCCATGTTGGGGTGCAGAGTCATAGAAGGCAAGCCAGAAATTTATCAGATCAATGGGAATGAACTTCCTCCCCGACCCTTTACTATCAGTGAAGGTCATATAGGAAGAAGTACAATGCAAACCTCTCCCTTCTATGGAGGTGGTCTGCGCAGAATTTTGATAGATTAAACTCCCACCAGTGTGCAGCAGTAAGAAGGTCCCTCTCTTCCTGTAAAGCATCAGAGGGTCCAACTCAAAACCTAGAATTTTACTTTACTCTGCCCATATTAGTTACTACTGCAGCAACAGAAGTCTGTGAAAACATGAGGGTTAAATAGATCCCAAGTTCCCCAATATAAAACCATAAATGTGCAGGATATAATAAAATTGTCATTTTCTCTACCAAGAACTGGAAAAATCTTAAACTGAACAGAAAAAATAGAACAACTGACAGTAATTTCATGATGAAAGTGGTACTAGAATTATCCAACAACTGTAAAGTAGTCACAAAATATATAAGTAAGCAGAGAAGCATTCCCAAAATAAATCAAAAATGGAAAAAGCAAAGTAAATCTCATAAAAGAAATAGAAGAATTAAAACATAAAAAGATGGGGCTGGGAATATGGCCTAGTGGCAAGAGTGCTTGCCTCCTACACATGAAGCTCTGGGTTCGATTCCCCAGCACCACATATATAGAAAATGGCCAGAGTGGTGCTGTGGCTCAAGTGGTAGAGTGCTAGCCTTGAGCAAAAAGAAGCCAGGGACAGTGCTCAGGCCCTGAGTCCAAGCCCCAGGACTGGCCAAAAACAAAACAAAACAAAACATAAAAAGATGGGAATTTAGAACAAAAATTACAACCCAATTAAAAAAAATCCTCAGTGGGTGGGTTGAACTCCAGAATGGAGCAGACAGACCAGTCAATTGAAAGAGAACAATCATAATTAGCCATCCTAACCAACAGAGACAAAATACTTTTAAAAGTGAACAGACTCTCAAGAACCTGTGAAGCCATAATAAAACATCTGATAAGTATGCTCTCAAAAAAAGCAGTAGAATTGAAAATCTACTAAAAAAATATAGCTAAAAATTTTCTGAACTTGTAAATGATATTGACATATGTAATCAAGGAAGTGAGCAACCAACATAAATTCATCTTAAGACACATCTTAGTCAAATTACAAAAAATAATGACAGAAAGAAATTAAATGCAGTGAGAAGCAAAAATTAACCTAAAGTGTGTCTGGTGGAGGTGGTGGGAACAATTCAAATGACAGCACATTTCTCATTAGAAACTATAGAAGCCTAAAGAAATGGCACAAAACCTTTTAAATGCTGAAAGATAAAACTGCTAACCTTAAGTCTCTAAAAATAAGTTTAAGGAAGGAATGAAGCAGGAAATAAAGGTATTGAAATGAAATGATGAAAATGAGCGAATAAAACTTGTTAGTATATAACTTTTCAAAGATAAAAGGAAATTCTTGAAACAGAAATAAATTAAATAAGATCTTGGAATAGTAGAAAGAAGAAAGTCTCTATCATGCTTGACGGTAAAAGAATTATTGAGTCTATGGTAAAAGAAGAGAGAGAATGAGAGAGCGGAATAAGAAGGAGAGAGAATAAAGCTTTTTCATTGAAGAATACTCTTTAATAAATGTGAAAGGGATGATAAAATTTATGTTATCATTTACACAGTCTACCGTAACACTAAGAGCCAGTATGTATTATTAATGGAGACTAAAAACACTTGGCAAGGAAGTGACACTGTGGCTCAAAGTAGTAGAGCACTAGCTTTGTGCAAAAAAGCTCAGGGGCAGTGCCTCAGACCCTGAGTTCAAGCCCCACAACCACCACCACCACCAACAACAACAACAAAAATAACGTACTTTGCAGCAGTTGTTGAGGTTTGATATAAAAGATAATATTGGGATAAAGGGAAGAATTAAATATGGACAAATAATAAATAATGCTATTTATATTAATGTTAAATTTCCTTTGTCATGTAGAAAAAATCTTCAATGAAGAAATAAATGAAATGAGGATGCACAAACTTAAAAAAATCCTCATTCTTAATTAATATTCTTAAGAAATTCCTACTGAAGTATTTAGGGCTGAAGTGAATGATACTTGCAAAGAGCAAGAGTGAGAGCCTGAAAGGAAAGAAAGAAGAAAAGAAGGAAGAAAGGAAGGAAGGAAGGAAGGAAGGAAGGAAGGAAGGAAAGAAGGAAGGAAAGAGGAGAGAAAAGAAGGAAAGAAGGAGAAAGAAAAGGAAATTTGACAAAATATTAGAAGTTCGTAAATCTAATTAAATGGTTTGGGTGGGTTGAATAATATTTCTCCAAAAAGATACATCCAGCAACAAAATCCTAACTCCTAGTATTTGTGAATGTGAATTCATTTGGAAATTGGGTATTTTAGGTGTGATTAAATTATGAATCTTAAGTGTATATCGTTCTGCATAGGTCCTGCATGCAGTGGACTACATCCTTATATGAAAGAGGAAAGAATACAGAGGCACAACAACATACATAGAGACAGCAAAAGGCATTGAAGTTATATTGCCTGGAAGGGAAAGGAAAGGAAGTGGAAAACTAGATGTAAGTGGTGCTGGAAGAGGGGAGGGACAAAGGGAAAGAGAATAATGGAAAGGGTGATTCTGATCAAGATGCACTGTACATATATATGGCCAGGTTATATTGTAACCCCTTGTCCAACACATTTGTACATAAAAGTCTTTCCTTAAAGGAATTCTGGCTCTACTCCACCTTAACTTTGAACTTCTGTTCTCTAAATCTATGGGAGAATAATTTTGTTATTTTGACCCTGCTTTTTACAGAAGCTACAGGAAATGAATAGAAACATATATCAGGCTTCCACCATCTTTCAATTTTGTTTGTTAATGATACTTGTTTTCTGGTTTATAAATTAGGGGCTCCACATATTCATGTTATATTAACTCCTAAAAATTATGTAGCCAGCAGTGTGGTTACTATTGGTTAGTACAGGTATATGTAAGTGAATGCAGAGGGAATCAGTAGGAAGAGGACAATGGGCTGTAGAGCCTGAGAACTAGTTAGATTTTCCAGAAGATGTTGACAGCATATGTGTTCAGAAACAGATCAGATGTCCTATTGTATAATTTGCTGAATTTCTTTACTGTCTTTTAACCATATTGAAAGATTTTTTTAGTTTTAAACACTTACCTTTCACTTCTATGAATCCCCAATACCCTGAAGCATAGTGCTAGGTGCAGGGCTACTTAAGTTGTCAGAATTTAGTTCTATGCTAGGTTTAAGGAAGTTTAGAGAACATAGGTGACATCTGTTGAATTTTGGGAATCTTCCACTTAGGCCTTCCTAGGTGCAAATATTAAACAAAGCACATCTCTGAACTTGAGATCCACAACTGCATTTTGGAATAAAGAAGAGCAGAAATCTATCTCCATGTTGGAAAGAGAAAAACTTTAGATTTATTGTACGTTGTCTTGTGTTTCTGTGTACTTTCCAAGCAAGACTACTTCTATAATAGTTGTAATGTATGAAATAAGAATTCCTGAGATTAACAGTTGGACAAAACAATCTCTTTGTTTCATGTTAAATGGTTTTTCTCATATAGTGTCTATACTCATTTACATCTTTTTTTACATGATATAGGACCATCAGGAATTTAGCAGACATTCTGCAGATAGATAGAAAGATAGATCGACAGATAGATAGATAGATAGATAGATAGATGATCGATTTCTTCACATTTACTACCTTTGTAAATGTAATTAACACTTCTATAGTACATATTGTATCAAGTACTATTTTAAAATTTATGTAAATATTAATGTAATTAGTCTTTATAACAACCTTATATAGCAAAGAGAGATTAAGGAAACTGCAAATCATGTAAGTAATGAAGTAGATAGTATTGAACACCAGGCACTCTGGTTCCAGAATTTCTGCCTTTATAAGAATATTCTTTGGTAGTTCACCAGGTACTTGGAAAAGATGCGGGTCTTGATGATAGGAAATATTCTGGATCACAATATTCCCTCTTTTAAATCAGTCATTTCACATTTGTTTATTAAGTAATTGAAGAACTTTGGGGGTCCTTAGATTGTTAACTTTTAGGTAAGTTATTGCTCTACACAGGGTCAACCTGTTGCTGCACAGTGAGTGAAACAAAAACTCATAAAGAATACTTAGAACTTCTCTTGGCAAAGAAGCTGAGAACTTGAATTCCAAATGGGTTAAAAAGCAGAAGACTGATTGATGTTCTTTGTCCAATACTATCACTACAATGTAGGAACTTTGTTGCTGTTACTAAGCAACTAACATTTTTCTTTCTGTCACTCCCCAAGTAGATAAAAGCAGTTGGGCTAAAAATAGTGCAGCTTCAACAGGGTTTATCATTGTATTCGGAGTCTTTGGGTTGCAAAAGAGCTAAATATCTGCTTAATATGCCTCTCTAAAAGGATATTAGCTCATGAGGCTAAATATTTTCAGGTATATCTGGATTTAGTGATTCATTAGCATGTAATCACAATTTGGTTTCTTCATCTCTACCCCTCAGTTCTGTCTTTTTAGACTGTATTCACTCTTAATCAAATAAGTTTTCTTCCCTTATTCAATGGATGACTGTCAGTAGCAACCAAAGACAATCATCTATATACGATCCCAGTAGTAAAAACAAAAATGACAGCCAGTTTTCGATATTTCTAAGGAAAATCATAAAATTCCCTCTACTTGGATTAGTTTAGTATATGATGTGGCTTTTGAGGAAAGCCATATCTACCAGACAGGATGTATGAGGATTGGCCAGGGTCTCAGAGCTTGGTGCTAATTCCATCCAAAAGTAGACTGAAGTAGGGAAGGAGTTAGGCATATTAAAATAAGAGGCCTTTGCCTTTACTGTCAACATGCTATGTGTAACTGTTGCTTCTATTATTGATGATCCTCTTGTATCCCCTTCCTGTGGTTGTACGTACACTATCTCTGTATCTTATCTGACTATACTGGAAACCATGCATACTGGTAAACAGTGGTGTATAGGGTAAAAAAATACAAACAACTACAAAAGAAAAAAAAATACAAGAGAAATTAATTTATTTAGGCTACCAAAAATTTTGAATGAGGGAGGGTGTCAGTCTCTGCAAAACACTACTTAACCCTATTATTTCTTCAAATATGTACAATGAATTCAGAGAAATTAACAAAGAATAAAGATAAATGGTCCATTTGAAATGAAAAATCTAAACATTTGGAAATCAGGAATTGGCTTGAATAAATAGTTTATAGACAAAGGGTAAGGAAACTTTTTTCTGTAATGTGTCAGGTCATAAATCTTTTTGGCATCATGGGCTATACAGACCATACTATGAAAACAGCCATAGATGATATATGAAAAATGAGTCAGCCTTTACACCAATAAAAGTTTTTTCTTAAAACAAAATGAGTAGACTGGTTTTTAGTTCACAAATGACAGTGCATTGTCTTCTGTTGTAAATGGAAAATAATATACAATGTTGGCTTATAGTTTCTGGTATTGTATTTAAATTGACTTGAGACACAATTCTGTTACTTACTAGCTTGGCTTCCATGGACAATTTATGTAACTATTCCAAAACTTCAGCTTCTTATCTGCACAATAGGAATAATGGATATTTTTAAAGGATATTGAGTATTGAGAGAACTAAAAGAGAAGGCATATCACAATCTAAAGATACAATGCCTTATGTATACTAAGTGGCTAATAAAAATTTTATTAAGCCACAAGTTGTGACTAAAAGAATAGAACACTGAGAATGAAGAAAGTATCAGGACATCATTTGGTTAAATATATTCCTAATGCATTTTTAGGATAAGGGGCTTTGAGTTATAAATTGCAACTCAGAATGAGTATTGTGACCTTTAGGTAAGGGTCTACAGTGGCTTTTTCCCCCCAATGTACTGAAAGAAAATGATAAGATCAAAAAGCCATTAAAATCCTTTTCTTTAAAAAGTTATAAATGAGAAAGTGACTTTTATCTGTTTAAATGTAGTTTGTGTTCGCATTTGGAATTCTGGGAACATCTGTAATGATTGACCTCCACTAAAGACTCTGTAGAGCTGGGGATTTAGAAAGGGCATGTAGAAGGGAGTGAGCACAGAGGCCACTAAAAAAGATGAAAGTATTTCCACCTGGACATTGATATGGAAAGAATATACAGTATAGGCTCAAGTACATGGCTTTTGGGGCAGACACAGCTGGAGACGTTATGGCTCAGTGATTTTACACAAGTACTTAAATTGTATGATTATACTTGTTTTGCCCTATGAAGTGAGAATAATGTCTTCTTCATAGGTCTGCTCTGATGATTATATGTGTAAATCCAACAGCCTCATCATTTGAACATAGCAAGCATTCAGTGACACACAGCATTAAATGAAGCCTCTAAAATTATGTGTGACATGATCAGTGTGTTGGTCAGTTGTCTATCACTTTGAAAAAGTGCCTGAGGTGATCATATTAAAATGAGGAGGGCTGGGGATATGGCCTAGTGGCAAGAGTGCTTGCCTCATATACATGAGGTCCTGGGTTCAATTCCCCAGCACCACATATACAAAAAACGGCCAGAAGTGGCGCTGTGGCTCAAGTGGCAGAGTGCTAGCCTTGAGTAAAAAGAAGCCAGGGACAGTGCTCAGGCCCTGAGTCCAAGTCCCAGGACTGCCCCCCCCCCCCCAAAAAAAAATAAAAAATAAAAAAAATAAAATGAGGAAAGTTTGACTAGATCTAGTGGCTCCTGTCAGAAATCTCAGCTATTTATGAGATGGAAATGGAGAGGACAGTAATCTGCTATCAGTCCAGGTAAAAAATTAGTGATACCCTCATGTTAACAAACAACCTGGGCATGTTGGCACATTCTTGTCATTCTAGCTACACAGGAAGCATAGATAGAACTATGGTCTGAGGCTGGTCATTGCAAAAATGTGAAACAGTATTTGAAAAATAAATTCAAGCAAAGATGACTGAAATTTTGGCTTAAAATGGTAGAGCACCTACATAGCTAATGCAAGGCCTTGGGTACAACCTCCAATACTTCCAAAAAGAAACAAAGTTTGTTTTGACTCACAGTATCTGATGTTCAATCCATGGTCCATTCAAATTGGCCATATGGTCTTTGGGACTGTGGGGAAGCAATACCTCATTCTATAGTAGAAGAAACTACTTACCTAATGGCAATCAAGAAACAGAGAGAAAGGGATGGAACAGAAAAGAAAGGGAAGGAGGAAGACAGGGAGGGAGGAACGGAGGAAGGGGTGGAAGGAAAGAGAGAAGGGTCTTGGATTTTTGTATACTACTCAAAAACACACTCCCAATGATCTAAATTCTTCTCACTGAGCCCCTTCTACAAGTTTCTACCATTTCCTTGGTTTACCATACTATTGCAGGATACTTATCCAAAGTACAGAAATCAGAATCATCACAGACACTTTCAAATCTGAAACAACTGAACGTTGAGAGAACTGTCTTTACACTATACACAGGTGCATTTAATCCATGTAAGAGGAAGGCATATTTAAATGGAAGATTACAAACCTATTATCTCCTTTGCCTTTGTAGACATTATAGGCTGAAGTTAAGTAGATTTAAGAAAGGATTCATGGACAAGAATCATCATGTTAAGGGAACCTTAACATTTGATCATTATTGTTGCCAATAATGATCAAATTAGTAGAATTAAATAAATGCCTATCTTCCTCTAAGTTCACCCTAGAAAAGCATTTCTCAAAATTAAATCAATAATTATTGCCTGAATTCACCAAACTCTTAGTTTACCATTAATTTTCTCACAATGATGGCAAATAACCATCAGAAAACTCCAAAGTTTTCCTTTTTTCCTGGTATTGAACAGCACTATAAATATTTGTTTAACAAGACTCAACTACTTTGAGTGAGGGATTCACTCCTGACTCAACAAACAGGAGCCTACTCAACCAGATAATGCATACGTAGTATATTTTAGATGTGTCAAAGAATTTTTTGCAGCTCATCAGAAATACAAAGGAAATTTAAAGTCCTAAAAAGTACTTATTTGTGCATATTTCCTTTACAGAATACAATCTAGAACATGAGTGTCTATATAAATACCAGTTTATTAGAGTGGCTATTCCATACAAAATGGCTATTAGAAGCATATTTGAGTCAGCTTAGGGTAGTTATGGATTTGACTTGGAAAATTCCCTTTCTCTATCAGAGATCACAAGGCTTTGGCATCAGAAAAGCTATGCTTTCATAGTCTGGCTTAGGCACTTACTAGTTATGTGACTAGAACACATTGTTAATATCTTCATATCTTGATTTCATGATCCAGAAATTGAATTTGTAACACTTATGTCATAAAGAAATGGACATAAATGTTAGAAATAGATATTTACTTTTTGTAATATGGGACTTAAGTTAATATCATTAGCAAATTAAATCATCCAGAAGAATGTCTGGCATAAAGTAGAAATTCACTATTAGTTCCCTTTTCCTTATGACAGATACAGAGCCAGACTTTGCACCCGAACAGATTGCATGAATCAGGAGGATTGAAATTCTACATGTCCTCAATTTGATTACTATGAAGCAAACAGGGTTGGTTAATACAATCATAATTTTCTTCTCACTGTATGGATAGGTAGGAGAACTGGAGCCCTGTAGTCTAAGTAATAGAAATCAATAAATAGGAACTAAGTTCAGACCTAAGAATCAAAGCTTGAATTCTCAAAGCTGAATTTCAATGGCTTGAAAGTATAGGGTGACTACTAATAATCATACTGACTACAAAATGGTGGGATTCATTTCTAGAATTTTGGTTTTTAATGTAGGCCAGCGACACATTGAACATAACATTGAAGATCCATAATACTATGGTCTCTGACAAGTTTTCCACACTTTTGACCACATGATATCTGAAACTCCATAGGAGGGCAATGAAACAAGCCACCAATGTAGAATGAAACAAGCCACCAATGTAGAGTACCTTATAGTACCTATATGAAGGTGTGCCATAGGCTTTCATAATCCTGTTTAAGGAATTTATATATATCCTAGCTGGTTCTGGGTGGAGATTACATTCCATAACCCTGCAAGGGTGAAAACTGTATCTTCAAGGATAGAAGTTAGGGAAATGATATGAGTCCAGAATTAATCATCTACACAAAATGGAGATGGTAACAGCCATCAGACATTTCTCCCTGTCTGTGTGTGTGTGGGGGGGTGTTGGTGGCTCATGTCTCTATGCATTATAGTATATTCTGACAATTAGATGACAGCAGGTTGTATAATTCTATGTATGTATGGAAGTAAGTGGAGGAAGTGAATCTGAGAATTTTACTACAGGTATAGATGAATGAAAGAAGATTGGCTGATGTTGAAGTAAAGTTTCTAGCAACACCAATCTCCTCTTAACTATCTATGATTCACACACTGGTGCTGACCGTGCACAGCAAGATTCATCACTTTGAATGTGTTCAGAAGTGATTGAGACAAAAAAGATTGATGTTATTAAAACCCATATGAAACTGGCATGTAAGCCAAACATCAATTTACTCATACTGAGAATCAACTGCCAAATGTGCTATAACACACATATTAACTGGTTAGCAAATGTACGCTCTATAACAGAATTTATATTGGAAAGTAATTATAAGCAGATTATTTGAAGAACAAAAAAATCAGAACAAATGGAAGTAGGAAACTAACACAATGGCTAATGACTTATTGGTATGTCTTGGTGGCTCAATACCATTGCAGGGATAGATCTGTCAAGTTATCAGCTGGTCTATATCCCTTCTCAAGGCTTGTAAGATTACTTATGCACTGTTTCTTTTATTGCTTCCTTTTCTAGACTATTCTCTTGTTAATACTTCCTTCATTAGAATGATCATCAAACAATTAGATCCTGTCTTTCTGGATGGCTACAATCATCTATTTCCCTAAAACTACATCTTTGAATGGACCTTCAGATTGTTGAAGTCTTTATTACATTTTTTAGTAGGTTAAATTTCATCTGTTCTGATGTATTTACTCTTATGAGTTTGGCTCTTTAAAAATCCACTTACATATATGTTCTGATGACCAACCCCCGTGTTAATCTTTGTGTTAAGTAATTGATCATTTTCCTTGAAGTTCATGGACTCCACAAAGTTCAGCCAGAAGTAAAGGACTATCATGGAAAAGAAAACTTTAAGTAACCTCCAGAAGTAGGAAATGAACTGAAGCTCTTAGCCCTGAATTAGCTAAAAGGCTACGAAGTATGAAGATTTCTTGGGAGAAAAGTGAATGTTACTAAAATGGAAAGGTCTAAACAGGAAATAGTATGACATGTCTTTATGAGAGAGCATACCATGATAAATTGTGGTCCTAAGATACAGAAGTAGGATTGATAATCGAGTTAACCAGATGCTCATATTGACATTCTAAGATCATATTGGAATCAGTTAGAAAAGTTGGGGGAAGGAGACTGAGGCCATTGGGGTGGGGGGACTGAGGCCATTGGGTTAGTTTTTTTATTGTAGATTTAGTATAAATAGATAAGAACAATTTCATTTGAATCTGATGAATTCATACATTCCCAATATTGAAGTAAGACTTTTTGGTGTAACTGAAATATACGCATTTGGGTCTCCTTATTGGGGGTAGTTTGTGGAGTAATGTGCATCTATGGCAACCTATTGATAAAGTAAACTCCTTCAGATATCAAATAATGATTGGCACAGTGGTTAGTGAGGCACTGCTGAGTGAAAAAGTTTGTTTGTTGATATTACATAATGAAAATAGTAAGGCCCTAGCTCAATTTTAAGTATTAAAAAGTAAACAAACATAGTTCTCAAGGACCAAAGCCAAGCACAATAGTACTTCATACTGAGAGAGCTTGATGACTGCTAAGGAATATTAAATTACTGATTTTGGGGAGATCCATTATGGGGAAATACATCAGCACCAAGAGTCGGGGAACAGAGGACTGGTAATTACCAGAAAACAGTAATCACTAGATATCCTTATCACTGTGTTTTCAGAAGTTGTGGCTTTCCAACACAGCATTACTTTTTCTAGGCAAGCACTCTTGTCACTAGGCCATATCCCAGCCCCCAGCATTACTTTTTCTTAGAAGCATAATTTATGCACAGCACTGATGTGTGCCCAGAGTATAATATAAATACTCAATCCCCCTCACTTCTTGACTTTTGCACATAGATGGTATGAATGTATGTGTCCCAATATTTTTCAAATGGGTATTTCAGAAAGTTGTCTGTCACTCCTTGCTTTTCAAGATCATTAACTAGATTCAGGCACCTACAGGGGGTCCATATGGGTAGAGCTCAATAGCAGTCATCAGTGATCATAGATGGTGAGTAAACTGAAGCCCTTGAGTCTGGAATACTTTAGGGCCTGAATCTAAAATCTTAGAGCATTTTTGACAGGTTACTCCAATGCAGTAAGAACATGCTGTAGACATTTTCCCCACTGTCACTATATTTTAAGTGTCACTATCCTAAACCATTTTGACTTAGCCATAAGATATGTGGGAAGCAAAAGGTGGATCCTTAGGGTATAGCAGTGTGCTAAAGATGGTAAGGCTTGGCTTAAAGTATATACTTTCCTTACAGACTATTCCTCAAAAAAGACCAGTAGCTCCAACCAGTATTCACATGGTTTACCAATGATGAAGAGATTCATTGGCCAAGCAGGAGTATTTAGATGACAACAGATTATACAGCTGTATGGAAGTGTGGACAAGCTGTGGTTCCAAGAATATTGGTTTGTGTTGAAGATAGTCACAAGTCAACAGTTAAGAAATCAGTGTCCAGAAGGATATCATTGGAGGGATATGATAATGTAACTAGTATTTCAGGCTAATAGCCTAAACAATAAGATATTAGTATTCATGAGTATGAATATAAAAAGTTTGGGCTCAGTCATAGGCACACTCATTCCAGATCTTATCTATCATTTGGAATGGATATCTCAATACACTTCCAAGGTTATTTTTATTGGCTCAGACTGGGCAGTTTTATCTGTAGACTTTCAGTGCCTGTGGAGAAATAGGTCTTTACCTAGAAGACCCGCTGTGTTATTTTCATCATTGTTAATTCCAGTTTGGTGAAGAGTCAGCTTAGAAGGAATAAGACCTAGTTGCTCAAACTTGTGGAAGTATGAAGAGTTCATTGGTGTTTGTAAAGTTGTGTCATAGTTCTACTTGTGGTTTGATGTTATTACAGAGTATATAAATCAGTAAGGCTGGGGTGAGAGGGAATTACAAAGATTTTCAAAGGATTTCTTTTACTGGTGAGCTGGGTGGTCTGTGTTGGGACTTCGAGAACGTTTGGCAAGGCAATCTTCTGTGAAATGACCAGCCTGGCTACAGTAAAGACACAATAGAGTTTCTTGCTGTCGGGCTCTTTTGGCTGGAGTGAGAGGCAGCTGGCCCCCTCGAAGTTGTGTTTGCTCTTCTTTGAATGGCAGACCTATGGCTCTGGAGGGGGATTTGGGATAGATCAGGGAAGGCAATTCTGAAACCTGTGTCTCTGACTGTAGGAGCTCTGGTTTGTCATTATATTTCTTGTCCAACTGAATGCACTGAGTGATCAGGTCTGGGAGATTGTTCATCATATTTGTGATACTGTTTTCATTTTGGATAGGGCCAGGCAATCCCTCTTGAAGTGGATTATTCTGATTGGTCATATTAAAGTTCATGTTTAGAGCAAAGCTCTGGAAAGTAGCAGCATCCTTTTGAGAGGAGTTGTTCTCTTTGTCAGCATCAGCACTGATCAGGGGATTCATTTCTTGCTGCATGGGTTCATCAAATGACTTCTGGAACTCAAGAACAAAGTTCTCATATTGCTGTAGAAGAGTACTACGGTCAGACCCTGATATGATACCACATCTTTGAATCTGATGAGATGAGAAGTCACAAAAGTGCTTGACCTCGGCATCATCTGTAGGATTAGGACATTTCAGAGGTGTTAAGTAGGTAGTCACCTGAGCCAGAAACCCTGAGAGGTTGGAAGAGTCACTATCAGACTCAGTATGATGTTCCAGTGAGTAGGATGCAGATGTCACTGGGGTAGTCACAGTAGGCATGACTTGGCTCCTCAGAGCAGTATTACCCTCTGCTAGATGCTGCATTTGTGGCTCTACCATCACATTATCTTCCCAAGGAAAGGAAGGCTCTACCTGCAAAGTAGGTGGTGATTCTGTGCACTTCTCCATCAGGACTTCTTGAATCAGGTGTGCTAAATAGAATTACAATACCAGTTTTGAAGACCAATGAGTAAACAGGTTTGCTCTGTGGTCAAAAAGATAGTGTCATGAGCAGGTAGCCAAAGCTGTTAGCTATGAAAAGTCACTAGGGGAATGCTGAAAGCCGAGCTGGAGAACTGCCAAAAAGTGTCATCCACAACTCAAAGTTGCTTCTTCTTCATGGAGAATATCAATTTTCTGCACATTTAGAAGAAACACATTACCTTAGGACATTAGTACTTGGAATTAAAACAATATATCTATATATAATACAGTAGTCATAATAATTTTTCTCCACCCTCTTTTTTCTTCTAATGTTAGTAACAACTGGATCTTATACTAAGCTTTCATTCTAAAATTTCATTTATGTTTATTAGTGCCAATTAATTTTATAATCCAAATTGATCTTAAAGATCACCCATGCTTAAATTGTAATTTCACAGATGAGAAAACAAGAGACTCAGAAAAGCAAAGTTGTTTTCCCAAGATCCCTTAGCTAGTTAATATCAAACCTGGTATGCTCATTAGGGCTGCTACCCAAAATAATACGACCTCAAGCATCACAAATAGTTTATTTGTATTTATTATTTGAACATGATAATATCTTATGTTCCTGACTACTCAAAACCTGATCTGAGAACAAGGAACATCAGCTTTCCAGGGAGGTTGTTAGAAAAATGCACAATCTCAGGTCCCATCCATGACTAAATGAATAACTTTTCACACGTCAACACAATTCTCAAGGTGATTAGAATGTTCATTGACGTTTGAGAAACACTGCTGTAGAGAACACTTAGTCCAAATTAGAATAACTTTCTGAACATCACTTACAGTACAACAAACCGAGCTTGTATTGCTGGGTAGTAACTCTGATCATTGAAATTGTATACAATTCATTTATTTGTCTGGCTACCTGGTCTCCAGGGTCACATATTTGTTGCCATGGAAATGATTAAGCTATCCAGGAAAGAGGAGAAGGTAAGACTGAGATCCCCACAAATAAAAACTACATATTCTTAAAAGCATAAAGATCAAAGTGTTCCGCAGTCCTTTTAGCATTGATAAGAATAAAGCAAGTGATAAAAGTTATAATTATCAAATATATGGCACATCAGCTGAATATTTATGCACTTCAGTTCCTCTCACTGTCCTTTCATGTATACTATAACATTTAAATATTTTAAAATTAGTCACTTTGGGGAGGAGAATGGGAAATCACGGTGAGACAAAGAGTGAACCAATTCAGCAGTGATCCTCACTAGACACTACACTGGAAATGAACTTTACAACCCAGGTGGAGGTGGACAAGGGAGTTGGGAGGGAAAGTAGGAAAAATGAGGAAATGGACTTATTACCTGATTTATATACTGTAACCCATATATTTCACTTTTACAATAACATTTAAGTTTAAAATAAAATTAGTGATGGGTGGGCAAAAATATATATCATTAAAACTTTTTAAAATAACACTATGGATTCAGCACTCAGGAGGCTGAGGCAAGAGATCTCAATTTCAAGGGAAGATGGATCTACATAGTGAAACACTACTAATAAATATATAAAAAATTAAGGATTAGTTGTTTCCCTAGGTTTCACCTGATATATCCTCTCCTTAGATCTATAGAAAAAGTATTAGAAGACTGAGGTAATTTAAATTGAGGTCTAGAAACTGATAAAACATTACCACTTGATTTTAGAGAACTCAGGTGTCAGTTTCTTTTCTTTACCTGATGAAGAACACTATCATGATCATCATGTCAGATAGGTCCTCTCAGTGGCAAAAAAAAATAAGAAAATTGATTCTAAATTTCTTCAAAGGCATCTGAGCAATGTCCAAATGATTAGACTTTATGCTTATCACTTATTTCTATCTCCTAATGCATCTTCCAACCTCTTTCACTTCCCACAATCCCATTCATTAATTCATTCTTGCCATCCCAGCTAGGTATCAATTAGTAATATGATAATGAGGCATTCATTAATAAGGGTTAGTGACAACATTTTCTCAAGACAATTACTTTTTATGCAGATTTTTTATTTAATTTTATTGTCAAGGAGATGTACAGAGGGGTCGCTCAGATTTTAATGTGCATTAAATTAATTCAGCTCCTGCTATAAGAGCCAGACTGGAAAAAACAAGTATTGTATACTCTTTCACACATTTGGAATCTAGAACCTGAAAGTATGAGTGGTATAAATATAAAATGAAAGGACTGTTTGGGGGTTGCAACCAAGTAGAAGGGGGAAGAGTGAAAGGGGATGAATATGTCTGAAGTACTTCATATGCATATATGGAAGTAGAACAATGAAACCAAATAAAATTCTTTAAATGTGGAAGAAGGTAAGAAAGAGTAATAGAAAAGGTGCAATTGAGCAAAGTATATTATATGCATGAAAATATTACAATGGAAATTGTTTGAAAAATTAATGTATTCTAGTTCATTAAAGAGGGGGTGAATCAACTGAGTTCCAATTGCTAGCAACTGTGATTTGATCACTTGATTTGTGATATTGACAGATCTAGTACAAACATTACAACAAAGAATGAAGGTGACTAAGTATGACACAGAGAAGTACGAATGGGAATCTGTTCCTCAAATAACACAGAATAGATGGCACCCTATTTTACTGCATCAATCTCACAGTGGATTTTCACTGTCCTTCACAATTCCTCATCTTCCTCCGACAGTAAAAAGCAACAGTGAAGCACAGAGATTCTAGAGTCAAACAGACCTGGATCCAATTCTTAGACTAACAGAAATCTGAGTGACAGTGCACAAGTTATTTCTTCCATTTGAGAATCAGTTTACAAACTTTTAATGTGAATGCTTATAATACCTTACTCATAGTGCTTCTGATGATTAAATGAAACAAAAGTGCTTCTCACAGCTTTGGGCAAATGGCAAGTACTCCATAAGTGTTAGTTACTGCTATTCTAGGTCCATAGTCTGTTATCTGTTATTTAGAATTTATTTTTTTTTCAATTTTAGAAGAGTAACATACAGTATATTACTGTTTATTATATAACACTTCCAGTGGTGTTTGGGGAATCATCCCATAATTATGCAATTAAAATTTCTGCAGGAAAAAATGTCTGAATATTCATACTAAAGGGGATAAGGACTAAATTCGTGTCAATTCAGGTTAAACTTTGTTGCTAAATGGGTTTGAGCACTATATTAATGCGGGAAAAATCTATTTTACAAAGATTTTTAATTTCAGAATTAAATACAGGATTGTAGAGCTATAGCAAATTATTATTTTGATTGGAGGGGAATTATAACATGTTCTTCCCTGTCCCTGCCTTCTTCCTTTTCTTTCCCCCCTCAGAAGTTGCAGCGTTTTGTCTCTTGTTACTTACAGAATTACATATTCAAGGTGTCAGGGCATTTAATTTTCTTAATTATGTAGCACTGGTGAAACACTTGCTGAAATGAGAAGCATTGGGCCAAATACAAATCATATAATGCCACTGTTGTCAGTGGCATTTTCTTAGTGCTTCAGAGAAAAATCTAGCTTGCTTTATCATTTTGAGAAATTGCTCTACTTTTGGAAGTTAGGAATATTCTGTTGTGTTGCCCCCACAGGATGCTAGGCCAAAGCCTATTTGCCTGGAAAATCTTCCCTTTAAAATACGGGGCAGGAATTGGAAATGCACAGGTTTGAGGAATGAGACTAGTGAGACTGTCAGAAATCTGCCATTAAACTGCATAGGTTTAACCTTTTGCTTAACAGAAATGTGTTTCAATTACATAAACGACAGCAACTCTGTGACCATGTTATTCTGGTGTTTGTATTTCAGTTAGGCTCAAAGCCACAGTTAACAGTCTCTGTAGATACAAAACTACCCCATTCAGAAGTCATCTGAGAACACTTTTGCTGAATGGTTCTGGTATAATTTGGATCTATAATGTTCCTCCAGGAATTGTGTGTTAAATTCTTGGACCTCAGCCTGGTACTACAGAAAAGTGGTAGAAACCTTTAGGAGGTTGCATAGTAGGAGTTCTATGGCACTGCAGGAAAGCCCTCACAGGGGCTACTAAGATCATATGTCTTCTTTTTCTCTCTTTTTGTTTTCTGGCCTCCATGAGATGAAGAGCTTATTTGACCGCGTGCTCCTTGCAAAAGCTGAGTGAAAGTGATGATTAACTGAAACCTTTAAAATTGTGATCTTTCCTCTTTTGACCTGATTATTTAAGGTGCTTTGCTACAATAATGGAGAACTGACTAATTCAGGCCTGCAGTGTCATGCTGTTTATGAAAACTTTGTGACCTTACAGTGCTTTAATTTCAAGACATTGTTTATAATTCACTGGATAAGGACATTTGACTAGGAGCCATCAATCAGAGTAGCTGCATTTCTCACTCTTGAGCTTCAGATCATATAGGGAATACTGTGACCACAAAGCTAAATTGAGACATAAGTTCCTCTTCAAGGGTGATCAGAAAGATATAGTATGTGGACAACTAGTCTGGAGTGCTGGGTATCAGCTTCATTCTTCCACCATTCAGAATGACAACCTTGGGCCTAATTTCTTTATCTGTACTGTGAAGTTTTTCTGTTTCTCAAAATTTAACACAATCAGAAATTTTGACCCATGACATGTAGTAAGAGACAGAGGAAGGGGATTTGCATAAGTACTCCAGGTAATATTGAATTAACTGTTCTGGAAAGTTGAACCTGTGGATATTGAAGACTGACCACATAGAATTCCAACACTTATCATAAGTCAACTTTTAGGGTAACAATAGATCTCTTTGGATTTTAACATACAGATTCTTGGACTTTACCCACGAATAGTATAATTTGATAGGTCTGAGTTGACATTCTGTAACCCACTGTGTGTGTGTGTGTGTGTACGTGTGTGTGTGTGTGTGTGTGTGTGTGTGTGTGTGTGTGTGTGTGTGTACGCATGTCCTGGGGCTTGAACTCAGGGTCTGGGAACTGTCCCTGACATCTTTCACTCAAGGCTAATGCTCTATCTCTTGAGCCAAAGCCCGACTTCCAGTTTTTTTTTTTTTTTTTTTGGTGCTTAATTGGAGGTAGGAGTCTCATGAACTTTCCTGCCCAGGCTGGCTTTAAATCATCAGATCCTCTGATCTGAGCCTCTTGCATAGCTAGAATTATAGTTGTGTGTCAAGTATGCCTGAACTGTAACTCATATTTTAGAACAAGCTCTGCAGGTGGTACAGATGCAGAAGCTTCCCTCAACAGTACTTTTGGGGAACTCCAGGTTGAGCTCTATCAAAAGAAATTAGCTATAATTTTAAGGAAAAAAGTACTTGTCTCCATAACAGTACCAGAATTACATGGTATGTGTATTGTTTTTTTCTGAGGCTCTATTTCTAAAATACAATGACTCCCCTAAACACTGAGCTAGTACAATCCTGGGTTGGGACAGTTAGCTGAATTGGAGGCGAGAGACAGAGTAACAATTGAACTGGCTTTGTTTCTTCTGAAATGTGTATATTATCCTGCTACTCTCAACTTGTGAATAAAGTAAGTACAGCAGCCCAGAGATAGAGCCTTCCTGGAAATCATGAGTTCAATCTAGAAAATATATTAATCTGATGCCAGTTAGGCCATTGCCTTGAATCAGTCCTCAGCATTTCCACTAATTTTCAGTCTTCCTTCTAGGTCAGGTAGACCCATAGTCTAAGTTTCTTGTTGAAATGGTCATGAATATTCTGGCTCATTACTTGGTTTTTCTCTAACATGCTTTATTATTCTTATCAACATTCTTTCTGCTTGGGTCTTACTATCAATATGTACAGATATTGAAATATCACAAAATACTTTTATATGTAATATGCCATTCCAACTTGAGTGCAATGTTTCTGCTTTCCATCTCAAAAAAAATGAGCAAGCTCCTTAGATGATAGGTTGAAGTTGATGAGCAAGAAAAATGTTTGACATATGATAAATGGTCTCTCCAAAGAACTGTCATGTAGATTGCTTATTCTCAGAAACAAGGATGGAGGTCTCCCAGTGATACAATTGGGAGGGTGAGGATGGAGATGTCCTAACTGTCTTCATGAAGTTATGAGTTTCTCATCATTAAAGACATTAAAAGATATAGGACCAATTTTTGCCAGTCCTGGGGCTTGGACTCAGGGCCTGAGCACTGTCCCTGGCTTCCTTTTGCTCAAGGCGAGCACTCTACCACTTGAGCCAAAGTGCCAATTCTGGGCTTTTCTATTTATGTGGTGCTGAAGAATGGAACCCAGGGCTTCATGCATGCAAGGCAAGCACTCTACCGATAAGCTATACTCCCAGTCCAAGGATTCTTTTATAAATTTTTTTCAAAAATATTTTACTGTTTTAAAGGTGATATACAGAGGGGTTATGGTTACATAACTAATAGTGCATTTCATATTGAAGAGTGTTACTCCATCATTTTCTCCCACTTTCCCTCTGCCCGAACTCCTCTACTCCCAGGTTGTAACAGTTCATTTCCAACATAATGTCTTGTATCACTGTTGCACTGGTTCATTCTTTGTCTCACTATTTTGTTATTCCTCTTCCCTTACCCAAATCATGTATATGCAAATGTATATGCAAAACACAGGGTACCATAACCAAAAACAGTGACAACAGTGGATAAAGCAAAGGAGAAAATGAAAGGAAAAACAAATAACTTCAAACAGTACATTTAAAAAACCTCTTGCTTATGTATCTTGGAGTTCATTTCTATTAGCATCATTTTACATGGTTCTATGTACATAGGTGTTGTGTTCCTCTGCTAGGACTATCCTAGACATATGGCAATTATTACAAAGGAGGAAAATCATGGAATTTATGTTTCTTTGTGTCTGGCTTACTTCAGTTAATACAATGTTTTCCAAGTCTTTCCATTTCCTTATTAATGGAGTGATGTTATCCTTTCTGGTGGAAACACAGAATTCCTTTGTGTATATATAGCACATTTCCTTGATCCATTCATCTACTGAGGGGCATTTGGGTTTGCTCTATATCTTAGCTATAATAAATAATACTGCAATGAACATAGTTGTTCTGATAGCTTTAGTGTGGACTTGTTTTTGATCATTTCAATAAATACCAGGAGTGGGATTTCTGGATCATAGAGTAACTCTGTGTTTAGTCTTTTGAGGAAACTCCATACTGCTTCCTGGAGTGGCTGAACCAGTTTACATTCCTACCAACAGTGCAGTCGCATTCCCTTTTGGCCTCTTCCCTGACAGCATCTGTAAGAGCTAGGATTCTTTCAGCTGGGAAGTTAGAAGATGGGATTCCATTTCACTTAGCATCATCTTATGTGATCATAAGGGTATAGCTACTGGGCTCTTGTGATCCTCTGCTGTGACTTACCTAAACCTGTGCTAATTATTCCCAATAAGGGAGACCATAGAGTCCATGTTTCTTTGGGTCTGGCTCACTTCACTTAGTATAATTTTTTCCAAGTCCTTCCATTTCCTTACAAATGGGGCAATGTCATTCTTTCTGATAGAGGCATAAAATTCCATTGTGTATATGTACCACATTTTCCTGATCCATTCGTCTACAGAGGGGCATCTGGGTGGAAATGATTGTTATATCAGAGTTGTAACTACTTTCAACATCCCTTGTGTATCTGTAGTTTCTACTATTGATGATGTTCGTGTATCACCTTCTTGTGATTGTATCTACACTATCTCCGTAATCTTATCTGAGTGTATGGGAAACAGTGTGTACTGGTATTAGAATTAGGAAATCCAAAGGGAATACCAAAATTGAGAGACAAAGGGTAAAATAAGAGAAACAACAACAAAAGCAATACTTGCAAAACTGTTTGGTGTAAGTGAACTGAACACCTCGGGGGGAAAGGGGGAGGGGGGGTATGAGGGACAAGGTAACAAACAGTACAAGAAATGTATCCAATGCCTAACGTATGAAACTGTAACCTCTCTGTACATCAGTTTTATAATAAAAACTTAAAAAAAAAGATGGGATTCCAAGAATCGGCTAAGGAGACATCATAAAAATGATGTAGTTCTCCAAACCCAGAAATTCTATAACTTTCTAAAAAGCAAATGAGTGATTGGCTACTTATTAGTGGTTTGCAATCTGGAATCTGACCCTCAGAACTTCAGCCAATCTGAACTTTCTCACTGCACATACCTATAGTCCTTATCACTAGAGGAGACTTAGGCTTTGTTTTCCATTTTGAAAATTTAGTTTGATTTCTATGTTCCCATTTATCTGATCATTTCAAACATTACATGCTCTTTCAAGTAAACAATTAGGAGAAGAGTGGAAAAATTCTGATCTGCAGATCCCAAATAATCATAAAATGAGCCCTTTAAATTTGAAATGAACAGTCTTCTCCTGCATTCATGTTCCCTGCTGTCTCTTTCATCTTTAATTCATTAAGTGCAATTCACATAGTTCTGAATACCACTTGCAACTGATGAGTTTACAGAGCCTACCTAGCTCATTTAGATTCAAACATTTTTGCATTACCAGGTACTTGCAATATTTGGGCAACCTGCTGGTTGCTTTAGGTAGAAAAAGCCTAATATAGGCAACTTGATATATGTGATTTTTTTAATTACAAGAAGTATCCCCAAAGCCTCAACTTCACCAAGGAATTTGAGGTTCAAGAAATAGAAAAGTATTTCAGTCATGTTGATGACCCTCTGTACTAAAGCCTAACTTCAAACTTTTCTCAGCCTTTCTCTCTTCTCTAAAGCTTGATTGGGAGTGAATAAAGAATTTAAAAATTATATCGTCAGTACGACAATCTGGTAATGGGTACTCTAATGTCATTCCACAATTGGCCACATTCTAAACATATCTAGAACATTTTTTGTGCTCTAGGTACTTTTTATTGCTTATATGTTTCATAAAAAATATGAAGAAGACAAGGTATGCATTCAACAGTACCTCCAACAGATAAAAAGTTGACTTTTTTAAATAGTTAGAATTTAAAACCCAATCTTGGGTGCATGTTTACACCGTGAACCTTAGTTTTGCCATCTATGAAATTTGTAGTGCAAAAAACTATGTATTTACATGTAGCTGAAATAAATCATGTAAAGTCTCTGGCAGTCAACAGATACTAACAATAGAATCCCCTATTACCATTAACATTTCTGCAGACTCTGGACGGTTTCCAATCAAACGTCCTTGCCACTAGCTCCAGTTTCCAGCTGAAAGTCATTTTGCCCTAGAAAAGGCAACTCTGTACAAGTCTCTTGGTATGGAGCAAGTGTGTTAAGTAAGTTACTTAACATATTACCTGCCCTAGTATTCATCCTTCATAACACTCATGTCATTTTCACTTAATTATTAGATGCCTGTTTCTTCTGCTGCACTGTGAGCTATATCAAGATAGAAATTATCCATTTTCACTTGTGAATCTCTAGGGCCCAAAACACTTACTATATATACAGAGGTGAATCAGTGACTCATTCTTGAAATTATAGCATCTATCCATGGTAATCATAGTTAGAAGTAGATATTAGCAGAAATTGTTTTACTGTTCCCATTCTTGGAATATATTTTCTTTTCTTCTTCCCTAATGTAAGGGGAAAACCCAGCCTTGCTCCAGTGAATTTCTGCACAGTTTCATACGACAGTTGCATGAATTAACCAGATATAAATATATCAAAGATTGGTAGCAGTGGAAACAATAATCAGGAAGTAGATGTCCCAACCAAGGACTTGCTTCAGTGACTTGACCTAAAACAGTGACAGGGAGCCATGAATGCTTTTGAAAATAAGATGATCTTTTTCTGATGAATGGGTAATTTAGCCTGTGACCATACATCCTCTCTCTACCAAGGCTTAGAGTTTCACATTGGCTCAGGCCCTTAGTCAAAATTATCTAGCAGACTTGGCCAGATAAATGTAAAGCAACTTATACGAGAGTTATTTAAAGATATGTGCATTCACCCATCTTTAAGTAAAGATGCGAAAGTTGCTTACCTCCCATGTGTTGTGCTCCATGCATAGTTGGGCCACAAACTTTGGCAGTGGTGAAGATTCTGAGGGATGTGAAAAGATAAGGCAGAAATGGGTAGGATTCTCTATCAATTCAAGCAGTAGCAACAATTCTAGTTCTCTATGCTTATAATTAGGCACATTCCTTTGTATTTGCTCTTAATAGTCTGACCTCAGTCACAAACAGAATGGTAGAGCTTTCATTACTTCCTATTTTTAGCCATGTAAATTTAGGCACATTACTGTCTTTAAGCTTCATTTCATCTTCATAAGATGGAGCCAATGATATCCACCACTGAAGGTTGGTAATTTTATTTAATAAATCTTCAGTGAGTAGGACTACTTTGTGCCAGGCACTGATGTTGAGCACTACAAAATATTAATGAACCCTCATTAAGTATGGACATTATGGAATTATTGAGGCAATGCATGCCAAGTAAGATTTAGCTGCTATTTTAATACTCTGACATATGAGTAGAGCTCTAGGCTCTGGAGTTAGATCTGGATTTTAGTTCCAGTTTATCATATTAACCTATGTACTATCCATGAGAATGTGATCCATTTTGAAACTTCATATGTCTACATTTCCTCACTTAAAAACAATGAAAGGGGGAGGCAGGGGAAAAATGAGAGAGGAGGTAACAAGTTGGATAAGAAATGCACTCACTGCCTTACATATGAAACTGTAACCCCTCTATACTTCACTTTGACAATAAAGAAGAAAAAACTAACAATGACATCACTTTTATAATCCTAAATCATTCCAAGTCTTCTCCCCCCTAAGGGCTAATAACTCAGGACTAAATTAAGTCTAGATGGATGAGATTTTTTCAAAAATAATTCTTGTAAGGAAAATATTCCTTGGGCAAGATGAAATTTCTAGAGGACAACAGAAAGTAAATGGAAGAACTATTGTTATAACGGCCAGTAACTAATGACATTCTAGGAATAGATAGTGTGGATAAAGATGTAGGTGACAAGCAAATAGCTTTCTTCACATCCATCATAGATGAGAAAACACTGTTGCTATACTTATGGCCTTTGCTTAGAGAAGACTCAAAATACTTGCTGTGCAAATCCCTTCAGACTTAGTCCTCAGACTGTGAAATAACCCAGACCTCATTTCTCTCATCTTGCTAATAAGTCATATTTTCAATAAAGCTTAGTTTTTTATGTTTAATTGTATTTCTATGCCCTTGACAACCACTGAACTCATTATAGGACTACAACAGGACCTGATTATACAGAAAGTTGCCTTGAAAAAATTCTGCTTTCCTTCTAGGCACCAGTGGCTCATGCTGTAATCCTAGTTACTTAGGTGGCTGAGATCTAGAGGATCATGCTTGGAGGACAGCTCAAGCAGAAGAGTTTGCTAGACTCCATCTCCTAAGTAGCCAGAAAAAGCAAGAATTAGAAGTGTGGCTAAAATGGGAGAGTGCCAGCCTAACAAATTCAAATCCTATATACCCCCTCCCCCACAAAAAGTGGACATAATTTATATACAATAAAATTTAAAAATTGCTAATATACAGTTTATGAATTTTTGCAAAGGCATGTATCTATGTATCCTCTATTATATTGTAGATACACAGTATTTGTTTTGCTTTATTTTGTTTTGTTTTTGCCAGTCCTGGGGCTTGGACTCAGGGCCTGAGCACTATTCCTGGCTTCATTTTGCCCAAGGCTAGCACTCTATCACTTGAGCCACAGCTCATGTATATGTATATGTGGTTCTGAGAATCAAACCCAGGGCTTCATGCATGAAAGGTAAGGACTCTACTGCTAAGCCATATCCCCAGCCCAGATACATAATATTTCTATCACTTCCAAAATTTGGTTATTTTCTCTTGCAGTAACATTCCTAATCTTTGGCCCAGGCTACTGAAAGTCTATTTTCTCTTCATATAGCTTTGCTTTTTTCTGAATTGATTGATAGATATGGAATCATATAATGAATGACCTTTTATGTCTGGCTTCTTCAAATTTATAGAATTTTTTGAGGTTTACCTATGTTTTGATATATATTTGAATTTTTCATTCCCTTTTATTGCCTGAAATATTCCATTGTATGGATATACTATATTTTTCTTTTCTCATTATTGTCAAAGTGAAGTACAGAGGGGTTACAGTTTCATATGTAAGGCAAGTACATTACTTTTCCGACTTGTTACCTCCTACCTCATTTTTCCTCCATCTCCTCCCTCTCTAGTCCCACCCCACCCTATAAGTTGTATGGTTGGTGTACATCAATTCATTTTATAAGTATCACTTTTGCAATGGTTTGTCTTTTTATCCTTTGTCTCTCATTTTTGGTATTCCCTTTCCCTTCCCTAGTTCTAATACATATCTATACATTATCCAGGGTACTAAGATCAATTACAGTAATAGCAGGAGTAAAACCACATGAAGGGAATACTTTCATGGGCATTTAGGTTATTTCAAGTTCCAAACCATTACAAATAAAGTTACACAAACATTTGCATATAATTCTATGTACATATGTATGCTTCCTTTTTTCCAGATTCATTGAGGTAAAATTGACAAATAAGAATTATATTTAGAAATGGTAAATTGTGCTCTGATTAACATAGTTGTGCTGGTATATTTAGTGTGGTTTTGCTTGTCATCCTTTGGGTAAATGCCCCAAAGTGGGGTTGCTGGGTCATAGGAGAGCTCTGTGTTTAGCCTTCTGAGGAAACTCCACACTGCTTTCCAGAGTGGTTGAACAAGTTTACACTCCCAACAACATTGTAGTAAGGTTCCCTTTTGGCTACATCCCCATCAACATTTGTTGTTATTAGTTTTTTTTTATAGTGGCCATTCTTACTGGGGTAAGGTGGAATCTCAATGTTGTTTTGATTTGCATTTCTTTTATGGCCAGTGATGTTGAGCACTTCCTAATGTGCCTCTTGGCTATTCTCAATTACTAGTCAGAAAAGTCTCTCCTTAAGGGGAAGTTGGTTCATTGAAGATTTGTTTGGGGGGAACTTAATTTTTTTGAGTTCTCAGTTTATTTTAGTTATGAGGCCCGTGTCTGTTGTATGGTCAGTGAAGATCTCCTAATCTGAAGGCTTTCTATTTATCTTGCAAGCTATGTCCTTTGCCATTCAGAAGCTGCTTTGCCATGCAGTTTGATGCAATACCACTTGTCCAATCTTGCTTTGATTTATTGTATTTCTGGGCCTTTATTTAGAAAGCTTCAACCTGTGCCAAGGAGCCCTATTTTTTTCCTGCCATATTTTCAGAGAATCCACTTTTACCTCGAGGTCTTTGATCCATTTGGAATTGACTCTGGTTCAGGGTGATATACAAGGATCTAGCTTTAGTTTGTAACAGATATTTAACCATTTTTGTCAGCACCATTTGTTGAAGAGGAATCAACTCAGATACCCCTCAATAGGGGAATGGATCAAGAAAATGTGGTACATATACACAATAGAATTCTATGCCTCTATCAGAAAGAATGACATTGCCCCATTTGTAAGAAAATGGAAAAAGTCATACTAAGTGAAGTGAGTCAGACCCAAAGAAACATAGATTCTATGGTTTCCTTCACTCGTAATAATTAGTATATTTCTAGGATAGTCCTAGCAGATGATAACAATAGCTCAGTAGCTATGTACATATGAACACATGATGATAAGCAAAATGCATTCCAAGTTATGGAAATAAGTGGTTAATCATTGTTGTTCTTATTTTCAAAATAATATGTGAAATTATGCCTTTTTCCTTTGTTCTTCTTCACTATAGTTTTACCCATCATGTCACTGTAACTGATTCGGTAACCTGGATATTTATACCTTTATTGGAACTAGGGAAGGGAAGGGGAAACTCAAAATGGAGAGACAAAGGGTATAAGGTGAACCAGTGCAACAGCAAAACTTACAAGATATGCTGTAAACTGACTGTACAACTCATGGGGATTTGGGAATGGAGGAAGGTGGGAGAAAACTGAGGAGGAGGTAACAAGTTTGATAAGAAATGAAAGGTTGGGAATGTGGCTTAATGGTAGAGTGCTTGCCTAGCATGCCTGAAGCCCTGGGTTCGATTCCTCAGCACCACATAAACAGAAAAAGCCTGAAGTGGCACTGTGTCTCAAGAGTTAGAGTGCTAGCCTTGAGTAAAAGGAAGCCAAGGACAGTGCTCAGGCCCTGAGTCCAAGCCCCAAGACTGGAAAAAAAAAAAGAAATGTACTCACTGCCTTATGTATGAAACTGTATCCCCTCTATACATCACTTTGACAATAAATAAATAGCAAAAGAATTATATTTAGACCTGGCACCAGTGGCTCACAACTGTTATTCTAGCTACTCAAGTGGCTGAAATCTCAGTATCATTGTCCAAAGTATCACTGGCAGTAATGTCCATGAAACTCCCGTCTCCAACTAAGCACCAAACAAACAAACAAACAAAAAAACCAACCCCCAAAACAGAAGTGGAGATTTGGCTGAAGTGGTAGATCATTAGCCTTGAGCACAAAAGCTCAAGAACAGTCCCCAGGCTCTGAACATGCTCCAGCACTGGTACTCATACACACAAAGAAGTATTAGTTTTTAAGTATACACACGATGCTTTGATATACACATTCATAGTGAAGTGATTATAACCATCATTATTTTGACTACGTAGGATTGGGTCACATGTCAGTGAATCTTTAATGTTATAGATATTACAATACATTTCTCAGAGTGTCTGTATCATTTTCAATTTCATCAGCAGTTCATGAATATTAACATCATACACCTTTGATAACATTTAGCATTTTCTGACTTTTACATATGTTTGTATGTGTTTATATAACTGGTACCAAAGGGCTCTTCCCAGTATTGGCTGCTCAGTATAATCTTATCCTCTTGTCTTTTAACAAATATTGTAATAAATGAGATGAAATTCTTCACTGAGTGTAGATGCCAGGAAAGCAGTCTTTATGTGTCCAGTGAACCTTCATGGGGAGAAAGAGGAAGTTTAATTCTTTGAACAACAAACATCAATATTGTAGAAGTTAAAAGGAAGTGGATTTGGAATTCCCATTAAAGAACTTTTGAGACTTTAAAACTGCCTCACCATAAAGTGAGCTTCTTTATTGAGGAAGGAGCTCTCTGTCACTAGAGATGGGGTGAATAGTTCATAGAAATGCTTTGAAGTAGGTTCTTACATCAGATAATGGTTGTATGAATGTCCCCAAATATTCCTATAACACTGTAAAGTGGATAATATAAAATTTATCTGACTACTGATTTTTCTGTACTCTGTACTTTCATCTGCCTTCTAGCTGATCTCCAATCTCTAATGTTCTAGTACCATAAATGACTAGAAATCTATTCCCACGTGGAGTAAATTGAGAGTCTCCTCTTCCCAGAGTGTCAAAGTTAAAGTACATTCTCTATGTATGTAAGAAGCTCTTGCTGACAAAGCAAGAGTGAATAAGATATTTTAGTGAGGATTTCCTACCTACCATCTCTCACATTAGATACAGAACCCACTTGCTAGATACAAAGTAGATCTTGAGGGAAGTCAATGAGAGAAATCAAAATTTCTGAATACGGATTTCAAAGCAGGGCAACAGATGAGGACTAACAAACTCCATCTCAGCTTGGTTTTCACATCCACATAGAAGACCTGACTATCAAAAATTGTCCATCTGCCAACCCTTTTTCTATTCAACACCCTCCAGTCCTGATATGGTACTGTATGTTTTTAGAACTGACAGCTTTTTATATATACCCATCAGGACTGATGCATCTTTAATTCATCTTCACACTTCAAGCGCCTGTCAGGCTGTCAAGTGTTCCTATCTTCTGTAAGAATGTATCTTGTAAAACATACTGGTTATGACCTACTACCAGGCCTCAGGGATTCAGTCTACAGGGATGTCTTAAAGAACTGTGGCAAAGTAGCTTGTCCCCATGCCACATGATCTCCATTTTTATTTAAAAATGAAAGTATATCCAGAAATGATTTTTCATAGAAAGGAATCACTATCCTTATTCATGGTTAAAGCACCAAACATCAGATGGGTTTGGATCAATTTAAAATGGAGGCAGCACACTAGATTAGGTCTTCTCAAAGTGCATTTTTCACTGGTAATAATAGGGTTTTCAGGACACTGTGTTCCTTTCTTCCTTTGCTCTGCTCAAATGATTTTAGTCAACCTAGTATGCAAATATACTTTCTATGTTCATTTACAGATATTTTTAAAGTACATAGAAGAAATGTCAAACATAAGGACAGTATTATCTCAAAACATGAAGTTCACTTGTTTAAGCTTATTCCAGGAAAATGATTAAGACTCGGAGAAAGAAACTGATTGACTGAATCATCCTTTTAAAAAGGGGGGATGTAATTCTTAATGCTTTGTAACATCTAGCTCCAGATGTCAGAGATTCCACATTATTAACAGTGGTAGAAACCATAGTTTTGACTAACATATTCAGGTTTATCCATCATTGTCTAGGGTAGAGGAATACTGAAAATTAACTATTATTCTCCCCCAAAACATCAAATATTCTGTCAACAACACTATATTCCACTTTTTTAACATTCTGTCAACAACACTATATTCCACTTTTTTAACATTCTACCTTTGATTAGTAGAATAGGTATGGAATTAGTCTGCTGAAAGTCCCCAAGGTCTTATCAGTAGTGGCTCAAAAGCCAGTGTTAGGGACTGAGCACATAGCTCAGTGGTAGAGCATCCGATGCGGCATTGGGAAGGGAAGGGGAACATCAAAATGGTGAGATAAAGGATAAAGGGTGAACCAATGCAGTAGCAATACTTATAATAAGACAATATGTTATAAACTAACTGTAAAACTTTTTTGGGGGGTTGGGGAGTTGGGAAGGTGGGAGAAACATGAAGGAGGATATAACAAGTTTGCCAAGAAATGTACTCACTACCTTACATATGTAAACCCTCTGCACATCACCTTGATAATAAAATTAATTTTTTTTAAAAACCTGAACAGAAGCTAATGATCAAGTGTGTGTGTGTGTGTGTGTGTGTGTGTGTGTGTGTGTGTGTGTGTGTGTTTGGACATAGTAAATTTGGAGGCTTTTACTATGAAATACATTCAACATTTCCAGTGGAAATTTATTCCAGAAACCCCATGATCTAAAAAAGAAAGAAAAAAAACCCTGCTCTCTCAAAATTGGAGGAAAAGTGATTTTATCAGGGGCTGTGAAGAAATTCTGTGCTTATTCTAGATCCTCTACTGCTTTGTATAAATACACACACACAGAAGAAAACACCAAGTCATAATTTGTTTTCAGAAAAACTGCTCTGTGCTCATGAGACAATGAGTAATTTATGAGACCTATTGCTTTTTCCTAAAATAACAGGATTGTCTTGAAATCCCATGTCCATAGCTGAGGAGTTGAGGAGCTGTCATTTGCAGTTATTGAGAAGATTTTTTTCCCCATTTTAACATGGACGTTGAAGAGTTTTTCTTTTTCAAGTATCCTTGCCTCTATATCCTATCTATTCTATTATACTTTTATATCTTTTCAGTAAATATCTCTCGCTTTGATAAAGAGAAAATTGGATGAGGTTTATTAAGAAGAATCCTCTGGTGTGTTGTTTACAATCAAATGGTATGTGGAAGAAGAAAGCATTTGAACATGATCATCTGATAAATCCCTTCTTCAAAGAGAGAACAATGAGAAACAAAGTATGTATGTTTATAGTTAATAATTCAATAAATGATTTCAATACAAAAAGCCTTGAAAAAGACATTCAAAATCTTTATGCCTTGTCAGTGGTTTCTAAGATAATATCACTTGACTCATGTTGGATTTTTTTCTAGCTCCCTTGTTGTACTGAATTTTCCTTCAGCCTCCTCCCTGTCACCTTCTGAACTTTACAGTTTCTTTCCACCTCCACCTCTCATACTGCAAATGAACTCCAATACAAGGGAGTCCAATTACTGGAGATGGGCCATGAGGACATTTTTTAAAGCAATGAATTCTTTCAAATTTATTTTCTTACAAAACATTTTCCTACAGTGAAAAAAAATGTCCCTGAAGACAGTAGTGTTATTTACACAAAACTCTCAAGAAGATTAAAATAGCAATTGTACAAAAATTGTAACACAATCACCTAGAGGATCAACAAATTTGAAACTTCCTCTTTTCAATACCAACTTATTGAGCATACAGCTAACACTCAATTTGAGTGTGTTCTGGAGAAGAACTCAAAATATCTGAAAAATGTGGATGTAGAATTATGATAGGTACTATTGTTGGTGAGGTGGTTGATGGATAATAGTGTAGCTTTACCCAAGGACTAAATGAACTGATGCAGAATAGGTCTATAATAAAGCTATCATGTCCAGAATATAGTAATATATTTTTAAAATTCCAAGAGCTACTTCTGGTTCTGAACAAACTGATAATATAAAATCTTTTAAAATGTATAGGAAAAGTAAGATTCAATGAAGGAATACAGCTGTTCTCTAAATTAGAGAAACAAACAGGCAGATAGAGAACATTTCAGCTCACTAGAGTAGGAAAGTATGATTAATCCTTCCATAGGAACCAATGCTTGGGCAATAAAGACTGAGTTATAATTGTCAAATTATTGGAGGCTCAGTGCTGACAGCTAAGAGTTGAAACTATGGGCTCACCCAGTGTCTTAGAAGCACCTCAAAATTTTTATTCTATTTCTGAGAGCTCTTATAGGTCCTCAGAGTTAATACTGGAGACAATTCTTATTGTGATTATGGTAGGAGTGCAGGAAAACTTTGAAATATACCATTATACTTAAGAAAGCAATATGCATATATACTTAAACATTGTCTAAAGTATAGTATTTTCAGGGGAGACTTGAAATGGTGTAACTCCTTTGAACAATTAATTTACAGTTTAACAAAATGAATATAAGGAACTTAAGATGTCTTGTTGGGACTGTGGTAGGTCAAGAGAAGGATAAATGCTGAGGTGATAGGGAAGCTCTATGCTTAGTCTTTTGAGGAATCTCCATACTGCTTTCTAGTGGTTTAACAAGGTTATATTCCCACCAACATGGTAGTAATTTTCCATTCTGGCCACATCACCACCAGCATCTGTTACTGTTAGTTTTCTTGATAATGGCCATTCTAACTGGGATGAGGTAGAATATCAATGTTGTTTTGATTTCCTTTTTTTATAGCCTGAGTTGTAGAACATCTCTTCATGTGTCCATTGGCTATTCTTACTTCTTCTGAGAAGTCTCTAAGTGTTTAGTCCATTTATTAATTGGGTTATTGTTTCTCTGATGATTTGTTTTTGAGGGTTATAATTTTTGAATGATATATTGTAGATATGGGACCCTTGTTTGATGCATAGCTAGTAAAGATCTTGTCTCAATCTGTGGGCTTTCTATTTATCTTGCCATCTATATCTTTCAACCCAGATGCCCCTCAGTGGACAAATGGATCAGACATTATAAACTAAAAATGACTTTAAACATTCACACAGTGAGAACAAAGGAGGATATTCTTAGAAAAGGATCACAATGGCTCCATAGCTATGTGCATATGATCATATAAAACGATGCTTATCAAAGTGAACTCCAAGAAATGGAAGTGATAATGTTTGTTATTTTACTTTTTGCAGGTTTATTTTTCTGTTTTTCTTTTTTGTCACTGTATTTGATTTCCGTACCATTTGTCTTGTATGACAGTTTATCTGATTTGGGGATGAGAAGGGGAAGCCCAGAAATTTATCTTGGTAGCTATATCCTTTGCCATGCAGAAATACCTCAGTTTGATGCAGTCTCGTTTATCCAGTCTTTCTTTGATTTGTTCTGATTCTAGGCCTTTACTTAGAAAGTCTCAGCCCATGCCAAGGAACCCTAGTGTATCCCCTATCCACTCCTGTAACATTTTCATTTTATCTTGCCTTACATTGAGGTCTTTGATCCATTTAGAATTGATTCTGGTGCAGGGTAATATATATATAGATCTAATGTAGTGACATTTTGAACAAAAATTTGACCATCTACTAGAAAACTCACTACTCTCATGATCCAGGAATTTCCCTTCTTTATGCTTACATAAAGGTGTTGACATGCTATGTCAATGAATAGTTGTCAGAATTTTCCCCATAACTGTCCAAACTTTGAAGCTACTAATATATCATTTACATTTACTTGATGATTGGATTAACATACCACAGTACATCCAGAAAATGTAATATTTACTACACAGCACTCAAAAGTAGTAAGCTACTAAGCCATAGAAAGGACTGAAGAAAAAGTACGTGTATATTAAGTGAAAGAATGCAGTCTGAAATGCTACATTACTGTATGGTTCTAATATTGATGTTTCGGAGAGACAAACCTAAGAAGAAATTAAAAATCAATAGTTGCCAATGAGTCTTGATGGTGATGACAAGGTGGACCACAGAGACTTTTAGAGTGGTGAAACTATTCTATACAATAATACAGTGGTGGATACATGTCATCATACATCTGTTAATATTCAAGAAATGTTCAAGACCAAGAGAGAGTTTTAATATACTATGGAATTTGGGTGGTAATAATATATTAATGTTGGCCAGACAAGATAGAATATTCCTCAAGATTTGATTACCACTGAGTAACCCTGTTCATAGTGCACTCCTGTCTTTCTAGCCATGACAAGAAGCAAAAAGTAGGCAGATCACCACTCAAGCACATGCTTAGAAGGAAAGTGAGATCTTATCTAAAAATAACTATAAAACAAGGATGTAAGTGTGGGCCAAGAGAACAGTAATGCAGCAAGTTCAAGGCCCTGAGTTCAAACCTTAATATAAAAAATCCATAAAATAGAATAAAGCATTTTCAATTTGGAAACCTAGAAGACATTATGTTAAATGAAACAAACCAGGCAGGAAGACTTACTACATGTTCTCATTAATATGTGGAAGCTGAAAAATTGAAGAAGAGAGTAACAGTTTATTGGAGGTAAGGAACCACAGGGAGCAGGGAAAACAAAAAGAAATTGGTCAATGAGATATAAAATAGTTAGGAAGAATAATATCTAGTCCTCTATAGCAAATAATTTATTTTTTGATTATTTTTAAGAACAACAATTTATTATAAATTTACAAAGAACCAAAGGAGAGAATTTTGAAGTCTCTCAATGTAAGTGATCAATGATTATGTCTCACTGTTCTCTACACACACATACAAACAAACACACATGCATACACACAATTATTAAATTTAAACTTTAGGCTTGTATGGTGTATAACAGTAGAAAAAAGTTGTGTGTGTGTGTGTGTGTGTGTGTGTGAGAGAGAGAGAGAGAGAGAGAGAGAGAGAGAGAGAGAGAGAGAGAGTCATGGTGCTCGAACTCTGGGCCTGGGTGCTGTCCCTGAGCTCTTCAGCTCAAGGCTACCACTCTACCACTTGAGCCACAGCACCAATTCCAAGTAATACATTTAAAATTTTTCATTTGGTTTATTTTTATTCTCTGACCCATGCAAGTAGAAAAAATTAAATAAACAAGGTAATTTAAAGCTCTTTCCTAGGTGAGCATGATTACATTAATGTTTTTAACATGCTTCTTACAGGGAGTCATTTTATTAAATTGTTACCTAGCCTTCTTCAGACAATTGTCTACATGGAAAACTCGTGTCCTGGCATAGATCCAAAAAAGGTCTTTAACTGCAACCCTACACGTAGCAGTTTCCAAAAGATTCATGGTCACCCTCCTCACATAATGATAATCAACCTTTGCGATTGGGATGAGTGCTTTGCAATTCTTCTGAACTTTCCTATAAGTAGAAGCACAAAATACAAATTAGACTGCATGCAGTTAGACCAACGAGGATGTCTAGATGGAAATCATTGTGCCAAAGCTCCTTAAGGATATTAACAAAGAGCTGGAATTGGCTGCCTTTTATATAGGGCATTTTTATTATTTTTTCAACAATATGCTAAATAGCATATACTAGAGTTGATATAACTGTGTTTGAGCTAATTTATGGTCTTTCATTTAAAGTAAATAAGGAAGAACTGAAAAGAAATGCTGTCTTGGATTTATGTGTATTCTTCAAGAGGAAAGTTTGCAAAATCATCTCAGATACTCTGTACATGAATTTAATACTCAATTTAGAAATTTGGAATATCTACGCTGGGAAAATAAATCTGGGTAGAGAGAAAATATAAATGCAAGATTCTGAGTTTTGTAATATTATATAAAGTATAGACTAGGTAAACATAGTTCATCACCTTGGACAATAAGTTATGAAAAAACAATTATATCTTTTGAAATAAGGTATCATTTGGTAGCCCAGATCAGATCCAAACTTGCGATCTTCCTCCTTCACCCTAGGATTATGGGCATTTGTCATATCATTCACCTTGTAACTGTACTGGTCTGAGTTGAATATGAATATGAATTCAAGGAAAATAAGCCATATGTTATATTTTCCAAATTTTGTTTCATTCAATCAAGATCATTTAAAAAAGAATCAATGAATGCCCCTGAGAAATACCTTTGCAGCAGCAAGAAAACTGAAAGTTACCATTTGAAAACTACTGGTATAGACTATTAGGGCACTCTTAGGACAAAGTATTCATCAACAGATTTTATGGACATAGGCTGATCAGTATGTTGCTTTGCACACATAACTATAAGCTAAAACCATTGATCAAGTCCTGTTATATTTATTCTCAATTGATTACCAGACACATTTTTAAGGCAAAAATCCAATCCATTTTTCTATGATTTATATAGAAAGTAGCTTTTGAAGTATCAAAAAATCAAGAGAACTCCACCACCACCACCCCACTAAAACTCCCAGAAAAATAAAACAACTTAAAAACCTATAAATAATTGTCTAGTCCTTTTGAGAAGCCTAATCCTACTCAGGCAAAATAACTGAGCAACAGTGACACAGAATGAAAATGTCAAAAATAAGCGAATTGTTTAACCTTTTCAAAAGAAAGTAGTTGGTGGCTAAATCAGGATTTCCTATGCTCATTATGTACATGGGGAACTTGAGGCTCAGTGAGGGAGCTAGAAATAAGATTGCAGGAATAGGACTCAGAGTCATTTGCCTTAATCATAACAAAATGCTTTTTAGCTACATTTCAGCTCACCCTTAGAAGAGAAATTAAATGAACATTTTATAAGTAGAATACAAACTCCTAGGAGTCCATATTTGATATTGTATTCTTAAGGCTACCGAGGGCTTGGATGAGCAACAAGTTACTGGGGAAAACAAATCTTGATTCTTAAGATCCTCTTAAAAGTACTTCATTCTTAGTATATTTAATTTTCTTTTTATATTGATAAATACTATTTTATATGATCAGAAGCCCAGAGTCATGTTGCCTTTGTATTCTCCTCTAAGAATATCCTCCATCGGTCTCACTATATGTGATTGTCCAGAGTCTTGTATAACTTACCATGTCCCAGTATTTATTTTCTGCTAATGAGAAATTTTGTATTGCTAGTAGATTAAAGATGACTAGGAGAGCAGCAATGTAGGACAGTACCAGGTATCCAAGCCCCTATTGCTGGTTACTACAAGCACACTCATTACTAAATTTTCTATCTATGATGCTCATTATATGTATACAATCCTGTGTGCTCTGGGCTACATGTAGCAAATATGTTTTATTCATATGCCAAATCTAATACATTCATACTGGTTTTCTGCCAAGATACATCAAGTATGATTCTAAGGTTGATTCCAGATGTGAGAAATAATTTGGTGATCAAATTTTAATATTTGCCACGGGCACTGGAAACCTAGTATTTGTACCTCTTGGATGCACATGGACCCCACAAATAATCAGATAATAATGACATTTTATTGAAGAGTTTGCTAAGTCCAGAGGGAGAAATCTCCAGTGATGCAAAATTTCAGAGGGGGGGGGGGTTATTCTTGCCCTCTTTATGACAATTCATTTTTACAGGGTCCTACAAGAACTCAATCCCAGTTCCCCCAATAACCTAATCAGCTTCCCTGGTCCTACCTTTTGAAGATTCCATTATGTCTTAACATCACCTCACTGGGAATTTAACTGCCAGCACACAAACACCTGAGTGATGGACCTAAAGCCCAGTTTTCTCTAACTTTCCCTGGTGAAGTGTCCTGCCTATGCCATACACAATGAAGTAACCATGTAAACTTAACTCAATAGTTCTTAGCTGAGTAGAGGGGAGAGTAGAAAAGGGTTAACTCATTTATAACCCTTTCCTAGTATTTTAGGAGCACCAATACTTAAGAATTTCAGAAGAAGGAAAAAAAAGTCACAGACACCTTCCCACCCTTCTAATGACAGCTTAGCTCTTCTCAGCAAAGAAATTTCCCATTTCAGGGTGTGAATGTAATTTTCTCTGCTTTGGAGCCTTACGTTGTAATCTGGAGAAGCTGACATTTTCTGTTCTGTAATAGGGTGAGGACATGGGTTTGATGATTTTTTTTTGCCAGAAGCTCTTTTTCTTTCATGGCATATGGTAGTCAGAGCTGAGTCTTTTCTAAGTGCAAGAATTTCACCTTCCTCTGGGGACAATTTGCAAAGACAATGGCTTTAAAACTACAATCATCCCCTTTCTTGTTACAAGTATCTTAGCCCTTTAGCATTTCACTCTCAGTTTATTCTTGTTACCTGACTGGGGCCGTATCAGTCACCTGATTTCAGCCACGGTCACTGATATTTGAATATACATATATTACTTTATAAGAAATTTTGTTCCATACTTGGTTCCCATGCTCTTATTTTTATTTTGCCTATAAGGTAAAGCAGTAAAAGCTCCACTATCCTTTGTCCTTCCGTAGGAGAAAATTCAAATATGAACAATGTACCCTTTAAAATGGATACAGTCTGGAATGGAAGCAAAATTATAACACAGATCTCCTGTTAGTGCCATGGAGAATTTAATACATCATAGTGAATGAGTCCCAGACATATTGCTCTGACTTTGTAACACATTCTACTGTTTTATGCTATCTTTTTTCTTTTATCATTGCAGTATCTCTGAGGCTCTAACAGTTATGAACAAAGAGCTGTATCCACTTAGAGCTTACAGGAGATATGGAGAAATCCTGAAGAGGTTGCTCCAGAGCTTAATGTACTGGTTATTTGCACAATTTCAGTATTTCTAGGCTAAGTGTTGTTACGTCTCCTTTGTACCTTTAACCAATAATATATAACATTTATGTACTATTTTCCTATGCCAAGGAAAATCTTATGTGCTTGGTAGTGCTAATTTACTTTCCCAATAATCCTGTAAAATAGGTACAGTCCTCATTTTTTTATGTTCTTAATTACCTATGCTTTTGGACATCTCAACACTACAATGTAAGAGATCTTCTAGGAGACACAAAAACTGATATTGAGGAGTTGATTCATTGTGTGTTTCCTTCTCCAACTCTACATCTGATGTTTACTTTTACCAGATTATTGAGATACGTCACATTATATAATTCAGCCATTCAAGTATACAACTCAATGATTTTTTTAGTATAATCACACCATTGTGCAGCCATCACCACAATCAATTGTAGAAACTTATTGTCACTTGTTCTCTCTTCTGAAGGTTTGTTTTAAAGTAGAGTGTGGGATCTGGCTAGATCCCAATTGTTTCTTAGTTAAAGATTCTAAGAAAAGATTCAATGACTCCTTTAGATAACACCAAAAAATGTCCAAGCAAATCAGACAGAGCCTTTCCTTGAAAAAAAAAGAAGCAGCTATAACCCAGTCATGATGAAATATGGTCCCAACTGCTTTTCAAAAGTAAGCCAGAAACACAGACTTGTATGGAATTCACTGATTATTTTTTTGATGACAGCAACTGAACTTTAAAAAAAAGAGTGATATAGACTGAAAACATAATTTCGTTTTCTCTTTTGTTGACATTATCTTACCCTAGAAAGCTCCTCATCTACCTAATGGGAATTTTATTTCTCTGGTCATGAAACTTTGTTGCAAATGGTTTTGTCTAAAGTAAAAATAAGAACTGCATAGCTTCTTAAAGGGTTTTCCTTCATATTAGTTCATCTTTGAATTGTCTGTATCCTTTTTCCTGAAACAAGGTTTGAATCATTTTAAGATTTTAAAAACTGACTGCATCTGGCAGATCTTTCCTATTGAGGACCAAAGCTTGATGTCTAGATACAAGATGTCTCTAGGAGTCTATATAAAGCAAAAGATGTGATGTTCTTTTACTCTCTTAATTGTACCCCTGACATAAAAACAACCTAATTCTTCATAAGACTTCTAGAATTGACTTGTGCCCTCTTCCTTTGAATTATACTGTCTACCATGTGCTATTGCCCACTATTTGCCCATCAGGCTGATTTTCAGGGCTACACTTATTTGAATGCCTATTTTAAATGGCTGTGATAAGAATAAAAAAATATGTGCATAAAATCTCTAGGATAGTGTGTGACCCTTGGCAGGTGTTCATTAAAAAAATCCACAAGTACAGAATATAATTCTGCTAGAGTTTGAAAGAAAACAGATTTCTGGTGAGAAGAAAAACAGCAGCACTTGATCAGCTTGCCTTGCCAACAATAGAAATACAAGGTTTCTGATATGCTGCATCCCATCTGCAGAAATAAACAAATAAACCTAGACTTCCTCAATCTGGGCCTGGACTTGCCCCTACATCCCTTTCTCTTAGTGGATGTAGATTATGTAGATCCAATTAGAAAAAAATCAGCCACTATTATGGATATTTGAGTTGCCAAATCCACCAAGTAGATGGCATATTAGTCTAGTGATGAATGTAGCCTGGATAGTACATTCTTCTGTCAATTCACTTTCAAGGTGTGTTCCTACAAATATTTATCTCACAAGCTTCAGCAATACAATGATAAAAAATGAAATTTTAAACAATGCAGTGTATTTTGTTGTGGTAAATCTTCCAAAATAAGGAAGTTATTATGGGTTAAATTTATACTTTCAAAAGTTCCATTAAAGCATGCCCCTTGTACTTGTGAATGTGACCTTTTTTATTAGTAGTATTCTAGTAGTAGTCAAGGCTTTGTGCTTGCTCAGTAAGCATTCTCCTGCTAATTCACACCTCTATCCTCTTTTGCATTGATTATTTTTGGGACAGGGTCTCAGTTCCTTTTTATGGATGCATCTGGACAACAATCCACCTATTTTAAGCTTTCTTTTGTAGTTAGACTGACAGGCACATGTCACCACAGCAAGCTTCTTTCCATTGAGATGGAGTCTTGTGGAATTTTCTGCCCAGGCTGGTATAGAACAGCTATTGTCTCTGTCTCTGCTTCCCACAAACTAAGATGACAGGCTTGCACCATTATAAGGAGCTATTGGTTGAGAAGGGATCTCCTGACTTTTCATGCCTGGGCTGGCCTCAAATCATGATCCTCTCAGTCTCAGCCTCCTAAGTAGCTAATATTACAGTTTTGAGTCACAAGTGCTCTGTTAAACAAGACTTTCTTCGAAATTAATGTGTGAGTCTCTTTGGTATGACTATAATAGAATGCCATATATTGGGTAATTTATAAAGAAATATATTTCTGGTAGCACTACAGGCTAAGAAATCCAAAACTAATAGAAGAATCTGATTAGTGCCATTTTACTATGCCACAATATGACATAGGGCAAGGCATGGCAAGAGTATATGTAACAAATAATGGAAGAAAAGAACGCTAAAGAAAATCTAAGTTTAATAATAAAGTTGCTCCTATAGAGATCAACTCACTACCAGGATAATGGCATCAATAGATTCCTGAATGTGGAACCTTCACGATTTAATCACATTTTCAATTTTCCATCTCCTAATATTGTCACTATTGAGACTTAATAAGTATCAATATGAGTTTTGGAGGGGGCATTCAAATGATAACAAGGTCTTTCTTTGTGGATGTTATCATGTTGACAACAAAATAGTAGGGGTCTTCAATCCAATATGACAAGTAACCTTATAAAGAAAGGTCAAGTTAGGTTGAGGATTTAGCTTAGTGGAAGAGCACTTACCTGGCAAGTGCAAGGCCCTGAGTTTGGTCCTCAGCTCTGAAAAACAAAGCTAAAAAGAAAAGAAGAAACACAGAGACAATCATAGAGGAAGGACAGTTACTTAAAAGTATAATACACATAATCACATCTATGTGATGGTGGCAGCAAAGATTGGAATGCATCTATAAGCCAAAGAACGTCAAATATTTTTCGTTAACAACTAGAAGATAAGAAAGAGAGCTTGCAGCACAATCAATAACTTGACTTCAGATTTCTAGTTTGTAGAACTGCAGGACAACACGTTTTTGTTGTTTGTAGTTATACAGCTTGCTGTATTTTCTTACAACAACTCTAGGAAACTAACACAGGGATCCAAAAACAAAGCAATTATATACTCTATGATTGAAAGCATGTAAAACTGTAAATTCAGGCAAAACCAATAGCTCCCTGTTAGAAGTCCCAATGTTTCCCATCAGGAGAAAGAAGTGACTGAAAGGATCATTATTGAGGCTTCTGAGGTAATGTTAACATTCCATCCCTACATGTGGTGTTTGATGATAAGGGTATATTTATTTTGAAAATGTGTCAAACTATGTGTGTATATGTTGCATTCATTTTTTGTTTGTATGTCATATTTCAATGAAAAGTTTGAAAATTTTATAGCATTTGACATAGTGATTCTGCATCTAAACTATGACTTAAGGAGAAATAAAATGTATACATGAAAATATATATATATAATATAATTACATAACAGTTATAGTAACATATATAATAACATATATATGAATATACAGGTAGATAGACATATACACATACTTTAACTGAACATTTTCAAACAACTGTCATAGACTGTTTATTAGAGAGATCTTCAAAGATAGGCCAAATCTCTTAACTTTGTGCCTCTGTATTTTTCCTTTATGAGGAGTGAATGTGATGCCCAACTTATATTTTTTACCAAATCACATGTTCATGTCAAAAGAGACAAAAAATGAGTAAGATGAATTGGAGTTGGGCCATGAAACTGTTGGAGGTTGAAAAACAATAACCATCCATCATGTGATATGCACAAGGCTTTCAGTATACAAAGGATATTTAATCAGTAGTGCTGGACCAGCTGGCTACACTTTGGGACTAGAAAAGGATGTCACTATTTTCCTTTTCCTATCATAAAAGATTCCTCATAGACAAAGAATAAACAATATATAAATAGAATAAACTTTTACAAACTGAAAAGGCAGCAGAAAATAACATGGGGAACTTTATAGAAATAATTTGGGGAAAAATAAGACATTTTAAAGCCAGATTCAAACTTCTGAAGCCATATGGCAAAAGACTCACAAGAATATTGGAAAATTCTTCAAGGAAAAACTAATGTCATGGAAAGTTGTATTAAATAAGCATCAAAAAGTTTGTGAAGTATAGTAAATTATACTTTTCAATAAATAAAAATCAAGAAAGCACAATAATAAAAATAGAAAATATTTGAAATCAAATGATGCTGAAAACAGCACACATTGGAAATTTGAGGATATAAATAACTCCATTCCAGAAAAACACACAGCCTTAGAATGCATGAAGTAGAGAAGAAGAAAGGTTGAAAATTGGTGGCCCATGTGTCTGTCAAGAAGGTAAAAACAATAGAAAAAAATAGGACAGAGAAAATAGAGTAAAAAAATGATTTTAAAAATAGGATCACAGATTAATTAATAATAGTTAAGAGGCTAAGCAAACCTATAAATTGGCTCTTTGAATAGGTTAATAGCATTGATATGCACTAGTACTACTGATCATCAAAAACAGAGAGGAGGCAAAAACTATCAGGATGATCTGATGTATCATGCCCTTTCATTCTTAATTTTTCAGTCTGAATCCTGAAAACATTACAAATCAGAAATTCAAGGTTAAATCATTACTGGTCTTCCTCTACAATGTCTTTTTTCTATTAATCTATTTCACCAAAATCAATTGATTTTCTGTATTTCCTTTTCTTCATTTCCACTGGTACAAACCTGGCCCAAGATAGCAATTATCTGTCATTTGAATTGTTACAATAGAGCATGATAAAAGGTCTCAGTACTTCCATGCACACATCTATCCCATCTGTTCTACATTAAAAATCTAATTGATCTTTTTAAATGACAAATCTAATGAATCTTTTTCCAAGATAGGGCTTTCAAATGGAGCAGATAAAATAAAGGATTCCTAGTTAACGTTTTAGGTTAAAGGTAAACAACAAATAATATTTTAGTATATGTACATCGAATACTGTGGTATATTTATACCTTTAATCTTAACTTATATGAAAATAAATATGACTAGTTGTTATGTATCCAGCAACCCTGCCTGGCGACGATAATCCTCATAGGCCATTATTCTAAGGAAAAAAAAAAAACATTAACTTGATATAATACACAGCATGACCATGCTCTTACCAATTGCAACTATTACACCTCTTACAATTCACTCTCTTATAGGGTACAATTCAATCACATTGTGTTTGTTTCTTGTATGCTGCCACTTCCATTCGGATTATCTCCTATCTCCTATTACCTGATTCTCTCTTACTGAGCACCTGGTTCCTAGACTATGCCTTATCTTCTCAGGGAAGATATATCTGACCTCTATGACTGAAGTCAAATGTTATGTCAAGCATGGTATTGGGATGCAGTGTCAAATCAGCTAGAGAACATGCACTCATAACAAATATCCTACAGGATACTGATATAAAAATTAGCAACTATTGTCAGGAGTATAATTAGAAGAAAGCATCTGTCCTTGCTATATACTTTCTGATATTCATTAAATATGTATACTAGAGAAATGCCACCAAAAATTAGCAACATTCAGCTGTGACAACCAGCAACCAAAACTCCCATGGTGCAAAGCTATGTCTGGCATTCTATCAAAGAGCCTTTGTAGAAAATCTGAAATATTACTCCACATTCCCTTTGGAATCCACTGGCAAGTTTAGGTAAATTCAAGCATCCTGATTTGAAGCACCAGCACAGTCCTTCCTTAATCCACTATGGAAACTTAAATCTGCTAGTCAGCTGCTTCTGTTGAAGGTATCCAACAAAATTCCCCAATTCCTCAGCAAAACAGAACTTAGAAGAAGGAAGGAAAGGAAAAAAATGGAAGTTTCCAGGATAAGTACTTTTTGGTTGAAGGCAGAATATACTGAAAATATATACAACTCTGAGCAGAAGCTACAAATACCAACTAAGATAAGTAATAGAAAATCAATAAAATGGGTGGAACAAAAATAATCTTTGGGGGCTGGGAATGTGACATAGCAGTAGAGTGCTTGCCTAGCATGCATGAAGCTGTGGATTTGATTCCACAGCACCACATAAACAGAAAAAGCCAGAAGTGGAACTGTGGCTCAAGTGGTAGAGTGCAGGTAAATTCAAGCATCCTGATTTGAAGCACCAGCACAGTCCTTCCTTAATCCACTATGGAAACTTAAATCTGCTAGTCAGCTGCTTCTGTTGAAGGTATCCAACAAAATTCCCCAATTCCTCAGCAAAACAGAACTTAGAAGAAGGAAGGAAAGGAAAAAAATGGAAGTTTCCAGGATAAGTACTTTTTGGTTGAAGGCAGAATATACTGAAAATATGTACAACTCTGAGCAGAAGCTACAAATACCAACTAAGATAAGTAATAGAAAATCAATAAAATGGGTGGAACAAAAATAATCTTTGGGGGCTGGGAATGTGACATAGCAGTAGCGTGCTTGCCTAGCATGCATGAAGCTGTGGATTTGATTCCACAGCACCACATAAACAGAAAAAGCCAGAAGTGGAACTGTGGCTCAAGTGGTAGAGTGCTAACCTTGAGTAAAAGAAAGCCAGGGACAGTGCTCAGAGTTCAAGCCCCAGGACTGGCAAAGAAAATAACCTTTGCTATTTTAGTTTGATCCATTTTCTTAATTTTGATTAATAAATTATATAAAACATAATTTCCCTTTTGAATCCTTTTTAAGCAGCAATGGTAAATATAATAATACAAAAGTAACTTCCATTCAATTTCAGGGCCCTAAGAAAGTGGTTGTGGCTGAGCAAATAATAAATCACATTCCCTCAGCCCAGGATATGATAGCAAATGGCAATTACACTTAACTTCACTGCCAGGAAGACAATGGAGGGAAATAATGTGGGCCATAAACTGGAGAACCTAGAATAAAAGTCTGGGATCAAATTGGTTGACCACTTGTGGAAATGAGATTTGCCTGTTTTCTGATTATTATTCATCCAGAGAAGCTGGATATCAAGACATTTCTGTAAACTCATGTATAGTCTTTTGATTTTTAAATACAAGTAATTAGTTCATTTTAAAAAAAAACAACTTCTAACAGGAAAGTTATTAAACTAAACATGTATTGGTTTGACAGAATAAGAGGGTTTGGCTCTTAAGTTGGCTGTGTGTAACCACTGAAATTAGGAACATTTAACACATTTCTGGTTTTCACCCATCAACAAGATGAAAACAAAAACAAAAGTCAGAAAACAAAATTGAGAATTTAGCCTAAGAGGTGAGAGGAAATGAGACTGCTCTGAATCCAAAAGTAATCAGGACATTATGGGATAGATAACTATCAGGAGTACTGGCTAAAACAAAAAAAGATCATGTCAACTTGGTTAGAACCTCAGAGAATGAACATTTCAACACCTGGATTTTACAGGCTAGATATCTAATACAACAAGGTTAACTGGGCTGTGTAAAGTCAAGCAATCAGTTCTTTAGTCTCACAGCACTCATTGTTTTCACTAGACAAAGGTTTGTCTAGGGAGACAGTTCAGTGAACATGATAATTAACCACATGTAGCAAAATAAATGACCAGCTTTCCAACAGGCAACACAGATGACTATAATTTAGTTGTCTATTTTAAGCTCTATTTGAAACACCTATAGATAAAACATTTGCTATCGATGCCCAAACACTAGATTTATGGGTTATCTTTGATTTACTAATGCCAGCTTGGTAGAGTAAATAATAAAAAAGGACAGTCAACAAAAGATACAAAGCATTTTTCTTTTCATTTCAGTCAGAGGCAAGGAAGAGCTGGTTGCAAAGCAGGTATAGATTTATTTTAACTACATATACATAAAACCAAGAAATTTAGTTAATTTCTTTTCACTTCTTCAGAAACCTAAGACTGAGTTCTGAGGGTAGAGTGAGTTCAGAAGCCTTAAAATACTGTTCAGATTACATACTATGTTACTCAAAGGGAATTTGACACATTTGAATGTATGAAATTTGTTCATGCTTCCTTTCTTCTTTTCCATTATTTCTCACCTTTCTGTTCAAAAAAAGATGATGACAACTGTTTTCTATTCTGTCTCTTAAATATTTTTGTTTCTTTATATTCTTACTGGTATCTGATTTTACATCCCGGAGGATCCACTACAGGGCTGATAATTTCTGTCTTCCTGTCTGTCTGTCTCTGTCTCTGTTTCTGTCTCTGTATTGCTCTTTCTCTCTCAATACGGGATGCTTACTCTTTTTTTTTTTTTTTTTTACAATTAAGTCTGGGCTATGTTGCTTAACCTATCCCTTAACACAGAAGCTCAAATGATCTTCTTAAGCTTCCCAAGTATCCATGACTTCATGTGTGAAACACAGAAATTTTATTTTTAAGTAATCAAGGTACAGAGCATTTTTCTTTTCTTTTCTTCTTTGTCATAATGATTCACTCACAGATTTCTCTATAAAGAACTGCCATACTCATTAAGGAATGCATGATGTGATATAAACATCAGCCTGGTCATTGAAACAGGTCTGTATTCCAAAGGCTCAACTCAGACTTCCTAATCAAGGGATTGCTGTTTTTTTCCTGAAAAATTAGGAGCAGATAATGGACAAAAATGCATGAGAATATCAACATAACAAGGATAAACATCAGATTGAACTGTCAAAGGAGCCTGCATTTTCCCATGCACACATGCACAATACTGAGTAAGTGCCAGTTAAATGACTTTTTATAAATCAGTAATATTTCCTGATTAGTAATGTGTACTTTCAAAATTTGATATTCATTTTCTTGCTCTTTTCATGTCCACTCGTCTGTTATCTTAGCTTGATGTTCCTTCCAGAACCATCCAATTCCCAACTACTTCCCAAAACCAAATATAAGAATTTCTTGTTTCATGAAGACTTCACCTAAAGCTTTAGTAGAGACAGTGGGAAAGAGATGAAACAAAATGAAGTTAAGAAATCTTGTAGGTGTATGTTGAGCTAAAAATCTGAATGGAGAAGATGAGTTGTCTTTTTAACCAAGCAAAAGAGTCGATATTTTATTTGTTAGAAAATAGAAAGCTATAAAAACTTCTTGAACAAGAATGTGAGTTGATGACGATATGAAAGGAATAATACCCTGGAAGTAATGTTCAATAGATAATGAACTTTAAAAAAAATTTACATAGTGTTACCTAAACTGAAAAAAAGTTAAAACCAGAAAGAATTTAGAAAATATATAATAATGTTGTATGTCTGTGTGTGTGTCTGTGTAAATTGACGCTGCAAAAGTGTAAGTGATTTCCTAATGTTATCTAATCAGGTAATTAGCTACAAAGCAGGGATATAGAATACAGAACCTTTGACACCTTAGTAAGTGCACTTTGCACTACACGTAGCTTCTGAGTTGAAATCAGCAAGGAAATCAAATGATATCGGTAGACAAAATAGACACATCCCGATGAATGAATACTGATAGGTCAACAAGTTGGATATCTGTCTGCATCCACAATGGTAGATTGCCCTTTAAAGAGAACATTGAGATCAGACAGATTCCTAAACCAGGTGCTAGTGGTTCACACTTATAATCCTAGCTACTAAAAAAGCTGAGATCTGAGGATCTTGATTCAAAGCAAGCATAGGCAGGAAAGCCTTCTCAGAAAAATGAAAACAAACAAACAAAAAACCAGAAGTGTGCCCTACCCTTGAACAAAAGAAGCTCATAGACAGTGCCAGGATGCGAGTTCAAGCTCCAGGACAGGAGCACCAATACAGAAAACAAAGAATAGTGATTTCTAGATTAAAATGTTAGAAGAAAAGTACTACAAAAAAGAGATATAACTATAAAAGAAGTCATGCAAACCAAGAAAAAGGAGATTAAAAAAGTAAAAGATGGGGGCTGGGAATGTGGCTTAGTAGTAGAATGCTTGCCTAGCATTCATGAAGCCCTGGGTTCGATTCCTCAGTACCACATAAATAGAAAAAGCCAGAAATGACACTATGGGTCAAGTGGTAGAGTACTAGCCCTGATAAAAAGAGGCTCAGGGACAGTGCTCGCACTCTGAGTTCAAACCCCAGGACTGGCAAAAAAAGTAAAAGATGGAACACTTATTTTTAGCCAAGATATAATAGCAGAACTAGGTTTACCTTGTTGAATGAAACAGTTAAAATGGACAAAATTCACAAAATAATATCTCTTAGGGCATTAGACAATACACAATGTAGTACTATGATATTTGAGATGCGGAACACATGAATACAGAAGGTAATAAGTTAAATCTGTATAGTATAACTGTAAAACACATAAAGAGTTATAGCTAATATAACAAGAAGACACACCAGAATCATAAAAAATTAAATCAAAAACAAGGGAGAAAAGGTAGAAAAAGTGATGAAAAATAAATGGAGAAAACAGAATAAAAGTAGGTGATAGATGTAAAATCAACTTTAAAATTATCATATTAGATGAATTTTACCGGCTTAAGCCTATAATCCTATCTGCTTAAGAGGCTGAAATCTGGAGGACTGATCTTTGAGGGAAGATTAGACATAAAACTTCTAGATTCCATCTTGAAAATAATCCAGCATAAAAGTAGGTTTGAAGGCCTGGCTCACATCGTAGAGCAATGAGCCTAGCAAGCAGAGTGCTCTAAGATTAAGCCCCATACACCATAATTAATAATAATAATAGTGCTAATGGTCTAAGCATCAACATTAAGAGTACATCAGATTAAAATTTTAAAACAGCAAAATCCAACTATGTAAGGACCAGAAGAAATCTACCATAAATATAAAGAAAAAATGGTTACATGTAAAGGGACGGAAAGGATATATCAAGTGGGGCTATAGATCAAAGTTTTAAGCCCTAGCCTTGAGCAAAAGAGCTCAGGGACAGCACCCAGGTTCTGAGATCAAGTCCCACAATTCCACAAAAAAAATTCTTGAACTAAAAATGATATAACAGTTAATGTTACTCTAAGAACAATGGAGTAGCTATTCTAATAGTAGACTAGTAAATTTAAAGAACATAATCCAATTTAATAAAGAGAAAAAGGCTAGGTTATCCTAGTGATTTTCAATGTGTAAATTCCTAAAACAGATGTACCACTACACAAACTAAAATATAGCAGACATAGAGGGAGAACAAAAAGTATAAAACTACATATAGAGATATCATTACACTTCAATTACAAATTAATAATGTAAATTAACATAAAATCAGTAATTACATAGAAGGCTCCAATAAAGAACAAACTTTACCAAGTTAAAATTCTCTACTCCACCTAACAACAGCAGAGTACACACTCTTTACAAGTGTACATAGACTATTACCAAGATAAACCACACTCTGGGCATAAAACAAATATTAACAAATTTAAAGTATTCAAGGCATTCAAGGTATGTTATATAACCTTAATGGAAATAAACTAGAAAATGATAGTCGAAAGATCTCTGAAAATTCTAAAATATTTAGAAACCAAATAACAAAATTATAAAAAATATATAGATTAAAAGATAGTTTGGGACTGGGAATATGGCATAGTGGTAGAGTGCTTGCCTTACATGCATGAAGCCCTGGGTTTGATTCCTCAGCACCACTAAAACAGCAAAAGGCAGAAGAAGAGCTGTGGCTCTAGCAGTAGAGTGTTAGCCTTGAGCAAAAAGAAGCCAGGGACAGTGCTCAGGCCCTGTGTACAAGCCCTGGGACTGGCCAAAAAAAAAGTAGTATGACCCCCAGTTGAATGGCAACTATCAAGAAAACTAATAATAACAACCTGGTGGGGATGTGGCAAAAGGAAATGCTACTACACTGTTGGTGAGAATGTAAACTTGTTCAACCAATCTAGAAAACAGTATAAAGGTCCCTCAAAAGACTAAAATATGGAGATTCCTTATGACCCAGCAGTCTCACTCCTGGGCATTTACCCAAATGACCACAAACCAGCTCCCACTAAAGCCACCACCACAAACATGTTCATTGCAGCACTATTTATCAGAGCTAAGACATGGAATCAATCCAGATTCCCCTCAGCATATAAATGGATCAAGAAAATATGGTATATATACACAATGGATTTCTATGCTCCCATCAGAAAAATGGCATTGCCCCATCCATAAAGAAATGGAAATACTTGGAAAAAATGATATTAAGTGAAATAAGCCAGACCCAAGGAAATATAGGTTGCATGTTTTCCCTCATTTGTAATAACTAGAATATGTCTATAAATCTACAAGTTAATCCAATGCATAGTAAAAGACAATTACACTTGGACATGATTAAACAGCGTTCTAAGCTTTAGATCACAATAGCTCATAGCTATGTGAAGATGACCATATAAAATGATGCTTATGGAAATGAACTCCAAGAAGTGGAAAAAAGAGGGTTTTCATTTTTTTTTCTTTCTTTTCTTACTTTTGTTTATTCTCATTTATCACTTTTTTAAAAATTTCTGTACCCTTTACCTTGTACATAATTTTATCTGATTTGGGGAGGGGAAGGGAAATCAGCAGTGATACCCACTAGACACTATGTTGGAAATGAACTTTACAACAGGGGGATGAGTGGGTTCGAGATGGGGGAAAAATGGGAGAAAGTGAGGGAGAAGTTGATACTGTTCAAAAAGGAATGTACTCACTACCTAACTTATGTAACATCAAACATCTCTACATCACCTTCACAATAAAATGTAAATTAAAAAATAGTTGGAGATGGATGAAACTGACACGGAATACTAAAATTTGAGTGATGATGGAAAGTTGTAGGTAAGAGGAAATTGATAGCATTTAAAAACTTACAGTAGAAAAAAAGAATGAAATCAACAAGCTTAAACCACCTTCAGAAACTAGAAAAAGAAGGTCAAACATAACTAATTAAGAAAGGAAATAACAGAGACCAGAGGATTCATAAAATAAAAAACAAGAAAAAAAAATAGATGAATCAGAGAAATGGATAAAATTACTAAACCTTTACCCAAACTCTATAGAAAAACAAGAAGGTGTTCCACCACAGTAGCTCAAGCCTCTAATCTTACTGACGGAATTCGAAGGATTATGGTTCAATGCCTTCCCAGGATAAGGGTTTGTGAGTCTCCATCTCAAAGAATGGCTGTCACAATAGTGCATGATTGTCATATTAGCAACAAAGGGAACACAAATAGAAGGATCACAATCTAGTCTGTCAATTGCATAAAGTAAAAATTGTCTCAAAAATAACCATTGTTCAAGGAGAATGGCCGAGTCAACCATCAGTGGCTCAGGCATGAAATGCTAGCTACTCAGCAGTCTGAGATCTGCAGATGATGATTCAAAGCCAGCCTGAGCAGAAAAGCCATGAGACTCAAATCTCCAATAAACTTTAAAAAAAAGTTGGAAGTGGAGCTCTGGCTCAAATGGTAGAGTGATATCCTTGAGCAAAAATGCTCAGGGACAGTACCCAGGCCCTGAAAAGCCACAGGACCAGCACATTGCCATCCCCCAGAGAGACAGAGAGAGAGAGAGAGAGAGAGAGAGAGAGAGAGAGAGAGAGAGAGAGTGAAAGCAAGAGAGATAGACTCGCAAAGTAGCACAAGTGGTAGAACTCTTGACTCCCAAGTATAAGAACCTTAATTCAAACCTCAGGACCAATATAATAACAATAAAAATAAAAATAAAAACAGGAAGAATGATGTTGAAGTGGGAGAAAGAAGACATATACAATCAAAACTAAGAATGAGGGAGGTGAGGTTACTGAAGTTTCTATATATAGAAGAACAATTGAACATAATGAAGAATGTGATTGCTGCTAAATTTAATGAACTAAATAAGATGGAAAAATTCTGTTAAAGGTACAAACTGCCAACGTCACAACAAGAAATTGAAAATCAGAGCTTGTCAGAGAAAAATATGAAAAGCATACACATATATAAATAAAAAGGAAGCCTTTGCTATACTGTATTCCATCATCCGTGCCTAAGAAAAACAGTGACCAATCTAGGAATGAAAGGAAATTTCCTTAAACTGATAAATACCATAACAAATATGATTTTTAAAATCCTCACAGTTGCAAACCTTTATGCTCACAAATTCGAGAACTTGGGAAGAAATGGATGATTTTCTAGAAAAAAATTCATATCCCCAAACTCAACTATGAAGACTTGAACCTTCTAAACAGACCCATATCCAGTATTGAAATAGAAATGGCAATAAGTGATCTCCCATCCAAGAAAAGCCCAGGTCCAGACAGATTCACAGCAGAATTCCACAAGGCCTTCAAAACAGAACTCACACCAATATTTATCAATCTCCTCAACAAAATTGAAAGAGAACATTCACTACCAGACACCTTCAATGAAGCAAGTATAACCCTCATCCAAAAACTAGACAGGGACTCATCACAGAGAGAGGACTATAGACCGATTTCCCTGATGAACATAGACTCAAAAATTCTCAATAAAATTCTGGCCAGTAGACTTCAACAGGTCATCAAAACAATAATACACCACGATCAAACTGGATTCATCCCAGGAATGCAAAGTTGGTTCAATATACGCAGGTCAATTAATACAATTCACCAATCAACCAGAGCAAGGTAAAGAACCACATGGTTTTATCTATGATGCGGAAAAAGTGTTCGATAAAATCCAGCACCCATTTATGCTAAAAGCCCGGAAAAAAACTGGGCTTCAGGGAATATTCCTGAATATAATCAAGGCAATTTATGACAAACCAACAGCAAACATAACTGTAAATGGTGAAAAACTAAAGCCATTCCCTTTAAAATTAGGAACAAGACAGGGATGTCTACTCTCTCCCCTGCTCTTTAACATAGTACTAGAATTCCTAGCCAGAGCAATTAGGCAAGAAGAAAATAGAAAGGGGATCCAAATAGGAAAACATGTAGTTAAACTTTCTGTCTTTGCAGATGACATGATCCTATACCTAAAGAAGCCCATTGACTCTACCCCAAGCTACTAGAGCTGATCTAAAACTTTGCCAGAGTTGCAGAAAATAAAATAAACCCTCAAAAATCAACGACCTTTCTCTATGCTAATGACCTGAATGTCGAGGCTGAAATCAGGAAAGCAACTCCTTTTGCAATAGCCTCAACAAACATAAAGTACCTAGGAATAACCTTAACCAAAGAAGTGAAAGACCTCTACGATGAGAACTTTAAAAACTTGAAAAAAGGAAATTAAGGCAGAACTAAGAAAATGAAAAAACCTCCCATGCTCCTGGATTGGTAAGATTAATATAATCAAAATGGCAATATTGCCAAAGGCTATCTAAAATTCAATGCAATACCCATTAATATCCCAACACCATTCTTTAATGAAATAGAGGAAGCAATCCAGAAATTCAAATGGAACAACAAAAGACCTAGAATAGTAAAAACACTCCTATACAGAAAGAACGGTGCTGGAGGAATTACAATACCCAACTTCAAACTGTATTATAAAGTTATAGTAATAAAAACAGCTTGGTATTGGCACCAGAAGAGGACTAAAGACCAATGGAACAGAATTGAAGACCCAGAAATGAACCCACAGAACTATGCATACTTAATCTTTGATAAAGGAGCTAAAACAATAGTCTGGAAGAAAGATAGCCTCTTTAACAAATGGTGCTGGCTAAGCTGGTTCAACACATGCAACCAACTAAATCTAGATCCTTATATATCACCCTGCACCAAAATCAATTCCAAATGGATCAAAGACCTCTAAAACAAAACAGACACCCTGAAAACACTAAAGGAAGGAGTAGGAGAAACACATGGGCTCTTTGGCACAGGACATAACTTTCTTAACAAAGACCCAGAAAGGCTACAAATCAAAGAAAGGATGGACAAATGGAACTGCATCAAACTGCAGAGCTTCTGCAGGGCAAAGGATATAGCTTGCAAGATAAACAGAAAGCCCACAGACTGGGAGAAGATCTTTACCGGCCATTCAATGGACAAAGGCCTCATATCTAAAATATATGCAGAACTAAAAAAATTACACTCTTCCAAAACACAACTGCAAAGAACCAATAGCCCCCTCAACAAGTGGGCTAAAGATTTACAAAGAGACTTCTCTGATGAGGAAATGAGAATGGGCAAGAGACATATGAAAAAGTGCTCTACATCACTGGCCATAAAAGAAATGCAAATCAAAACAACATTGAGATTCCATCTCACCCCAGTAAGAATGTCCTATATCAAGAAAACTAACAATAACAACTGTTGGAGGGGATGTGGCCAAAAGGCAACCCTACTTCATTGTTGGTGGGAATGTAAACTGGCTCAGCCACTGTGGCAAGCGGTATGGAGATTCCTCAGAAGGCTAAACATAGAACTCCCCTATGACCCAGCAACCCCACTTTTGGGTATCTATCCAAAAAACCGCAAACAAAATCCCAGTAAAGCCACCAGCACAACCATGTTCATCGCAGCGTAATTTGTCATAGCTAGAATCTGGAACCAACCCAGATGCCCCTCAGTAGACGAATGGATCAGAAAAATGAGGTACATATACACAATGGAATTTTATGCCTCTATCAGAAAGAATGACATTGTCCCATTTGTAAGGAAATGGAAGGACTTGGAAAAATTATACTAAGTGAAGTGAGCCAGACCCAAAGAAACATGGACTCTATGGTCTCCCTTATAAGGAATAATTAGCACAGGTTTAAGCAAGTTATAGCAAAGGATCACAAGAGCCCAATACTATACCCTTATGAACACATAATATAATGCCAAGTGAAATGAACTCCATGTTATGGAAACGATTGTTATATCACAATGGTAACTACTTTCAAAGTGCCAAATGTAACTGTAGCCTCTATTATTGATGATCTTCTTATATCACCTTCCTGTGGTTATACCTACACTTTCTCTGTATCTTATCTGAGTATATTGGAAACCAGGTATACTGGTATTAGAACTAGGAAACTGTAAGGGAACACCAAAATCGAGAGACACAGGGTAAAAAAAGACAAACAACTACAAAAGCAATACTTGCAAAACTGTTTGGTGTAAATGAACTGAACAACTCATGGTGAAGGGAAGGGAAAGGGGGAGGGGGAGGGGGAATGAGGGACGAGGTAACAAACAGTACAAGAAATGTATACAATGCCTAATGTATGAAACTGTAACCTCTCTGTAATTCAGTTTTATAATAAATATATATAAAATAAAAAAATCCTTACAGTTAATATAATGCCGTAATCACAAAATTATTTTCCCTACAATTACCCTGACAAAGTAAAGATATTCACTTGCACTACTCCTTTCGTCATTATATGAGAAGATTAGCAATTTTATGTAATGAAATTAGAAACATCTGGATTGGAAAGAGTACATATGTTCCTATTAGTATACAATGTAACTGCCCATGTAAACAATCGTAAGGAATTTACACGGACCAAAGTCTACAAAAGGTAAAATACAAAATCTATAATGAACTGAAGTAACCAATATTATAAAATATAAGGTTAATTGATCAAAATATATTGTATTCTACATTTAATCAAGAAATTGAAAATAAAATTAAAAATTAGTGCAAAGTAAAATTCAAACAAAAGCCTAACAAACATAAATATAAATTTTCCAAAATATATGTAAGATGTATGAAATGAAAAGTATAAAACACTGATGAAAAAATCAAGAAAAAATGACCTTGCCCCATTTGTAAGGAAATGAGAGGACTTGGAAAAAATTATACCAAGTGAAGTGAGCCAGACCCAAAGAAACATGAACTCTATGGTCTCCCTCATAGGGAATAATTAGCACAGGTTTATGCTAGTCACAGCAGAGGATCACAAGAGCCTAATAGCTATGCCCCTATGAATGCATAAGATAATGTTAAGTGAAATAAACTCCATGTTATGGAAACAAGTGATATATCACTTTCTTACTTCCAACATGCCATGTGAAACCATAGCTTCTATTACTGATGACCCTCTTGTATCCCCTTCCTGTGGTTGTACCTGCACTATCACTGTATCTTATCTGAGGACATTGGAAACTTTATATACCGGTATTAGAACCAGGAAAGTTAAAGGGAATACCAGAATCGAGAGACACAGGATAAAAAGGCAAACGTCTACAAAAGCAATACTTGCAAAACTGTTTGGTGTAAACCAACTGAACAAGTCATGGGGGGAGAGGGAAAAAGGGTAGGAGGAGGGGGGAATGAGGGAGGAGGTAACAAACAGTACACGAAATGTATCCAATGCCTAACATATGAAACTGTAACTTCTATGTACATCACTTTGACAATAAATAAGAAAAACAAGACAAATAGATATATCTTATGTTCATGGATTGGAAGGTTCAACAATTTTAAGCTGTCAAGCTCTTCCCTAAGCAAACTACAAATTCAAATGAGTTGCAACCAAATTCTCAGCATGAATTTTTGTTAAATTGTCAATCTGAATTTTAAATGTATATTCAGGAATTTAAAATGTGATTCAGAAGAATTCCAAGTAAATTATGTCAATGTTTCACTGCATAATTGAGTTTGTGCATAGTTATGTCCTTGCAAATGCAACTGAGGAGGGCAAAAGGCAGAATAATTTTAGAGTGGAAATACCAGCTTGTCACATGATCAAGTCAACATATGTAGTCACAAAATATATTTAAATAAAGTGCCAAAAATTCCACTTTATTTCTGTCATCTTCCTTCACAAATCCCAGAGTCACAGTCTACTCATGAGAAAGGCATGACACAAATTAGAAAACAGGAGCATCCTGCACCTTAGTCCACTATTTCTAACCACTCTCAAGGGCATCCAACATTAGGAAAATCAAGGAGTTTTTTAGTCAAGATGAGATAAGGAGACGTGAAAATCAAATGTACTGTATCATCTTGAATAAGATCTTAGAGAAAGGGGCTGAGAATATGGCCTAGTGTTAGAGTGCTTGCCTTGTACACATGAAGCCCTGGGTTTGATTCCTCAGCACCACATATATAGAAAAAGCCAGAAGTAGCGCTCTGGCTCAAGAGGCAGAGTGCTAGCTTTGAGCAAAAGAAGCTAGGTACAGTGCTCAGGCCCTGAGTTCAAGCCCCAGCACTGGAAAGAAAAGATCTTAGAGAAATAAAACGAAGTGATGTAAACTGTAAAGGGATCTGAAAAAGTATAAACTTCAAATAATAAAAATGTGTCAATATTGTTTGATTAGTTGTGAATGATAAGAAAAACTATAAGGGTATAATATGGGAACTCTATACCTTCTGCTCAAAAATTAAGTATTCATGGATGTTAGCAATCTAGACATTAATTGCCTTAAAATCACCCCAAGTGTCTTTTGAAAACGTTTTATTACTTAACAACCCTCCCCTGTAAACCCAGATACCCTCATGGAGAGAAGATAGATAAGCAAAAATATGAACCCATGAAAATCTGTATATAAAGTTTGAGCATTCCATAAAAAGCCTATTTACATTATTGTGGGGGTTAATCTTTTAGTACCCATTAGCCTTCCTGTCACTACTATGTAAGTTATCTTGAGCAAAAGGTCAAATTAAATATAGACAAAAAAATTACTCCACTGGAAAAAAATTTTATATGATTCTTGACAGATCAAGTGAAAATATGTTATATGAAAATATACAGTATATCACTTGTAAAGGACTGATTCTAGAATAAAGATTTATCTAAATATGCTAATAAGACAATATAGAATTCAGTAAAAATAGGGAAACATTGGGAGTAATATGAATGAATGTCAAAGCCCAGGAAAATATGCTAATATTACTAGTCATTAGGGAAACAAAATCAATTTTGTCAGCCAAATATATCTGTAAAGAAAATATGTCATATTAGACAGTCTGTTCAATAGAATATTTACTATCCAGCTACAATAATTAACACTGTGTACTGTCAAGTGGGAGGCAGACACACAGACGTACTAAGCACAGCAGAACATCTACATGCAGACCTCCACATATGTTGTGATCACTGATTTTTGAGAAAAGCACAAAATTATAACCTATGGTCTTTTCAACAGATGTTACTGAAACCACTGGCTTCGAGCCATATAAAATATGATTGTAAAAAAAGTAGACTTTTACCCATTAGACAATAATTACTTCCAACTGAATCACATGCTTAACTATAGAGATCCTAAATCTTAAACTTCTAGAAAAATTTTTGAGATCATATATTAGACTAAAAATTTTTAAATGTAGCACAAAATGGATGATTCCAAAAAAGAAACAAGATACTCTCTGTAGAGACATTTAAGAAAATGGGAAGTGCAGCTAAAGAGGGGGAGAAAATATTTTCAAAACACATATAAAAGACTTGCTTTCAGAATAAAAAGCTGTCTAAAGTCAACAATAGTATATCTAACTCCTTAAAAATGAGCAAAATATTTGAACAGATACCAAGAGTTATATAAATGGAAAAAAAAACTTATGAAAAGATCATAATAGCTCCAGCGATGAGGGAAAATCAAATGAAATGTGTAATAAGAAATCACTACACCTGATAGAATGGTTGAAATAAAAAGAACTCTCAATATACCAGCTGCTGACAAGTGCAGAACAAGTAGAACCCAATCATTGATCATGGGAATATAAATGTTTTGCTACGTTGGAAAATACCAGATAATTCTTACAAAGTTAAGCACACTGCTAGATTTTATATGGCAATCCCACTCCTACATATTCATGTAACTGAAATAAGTCCTTAATTTCCATGAAAATTCCGTACAAAGATATATGTAGTTGTTTGATTTATAATCACAAGAGGTAGAAATAACAAAATTGCCCTCAGTGACTGTATGGGCTAAAAAATGGTTCTTCCTCTCAATAAGCCATCAGTCTGTTAGGAAAGGAAAATCTATTGATCCCCATACTTAAAAAATCCCAAATACATTATGCTTACTTAAAAGTCAAAATGCTCTCTTGTATGATTCAATTTATATGACATTTTGGAAAAATCAGAGGTTAGGATTGTGATGATGACTTTACTAGAAACAAAACCACAGAGAGGGGCTGGGAATATGGCCTAGTGGCAAGAGTGATTGCCTCGTACACAAGAAGCCCTAGGTTCGATTCCCCAGTACCAAATGTATAGAAAATGGCCAGAAGTGGTGCTGTGGCTCAAGTGGCAGAGTGCTAGACTTGAGCAAAAAAATAAGAAGCCAGGGACAGTGCTCAGGCCCTGAGTCCAAAAAAAAAAAAAAAAAAGAAAAGAAAAGAAAAAAGAAAAAAAAAGAAAACCACAGAGAAATTTTTCAAGTTATAACATTATTCTATGTCTTTATCAATGAGGACAGTTAATTGATTGTCTTTCTTTGCTGAAAGTCAGAACTGTAATCCAAAAGAGTAAAATTTTACTGTATATAAACTAAATACAGCATAAAAATCTTCCAGCTAAATATGTGTTAATGTCTACTACATCAATATTATAAAGGGAAACTTGTTATGATCAAGACAATAGAGATATGAAGTATTTGATAAATGTCAACATATATCCAGAAACAAAAAGTTGTTAAAAATAGAAATAGGAATAAAAGCTCTAATCTTATCAAAATATATTCAAAACATACAGTCAACATCATATTTTAGGTAGAATTTAACTCAGATATGCTTTCTTCCATAATTTATATTCAACATTATACTTGAAAATTGTTCATAGCATCATTTGATGAAGAAAAGATATGAATGGCAGGACAACTGAAAAAGAAGAGATAAAAATGTCATTGTTCATGGATAATGTAATTATGTAAGTAGAAAATACAGAAAAAAAAAGCTGCTTTGGAGAAACGAATAGCATACAAGCTGTGGAAATTAAAGTCAGTACAGTATTCTAAGGGGAAATGCATGTATTTAAACCAACAGCTAATAATGATGACATACATTTTTAAATGACATTGCTCTGGTTTAGATATAGTTTGAATGTTTCTAACAATGATTAGTATGTTGAGAGCTTTATCCTCATTGGGATGACATTAAGAGGTGTGTGCCCTGTTTAAGAGCTGGGACCCACCGGAAGGTGACTATGTTTCTGTGGTAATTGTCTTTGCAAGAAGTTAAGGTAGTTTTATAGAACCACAGTTATTTCCCATGAGATTATATTGCTATAAAAAGAGTGAGCCTAGACTATGAAGTTCTCTAACTTTCCCATCTCACTGTGGTCTCTCCCTCTTGTACATGCTCTTGCCATGATGCCAGTCACCATATGGTTATACAGTCAAAAGATTATAAAAGTATTTTACACCTTAATTATGGTGACCTATACATCTGTCAAATTTCACTGAACTGCACATTTAAAATAGGTAAAATTTTATTGTATACTTTGTATTTTATATATTATATATGTTAAAACTCAATATATCTGTTGTCCTAAAAATGAGCATTATTAAGTAGCAAACTAAAAAGTGAGAGCCAATATATGCACTGTATGCAACTTCAAGGGCTAATTTCTATGATTTGAAAATAATTCTGATAAATCAATATGAGAAAGATTAACACTCAATATAAATTGGGCAGAGTCTAGACAGAACTTCATACACAAAGCTAAAATGGTACAAATGAAGATATGCTCAATAAAAATTTAAATTAAATTTCAATGAGTTACCATTATATACCAGTGAGAATGGCCCAAACAATAACAAAAACTAATGATACAAAGTATTGGCTGGAACTACTACCTAGTATTTTGGGGAATAGAAACTAGTAAAATATACTTTGAAAACCAGAGGGGCATATATATATATGGCTCTCAATAATGTTACTTCTTGAAATGGATAACCAAAATATTCCTGACAGAAATATGTATATTAGAAGATGAATCATCTACAAAATGAACTTTCTGGAGCCTGACAGAGAGTCAAAATCACAAGCAAACTAAAATATATACCCCAAAGTGTGGCAATTGTCTCCAAGCAGAGACACAATAATGAATGTTTTCACATTTAGCAGAAAACAAGAGAAAGAGGTGTCCACAGTACATACACATACGTAAACAGGTAAAATAAAATAAACTAAAATTGTATTATATTTTTATGGGTAACTATGGCTGAAAGAGTCTTTATGGAAAAACTAGGAGTCCTAGACAAAAAACCAAGTCTCGGAACTTCTGGGAAGACAGCGGAGGAGCAGCAGAGCCCTAGCTGAGCTCCCTCTAACATCGCAGTTTTCCCACTCCAGGGAAATTTTACTCCTAGAAAGACAGCCCAAGTAAGTTATAACAGTACAGGGATTCTGGCAAGGAAGGAAAAATCAACTTTGCTGGTCTGAAAACACAGACTTGAGCTCCGGGCAGCAACCCACCGCCATGCCAGTGCCGGCACTGGCACAGCGCCCTGCACTCTGTGCACCTAAAGCACACAATGGTGACCAGGGAGAAATCCTCCAGATGGTGGCGGACACACGCAGATTGTAGGCTGAGCACAGACGGGCAAAAATTACAGAGAAAGTGTGAGTACCCCAAGAAAAGACATTCTTACTCACGCCCACAGAGCAGCTTCTGGAAGCTAGCTCTTCCCCCACTGCCAGAGCAAAGTGCCATCTTTGACACTGGCACAGGGTCAGACCAGACTGGAACTAAAGCAGGAGAAAGCGAGGACAAAGAAGCCATCTTTGAAAAGGGCAAGAGGGACAAGTGAAGTGATCCAGACCCAAAAAAACATGGACTCTATGGTCTCCCTCAGGGAATAATCAGCACAGGTTTAGGCTAGTCACAGCAGAGGATCACAAGAGCCCAATAGCTATACCTTTATGAACACAAAAAATGATGCTAAGTCAAATGAACCCCATGTTATGGAAATGACTGTTATATCACTGTTGTAATTACTTTCAACATGCCATGTGAAACCGTAGCTTCTATTATTGATGATACTCTTGTATGCCCTTCCTATGGTGGTACCTTTACTATCTCTGTATCTTATCTGAGTACATTGGAAACCGTGTATACAGGTATTAGAAGTAGGAAACTGTAAGGGAATACCAAAATTGAGAGACACAGGGTAAAAAAGACAAACGATTACAAAAACAACACTTGCAAAACTCTTTAGTGTAAATCTACTGAACAACTCGTGGGAGGAAAAGGAAAGGGGAAGGGGAGGGGGGAATGAGGGAGGAGGTAACAAACAGTACAAGAAATGTATCCAATGCCTAAAGTATGATACTGTAACCGCTCTGTATATCAGTTTGACAATTAAAAAAAAGTGTCTTCAAGGGAAATTGTATGGAAATATGGGGGCAAAAGAGGAGACTCTTTCCTTGATGGTATACCATGTGATTGGTGCAGATAGGTAAAAAGCCCAGTTGCTGTGAAGAATACTTATTTCTTACAAAATAAATATTAAAGTAGTGGTGGTAGAGTAACAAAGAATGAAGCATGAGACACAATAACTGATGTTAAAATGCAGTATAATCTTCTAACAAATGAAATGACATGGTATTGGCATAAAAACACGGACATAGAAGAAAGGAAGAGAACAGAGAACCTGAAAGTAAAACCATGCATCTGAAACTGTCAAGTGAATTTACTGAAGATTCAAAGAACATACATTGTAGAAAGGCTAGTCTTTTCAGCAAATGGTCTTGGGAAATCTTCATATCTACAAGTAGACTAATAAAGTTATAAGAGTTTCTTTTCAGTAACAAAAACAACACCAAAAAAGTTGAAGACTTAAATGAAAGTTGTAAGATCATGAAAGTACTAAAAGAAAACTATTATTTCCATACTGGTGTTTGAACTCAGGTCCTTTTATTTGCTAGGCGGGTACACCTCAACCGAAAAACTGGGCATGGTGACATGTACTTGCATCCCTGCTATGGTGGGAAGGATAATAGAATTACGATCCAAGCTGACTAAGACAAGAATTAAAACTAACTCAAAAATAATTGCAACAAGCCAGGCGCTAGTGGCTCACACCTGAAATCCTAGCTACTTAAGAACCTGAGATATGGGGGTCATGGATCACGGCTCAAAACTAGCTCAGACAGGAAAGGCCATGAGAATCTGATCTCTGATAAACTACTCAGAAAAAGTCTGAACTGGTGCTGTGGCTCAAGTGGTAGAGCATTAGCCTTGAGCACAAAGAAGCTCAGGGACAGGACCCAGAACCTGAGTTCAAACCCCAGGATTATAAAAAAAGAATCACAACACTATAGATCGAAGCGTGAATCAAGCAGTGTAACACTTGCCTCTGAAATCCTGAGTTTAATCCCCAGTAAATATAAAAACGCTATTGTCAAAATGCTAATGACAAGTGCCAGAGGAACAGGAAAGGCTTGTGAACTATTTGTGAGAATGGACATTAGTCCAACCATTATAGGAAACAGTGTGAAAAAAATGAAAAAATAGAACATTATGAAAAATAAACTTAAAATATAACTACTATGATCCAGAAAATCCACTACTAAGTATACAGTATGAGGAGAAAATGTACCTGGGGAAAGAGGTGAAATCAGCATATTGAAAACAGGAAGTGGTGCTGTGGCTCAGAAAACATATCTGCAGTCCTGTGTTTACCATACCATGCGTCACATAGCCAAAAAATAGAAGTAACGTAAAGTATTCATCAACTGATGAGTGAACAAAGAAAATATGGTGCATTTCTGCAATGAACTGCTTATTCAGCCAAAAAGAAAATGGAAATGTCGCTTGTGATATTGATAGAATTCAAGATCACTATGTTAAGTGAAATAGGCCATGCAAAGAAAAGCAAATAACATGTATTTGACTCAGATATGGAATCTAAGAAAGTTGATGTCATATAAATTGGGAGGACAATGATGGTTTCCAGAAATTGGAACGAGTTTGGGACAGGGATAAGGAACTGTTGATCAATAGATACCAAATTATGGTAAGAAGTTCTCATTTTGAACTGTACATTTCAAAAAGCTAGAAGAAATCATATTACAAAGTTTTAAGCTTAAAGAAGTGGTATTTTGTGCAAAGCAAACAACACTGAAATTCCACCCCACCCCAGTTAGAATGTCCGTTATCAAGAAATCTAATAACAGATGCTGGTGGGCATGTGGCCAATAGGGAACACTGCTACACTGTCAGTGGGAGTTTAAACTTGTTCAACCACTCTGGAAAGCAGTAAAGATGTTCCTCAAAAGTCTAAACACAGAGCTCCCCTATGACTTGGCAGTTTCCTTTCTAAGCATTTACTCAAATGACCACAAACAAGGCCATACTAACGCTACCAGCACAACCATGTTCATTGCAGTATTATTTACCATAGCTAAAATATGGAACCAACGCAGATGACATTCAGTAGATGAATGGATCAAGAAATTGTGGTAGGTCATTTGAGGAAGATGGCGGAGGAGCAGCAGAGCACTAGCTGAGCTCCCTACGACATCGCAGTTTTCTCACCCCAGAGAAACGTTTACTCCTAGAAAGACAGCCAGAGTAAGTTCTAACAGTAAAGGGATTCTGGCCAGGAAGGAAAAATCCACTTTGCTCGTCTGAAAACACAGATTTGAGCTCTGGGCGGAGTCACACCGCTGCGCCAGTGGCAACACCGGAACAGCGCCCAGCACAGCGCCCGGCACAGCGATCCTCACTCCACCCGGCTAAAGCACTCAACGGAGACCAGCGAGAAATCCTCCAGACGGCGGCTGAGCACAGATGGGCTGATCGCAGAGAAAGCATGAGTACCCCACCAAAGACAAGCAACTCTCAGCCGGTTAAACCAGGCCAGAGGTGCCCCGCCCTGCAGAGTCCACAGCCTATTCAAAGCCAGGCGTTAAAGGCCGCTGCCCCACAGCAGACAGAGGAGCCACGGTTCCCAAAACTGCTCATGTCCCCATCTACAGAGGATGCCTAAGGCCTACCTACAAGCTGTGCAAACCAAAGAGACCCAGGATTGCACCAACAGGGGGGAAGGGTCAGAACAGTTCCAACCCCTGCAAACTGAAAGCAAGTCAAACCAGACAATCAGGAAAATAGACTGCAGACCATCGCAAGGAAATCAGAGACTGGGGAAAGACCAACCAAACAAGGAGGACTCCATTTTTTTCTTTTCAAACATTTTATAAACTTTAAAAACAAATTTCTTTTCACTTCAGAAACGTCGTTGTTTTTTTTTTTGTTGTTGTTTTCCATATTTACCTGTTTGTTTTATCAAGTTTTTTTGTTTGTTTGTTTGCTTGGGTTGTTCCTTTTCTGTTTTTTTTCCTTTTTATTTATTTATTTTTTTAAAGTAATTTTTCTCTGTTTTGTGCATCTGTCTTCCAGTATTTTTACTTTATTTCTCTCTTTGCATTCTCTTTCTTTAAAAATTACTTTCCTATGAATAACACCTCCACTCTTTTCTGCTAACTCTCCATTGTCTATCATTTTAACCTTGTTCTTTCTACTGATCTACGCTTCTCCACATTTCCACATCACTGGAACTAAACCAAAATTACCATTTCCCCCCAATACATTTTACTCTATTCCTTTTAATACCTCCAACTTACGCTCCTGATTTACTGCCTGTACCTCCAGGTTCCATTGACTCCTAGTTATTGGATAGAGGGTATCCCTGCTTAATCCGAGTGAATTAAAGGGGTTCATAGAGAAAGCCAGTCCTAAAAGAACTTAATATAAAAATAAGAATTGCTTATAGGGTTGTAACAGTAAATAAGTAACTGCTGAATACAGGGCCCAGGATCGGTTGTTATATTGAAATTGTATTCTTTACGAACACCAAATCTAATTTTATAGACAGGTATACAAGGTATCTGTATATAATTGTGAACTTGTAAGATTTACACAACAGTGCTTGGTAAGGGCTGCTTTGGGTCTTAAATGGTGCTCACAGGTGCTGGTAGACTGGCATTCCCAATCCAAATGGGCAGAAGGAACACAAAATATATGGCAAACAATAAAGTCTAATCCCCCACTCAAAACAGGCAGGAAGCAGAGCAGTCAATCAAAGACATAGAAGAGAACCCCCAAAATGCTCTACAAAGTCTACTGATAAACATGATAAATGAAAAGTTTGAATCTCTTCAGTCAATTATTCAAGAGCGTGAGGAGGCAAAGCAAAAATTAATGGAGAATTTCATGGCATCCACAAATAGAAAGATAAATGAACGTCAAGAGTCAAATGAAAAGATGGCTACCCAGTTAAAAGATTTGAGAGACAACACTCAAAACCAAAGTAAAGAAGTTAATGAAGTAAAGAAGTCCATACTAGACCTAAGAAATGACATGGAAATCATCAAGAAAGACCAGTCAGAAGGAAAAGAGATTCGAAATCAAGTAGCTAGCCTACAGTCCCGACTAACTGAAGCAGAGGAGCGAATCTCAGGAGCTGAAAATTCCCTAGATTCTATGGAGAAAGATCAAAAATCAATACAAATCCAGTCCAATCAACAAAACAGATCGCTACAGGAGATTCAAGACACGATCAGGAAGACCAATTTAAGGATAGTAGGTGTTGAGGAAAACTTGGAGAAAGAGGTAAATGGGATTGGCAACTGATATAACAGAATATTAGCTGAGAACTTCTCAAATATCCAGAAGGAAAGGCCTATACAGATAGAAGAAGCATTTAGAACCCCACACTGGCCAGACCAGAATAGGACATCCCACCGCCACATTGTGATCAAAACAGGATCAGTAGAGTACAAGGAAAGAATCCTTAAAGCAGTTAGGGAGAAGAAAACATTCACATATAAAGGAAAAGCAATCAGAATTACCCCAGACTTCTCAGCAGAGACCATGAAGGCAAGGAGAGCCTGGAATGAAGTATACAAAACACTAAATAAAAATAACTACCAACCAAGAATTCTGTACCCAGACCAACTCTCCTTCATAGCCGAAGGTCAAAATAAAGTCTTTCACAGTAAGGAAAAACTGAAACAATATATCTCCACCAAACCAGCTTTACAGAAAATCCTCAAATATGTACTATACAGGAAAATTATCAAGATCCCAATACAGACAGAGAAATGAACCCTAAAGAGTAAACATCAGATCAAGAAATGGGAAGACACAGCTTTAAACAAGATAGTGATAATGAAAGGAACAAACGATCATCACTGAATCCTAACTCTCAACATTAATGGACTTAATTCTCCAATCAAACGACATAGGCTCATAAGGTGGATCAAAAATCAAGATCTATCTTTCTGCTGCCTCCAAGAGACACATCTATCCAGCAAAAGTAAACATCTTCTAAAAGTGAAAGGCTGGAATCAAATCTATCAAGAAAATGGCCTCCATAAGCAGGCTGGAGTTGCAATCCTAGTATGAGACAAAATTGACTTCAAATTAAAAAAGGTAAGAAGAGACAAAGAAGGTTACAACATACTAGTGAAGGTATCTCTCCTACAGGAAGATATAACCATTCTAAATATCTACACACCAAATGCAGGAGCAAGCAACTTCATCAAACAAACACTACTGACTCTAAAAACATTCATAGACCCAAACACATTGGTAATTGGGGACTTTAACACTCCACTATCACCTCTGGACAGATCAACATGCCAAAAACTGAACAAAGAAACCACAGAACTAAATAATTGCATAGACCAACTAGACTTAACCGACATCTACAGAATATTCCACCCAGCAACGACAGAATACACATTCTTCTATGCAGCACATGGAACATTCTCCAAAGTATATCACATCTTAGGACACAAGGAAAATCTGTACAAATTCAGAAGTATCAAAACCATTTCCTGCAATCTCTCAGACCACAATGGAATAAAATTAGAGCTCAACTCAAACAACCACCACAGAAAATCCTACAATTCATGGAGACTAAACAACACACTGCTGAACCATCAGTGGGTCATTGAAGAAATTAAAATGGAAATTCAAATGTTTATGGAATTCAACCAAGATGAGGACACAAAGTACCAGCTCCTTCGGGACACAGCAAAGGCAGTACTCAGAGGAAAATATATATCTCTGAGTGCATAAACCAACAAACTGGAGAAACAGCAACTCAAGAATTTAAGGAAGCACCTTAATTTCCTTGAAAGAGAAAAACAAGCCAAACCCCAAGTCAGTAGACGGAAGCAAATAATTAAAATCAAATCAGAATTAAATCAATTAGAGACCAAAAAAAAATTATCGAAAGAATCAACAAAACAAAGAGTTGGTTCTTTGAAAAAATCAACAAGATAGACAGACCCCTGACAAACCTGACCAAAAAATAACATAAATAAACTACATAAACAAACAACATAAACAAACATAAACAAACATAAATAAACAACATAAGAGATGAAACCGGTAACATCACCAGAGAAATAACGGAAGTTCAGAAAATAATGAGGGACTATTTTGTAAACCTTTATGCCAAGAAATTGGAGAACTTGGAAGAAATGGATGATTTCATAGAAAAAGTTCATATCCCCTCTGTGGGCTGGGAAGATGGCCTAGTGGTAGAGTGCTTGCCTTGTATACATGAAGCCACCTGGGTTCGATTCCTCAGTACCACATATATAGAAAAAGCCGAAGTGATGCTGTGGCTCAAGTGGTAGAGTGCTAACCTTGAGCAAGAAGAAGCCCGAGATAGTACTCAGGCCCTGAGTCCAAGCCCCAGGACTGGCAAAAAAAAAAAAAAAAGTTCATATCCCCAAACTTGATCATGAATATTTAAACCTTCTAAACAGACCCATAGCCAGAATTGAAATAGAAACGGCAATAAATGATCTCCCATCCACAAAAAGCCCAGTTCCAGACGGATTCACTGCGGAATTCTACAAGGCCTTCAAAAGAGAACTCACACCAATATTTCTCAAACTCTTCAATGATATTGAAAGAGAACGTTCACTTCCAGACTAATTTTATGAAGCCAGTATAACCCTCATCCCAAAACCAGGCAGGGACTCATCACGGAAAGAGGACTATAGACCGATTTCCCTGATGAACATAGATGCAAAACTTCTCAACAAAGTTCTGGCCAATCGACTTCAACAGGTCATCAAAAAAATCATACACCACGATCAAACTGGATTCATCCCAGGGATGCAAAGTTGGTTTAATATACACAAGTCAATTAATATAATCCACCACATCAACCGGAGCAAGGTAAAGAACCACATGGTTTTATCTCTGGATGCGGAAAAAGCGTTCAATATAATCCAGCACCCATTTATGCTAAAAGCCCTGGAAAAACTGGGATTCCAGGGAACATTCCTGAATATAATCAAGGCAGTTTATGACAAACCAACAGCAAGCATAAATCTAAATGGTGAAAAACTAAAGCCATTCCCTTTAAAATCAGGAACAAGGCAGGGATGTCCACTCTCTCCCCTGCTCTTTAACATAGTACTAGAATTTATAGCCAGAGCAATTAGGCAAGAAGAAAACTTAAAAGGGTAATAGGAAAAGATGAAGTTAAACTTTCTCTCTGCACAAATGACATGATCCTATACCTAAAGAATCCCATAGACTCTACCCCCAAGCTATTAGAGCTGATCCAAAACTTTGGCAAAGTAGCAGGGTATAAAATAAACCATAAAACTTCAACGGCTTTTCTCTATGCTAACGACCCGAAGACCGAGACTGAAATCAGGAAAGCATCTCCTTTTGCAATTTCTCCCCAAAACATAAAATACCTAGGAATAATCTTAACCAAAGAAGTGATAGACCTCTTTGATGAGAACTTTAAAAGCTTGAAAAACAAAATTAAGTCAGAACTAAGGAAATGGAAAAACCTCCCATTCTCCTGGATTGGGAGGATTAACATAATCAAAATGGCAATATTTCCATAGGCTATCTACAAATTCAATGCAATACCCATTAATATCCCAACACCATTTTTTAATGAAATAGAGGAAGCAATCCAGTAATTCATTTGGAACCATAAAAGACCTAGAATAGCAAAAACGATCCTAAGCAGAAAGAATAGTGCTGGAGGAATTAAAGTACCCAACTTCAAGCTGTATTATAAAGCTATAGTAATAAAAACAGCTTGGTATTGGCACCAGAACAGGCCTGAAGACCAATGGAACAGAATTGAAGACCTAGAAATGAACCCACAGAACTGTGCATACTTAATCTTTGATAAAGGAGCTAAAACAATAGTTTGGAAGAAAGATAGCCTCTTTAACAAAAGGTGCTGGCAAAACTGGCTCAACACATACAACAAACTAAAACTAGATCCTTATATATCACCCTGCACCAAAATCAATTCCAAATGGATCAAAGACTTAGAAATCAAAACAGACACCCTGAAAACACTAAAGGAAGGAGTAGGAGAAACACTTGGGCTCCTTAGTGCAGGACAGAACTTCCTTAACAAAGATCCAGAAAGGCTACAAATCAAAGAAAGGTTGGACAAATAGGACTGCATTAAACTGCAGATCTTCTGCACTGCAAAGGACATAACTCGCAAGATAAACAGAAAGCCCACAGACTTTTAGAAGATCTTTACTGGCCATTCAACAGACTAAGGCCTCATATCTAAAATATATGCAGAACTCAACAAATTAAATTCCTCCAAAACAAAACCGCAAAACCAATAGCCCCCTCAACAAGTGGGCTAAAGACTTACAAAGAGACTTCTCTGATGAGGAAATGAGAATGGCCAAGAGACATATGAAAAAGTGCTCTACATCACTGGCCATAAAAGTAATGCAAATCAAAACAACATTGAGATTCCATCTCACCCCAGTAAGAATATCCTATATCAAGAAAACTAACAGTAACAATTGTTGCAGGGGTTGTGGCCAAAAAGGAACCCTACTTCATTGTTGGTGGGAATGTAAACTGGTTCAGCCACTCTGGCAAGCAGTATGGAGATTCCTTAGAAGGCTAAACATAGAACTCCCCTATGACCCAGCAGCCCCACTTTTGGGTATCTATCCAAAAGACCACAAACAAAATCACACTAAAACCACCTGCACACCAATGCTCATCGCAGCACAATTTGTCATAGCTAGAATCTGGAACCAACCCAGATGCCCCTCAGTAGATGAATGGACCAGGAAAATGTGGTACCTTTACACAATGGAATTTTATGCCTCTATCAGAAAGAATGACATTGTCCCATTTGTAAGGAAATGGAAGGACTTGGAATAAATTATACTAAGTGAAGTGAGCTAAACCTACAGAAACATGGACTATATGATCTCCCTTATTGGGAATAATTAGTACAGGTTTAGGCAAGTCATAGCACAGCATCACAAGGCCCAATAGCTATACCCTTATGAACACATAAGATGATGCTAAGTGAAATGAAGCCCATGTTATTGAAACGATTGTTATATCACAGTTGTAACTACTTTCAACGTCCCATGTGTATCTGTAGCTTCTATAATTGATGATGTTCTTGTATCACCTTCCTGTGGTTGTATCTCCACTATCTCTGTAATCTTATCTGAGTATATTAGAAACTGTGTATACTGGTATTAGAATATGGAAATTGAAAGGGAATACTAAAATTTGATAGACACAGAGTAAAAAAAGACAAACAACTACAAAAGCAATACTTGCAAAACTGGTGTAAGTGAACTGAACACCTCATGGGTGGAAAGGGTAAGGGGGAGGTGGGAGGGAGATATGAGGGACAAGGTAACAAACAGTACAAGAAATGCATCCAGTGCCTAACGTATGAAACTGTAACATCTCTGTACATCAGTTTGATAATAAAAATTTGAAGAAAAAAAAAAGACCAAACATAGAGCTTCCCCACAACTCAGCAATTCCACTCATGGGCTTATCCAATTGACCACAATGCAGGCAACACTAAAACCACCAGCACAACCTTGTTCATTACAGTGTTATTTACTGTAGCCAAGACATGGACTCAACCCTGTTGCCCCTCAGAGGAGGAATGGATCAAGAAAATGTGGTATACATATAGCATTGAATTATATGCTTCCATCAGAAAGAATGACATTGTCACATCCATAAAGAAATGGAAAGACTTGAAAAAAAATTATTAAGTGAAGTAAGCCAGACCTAAAGAAACATAGTTTACATAATTTCCTTCATTTGTAATAATTAGAATGTGTATATAAATCTATAAGTAAACTCAATGGGTAACAGACAAAAATTACACTTGCATGTGAGAAATTAAATAGGACCCTAAACATTCATACAGTGAGGCTGAAGGAGAATATTTGTAGGAAAGGATCATGAAGTCTCAATAGCTATGTGCAAATGATCATATAAAAAGATTCTTATGGAAATGAACTACAAGATGTAGAAACAAGAGGTTTTTTATTTTACTTTTTGTGGTTTTATTTTTTTGTACTTTTTTCCCTTTTGTCTCTGTATTTATTTTATTTCTATATCTTTTGTCTTGTATGTGATTTTATCTGATTTAGGGAAGGGAACAGAAACAGAAATGGAGGGAAAAAAGTGTGAACTAATGCAGCAGTGATACTCACTATACACCCTTTTTTGGAAATGAACTGTACAACTTGGTGGGGAGGAGGATTGGGAGGGAAAAATGAGATAAATGGAAGGAACGGTGAAGAGGTTCAAAAGAAATGTATTCAATATCTGAAATGTAACTGTAATACCTTTGTACTTCACTTTTACTATAAAAAGAGAAATTACCCTAATAAAATGAAGTTGATATTGTCAAGTTCAAATACTTACCAAGTTTATTGCATATTCTGATAACAGAATAATGTCTTAAATATAAGAAGATATTCTGCCATAAGATTTTAATTTATTTTGAGAAGGAGCAAAGCTCTGGCCCGGTACAGAATGGGCACGGTATGGGGACGCTGGGCCAGGGCACGGGGCTGAAGGTGGACCAGTGAGCGTGCTCGCCTGACCTCAGTCCCCGCCACCCCGAGCCATAAGCGGCGAGCTCCCTGCAGCCCGTCTGAAGGCCTCTGCCCCCGCCCAGTGGCAGCGGGCCCCGTCTTGTACTCTGCCTGCTTGCCACGGTCGGCCCTCCCGCGCCCCCTACCCCTTCTCCCCCACCCCAACGAGGGGCTGTGGCGGAAGCAGCCACGAAGCAGCCCAAACAAGTCCACTCAAGGTGAAGGATAATCTACTAATACCAGCACATTTAATGAGAATTTCGTTCTCTGCCACAAATTGAACTTTTTATTTTTGGTGGAGGTTTTGAAAGAAACCTAACTTTGTGGCATAGCAGTTATCCAGCTTGAAATCCAAGTAGCACTTAATTTTATTATTTCATATTTGTACAATAAGCTTCCCAGAAGAGTCAACATTTTTGGTGAAGAGCTTGAAAGACTTCTGAAGAAATACGAAGGGCACTGGTATACTTAAAAGCCATACAAAGGCTCAGGGTTTGGATGCATACACGTAGGGGAGAAAGTAGACCCGGTGATAGAGCAGGCATCCAAAGAGAGTGGCTTGGACATTGATGATGTTAGTGGCAATCTGCCACAGGATCGTAGTGTTTGGATTGACCCATTTGAGGTTTCCTACCAAATTGGTGAAAAGGGACCAGTGAAGGTGCTCTATGTGGATGATAATAATGAAAATGGATGTGAGTTGGATAAGGAGATCAAAAACAACTTTAACCCCGAGACCTAGGTTTTTATGCCCATAAGTGACCCCCGCCTCATCGGCATCCAGCTCTCCATTGCCTCCCTTCGGTCACTCTGCTGCTGTGAGCCGGACCTTCATGCCCTGCTCTACCCAGCCTTTAACCTTTACCACTGCCACTTTTGCTGTCACCAAGTTCGGCTCTACCAACATGAAGAACAGTGGCTGGAGCAACTAGGTTGCTCTTACTTCTTCCATCAACCTGGGCCTGAATGTGAACAATCTCCTGAAGCAGAAAGCCATCTTTTCCTCAGTGCACTCTCTCTCTACGGGCTGGGCCTGGGCAGACAGCAGCCCCCACAGCAACAGCAGCAGCCAGCCCAGCCCCCGCAGACCCCCCTCCGCCCCAGCAGCTGCCCCAGCAGCAGAAAACCTCTGCCCTTTCTTCTAATGCCAAGGAATTTATTTTTCCTAATATGCAGGGTCAAGGTAATAGTACCAATGGAATGTTCCCAGGTGACAGCCCCCTTAACCTCAGTCCTCTCCAGTACAGTCATGCCTTTGATGTGTTTGCAGCCTATGGAGGCCTCAGTGACAAGTATTTTGTAGATGTCTTGAATTTTAGCTTAAATAACATGCAGTATTCTAACCACCAATTCCAGCCCGTGATGGCTAACTAAAACGAGAGACAGAAAATGTATCATACAAATTAAAAATGCACAGGCCCAAGGGGGAATTTTTTTTTCACCTCCTTGAGATTTTTTTAAGCTTATAGTAAGGATACATTCAAGCTTGGTTACAAAAATAAAAACACGCATCGTTTTTCCTTTGCCAACCAAGCACAAAGTTATTTTACACTGACTGTATATTTTCAAAAGTAAAAAAAAAAAAAAGATTTTAATTTATTTTGTAGAAATTACCATCAAAACAGAAAGAAGGTGTTAGGCTAAGAATACAAGCCAAACTGAATAAAGAAACTTTTTAGCAAGGTTTTCTATATATTACTCATAGTCTCATTTCCTCTTATAATAATAACAGAACAGAGAGCAATTAATAAGGTTTGAGTTGCGTGAAAAGTGTGCCTTTCTTTTGTGGCTTATTAAAGGGAAACATTGAAAGAAAAGATGTAAAAAGAAAGATGGTATGACACTCTAGCTACATAGTTTTAGGAGAAAAGCAACAAAATTGGAGAATAAGATCCAATTGATTTTCTTAAATGTTCCTGTATATCCCTTGGGAAGTTTACTTGTACCTCTAAGGTTATCTATTCTGCAATGTTACCTTATAAAACATGCTTGTAGAGGCAGAAGAAGATGGCGGAGGAGCAGCAGAGCCCTATCTAAGCTCACTCCAAGAACCCAGTTTTTCTTCTACAGGGAAACTTCTAACCCTAAAGATATAGCCCAAGCCAGGTAAAGCAGTACACAGCTTCAAGTTAAGAAAAACAAGAGAGCAGATCCAAGAATTCAGATTTCAGCCGCAGGCCATGCGCTGCCACCAGCCGGCTGCTTACCTGGCAGAACCAAACCCACACCCACCTCTGGCACACACCAGCGACTAGGAGAGACATCTGCTAGATGGCAGCAGGCAGACGCAGTCCACAAGCAGAGCGGGAAAGCTCTGGAGAACCAGAGGAAGTGTGAGTACTCCACAAAAGACAGTTTCGCTCGAGTCTGCACCCACAGAAAGCCATTCGGAAAGTAGCCTTTCTCCCCCATCCACCATAGTAAATCTCCATCTTTGTCCCTGGCATAGAGGACCAGATCAACCCAGAAATAAAGTGCCCCAGGGGAAAGTCAAGTGAAAGGTGCCATCTTTGAAAAGGGCAAAGGTGCGGAGTAGCAAGCCCCAGCTCCACCCAGGGGAAGGAGTCCCCGCTCAGATGGGAGGAAACTCCAAGGGGCGAGCTGCCCTGCCAGCGGCCCTGCAACACCAGTAAACACAACAAGAGGCCCACCTCCAGGCTGCCATCGCTGCCTCTATTGCTGAGACAGCAACTGACTGGTTTCCCACATCAAACACTGTCCACCAGTACCGGGCGGGGGGGGGGGGGCACTCAGCCTCCTCCAGGAAACCCCAGCCAAGGACACAGCTAGCCCCGCCCAGAAAGGAGGAACTTCCCTTCAGGCAGATCCATCCTCCCAGCCAGAGCCAGCCACTGTGCCCCTCAGCAGCCCAAGGTCCCACGCAGGGCCTGCCACCAGCAGTCCAGGAGTCACAGCACGGGCTTGGCAGGCACAATTCGGAAGTCTCAGCACAGGCGCCACAGCCAATTCAGAGTTGCAGCCAGGCCTTGGCAGACAATTTGGGAGTCTCAGCCTGGGTACCACAGGCAATCCGGGAGTTGAAGCCCCCACACTGCAGAAAATTTGGGAGTTGAAGCCCCTGCACTGCAGGCAATTTGGGAGTCAAACTCAGGGCCCTGAGGGCAGTTTGTGGGCCTGAGCCAGGGCTTCACAGGCAATTGTGGGGGGGCTACCCGGAGCTCCACAGGCAGTTCAGGGATCCGAGTTGGGGCTCCTTGGGCAGGTTGGGGGTCCCAAACCGGGCTCCAACCCACAGTTCAAGGGTCCCTGAAGGGATGCCCTAGGCAACTCAGTGGTCTCATCCAGAGTCCACCAGCAATGGTCACCAGCACAGGGGTTCCATCCGGGGCTGTTGCAGGCAGCTCAGGGGGCTCAGCCAAAGCCCACCACCCGCCTTCAGCAGACCAGGGGTCCCATCCAGGACCCACTGCAGGGAGCTCAGGAGGCCCAGCCAGAACCCGCCACCTTCCCTGGGCACCCAGAGGTCCCAGCTGAGGGCCACAGGCCCCACTGCCTCCGAGGTAGAACGCTGCTGCTAGCAATGCCTTGGGAGCAACAGACTAGTTCACCAGGTCGACCACAACCCCCCAATTACTGAGGGCACCCAAATTCTACCCACAACCCTCAGTGAACTAGAGGCACCACTGCCCAGGACCTCCAGAATCCATTGAGCCCTGGTTAACTGTAACCAAGGTAATAGGCATCCAGGGACAATCTGAGTGAATCAAAGGTGTTCCTAGAGCAATTGTATCAACCCAAAAAGAAAGAACAATATTGTAACAGTATAAAATACAGCTAGTGTATATGGGGTTCAGGGTTGGTTTTTACTTCCAAAGTGTAATTTGTGGGTACACTAAATATGCTGCTATACCAAAAAAAAGGGAGAGAACTTACCTGTCTAGGTCTGTGTACCAATAAGAACAGCACAACAGGACCTGATAAAGTCTGGTTCGGGTCCTAAACAGTGACAAAGGGGGCTAGCAGACTAGCATTCCAAATCCAAATGGGCAGAAGAAACACAAAAAGTATGCCAAGACAGGGAAACTCATCATCCACTCAAAACAAACAGGAAACAGAGCATTCAATTGAAATCCCAGAGAGCCCTCAAAATGCTCAACCAACTCTGCTGATAAAAATGATAAATGAAGTTTGAGTCTCTCCAGGCAAGTACCTAGAGCATGAAGCAGCAAACCAAAAAATAATACCTGAACATGATGAATACAATTGTAAGTTAGTAGAGGATGTCATGGCCTCCACAAACAGAATGATATACAAACTCCGACAGAAAGGAAAAGAATCCTATGAAAAGATAACTACTCACCCAAAAGAGATTAGAGACAGCACCCAGAACCAAATTAATGATGCAAGGAAGTCCATACAGGACCTAAGAGAGAGTTATAGCAGAGACATGGAAGCCATCAAGAAAGATCAATCCGAAGGTAGGGAGATAAGAAACCAAGTTGTAAGTTTAGGGAGCAGACTGGACCATGTGGAAGATCGAATCTCAGGAATTGAGGACAGCATAGACATTATGGAGAAAAAACAAAAATCAATACAAAATCAAACCTAAAGCAAGACAGATCACTTCAGGAGCTACAAGACACAATCAGGAGACCCAATATAAGACTAATAGGTATAGAAGAAAACCTAGAAAAAGAAGTCAATGGAATAGGCAACTTATTTAACAGAATATTAGCTGAGAACTTTCCAAACAACCAGAAGGACAGTCCTTTCCAGATACAAGAAGTATTTAGGACCCCAAACGGAGAAGACCAGAACAGGATTTCCCATCCACACATTGTAGTCATAACAGGATCAATAGAGGCCAAAGAAAGAATCCTTAAAGCTGCTAGGGAAAAGAGAACAATCACATATAAAGGGAACCAATTAGAATTACCGCAGATTTCTCAGTGGAGACCATGAAAGCAAGGAGAGCCTGGAATGATGTTTTCCATATCCTAAAGAAAAATAACTTCCAATCAAGAATTCTGTAACCAGGTAAACTCTCATTCATAGCTGAAGGTCAAATAAAAGTCTTTCATAGCAAGGAAAAACTGAACCAATATATTTCCACAAAACCAGTATTACAGAAAATCCCAAGATGTCCTCCATATTGAAAACCACCAAGACCACAATCCAGACAGGAAAAGCATCCCTAAATTAAACTCCAGATTAGTAGAACAAAAAGGGAAGACACTGCCCCTACAAAGATAGATATAATGAAAGGAACAAGCAATCACCTCTCAATACTAACTCTCACTATTAATGTAATTAATTTTCCAATTAAACAACCTAGATTGACAAGTTGGATCAAAAAACAAGATCCATCTCTCTGCTGCCTCCAAGAGATGCACTTTGCCAGCAAAAGCAAACATATTATAAAAGTGAAAGGCTAGAACAAAATCTATCAAGCAAATGGCCACTGCAAGGAGGCTGGTGTCGCAATCTTAGTGTCAGATAAAATTAACTTCAAACTAAAAACAGTTAAAAGAGACAAAGAATGTTACTACATACTAATAAAGGGATACAGGAGGATAACTATCCTAAACATCTACACACCAAATACAGGAGCTCCCAACTTCATCAAACAAACATTACTGACTCCAAAAACACTCATGGAGCCAAAGACATTGATTGTTGGAGACTTTAACATACCACTGTCACCTCTGGACAGATCAACACCCCAAAAACTGAGCAAAGAAACCTCAGAATTAACAACTGCATAACCCATCTAGACTTAACTGACATCTACAGAATATTCCATCCAGCAACACCAGAATATACATTCTTCTCAGCAGCACATGGAACATTCTCCAAAATTGATCACATATTAGGGAACAAAGCAAACCTGTACAAATTCAGAAACATTGAAATCTTCCCCTGCAATCTCTCAGACCACATCGGAATAAAACTAGAGCTCAATGCCAAAGGCCAGCAGAGAAAACCCCACAAGTCATGGAGACTCAACAATACATTGTTGAAGCACCATGGATCATTGAGGAAATCAGAACAGAATTTCATATGTTTATGGAATTAAACCAAGATGAACACACAAATTAACAGTTCCTCTGGGACAGAGCAAAGACAGTACTCAGAGAAATATTTGTAGCCCTGAGCGCCTACATCAACAAATTGGAGAAATCTCAATTCAACAACTTAACAAAGCACCTAAAGTTCCTTGAAAGAGAGCAACAAGCCAAACACCATGCCAATAGAAGGAAACAAATAATTAAAATCAAATCAGAATTAAATGACTTAGAGTCAAAAATTAGAAAAAAATCAACAGAACAAAGAGTTGGTTCTTTGAAAAAATTAACTAGACAGACCCCTAGCAAACCTGACCACAAAACGAAGACAGCGCACCCAAATAAACAAGATCAGAGACAAAAAAGGTAACCACCACAGAAACAACAAAGATCCAGAATATTATAAGGGACTATTTTGCAAGGCTATATGCCAACAAATTTGAGAACCTGGAAGAAATGGACAAATTCGTAACAAAAAATGATATGCCCAAACTTAACCTAGAAGATTTAAGTCTACTGAACAGAGCCATATCCAGCATTGAATTGAAACTGCAATAAGTAACCTCCCATCCAAGAAAAGCCCAGGTCCAGATGGATTCACAACAGAATTCTACAAGGCCTTCAAAACAGTTCTCACACAAACACTCCTCAAAATCTTCAATGAAATAGAGAGTAAAAGCTCAATACCAAACACATTCGACAATGCTAGCATAATGCTAATCCCAAAACCAGACAGGGACACCTCAAGAAAAGAGAACTATAGGCCCATCTCCTTGATGAACATCAATGCAAAGCTCCTCAACAAAATTCTGGCCAAGCGACTTCAACAGGTCATCAAAAAAAATCACACACCATGATCAAACTGGATTCATCCTAGGGATGCAAAGTTGGTTCAATATACGCATGTAATCCACCAGCCACATCAACCAGAGCAAGGTAAAGAATCACATGGTTATATCCCTAGATGTGGAAAAGGTGTTTGATAAAATCCGTCACCCATTTATGATAAAAGCCCTGGGAACACTGGGATTCCAGGGAACATTCCTGAATATAATAAAGGCAGTCTATGACAAACCAACAGCAAGCATAATTCTAAATGGTGAAAAGCTAAAGCCATTCCCTGTAAAATCAGGAACGAGACAGGGATGTCCGCTCTCTCCTCTCCTCTTCAACATAGTACTAGAATTCCTAGCCAGAGCAATTATACAAGAAGAAAACGTAAAGGGGATCCAAATACGAAAAGATGAAGTTAAACTTTTTCTCTTTGAAGATGACATGATCCTATACCAAAAGAACCCCATAGACTCTACTCTCAAGCTACTAGAGCTGATCCAAAACTTTGGCAAAGTAGCAGGATATAAAATAAATCCTCAAAAATCAATGGCTTTTATATATATGCTAACAACCTGAAGAGCAAGGTTGAAATCAGAAAAGCAACCCCTTCTGCAATAGCCTCAAATAACATAAAATACCTAGGAATAACCTTAACCAACGAAGTGAAAGAACTCTATGATGAGAAATTTAAAAATCTAAAAAAGGAAATTAAGACAGAACTAAGGAAATGGAAAAACCTGCCATGCTCCTGGATTGAGAGGATTAACATCGTGAAAATGGCAATATTACTAAAACCTATCTACAAATTCAATCTACTACCCATCAACATCCCAACATCATTCTTCAATGAAATAAAGGAAACAATTCAGAAATCCACGTGGAACACTAAAAAAAACCCAAATAGCAAAAACAATCCAAAGTAGAAAGAACAGTGCAAGAGGAATATCAATACCAATCTTCAAATTTTACTACAAAGCTATAGTAATAAAAAAAAAAGCCTGGTACTTGCACAAGAACAGGCCTGAGGACCAATGTAACAGAACTAAAGACCAAGGAATGAACCCACAGACCTATGGCTACCTAATCTTTGACAAAAAGCTAAAAATATAGTTTGGAACAAAGACAGCCTCTTTAACAAATGGTGCTGGCAAAACTGGGTCAACATGTGTAACAAGCTAAAACAATACCCCTATATATCACCATGCACCTAAATCAACTCCAAGTGGATCAAAGTCCTAGAAATAAAATCAGACACTCTGAAAACTCTAAAAGAAGAAATAGGAGAAACTCTAGGACTCCTTGGCACTGGAAGAAACTTTCTCAACAAAGGCCCAGAAATCCAACAATTCAAAGAAAGGATGGACAAGTGGGACTGTATTAAACTGCAGAGCTTCGGCAGGGCAAAGGATATAGCTTGCAAGATAAACAGAAAGCCCACAGATTTTGAAAAGATTTTTTACTGGCCATACAAGGGACAAAGGCCTTATATCTAAAATATACACAGAACTCAAAAAGTTAAATTCCTTCAAAACAAACAATCAAAGCACCAAAAGCCCTTTCAACAAATGGGCTAGAGACCTAAAAAGAGAATTCTCTGAAGAAGAAATGAGAATGGCCAAGAGTCACATGAAAAAGTGCTCTACATCACTGGCCATAAAAGAAATGCAAATCAAATCCATATTGAGATACCACCTCACCCCAGTAAGAATATCTATTATGAGGAAATCTAATAATAAATGCTGGAGAGGATGTGGCCAAAAGGATATTCTACTGCATTGTTGGTGGGAATGCAAACTTGTTCAACCCCTCTGGAAAGCAGTTTGGAGTTTCCTAAGAAGGCTAAACATAGAGCTCCCCTAAAAGCCAGCAGCCCCACTTTTGGACATCTACCCAAAAGCCTACAAGCAAGACCACACTAAAGCCACCAGCATAATTATGTTTATTGCAGCACAACTTGTCATCGCTAAAACATGAAACCAAGCTAGATGCCCCTCAGTAGACGAGTGGATCAGGAAAATATGGTACATATACACAATGGAATTCTATGCCTCTATCAGAAGGAATGGCATTGCCCCATTTCTAAGGAAATGGAAGCAATTGGAAAAACTCATACTAAGTGAAGTGACCCAGACCCAAAGAAACATAAACCTTATGATGTACCTCATAAAGAATAGCTAGTACATCAATAGACTAGTCATGGCAGAAGACCAAAATATCCCAGTAACTATACCCATATGACCACATAAGAAGATGCCAAGTGAAATGAACTCCACGTTATGGAAACGAGTTATTCCACTATTGTAATTATTCTCAACTGCCATGTGAACTTGTACTACATTTTTCTGTCTTTCCTTGTCAGTTTGTTTGATAGAGTGGTTGGTCTAGTTTTGTTTCTCTTGTAGTCCCTTCCTGTTGCTGTATTCTCGCTACCACTGTACTCATCCGAGTACCCTGGATATTGTCTGATATGGGTAGCAGAATTGGGGAAGAGAGAGGGAATACCAAAATCGAGAGACAAAGAACAAAAAAGACAAACCATTCAAAAAGCAACACTTAGAAATCATTTTGCTGTAAACCAACTGCACAACTCTTGAGGGGAGAGGAAAAGAGGGAAAGAGAGGGGAAGGGGAAAATGAGGGAGCAGGTAACAAGTAGAACAAGAAATGTACTCACTGCCTTTCATCTGAATTTATAACCCCTCTGTATCACATTTTGACAATAAAAAAATTGAAAGGAAAATATTTTTTAAAAAACACGTGCTTGTACCTGTACGAAGAGCTCCGTTGTATGAATAAACAATGCCACTGTAGCCCTAGAACTCACAAATCAAGATAGATGAATTTAGAGCCTGTAGAACAAAAATCAATGTGAAGTATATATAAACAGTTTCAAGGACATTATGACCAACTCTGGGTGTACTGGTATCTAGGAGACAGAGCTTGGGACATGATGACCTTGGAATAATGCTTTGGATCCAATATTTACTATTTCTCCTTTTCCCCTTGCACACTTTAAAATCAATGCTCTTATCTCTGTGCCTGCTCCCCAGATGGAGTAGAGGAAAGGAAGTATGTCTTCAAAGCAATCATCATAAATAGTGTCCAACAAGTTCGGTGTGCCTCTTCTACATAAAACAATAGCCACTATCTGAGCCTTTCAGTCTGCAAACAAGTGAAAGATGTGTAGAGAAAGGCAAATGCTTGATGTACTAGGAATCTGAGAGCTAATGGTGTCTCTTCCTCCCTGGCTAAAAACAAATTGACAGGTGGCAGCTTGCATTTCAAACTGCTTTTCAAAATATTTCCATATGAGTTATGCAGAGAAAAAAAGGATTCTTATTTGGCTGGGATTAATAATCATTATATTATCCTGGAGAAAATTATAAATATTTATATCCAAATGACCAATTAACGTTTAAATATCACATGGAGGATTTAGATGTTATGTCTGTGTGAGGAATGCACGATGGGATATATAGTTCAGAGAACTAAGCTTGAAGTCCCAGTCCAACTCTGAGGAGGCTGCTGGGAGTAGTTGTTATGCTTACCCCCCAAAACCTACAGGCAGGGTTTAGTCTCTGGTCAAATGATAAAGGCCTATTAATATGGACTGCTCAGGATCCAGTTCTTGTCTATTTTCCTACCTGTTTACCTTCTGTGATAGACTCACCCAGTCTCATGGCTTTTATATATTTATCCCACACTTCTCTCCAAACACCATTAATAAGACTGTTTCTCGATATTTTCAAGTGAATATTTAATACATAACTTATTAAACTTAACATGAAAACACAAAACCATCTATAACATTCCTCATCTCAAAAATCAACACACTCTATTTCACAGGCCAGCAAATTTGGGGGGCATCTTAAAGTTATTCCTTGTTTTAATAGTCACTCTGTTTCAGTACTTAAGAGCTAAGTAACTCACCTGCTAATAATATTTAGATTTATCTTCTTGTTTTTCCTTTCCAATGAATGCAAGGGGTTACTTTTGATGCCCCAAATGTACAAACCTCATTTGCTCATTTATTCATTTAAAAAGTATTTGCTTATTAAATTCCAATATGTGCTATGAAGACTGAGAAGAATATCTCAATATGTCACTACTTAAATGGTTATGGAAGTTTCTGAATGGGTATTCTATAGCTTTACACAGATGGCCTAGGCCCTAATTCTCTCTCTGTTTTGAAGACTTTGGATAGTTAGTCCTGAGAGTGAAAGACATACATTTAGGAAAAAACATTCTTAAAATGAGAGGGTAGTACCAGCTGTCAAATTTAAACTATGCCCTAAAGACAAAACAATATGAACTCTCTTGATCTAAAGTGATTACTATGTGGGGCCTTTACCTGTGCTCCTACACAAGAGGGCACAAATATGTACAACAGAATCCTGTGATTTCAGGAAATAAACATCTTAGGCAGGAATTGTCCCCAACTCCTATCATTTCTCTCTTGATTCTACTGCCCTAAAATATAAGTAGGTACATTGTATATTGGACAATACACAGAACAAGATGTAGGTATTTTACCAAAACAAGCACACAAAACACCAGCTCCTATGGTACACAGCAAAGGCAGTACTCAGAGGAAAATTTGTAGCTCTGAGCACATCAACAAATTGAAGACATCTCAATCCAACAATATAATGATGCATATGAAGCTCCTTGAAAAAGAGCAACAAGCCAAACCACAAGTCAATAGATTGAAGAAAATATTAAAATCAAATCAGAATTAAATGAATTACAGCCCCATGCCCAAAAGAGTAAGAACCAACAAAACAGAGCTGCTTCTTCAAAAAAATTAACAAAATCAACAGACCTTTAGCAATTGTTGCCAAAAAATGAAGAGAGCACACCCAAATAAACAAAATCAGAGAGGAGACTGTAAACATACCAATAGAAACAACTAAGATTCAGAATATTATAAGGGAATATTTTGCAAACCTGTATGATAATAAATTTGAGAATCTGGAAGAAATGGATGAATTCCTAGCAAATATTGATATGCCCAAACAACCATGATTTAAACCTACAAAATAGAAACATATCAAGTAATGAAATAGAAATGGAAATATGCAATCTCCCATCCAACAAAAGCCCAGGTCCAGATGGATTGACAGCAGAATTCTATATTGTCTTCAAAGCAGAACTCACACCAATACTTCTCAAATACTTCAATTAAATTCATAGTGAAAGTTTACCACCAAACACATTCTATGAAGCTAAGGTAACCCTTGTCCCAAATCCAGACATGGTCATCAAAGAAAGAAAAATATAGACCCCTTTTTTTGATGAACAATGATTCAAACCTCTCAACAAAATTCTGACCAATCTACTTCAACAAGTCATCAAAAATTATACACTATGATCAAACTGGATTTATTCCAAGGATGCAAAACTGGTTTAATATATGCAAATCAATTAACATTGACACCACATAAATAGGAGCAAAGACAAGGATCACATGGTTGTTACTTTTCTTTCTTTCTTTTTTCTTTTCTTTTTTTTTTTTTTTTTTTGCCAGGCCTGGGGCCTGAACTCAGAGCCTGAGCACTGTCCCTGGCTTCTTTTTGCTCAAGGCTAACACTCTACCACTTGAGCCACAGCACCATTTCTGTCTTTTTCTGTTTATGTGGTACTGAGGAATCGAACCCGGGGCTTCCTGCATGTTAGGCGAGCAATCTACCACTAAGCCACCTTCCCATCCCTCGTGATTATTTGTTTAGACACAGAAAAAGCATTTGACAAAATGCAGCACCCATTTATGATGAAAGCTTTGGAGAAACTAGGAATCCAAGGAACATTCCCGAATATAATATAAACTGTGCATGACAAACCTGCAGCTAGTATTATACTTGATGGTGAAAAGTTGCCATTTCCATTAAATTCAGGACAAAGACAAGTATATAAGCTCTCTACCCTCCTCTTCAACATAGTACTAGAATTCCTAGCCAGAGCAATAAGGCAAGAGGCAAATATCAAGGGGATCCAAGTAGGGAAAGATGAGGTTAAACACTCTCTCTTTGCAAATGACATGATCCTATATTTAAAGAACCCCATAGACCCTACTCCCAAGTTACTTGACCTGATCCAAAACTTTGGCAAAGTAGCAGGTTATAAAGTAACTCCTCAAATCTCAATGGCTTTTCTGAATGCAAACAATGGGAACAGTGAGGCTGAAATCAGGAAAGGAACTTTTTTTTTTCAATAGTCTCAAAAAAGTACTTAGGAATAACCTTGACCAAAGAAGTGAAAGACCACTGTGATGAAAACTTTAAAAACCTGAAAAACGAAATTAAAGCAGAATTAAGGAAATGGAAAAACCTCCCAATCTCCTGGATTGGGAGGATTAACATCATGAAAATGGCAATATTGCCAAAGGCTATCTACAAATTCAACGTAATACCCATCAATATCCCAACACCATTCTTTAATGAAGTATGGGATCCAATCCAAAAATGCACATGGAACAATAAAGGACCCTGAATAGCAAAAGCAATCCTAAGCAGGAAGAACAGTGCTGGAGGAATATCAGTACCAAAATTCCCACTATATTACAAAGCTATAGTAATAAGAACAACTTGGTACTGGCACAAGAACAGGACTGAGGACCAATTCCAAATGGATCAAAGACCATGAAGTAAAAACAGATACCCTGAAAACATTGCAGTAAGGAATAAGAGAAACATGTGGGATCCTTGGTATGGTCGAAACTTTCCTAATAAAGGCCTAGAAACACAGCAAAGCAAAGAAAGGTTGGACAAATGAGATTGCATCAATCTGCAGAGCTTTTGCATGGCAAAGGACATAGATAGCAAGATAAACAGAAAGCTCTCAGATTGGGAGAAGATCTTCACTGGCCATACAACAAAAAAGGGCCTTATATCTAAAATATACTTAGAACTCAAAAATTAAGTTCCCCAAAATAAATCCTTGAAAAAACAACTGCCCCCTTAATAAATAGGCTAAAGAGTTAAAGAGAGACTTCTCTTAGGAGAAAATGAAAAAAGCCAACAGGCACATGAAGACATGCTCAATATCCCTGGTGATAAAAGAAATGCTAATCAAATCAACATTGAGATTCCACACACCCCAGTAGGAATGTCCATTATCAAGAAAACTAACAATAACAGATTCGGAGGGGCCGGGGGAGAGGATGTGGCTACTACTCTGTTGATGGGAATTTGAATTTGTTCAACCACTCTGGAAAGCAATACAGAAATTCTTTGAAAGATTGAACATAACATTTCCCTATGACCTAGCAATCCCACTCCTCCTCATCAATCCAATTGTTCACAAACCAGGCTACATTAATGTCACAGCCACAACCATTTTTCTCGCAGCATTGTTTACCATAGCCAATGTATGAATCTACCCAGATGCCCCTAAAGGATGAATGACCCAAGAAAATGTGGTATATATAGACAACGTATTTTGTTCTTCCATCATAAATATGACATTGTCCCATTTTTAAGGACATGGAAAGTCTTGGAAAAACATATTGAGCAAAGTAAGCCAGACCCAAAGAAACATAGACTGCATGGTTTATATCATTTGTAATAATTAGAATGTGCCTATATATCTCCAAGTAAACCCAATGGATAAAAGACAAATAATTATACCTAGACATGATTGATTAAAGAGCAGTCTAAACATTATTACAGTGAGAGGAAAGGATAATATCCTTAGGAGAGGATCACAAGGGCTTAGTAGATATGTGCATATGATCATATAAAATGATGTTTATTGAAATGAAGCTCAAGTAGTAGAAGCAAGAGTCACTGTTTGTGGCTCTTTTTTTCTTTCCTTTTTTCTTTGGTCTATTTCCTAGTGCCGTATTTATGATTTCTGCATATTTTGCCTTGTATATAAGTTCATCTGATTTGTGGAGGGGAAGGGGAAGCACAGAAATGGTGGGACAAAAAGTGAACCAATTCAGCAGTGAAACCCACTACATAAAATGTTGGAAATGGGGCTGGGGATATAGCCTAGTGGCAAGAGTGCCTGCCTCGGATACACGAGGCCCTAGGTTCGATTCCCCAGCACCACATACACAGAAAACGGCCAGAAGCGGCTCTGTGGCTCAAGTGGCAGAGTGCTAGCCTTGAGCGGGAAGAAGCCAGGGACAGTGCTCAGGCCCTGAGGCCAAGGCCCAGGACTGGCCAAAAAAATAAATAAATAAAAAATAAAATGTTGGAAATGAACTATACAACTCTGGGGAAAGGGAATTTGGGAAGGGAAAACATGGGAAAGAATGAGGGAGGGGGTGACAACGTTTAAGAAAATGTGGTCTTTATGTGACTTACGTAACTGTAATCCCTTCTTATGTTATTGTATTTTTTTTCAAAATTTTATTATCAAATTGATGTACAGAGAGGTTACAGTTTCACACATTAGGCATTGGATACATTTCTTGTACTGTTTGTTACCTCGTCCCTCATTCCCCCCCTCTTCGCCCTTTCCCTTTCCCCCCATGAGGTATTCAGTACACTTACACCAGTTTTTCAAGTATTGCTTTTGTAGTTGTTTGTTGTTTTTTTACCCTGTGTCTCTCATTTTGGTATTCCCTTTCAATTTCCTACTTGTAATACCAGTATACACGGTTTCCAATATACTCAGATAAAATTACAGAGATACTGTAGTTACAAACACAGGAAGGTGATACAAGAACATCATCACTAGTAGAAGCTACAGATACATGGGACATTGAAAGTAGTTACAAGGGTGATATAACAATCATTTCTATAACATGGAGTTCATTTCACTTAGCATCATCTTATGTGATCATAAGGGTATACCTATTGGGCTCTTGTGATCCTCCGCTGTGACTTGCTTAAACCTGTGCTAATTATTCCCAATAAGGGAGACAATAGAGTCCATGTTTCTTTGGGTCTGGCTCACTTCACTTAGTATAATTTTTTCCAAGTCCTTCCATTTCCTTACAAATGGGGCAATGTCATTCTTTCTGATAGAGGCATAAAATTCCATTGTGTATATGTACCACATTTTCCTGATCCATTCGTCTACGGAGGGGCATCTGGGTTGGTTCCAGATTCTAGCTATGACAAATTGTGCTGCAATGAACATTGTTGTGCTGGTGGCTTTACTGTGATTTTGTTTGTGTTTTTTTGGATAGATACCCTAAAGTGGGGTTGCTGGGTCATAGGGGAGTTCTATATTTAGCCTTCTGAGGAATCTCCATACTGCTTGCCAGAGTGGTTGAACCAGTTTACATTCCCACCAACAATGAAGTAGGGTTGCCTTTTGGCCACATCCCCTCCAACAATTGTTATTGTTAGTTTTCTTCATATATGACATTTTTACTAGGGTGAGATGGAATCTCAATATTGTTTTGGTTTGCATTTCTTTTATGGCCAGTGATGTAGAGCACTTTTTCATATGTCTCTTGGCCATTCTCATTTCCTCATCAGAGAAGTCTCTTCGTAAGTCTTTAGCCCACTTGTTGAGGGGGCTATTGGTTCTTTGCGGTTTTGTTTTGGAGGAAGGTAATTTTTTTAGTTCTGCATATATTTTAGAGATGAGTCATTTGTCTGTTGAATGGCCGGTAAAGATCTTCTCCCAGTCTGTGGGCTTCTGTTTATCTTGTGAGCTATCTCCTTTGCCGTGCAGAAGCTCTGAAGTTTGATGCAGTCCCATTTGTCCAAACTTTCTTTGATTTGAAGCCTTTCTGGATCTTTGTTTAGGAATTTCCGTCCTGCACCAAGTACCCCAAGTGTTTCTCCTACTCCTTCCTTTCGTGTTTTCAGGGTATCTGTTTTGGTTTCAAGGTCTTTAATTCATTTGGAATTGATTTTGTTGCAGGGTGATATGTAAGGAACTAGGTTTAGTTTGTTGCACGTGTTGAACCAGTTTTGCCAGCACCATTTGTTAAAGAGGCTATCTTTCTTCCAAACTATTGTTTTAGCTCCTTTATCAAAGATTAAGTAGGCATAGTTCTGTGGGTTCATTTCTGGGTCTTCAATTCTGTTCCATTGGTCTTCAGGCTTGTTCCGGTGCCAATACCAAGCTGTTTTTCTTACTATAGCTTTATAATACAGCTTGAAGTTGAGTATTTTAATTCCTCCAGCACTGTTCTTTCTGCTTAGGATTGTTTTTAATATTGTAAGTCTTTTATTGTCCCATATGAATTTCTGGATTGTTTCCTCTACTTCATTAAAAAATGGTGTTGGGATATTAATGGGTATTGCATTGAATTTGTAGATAGCCTTTGGCAATATTGCCATTTTGGTTATATTAATCCTCCCAATCCAGGAGAATGGGAGGTTTTTCCATTTTCTTAGTTCTGACTTTATTTCGTTTTTCAACCTTTTAAAGTTCTCATCAAAGAGGTCTTTCACATCTTTGGTTAAGATTATTCCTAGGGGGGCTGGGGATATAGCCTAGTGGCAAGAGTGCCTGCCTCGGATACACGAGGCCCTAGGTTCGATTCCCCAGCACCACATATACAGAAAACGGCCAGAAGCGGCGCTGTGGCTCAAGTGGCGGAGTGCTAGCCTTGAGCGGGAAGAAGCCAGGGACAGTGCTCAGGCCCTGAGTCCAAGGCCCAAGACTGGCCAAAAAAAAAAAAAAAAAAAAAAGATTATTCCTAGGAATTTACGTTTTTGGGTGCTACTGCAAAAGAAGATGCTTTCCTGATTTCAGCCTCGGTCTTCGGGTCGTTAGCATAGAGAAAGGCCGTTGATTTTTGAGGGTTTATTTTATACCCTGCTACTTTGCCAAAGTTTTGGATCAGCTCTAGTAGCTTGGGGGTAGAGTCTATGGGGTTCTTTAGGTATAGGATCATGTCATCTTGGAAGAGAGAAAGTTTAACTTCATCTTTTCCTATTTGGATCCCCTTTATATTTTCTTCTTACCTAATTGCTCTAGCTGGATGGGAGATCATTTATTGCCATTTCTATTTCAATACTGGATATGGGTCTGTTTAGAAGGTTTTAAATCTTCATGGTTGAGTTTGGGGATATGCATTTTTTCTAGGAAATCATCCATTTCTTCCAAGTTCTCGAATTTGTTGGCACAAACGCTTGCAAAATAGTCCCTTATTATTTTCTGAATTTCCGTTATTTCTGTGGTGATATTACCTGTTTCATCTCTTATCTTGTTTATTTAATTGTGCTGCCTTCAGTTTTTGGTCAGGTTTGCCAGGGGTCTGTCTATCTCGTTGATTTTTTTCAAAGAAACAACTCTTTGTTTTGTTGATTCTTTCAATGGATTTTTTCGTCTCTAATTGATTTAATTCTGATTTGATTTTAGTTATTTGTTTCTGTCTATTGACTTGGAGATTGGCTTGTTGTTCTCTGTCAAGGAAATTAAGGTGTTTCCTTATTGAGTTGCTGTTTCTCCAGTTTGTTGGTTTATGCACACAGAGATATAAATTTCCCTCTGATTACTCCTTTTCCTGTGTCCCAAAGGAGCTGGTACTTTGTGTCCTCATCTTGGTTGAATTCAATAAACCTTTGAATTTCCGTTTTAATTTCTTCAATGACCCACTGATGGTTCAGAAGTGTGTTGTTTAGTCTCCATGAATTGTAGGATTTTCTGTGGTGGCTATTTGAGTTGAGCTCTAATTTTATTCCATTGTGGTCTGAGAGAATGCAGGGAATGGTTTTGATACTTCAGAATTTGTACAGATTTTCTTTGTGCCCTAAGATGTGATCTATTTTGGAGTATGTTCCACCTGCTCCGGAGAAGAATGTGTATTCTGTCGTTGCTGGGTGGAATATTCTGTAGATGTCGGTTAAGTCTAGTTGGTCTGTGCAATTATTTAGTTCTGTGATTTCTTTGTTCAGTTTTTGGCGTGTTGATCTGTTCAGAGGTGATAGTAGAGTGTTGAAGTCCCCAAATATCAATGTGTTTGGGTCCATGAGTGTTTTTAGAGTCAGTAGTGTTTGTTTGATGAGGTTGCTTGCTCCTGCATTTGGTGTGTAGATATTTAGAATGGTTATATCTTCCTGTAGGAGAGATCCCTTTACTAGTATGTAGTAACCTTACTTGTCTCTTCTTACCTTTTTCTGTTTGAAGTCAATTTTTTCTGATACTAGGATTGCAACTCAAGCCTGCTTATGGGGGCCATTTTCTTGAGAGATTTGATTCCAGCCTTTCACTTTTAGAAGTTGTTTACTTTTGCTGGATAGATGTGTCTCTTGGAGGCAGCAGAAAGATGGATCTTGATTTTTGATCCAACTTTTGAGCCTATGTCGTTTGATTGGAGAATTAAGTCCATTTATGTTGAGAGTTAGGATTGAGAGATGATCGTTTTTTCTTTTCATTATCACTATTTTTATTTTTTTGCCAGTCCTGGGCCTTGTACTCAGGGCCTAAGCACTGTCCCTGGCTTCCTTTTGCTCAAGGCTAGCACTCTGCAACTTGAGCCACAGCTCCACTTCTGGCCATTTTCCATATATGTGGTACGGGGGAATTGAACCCAGGGCTTCACGTGTACAAGGCAGGCTCTCTTGCCACTCGGCCATATTTCCAGCCCATTATCACTATCTTGTTAAAAGCTGTGTCTTCCCATTTCTTGATCTGATGTTTACTATTTAGGGTTCATTTCTCTGTCTGTATTGTGATCTTGTTTATTTTCCCTGTATAGTACCTTTTTGAGGATTTTCTGTAAAGCTGGTTTGGTGGAGATATATTGATTCAGTAATTCCTTACTGTGGAAGAATTTTAGTTGACCTTCAGCTATGAATGAGAGTTTGGCTGGGTACAGTATTCTTTGTTGGTAGTTATTTTTAGTTATTGTGTGGTATATTTTATTCCAGGGTCTCCTTGCTTTCATGATCTCTGCTGAGAAGTCTGGGGTAATTCTGATTGCTTTTCCTTTATATGTGATTGTTTTCTTCTCCCTAACTGCTTTAAGGATTCTTTCCTTGTACTCTACTGATCCTGTTTTGATCACAATATGTCAGTGGGATGTCCTATTCTGGTTTGTTCAGTTTGGGGTTCTAAATGCTTCTTGTATCTGTATAGGCCTATCCTTATGGATATTTGGGAAGTTATCAGTTAATATTCTGTTAAATAGGTTGCCTATCCCATTAACTTCTGTCTCCAAGTTTTCCTCAATACCTATTATCCTTAAATTGGGCTTTCTGATCGTGTCTTGAATCTCCTGTAGCGATCTGTTTTGTTGATTGACTGGATTTGTATTGATTTTTGATCTTTCTCCATAGATTCTAGGGAATCTTCAGCTCCTGAGATTCGATCCTCTGCTTCAGTTAGTCGGGACTGTAGGCTAGCTACTTGATTTCAAATCTCATTTCCTTCTTACTGGTCCTTCTTGATGATTTCCATGTCATCTCTTAGGTCTTGCATGGACTTCTTTACTTCATTAATTTGGTTTTGAGTGCTGTCTCTCTAATCTTTTACCTGGGTAGCTATCTTTTAATTTGACTCTTGAATTTCATTTATCTTTCTATTTGTTGAGGCCATGAAATCATCTATTACTTTATGGAAGGATTGCTGTATTGATTCTAACTTTTCATTTAACATATTTATCAGTAGACTTTGTAGAGTATTTTGAGGGTTCTCTTCTATATCTTTGATTGACTGCTCTGTTTCCTGCTTGTTTTGAGTGGGAGAAAAGACTCCATTGTTTGCCACCTTTCTTGTGTTTCTTCTGCCCATTTGGATTGGGAATGCCAATCTACAAGCACCTATGAGCACCGTTTAAGACCCAAAGCAGCGCTTACCAAGCACTTTTTTGTAAATCTTTTAAGTTCACAATTATATACAGATACCTTGTAAAACTGTCTATAAAATTAGATTTGGTGTTCCTAAAGAATACAATTTCAATATAACAACCGATCCTGGGCCCTGTATTCAGTAGTTACTTATTTACTGTTACAACCCTATGAGCAATTCTTGTTCTTATATTAAGTTCTTTTAGGACTGGCTTTCTCTATGAACCCCTTTGATTCACTTTGATTAAGCAGCGATACCCTCTATCCAATAACCAGGAGTCAATGTAACCTGGAGGTCCTGGCAGTAAGTCAGGAGGGAAACATAGAGGTAGTAAAGAGAATAGAGTAAAATGTATTGGGGTGGGTGATGATTTCAGTTTAGTTTCAGTGACGTGGAAATGTGGAGAAGAGTAGAATCAGTAGAAAGAACAAGGTTAAAATGATAGATAATTGAGAGTTAGCAGAAAAGAGTGGAGGTGTTATTCATAGGAAAGTAATTTTTAAAGAAAGAGAATGCAAAGAGAGAAATAAAGAAAAAATACTGGACGACAGATGTACAAAACCAAGAAAAATTATTTAAAAAAAAATAAAAGGAATAATAAAAAGGAAAAAACAGAAAAATGAACAACCAACAGAAAAAAGAACTTGATAAAATGAACAGATGAAAATGGATAACAAGAAAACCAACGATGTTTCAGAAGTGAAAAATTTTTTTTAAAAATTTTTAAAAAGTTTAAAAAATGTTTGAAAAAAAATGGAGTCCTCCTTGTTTGAGTGGTCTTTCCCCAGTCTCTGGTTTCCTTGCAATGGTCTGCAGTCTATTTTCCTGATTGGCTGGTTTGACTTGCGATCAGTTTGCAGGGGGTGGATCTGTTCTGACCTTTCTCCCCTGTTGATGCAACCCTGGGTCTCTGTGGTTCGCACAGCTTGCAGATAGGCCTTGGGTGTCCTCTGTAGATGTGGATGTGAGCAGTCTCAGGAACCGTGGCTCCTCTGTCTGCTGTGGGGCCGGGGCCTTTAACGCCTGGCTTTAAATAGGCTGTGGACTCAGCAGGGCGGGGCGCTTCTGGCCTGGTTTACCCGGCTGAGAGTTGCTTGCCTGGGGGAGGTTCCTCCCTCCTGGACAGGGCTGCTGCCTGGGAATCTGGCTATGGAATTCAGCTCCGTTTTGGGCTGGGAATTGGGCTTCCTCTGTGACGGGACCCTTTATCTGTCTCAGGAACTGTTTCTTCCCCCATCTGGTGTTTCCATGCCGCTGGTAGCTGCTTGCTGCTTTTGCTTTAAATTTAGAAATTCTGGTGGGCAGGATGGGGCACCTCTGACTAAGCCGCGACCCAGGCTGAGCCTCCGGCCTGGGCAGGGGGCATTCTCCTGGGCCGAGCTGGCTCTCACTGATTGGTCCTTCTTGCCCTTTTCAAAGATGGCTCCTTTGTCCTCGCTTTCCCCGGGCCAGCTTTAGTTCCAATCTGGTCTGACCCTATGCCAATGTCAAAGATGGCACTTTGCTCTGGCGGTGGGGGAAGGGCTACCTTCCAGAAGCTGCTCTGTGAGCATGAATGAGAATATCTTTTGTGGGGTACTCACGCTTTCTCTGCGATTTCACCCCATCTGTGCTCTGCCGCCATCTGGAGGATTTCTCCCAGGTCTACGCTGTGTGCTTTAGCCGCATGGTGTGTGGGTCACTGTGCTGGGCGCTGTGCCAGCGCTGGCACTGGCGTGGCGGTGGGACGCCACCCGGAGCTCAAATCGGTCTTTTCAGACGAGCAAAGTTGATTTTTCCTTCCTGGCCAGAATCCCTGTACTGTTAGAACTTACTCTGGCTGTCTTTCTAGGAGTAAAAGTTTCTATGGGGTGAGAAAACTGTGATGTTGGAGGGAGCTCAGCTAGGGCTCTGTTGCTCCTCTGCCGTCTTCCCGGAAGTCCTCTTGTAATCCCTTTTAATATATCCTTTACAATAATTCTTTAAAAATACCTGTTTACCTAGTCTATATCCTTCATATTACTGATCACAGGGATTTTAAACCCTAATAGAATGAACATTTCAGATTAGACAATTCATTGCTGAGGAGAATGTGCTGTTCTAGGTTTTGCAAAGTTCATGGACATCTGAAGTATCTATCAATTAGATAATACTAATCTCTCAACTCCTAGAAGTGACATCCCAAACATCTTATATCATCAAATGTATCCTGGCTATTGGCTGGTTCTCTACTGAGAACGAGTGACATTGTCAAAATACAGCATTTCAACAATAAGGAAAATCTTCACATTAGTTCTTATCTAAATAGTGATTACGAAGGAAAATGGTCTTACCAGCACCTACTCTGTTTCTGTTGCCCATGATAGAAAATTGGGCATATCCGTGACTTATATGTGTCCCTCAATAGATATTTCCTATGTTCTGTATTTATGATTTTCCAAATCTCTCTAAAATCACTTTTTCACTATCAGTATGGCCACATGACAGTCATACAATTTGTTACTTTCACATAAATGGATGACTTGAAGAGCCATCCTTCTACAGTTTTGTTCCCATAAACCTAGTGTTCACACTGTAGCTCGAGTAAATGAAATGTGTGTGTATGTGTGTGTGTGTGTGTATACCACTTGAAACACAGAAGCTCCTTTTCCACATTTTTAATGGATAATCAGAAATAAGAGTTTCATGGATTTTCCTGTCTAGGCTGGCTTTGCACCACAATCCTCAAATCTCAGCCTCTTGAGTAGCTAGGATTACAGGTATGAGTCACCAGCACCCAGCTAGAGTAAATTTTTTAAACTTTAAAAACAGAATCATGTTGCTATGTACTTTATTCTTCTGTGGTTTTCAGCTGTCTTCATGAACATGGTCAAACATTTTACAGTTATCTGGCACATGCTCATCTCACTCTTTTTACCAAACAAATGACTTGCATTTCTATAACGTCATTATGATTTTCCTTTGGTTCTATTGGATATGGTATGTACAGTAAATAGAACTCTTCACCCACACTTATTTCTTATCTAATGTGTTGACTTAGATAGGTATATCCTATAGGAAGTTTCCCCTAGTGTCTAGGTTAAGTGTCTAACCTGTGTGGTCCCTCAACACTGTTCACCCTTTATTACTTGCAATTGTTATCTATTTGTTTCCATTTTTAGCACTAGAATATGCTCTCCTGATGACTGATGCTATGTCTTATTCACCCTTCTATCCCCAGTTAAAGAAATGTAGCAGAGTGCTTAATTCATATTTTATGAATAAAACAATCAATGGGAGAAACTTGGAATCCTTGAATTTCAGTCTTTCATGACATGCTGTATCCCTTAAATATTAAAATATAAATTAAAAATTAAATTAAAGCAAAAAGCTTGTGATAAAGGCCTGTATTTCCTTACACAGAAAGTATCCAATCTAACTTAAGGATTTCCTTAACAACTTGATATCATCATTAAGTACAGTATGGTGCTTTCATGTAATGATACTTTTAGGAACTACCAAGCCAGTTACTGGCATTGTATCTCGCATTTAAAAGTTACAAATAGAGCTAGAATGTTCTTTTCTAGAGTCTTTTTAGTGATCGCTTTCTACTTCTATGTCATTTGATTTAGCTATCAGTGTGATTGACACTGATAACTTAGCAATAGAATTGAGGAAGCCCTATGCTACATTTCTTTTCTGGTTTTCTATATAAAGTTAAAGGAAGTGGTCAATTTCATATGACAATTTTCTACAAAATAAAACTATATTGGCATAGGTTAAAGATGGAGGGATCCTCTTCCTCTGTGAAAGGTGTGAATACTCAGAATTATGGTCTCTCTTTTGACCATTAGCAGCTCATTTTACAGCTTATCTATTTCACCGTGGTATTCCAGGAAAGTTAACCAGCCAGAAAGCAGCTATCTTTTCATTTCCATTACCTCCACAGCTAAGCATCTATGACCTTTTTAGAGGGGTTAGACTATGCCTCCAAGGATTTTATTGTACTCTCGAACAAAGCTGCTCCACCCTAGGCTGCTAGACTTGATATTTGCCTCTTTAGGTATCAAGAAAGATCCTTTGTTATCTTTGCCTTTTGATATTAAAAGTACACACACAAAGAAAAAAATCACAGGTGTTATTTGCAAATGGTTTTAGCACAAGCCCATTTGAAGTTTGCACAAGTTTGGAGTATGGTTTAGAAAATCGGCAGGCTGTCTTCAAAAGAAGAATTTGGAAGACAGATGTGCATGAGAAGTGTGTGTGTGAGACAGCCTAGGTAGGCAGTCTAGCATGTTAATGAAATAAGCCATTCAGTAAAGTTATTTCTTTCAGAAAAGCAGAAGAGCAAATGAATTATAGAAGCAAATAATCTACTATGAATTCTTGCATCCTATCTCATCTTTCCCATGGAAGCTCCTGGAAGAACAACATTAAGTCAAATTGTCCTATCAGTGGATTAATCTTCTCTGATGCTAACATCAAGCTCTCTTAATAACTCTTACTAGATTGAATCAGATGATTTTGTCATAAAATCTACAAATGTCTTATATGTAAATGGCTTGTTTAAAAAGTAATATACTGGTAGTTTGAAAGCCTTAGTCTATGATCCTGACATAACAGTCTCTCCTAATAAGAGAAATATAATTGGTCAAAATATGTTGGAAGTATCTTACCACAAATAGATCTGGAAAAGCTGGTACAAGACTACTGCCTTCCTGTAGCTCTTAAGATAAACTCTAACTTATTATCATGATACAGGATATGTGTTCTAAACAAACTCATTTTATTTTCAGTTCCTTGAAAATGTAAACTTCTCGTCAGCCTTTGGACTTTGGGTATGATTCTTCTGCCTGGAGCTCTCTTCTCACCCTTATCACATCTCCTTGACATAGTTCTAGTGGTGCTTCAGACATAAACACAAAAATATACTCCTCTGAGAAGCTTTCTTTAACCATACCCAAGTCTCTATATCCTTTATATGATTAAGTACCCACTATCATTTATTACGTACACTAATTAAAACTGTAAGTAACCTTTATCAATAAGATTGTAAGCTTCATAAACAGCTCTGTCACTTTCATATGCCTGTGCCTAGTGTCATGTGTTATAAATAATAAATGTTAATTTAATTAATATCCACTATGATTTGAGCTCAGAAAATGTCTTAGTACATTCATTATAGTGGGATATTAGTTCAAATAAATAGAAGAAGATACACTTTGTTTAACCGAGTTGTCTTTTTCTTACTTGGATCATTCATTATTTATATTCATCTTGTTCTTACCTCTGAATATCAATTACTGCTCTCTACTGTTTTGCAATCTCTAGCCCTAGATGCCCAAAGAAGCTCTTGTCTCTTTTCAGCAATACTCAATGTATTAGAGGTTTATCTCTACTTCTTATATTTCCAGTATAGCTATACCCATCAAAAAGAATTCATCTTTGGCAGGCACCATTTGTGGATACCTATAATGTAAACTACTTGTGAACCTGAGCTCTGAAGATTACAGTTCAAAGCCAGCCTGGGCAGGAAAGTCCGTGAGACTCTTATCTCTAATTTACTATCAAAAAGTCAGAAGTGGATGTATAGCTTATATGGTTGAATGGTAGCTTTGAAAGGAAAATCTGAGGGACATTACACAGATCCTGACTTCAAGCCCCAGAATCAATATACATGTACAAAAAAAATCTTAATTCTTCAAATCTCAATGAAATGTTCTATGAGAAGGTAATTAATTACCAAGATGTGCTGACATGCTAGTACACAAATTAACAATTACTCTGAGCATATGATTTCTATACTATTTCATATATAAACACTTTCAGAAAACATATTTGAAATGTTTGTATTTCAACCAGATTTCATATTTAGGAATGAATAATGGTGGAGACGGATGGGTATGTTCAGAAGAGGTTTTTAGCAAAGCACACAATGCCCTAAGCAACAGTTTCTATGGGCTTATTTAAATTGCAACTTGGTCTAAGAAAAATACAAAAGGGAAAATCTAAGCCAGTCACATTTACTTCTTTGTCATGAACACAGGAGCTCTGCTAAAATTAAGGTTGCAACTACTGAATAAAGTAGATTTCTATTATGTATGCTCTTCCTGTTCCACTCTGTTCAACAAGTCTTGAGTGCCTGCCTGTGATAAGGCCTGAGATCCTGCGTGTAACATCCACAGTATTTAATGATCAAAATGTTTGGATTTATACAAATGTTCCAGAAACAACAAATAATGTTTCTGTAATGATTAAAAATCCCTTTAGTAATAGAAATTATTTTATTTTGCATTTGCCCTTACCAACCTCCCACAAAATTCCCTCATCATCACTGTATTTAGTTCACCATCTGACTTGTTGTGTCTTACTGTGGTCACCTCCTAAATGTCCTGATTAGGGGTCAGTCCTCAAGCTGCTGAACAGTTTGTGAATAATATGGAGAAAGCATTATATTTATGTCAATGATGCTGAAGGTTAATGGTGCTTCAGATAATGAGCTTTTATGTAAAAATGCAGCAGCACAGACAAGTGCATCTTAAATTAAAGGACATTTCACAAAATGCAATTGAGCAGAGAACAAATGTCTATTTTGCAGAAAATCTGTGATTCAACTTCTGTCTCTTGCTTGTATCTCTCCAATGGTTGTAATTTGTATGCAAAAATCAGTGGCTTTCTACTGATTGATCCTCCTCTAGGGAATATAACAAGGCTACCCAGACCTGTGGTCAAATAACAAACTGCTTGTAGATGATACCAGAAGAAAGATGTTTATCATTCATGTGACCCCCACCATTTTCCCTGTGCATTCCTCTGTGGCTTTTTTATTTAAAGGTGGCATGTCTTAATTTCAATACATATAGCACTTTTCCCTGGAGACACTCCAGGGATTTAATAGGAACAATAGTGATGTATCGTACATTCCCTGAAGGTATGAAGGGTCATAGAACCTTTCAGAGCTGGCCTACTTCCAAGTTATGCTGCCTGGCATCTGCTCTTAATCTGTAAGCTTCATATCCCTTTCCATTGACTTTTAAGTGTTCTCATCACCAAGTCTCTTTCTGACATGATGACTCTGTAAGTCTTAAACCCACTTCTTTTCCACTTCTACCTTTGACTTACCAGATATCTTTTTCCTTGGGAAGAGAAACAGGAGAACTGACAGTTGAAATGAAAGAAGGTAATGTGGACTTCAGAGTATACTTTGTGCTTTTGTTACGCAACCTCAGCAAAGATAAAATTCAAGTATTGGAATGCTCTTTATTCATGCTTGGGACAAAGAATCTAAGGCATGATAAGAAGAGTAACAGTTCTGATTTTCCTAGGATTGCTGAAGTGTCTGGGAAGCAGTTTCTATGTAAAAGCAGAAACAGTACTAGAAAAATAACTAGGATATTTGGTGACACTATATAGGGGTTTGAACCAAGAAAGTCTGCTGGAAAGAAGAAACTAAGGTAAAGTATGTGTGTGAACTTAAGCTATGTCTATATTTTTCTTGTTTATTCTACCCCAGCCTCATTGACTTTTCTGTTTGTCCACACTGGGGTTGTAATCGCTGCCTGAAAATAAATTTTCCCTAGATCTTCATATGATTTCTAATTTCTCATTTTTTAGGTGTTGAGATTATCAGAGATCTTTCTTTACTCTGTTTCTCAATGGCTGAGTTTCTAGCATATTATTTTTATTTTCTTCATACTGCAAATATTAACACAACTGATGATATTAAGCTATTTACGTGTTTATTATGTCTCTACCACTGCATTAGAGCTTGATAATTTCTAGAAACCTACTTTTGTTATTCATTAATTTATCAACACCACCCAGAGTACTACCAAGAGCTCAATATTTATGTGTTCAGTGAATAAAAAATGCAAATACCCATGTTTGGGGTGGCAATATTATAAGGTGATTGCTGAAATAAATGTAGCTTTTATTTGTGGACCACATATAATTTTTTTTGTGCTGGTGTTGGAGATTGAATTCTGGTCCTGGCTTCTCTTTTTTTCAAAGATACTGCTCTACTACTTGAGCCACAGTTCCACTTCTAGCTTGTTGTGATTAATTGGAGATAAGAGTCTCACAAACTTTCTTGCCCTGGCTAGCTTTGAACTACAATGCTCACATCTCAGCCTCCTGAATACCTGGAAGTACAGTTGTGGCTCAAGTGGTAGAGAATTAGCCTTGAGCAAAATGCCCAGAGAGCAGTCAGACCCTGAGTTTAAATCTCAAGATCGACAAACACAAAAAGAAGGAAATAAAATATATCTGACTATCTATGTATCCTATAAATATAGTCTGGTTATATAATAGTAGAAGTAGAAGAGAAATGGGGTCTATAATCATTTTGAAGGGGTATTTGTCTTTGATAGAACTAGAATGTTGAAGCTGGGAAATAAAGGGAACTTAGCCTCCAATTCCAATTCAGAGAACAGACCTTCCCCTCCCTCACCCCACCAAATTGGTAGTGGCTGCCAAGAAGTGCAAATTGAAAAGCTTTAGGGATAAACCCCCCTAATATCAGAAATTTTAGTTAACTAGAATGATACAATATAATGAAAAGGGCATAAAGGAAAGAGATTAAAATTCATTAGGGATTTCAGTAGGACTTGATCACACAATTTTTCAGCTAGAAATTTCCATGGAAAATATTTCATAATATTGTATAGTCTTAGGAGAAGAATCACTGCCATAAATGAAACATTGGAGTGTATAGGTTACATTCCAAGGTAGGAAAAGGAGAAAGGGAAGAATAACATAAAGACCACATGATCACTAATTGCAAATTTCTGAAGCCACCTCTAAGGAGGAATCTGGCCAATCAGAACCATAACATAGCCTCAAAATTTTAATTTAGAAACAAGAGGCATGAAAATAAATCAAGTTTTAACTTCTTAAAACTGTTTTAGAGACTGAAACCAAGTAAACCATGATAATTATATATCTCCAAGGGTAAACTTAGGAAGAAATGAGAGAGTAAGAATCAAGGAATGGCTAAAAATAGAGACCCTAGGGATAGTAATAGAATTAGTGAAACTCTTAGTTGAACCCTTCTAACACTATAAACTAAAACTGTTGCTAATTATGTGTATTGTAAGTGTGTTTGTGTTAGTATATACCACATGTCTTGTTTCCCTATGGGTATGACAACTTATCTGGAGAAAAATTTTCCCCTAGGAGAAAGACAGCTGTGTAATTGGAAAAAAAACTTCACAGGCAGATTTTGGAGTGAGATATTATGTAAGATGGTGCATTCATATGTGCTTAACTTTTGTGAATTTTTTTATATGCTAGCTAACATGAAGTTGATTTGATTTAGAAGAACAAATTTTTTTTTCTGTTTTTCCTCTGCTGCCCTGGGCCATAAATAACTTTAGGGACATTGTAAAAAGGCATACTATTATGAATTGGGTTTCATAACTACTTAAAATGACTCACTGTTCCTATCAAATTTAATGAAATGTTTCTTCACAATTTTTAAAAGGTAGAGTAGAGGAAATGTCACATAATTACTGAGAAAGGAAAGGGATGATGAACTCACTTGCCATAATATTCATGTCAACAAAAGGCCAAAGATATATGTTGAAGTGAGTTATGAAAAGATAATAAATAGCACAAAGATTTATATTGATATAGTGTGATGACTGAAGGTAGACCAAAAGGTCAAGACCTATGTAATGAATATCAGCAAGCGTTAAAGTAGAAATATTAAGATTGAGTATTTTGTGCTTTACCTTGTGCTTTATTTTTGTGCTGAATAATTCTTTAAAGCACTGAAACAAGGAGGCAGTGTTTGAGTTCTATAGTCTCTCCTTGTATTCCGGAAGTTCATGTTTCATTTTCTACCTCAGTTCTTTGACACATTTGTGAGATATCTGTAGGATTGGAAACTTGCTACCCTTGGGGACACAAATGAATGGAGTGTGGAAGAAAGGAAAAAATTCTGAGCCCATTGGCTACAAAGCTCTTTACATCTATCAGTGGTTCCAGATACACAAAGAAAGGAAGCTTCTAAAATGAAAGTATCCCCCGGTTGGACAATTGACCCTTGAACACCCAGGCATTCAACTAGCACATACCACCAACCTGTACACTAGGAACTACAAGAGACTCCAGCTAGTTTTCTTCATTCTTTGTGATTTAAAGGATTGGGCCTGATTCCCCCAGGACAGGTCAAAGATTTAGTTAGTAGTGGAAAACTACATAACAACTCTGCCACTGTTCCATCCTCTCTAATCATTCAGAATAGTGCAAGTAGAGGAATACAAATGATATCAGAATATTTTCCAAGAGACTACAAATAAACACTAGAATTAAATAGGCAATATAGAATAAGATAACAGAATTCAGTAAAGCTGCAGAAGTCAAATAAATGTTGTGTAAATGTGAAGCAAATGAAATCAGTTGAAGCCTCATCAAGAGACTATGAAATTGAAGACAAGATATCAAGTTGAAGATAAGGTTGACGAATTTGGACATTTAGATAATGATAAGGAAAAAATACAAAAGTACAAGTGGAACATAAATGATCTCAGGCTTCATTAAAAGAAAAAAATGTGTGACTCATACACATACAAGAAGGGTAGATGTGAACTAAAGATGTACAATGCATTTTCAATAAAATAACAAAAAATTTCCTAAATCTTGGGAAAGAGGTAGACGTTCAGATACAGGAAGATTTAGAACACCAAACAAGTAAGACAAAGAAAGAACTTCTCCATATTACATTTTAGTTAAAAGTCACAAATAATAAAAAAACTAAAAACTTAAAGAGCATAGCAAAATGTCATATAGTATGAAAACCCATCAGAATAACAGATTACTCTGAAATATGAAAGTAAGGAGGCAATGTAATAAGCAATTTCAAGCCCCGAAGAAATAAACGCTTGTGTATTAGTATAAGCAGCAAAGAAGCCCTTCATAAATAAAGGATGAAAATCCTTCAACAATAAACAAAAAAGTAAAGCTATCTATGAACATGAATCAAGTACTATTAAAGAAACTTATAAGACTCCTACACAGAGAAAATAAATGCAACTATGAAAATATGGGAGAAAATTAATTTCACAAGGTGAGCAAATAACAAAATAGGGATTAAAAATAAAATACATAATAATATATAACAAATAAAATAAAAGAACAAGATGATATGAATTACTGTGTGCTTTTCAGTAGTATCTGTGAATATTAATGGCCCCAAATATACTATCAAAAGACACAAAAGGTCAGGCTGGGAATATGGCCTAGTGGCAAGAGTGCTTGCCTCCTACACATGAAGTTCTCGGTTCGATTCCCCAGCACCACATATATGGAAAACGGCCAGAAGGGGCACTGTGGCTCAGGTGGCAGAGTGCTAGCCTTGAGCGGGAAGAAGCCAGGGACAGTGATCAGGCCCTGAGTCCAAGGCCCAGGACTGGCCAAAAAAAAACAAAAACAAAAAACAAACAAACAAAAACACAGAATGTATTGTACTAAAAAACAAGACAACCATTTGTTGATGCTGAGAATTGCACCTCAATGGCAAAAATAAGCAAAAGCATAACATCAGAGCATAAAGAGAGGATATTCTAAGCAAATGGAATCTGAAAGCAAGAACTTGTAACTATATTCCTGTCTATCAAGACAGATTTAAAAACAAGTTTGTTTTTTTACAGAGAAGACAATGAAGGTCATTTTATGTAGATAAAGAAACAATTCATCCAAAGCTTGTAACAATTGTAATCTTGTATGCAATAAATGTTGGCATACCAAATCTTATTTAAAAAAAATTGCTGGGCATAAAACCTCAGACAGACTTGAACAAAATATAGTAATAGGTGACTTTAATGATCCACACCAATAAATGAGATATGTAAACAAAAATTCAATGAAGAAATTTCAGCAATAAATGACAATATATATCAAATGAACTTCACAGACACTATGTAATAGTTCACCAAACAGATACATGGGATTCACATTCTTCCTTGAATACCATGGAATTTCCCTGAGTAGAGCATATTTTAGGGAATAAAGCAAGAATCCACATATATGAAAATACTGAAATAACTTCCTGAATATTATCACACTGAGTGCTATAAAATAACTAGTAAGCAAAAGTACAGAAAACAAAACAAAACAACAACAAAAAAATGGAAACTGAGCAACATACTTCTCAATGATGTAAAGGAAGGGAATAATTCCTAGAATCAAAAAAAAAAAAAAAAAAAAACATTCCTAGGGGAGGCTGAGGAAGATGGTAGAGGTGTAATTGTGGTCTAACTGAGCTGTCTTCAAGAAACCAGTTTTAGTGTCCCAGAAAAGAGTCCACAGCTAGAGAGTCACACCAAGTGAGCTATTAGTACAGAGTTTGGAAAGAGGGAAAGTTCAGGTAGCCTGCTTAAGAAGACAGATTTGAGCACATACTAGCAGTTGTGACCATGGCAGCCAGACAGAGCCAGGACAGAGGCATGAGAGACAGAGGGCCCATGGCTTTTCACTCATCACCAGCAAAAACTGGATGACTAGGAGCAGAAATCCACCTTCTGCTGGCCACAGATGGATCCAGACCAAGGATGGCATGAAAAACCATGGGAAAGTATGGGTACCCCATAAAAGACATCTTCCTCCCTCTCACAGAATAGCTTCTGGAAGGTATCCCTCCCACTACTCTACCTGCCCAGCAGGAAGCATGCCATCTTTGATACTAGCATAGAGACTGCCGGAGCAGCTAACAAATAACTCTGGCCAGAGAATCACTAACTACAGCACCATTTTTAAACAGGGCAAGGAATCTGACAAGGTAGAGTCAGCTCTGCCCAGGGAAAAGTTGCTTTGCCTAGGAGGAGGAAGCTCTTTCTAGAGAGGGACAATTTTACCAGGTAGACAAAGCAAGAGGCTGCCGTACTCTATACAGTGAACAAAGACACTCCAGTCACTCAATACAAAAAGCCACCATAGAAAAGTCTGTAACTCATAGGGACTGAAAAACACATTGTTGAATCACCAGTGGAGCATGGAGGAGATCAGAAAGGAAATTCACATGTTCATGATATTTAACAAAAATGAACATACAAAACGCAGGCTTATCTGGGACACAGGAAAGGCAGTACTCAGAAGAATATTTATACTTCTGAGTTCCTACATCAACAAATTAGAAAAATCTCAAATCAACAATTTAATGATGCATGTTAAGCTCCTTGAAAAAGAGGAACAAGCCAAACCTCAATTTAGTAGACAGAAACAAATAATTAAAATTAAATCAGAATTAAATTGATTAGAGTCCATAAAAACCATAGCAAGCATCAACAAAAAAGTTGGTTAGAAAATATGATCAAAAGGGGGCTGGGGATATAGCCTAGTGGCAAGAGTGCCTGCCTCGGATACACGAGGCCCTATGTTCGATTCCCCAGCACCACATATACAGAAAACGGCCAGAAGCGGCGCTGTGGCTCAAGTGGCAGAGTGCTAGCCTTGAGCAAAACGAAGCCAGGGACAGTGTTCAGGCCCTGAGTCCAAGGCCCGGGACTGGCCAAAAAAAATATATATATATATGATCAAAAGAAAAGAAGATGAGAAAGGAAGAGAAAGAGAGAGAAAGGCAGAGAGAGAGAGAGAGAGAGAGAGAGAGAGAGAGAGAGAGAGAGAGACATGTTCAAATAAATAAAATCAGAGATGAGAATTGGAACATCGTGACAGAAACAAGTAAGATTCAGAACATCACAAGGGAATACTTTGCAAACTTTTATGCTAACAAATTGGAGAATCTGGAAGAAATTGAAGAATTTCTAGCTAATATGGACATAGCCAAACTAACCCAGGGAAGATTTAAGTCAATTAAATAGACCTATGTCAAGTATTGAAATAGAAATGGCAATAAAAGACCTCCCATCCAAGAAAAGTCATGACCAGACAGATTCACAACCAAATTCTGTAAGGCCTTTAAAGGAGAACCCATGCCAATACTCCCCAAATTCCTTAAAGTGAAAGAGCACCACCAAACTCATTCTATGAGGCCAGCATAACCCTCATTCCAAATCAGATAGAGACCCATCAGGGAAAGAACTATAGATCCATTTTTTTAGAAAACATTGATGCAAAACTTATCAGTAAAATTCTGGACAATTGACTTCAACTACTAATCAAAAAACTAATACACTATGACCAAATAAGATTCACTCCATTGATTATAAAATTAACCCATAAAAATCAGTAGTTTTTCTATTTGCTAACAACGAGAAGAGTGAGACTGAAATCAGAATAGTAAATCCATTTATAATAGCCTAAAAAAACTTAATAAGTAACTTAACCAAAGAGGTGAAGAACTGCTATCATGAAAACTTTGAAAACCTGAAAAGGGCAATTGAAGCAGACTTAAGGACGTGCAAAGCCTTCCATATTCCTTGATTGGGAGGATTAAGATTGCGAAATTGACAATACCGCCAAAAGCTATCTACAAATTCAATGCAATACCCATCAATATTGCAGCAATATTCTTTAATGATATAGAAGAAGCAGTGCAAAAATTCACATAGAATAATGGAAGACTCTGAATAGCAAAAACAATTCTTAGCAGGAAAAACAGTAATGGAGGAATATCAACACAAAACTTCAAACTCTATTATAAAGCCATAGTGAAAAAAAAAAAAAAACAGCTGGGTACTGTCACAAGAACAAGCCTGAGTACTAAGGGAATAGAAATGAAAACCCAGAAATAAACTCAGAGAACTACAGCCACCTAATCTTTGATAAGGGAGCAAAAAGCGCAGGATGGAAGAGAGACAGCCTCTTCAACAAATGGTGCTATCAGAACTGGCTATAAACATGTAGAAAACTGAAGTTAGATCCTTGTATTATCACCTTTCACCAAAATCAACTCCCAATGGATCAAAAATCTCAAGGTAAGGGCAGATACCCTGAAAATATTACAGGAAGGATCAGAGGATAGGCTAGGGCTCCTTGGCACAGGTCAAACATCCTAAATAATGATCCAGATACACAAGGAATCAAAGTCTTATTCAGCACAGTGCTTTTATTCTTAGAGCAGTAAGAGCCAAGAGATACAATTGGGAAAAGAAGAGAAATAATCTCAATTTGTTGATATAATATGGTACTTAAAAGAACCTAAAGGAACTTTAAACTAGTCTAAATTTATAGTTTTTCTATATACAAGTATACTGAGAAAAAATATCACCCACAATTGCCTCAAAAATACTTAAGATGGTGAAATATTTCTATAATGAAAACAATAAAATACCAAGGAAAGAAATTTTCAAAGATACTAGAAGATGGAAAGGGGTCGCATGTTTATTAATTGGCAGAACTAATATTGTACAATGCAATTCCCTTCAAAATTCCAATGTCATTTTCACAGAAACAGAAATATTAATTGTAAAATTAATTTGAAAACATAAACAATGCTGAATAGCCACAGAAATCCTGGGAAAACCAAAGGGAATTCTGTAGTTTTTCTAATACTTGACTTTAAGTTATAGTTACAGAGCCATAGTAACAAAAATAGAATGCTATTGACACATAAATAGACATGCAGACCAGTGGAACAGAATAGAATACCCAGTGATAAATTCACAGAGCTATAGACAGTATTTTCAGTAAAGGTGTCAAAAATATATACTGGAGAAAATATAGCCTCTTTTACAAATAGTGTTGTGGAAACTGTGTACCTACATGTAGATGACTTAAATAAGCTCCCCATTTGTAACCCTGTTCAAAAAGCAAGTAAAAATTAATCAAAGACCTTAATGTAAGACCCGAACCTTTGAAACTACTGCAGGAAAACTTAGATGAATCAAAGTTATAGGTATGAACTGTGAATATTGAAATAGTACTCCAAAAGCTCAAAAAATAAGAGCAAGATGGCCAAATGTGATGACAATTAAAATGACTCTTCACTTCACAGAAAATAATTAGAATAAAGAGCATTCAGTACATGAATTATTTCTACTTATTAATTGGATAAGAGACCTATATCCAGAATACATAAAGAGCTCACAAACTTAAACACCCCCAAAACCACAGAATAGGAAATGAATTGAGCAGGCTGTTCTCAGGAATATGAGAAACTAATAAATTTATGAAGAAGTGTTCAATAGCCTAAGCCATAAATGAAATGCAAATGAAAATAATCCCATCAGAGCTTTAATGGTAATCATTAAGAAAACAAACATCAAAGAAACAAACATCAAGAAATCCTTACATATTGGTAGTAGATATAAACTAGCGCAGCCACTGTGGAGATCAGTATGGAGTTCCTTGAAAAAGCTGAAATTAGAAAAATCACATGATCCTGCCACACCACTCTGGGCATATATCCAACAGAACAAGAGTTACATAGAATCAGTCCCTACACAACTATATTTGCTGAAGCAAAACTCATAATTACCAAATTGAGAAAGCAGTATAGGTGTCTATCAAACAATTAATGCATAAATAAAAGTATGTACATACAATGAAATATTTTTCAGCCATAAGAGAAATGAAATGATTTGCAAGTAAATGGGTGGAACTGAAGATTATCATGTTAAGAAACATAAGCCAGATTCAGAAAGACAAATACTGCATGCTTTCACAGACAATAGACCCTCCCCCAAAAGTACATGAATGTAAAACAGGAATTGGTCAATGAGACAATCAAAGAAGATGGCTATTAAAAAGGTAAGAGATATACAAAATTAATAAAAGAAGTTAATGAATTCAATTACATAAATGCATATAATAAAATCTCCATTGTACTAACAATTGTATATATAATTTTTCTTAATACTGTACTCTGACCCTTTAGAGAATGTGCTGCCTCTTGGTTTCTAAAGTATTTTATGAATGTTTCATGTCTTTTACACTAACTAAAAAAATCCAAGTTATTTATTTGGATCATTATGATATAGGTGTAGGTTTTAATATTGGATTCATATATAGAACCTAGCACTTGAGATGAGAGACAGAGACAAAGTACTGGGCTTGGAATTTCATTACATTTTTTGTCCCTAATTCATATCTTGATTAAGAAGTTGGAGTAGTAGTGAGTGAAGTCAGTATTAGAAGTACTAATTAGGAGACAGAGGATCAATAATACAACCATATATGGAAAAAGACAGTCAGTGAGTAAGGGACCAAAAGCCACAGAGACCATTATAAAGATGACATGACATTGAGATAGTGCAGGGTCTGAGAGATGAGACTTAATGCATATGACTAACATGAAAAAAGAGCTAAAAGATTATACTTACATAGTCAATATTTGTGTCTTGCAATTGCTATCATGATTATTCTGCATTAAGTGTATATAAGAGCCTCTGGGCCTTTCCATATTCCTACAAGAATTTCACTCTGATTTAGTAAATTGCTGCTCCCATTTGAAAAATTGTAGCTTTCAGAATGTGCATTAGTCCTGCTCAGGGGGAATGTAGATTGCCTGCATCAGAATTCTGTGTAGTGTTGTGGCACCTACAAAAGTAGTTTCAGGAAGCTCATAAATATATTTCATTGAAACTCTGGATTTCAAGGCCTCTCACAAAGGCTAGCTGATGTTAGCTAGAGAAGAATTGTTAGAAGTAACACTTAAGTGAAAAAGAAAAGGTAAGACTTTTGCTTGTTTTCCCTTAGTCCAATGCAAGTGAGGGTAGAGAACAGAAATATAAAAACTATTAGGAATAAAAAAAGATATTATTTCCTTCCCTTCCTGGTTACAGAGTCTTGAACTGGGGTAAGGGTAAACTTTTGAAAGAAATTTTACTTACACAGGTTGGATTTTTATTAATTAAATAAAAGTAAAAATGTACCCAACAAGCTGCTCAATCTCTTCAAAGATCATTGTGGGGCAAGAAAGGGACAAAAATAAAGATTGTTCCTGACCTTACTTCCTTAAATCCTAGTACTGTTTATTAAACAACAGATGGCTGAATCTAACCATTTTAATTGAAAAAATAATGAGACATTTCTTAGTGTTAACTAAAAGGTACAGTTCTAAAGTTTTGGTATATTGGGGACCTACTGTTAATAGTAACTAAAAATAAGCCATTTTTGTTTTACTTAAGCTATGAGTTAGAGAGGTCAGAGTTGCTAAGATTCATCATGTTAAACACAAAGATGAAGACAGTACTGGAGAAAGCATAATAAAAAGATGAAGAAAAAGATTTGGGTTGTCATGTCATTGATCTGTTGGATCCAAGATGTTTACACATGAAGTGTCAAGCTCTATGATCCCCTCATCCTCCCCTTATTATACAAGTTAATTTGATTTATATTTTCAATCTCTGAAAATATATAGTACTATAGACAAATTAGTTTTCTCTTGGATTCTTTCCAGAAAATGGGCCCGATGAATATGTTATACCTGCCATTTAAATATGAGTAGCTATTCCACAGATACATCCTAGGATTGGCTGAAAGTGAGTTTGTGTAAGTCAGCAGAAATTCATTCTTATAAACACAAAGAAAAAAAATTAACACACAAAGTCTATGTTTATGGCATATAAACAATATTGATTTTATGAACATGTGAGGCTCTGGGCACAGGATCTCTTCATATATAAATGTGTGTACATAATCCTTGTGGTGGTAGCAAACTGAACATCTGATGCTGTCATATGTCAATGTATGAAAGGCCTGTAAAAAGCCTGTCTAGTACAACTACTTTAAAATACACAGGCGAGAACTAAGGTGTGAAGGGATGATATCATTACAGTATTAGCAACCAAACATACCCTGACCCTGATCTTTTCTCCAACTGTACTGGATGAATAGTCCAAAAAATGCTCCTGAAAGAATAGATGCAGAGATGTTTGGAAGCACTGGACTACATGGCCAAAACAGGAAGGCACCTTCTATGGAATCCAGGACCACTTGATAACCTCAAAGGTTTATTCTAATCTATCAAACAAGTATCTAATCAATCATTGGTATAACCTGACTTAGCGTAAAGAAAACTAACCTTCCTGATGATCTAGCCACACCTTGCCCACTTCCTCTCTTTAATTATTTTCTAAGTTTGCCCATGGGGCCAGTGTGTAACTGAAAATGACAACAATATTTAATACAATATATTTATCCAGGGATTCAACTCTTGGTCTCCAAAGGATGAATTCTGCTGGAACAAAAGAAATGTTCTAGTCTTTCTTCTGAAAAAAAAATGTTGTAGTCTTTCTTCCGGAATCCAGAACTTTCTCAAGAGCTTTCTTTTGTTCTGTTCTCCCTGCTTTCCATGTGTTATGCTGCATTTATACTTAGGCAGAGTAGGTACCAGCCAACATGGAGCTATTTGAGGGGTCTTCAATAAATCGGCCTCTTTTAAATCCTTAACTTGGACTAACTACATTACTAGAGATTATTTGTTTAGAGATGTGTTCATTCATTTAAGGCTCCCAGAGTCACCCTCTTAACATTTAAATATATTCTAGAAAAGGAATATATTGAAGTTACTATTATTTACTAGCACAGTATAGTATCATGTAGAAGCCTGTTATCTAGTGTGGCTAGGAGGAAGGAGAGAGAATACAAGATAAAATAACATTACTTACTCAGAGAATATAACAAAAATTGCACCAAAACTTTACTATCTTCCTTTCCCGTATTCCTCTATTACCCTCCCTTTCACTTTTAAGCTTACTCATCTGACCCTATACATTTGCTGCTGTGAATTGTGAGTCCTTTTTATCCATTTTGTTCAAGTTGGTGAAAAAATATTTGGTATCCTATAAGGAACAGCGATATGCAAGTTAGTTTTGATATTAATAATTTCCTCTTAGTCTTCTCCTCTTCTAAATAATGTAAGAATAGCCAGAAATATAAGTTGTACCTATACAGGCCACCAAATTACTCAAATATTAAAATATTGGGATGATCAGCCAAATTGATAGAAGCAGCATAGTAAAATTTGCAAGAAAGGATAACTTTTCCCTCAACCTCACTCATAAAAAGGCTATCTATTTGAAGAACCTGGCTAAAATGAAAACAATGTCTTATAAGCCTATGGTTTGCTGATTGACTGAATAATAAAATGATTTGATGCTTAGTTTATTTTAGGTGCTCAGTGAATACTGGGTTGGTAAAGGCACCAAATGAATTTCTCTTACTGCCAAAGTCTTCTATTCTACCCTTACTTCACAATTGAAGCATAGTTGATTACATGATAATCAATTACTTTTATTTAAAATGATTTTACTTGTTCTTTGAGTGTAAATAAAATTTGTTGGCTTGAAACCACTTTAAAAGCTGTGTTGTTTTATCATAATATCCTAAAAGGATGCTTCCTGTTAAGAATTACATCAAGCATTACAACTTTCTTGGGTCTTTCTTGCAAGAGGGTCTTAACTTTTTAAGTATTTCATTTACCTTCTCTAGGTAATTCTCTAGGTAATTTTAGATACTAAAAGGTCCCTCTGAATATATTAATTCATTCAGTTTGTGGCTTGTCTTCATAATCCTCATTAGATTTTTCAACAAGTTTAGTGAAAAATTAAGCTAATCTGGTTGTACGGCATCTGCAATTCAACTTGTTTGCTTTTATTCTTGTCAATTCCTTTGTTAACTATATAGGCCTATATTTCAGTAACCTGGCACTATGTTCATTGAAACAAAGCAAAGGAGAGAAGCCATCTGGGATGAAATACATTGTCTTTAATTATATGACTTCTTCAGGCTGCAAAATGTACATATTTCTGCCCAATCTATACTGACAAAAGTATAAAAACAGTATTTCTGAGATTTGTATGTTTGTTTTTCAATTTTTCATTTACTATATCTTACTACAAACTTATCCAGGCTAAAGGTCTGTCACAGTGTAATTTCCACATAACAAATCTCTATACCTATAACTCCAAAGTTAGCAAATTATAGCCCACAGGCCAAATCTATCCTGCTGTCTGTATGTGTAGATAAAGTTTTATTGGCACAACACCATAGTCATTTGCCTATATATTGTCACAGACTGTTTAGAGTCTACAGTTGAATAGTTTTTACGGAGATCTCTAAATTTCAAATGATTGTGGAGGCTCATCTATTCAACTAAAATGGTGTGACCATTTTCAGTATCAGGGTGTGCAAAGAAAGGACATTATGATATGAATTATGAGATTGATGTGTTTTTTTATAGGGCTTGTACTCAGGGCCTGGTCACTGTGCCTGAGCTTCTATTCTCAAGGCTCGCATTGTACAACTTTGAGTCACAGCTCCACATGTGGTTTTTGAGTGGTTAATTGGAGATAAGAGTCTCACAGGGACTTTATTGCCTGGGCTGGCTTCAAACTGTGATCCTCAGATCTCAGCCTCCTGAGTAGCTAGGATTATAGGCATAACTGTCTGGCTGATGTTTCTATTTTTTACTCCACCAGAATTATTTAATGTCTTCAGTCCTCAGTTTCCTTATCTGGTTATAAAACAAGTTTAAAATAAGTTCTTTTGAAGAGTGAATGCCTAAGCTACTGAGAACTGAGAATAGCAGTTCAAACTCAGCGTGGACAAGAAGGTCTGTGAGACTCTTATGTCCAATTAAGCACTAGAAATGGTGAAAGTGCAGCTCTAGCCCAAGTAGTACAATGCTAGACTTGAGCAGAAAAGGCTCAGGGAAAAAAAACCCAGGCCCAGATTTCATGTCCTAGCACTAGCAACAAGAAAAGGAAAAAATAGTGAATACCTATAAAATTTAAATGAGTAATTAATATAACCAACAGTTGATTTCTATAAGATGGATTAGGATAAATCAGTATATGACATAGAACTACCCTAGTTCATCTGTAATTAATCAAATTAGAATTCATATTTTGTTGACATTTTTAATTTTTTTCTTTTTATGATTATCTTTAAGTACTTGTGAGCCTAATAAACACATATATTGTGATAGACTAAAATTTGGGAACAGAGAATTCTGGCAATATTGTGAACTATCATACCTTTCCACTGAATTCTCAATTATAAGCTAGTTGTTCTTCTTAAATGAAGTTGGTACTGGTGTTGATGGAGACATGGTACAAACCAGGCCTTAGATTGTTAAGTCCTAGTAAGAAAACTGACCTAAGATTTTCTTTTCCTCCTATCTACTATGTAAGGATCCATATCCTTACAGACCATCATCAGAAAACCTTTAGGTGAAGATTAAATTGCTAGATCTTGACTTTTATATGCCTGTGAATTCTTGTGAAAAGACTAATCATAGCCTTGCATGAAATTGTGGCACCAGCTATTCTCCTAATGTCCAAGGGAAAAAAAACTGAAAAGAGGGATCAAAGTTCTTCATACACAAGATAGAACAAGTACATAAAAAGAACATAAGCTTGGCACTGGTGGCTCATGCCTGTAATCCTAGCCATTCAGGAGCTGAAATCTGAGGATGATGGTTCAAAGCAAGCCAGGGCAGGAAAGTTCATGAGACTCTTATCTACAATCATAAAACTAGAAGTGAGCTGTCGCTGAAAGTAGTAGAGTGCTAGCCTGGAGGGAAATAGCTCAGGAGTAGCACCCAGGCCCTTAGTACAAGCCCTATGACCAACAAAAAAAATATAAGAGCACATGGAGAATTCATTCACATGCCTTAACAAGGGAGATCTCTCCAACAGCTTTCATACCCTGAACTTTGCATGAATGGTAGATCCATCAACAAATAAGACATGCCAACTCTGAACTTCTCAAAATCCTGATAGAAATTGGCAACCCTATCTCCAAGTATCAAGTAGATAATGGCAGAATAAATTGGGTATATGTTTAATGAAATAGTTGCTAGAAATAACAAACAACAATTTAAATTAAAAAAAAATAAGAGCACTGTAGGAGGGTCAAGCACATTATAGAAAACACTTTTGGAATAAAAAATTTGTAATCTGATTCTGTACATAAATTTTCAAAAAGATGTTCACTGGAAAAGGGGAGAAAATGGCAGAGAAGCAACAAAGCTCTAACCGAGGTATCTCCAAGAATTCAATTTCAGGGTTTGAACAAACGACCGGCAAATAGAGATTCACTATCAAGTGAGCCATAATAGCATGGAGATTTTGCTCAGAGAGGGAATATCCAGGCAGCTGACTTGAGAAGATCTGAGCCCAGAGGCAGCGACAGCAGTAACTTCGGCAGCTATGGCTGCGGCCTGCTGCCTAACCAGCAGACAAAGACACCTTAAGAGCTGTGGGCTCTGGTTTCAAACTCTACTCACCTCCAGCACACAGCAGCAACCAGGAGCTGACCACAGGCGCTGCTGACCACACACAGACGCAGATGGTGGATGGTCAAAAAAGAAAAACAGAGAAAGCGTGAGTATCCCACAAAAGGCATTCTCACTTGTCCCCACAGGCCAGCATTTGTAAGGTAGCATTCCCCTCACCACCAGAGAAAAGCGCCATCTTTGACTCTGGCAAAAACCTGGCCAGAGCAGAAAGGAAATAAATTGGTCCAGGGAAAAAACGAGGACTATGAGGCTATCTTTCAAAAGGCAAAGGAATCTGAGCAGTGATAGCAAGCTCGACCCAGAGGAAGGTCTCCTCACCCAGGTGGGAGGAATTTCCCTCAGGGTGTGAATGCTTTCAACCTCAGGTAAATACAGCCAGAGGCAGCCCTGCCCCTCTGCAGATGTGCAGTTTAGAAAAACCGGTTAGCCCCGAAAATTGGAGAGCAGCTCCCTGTGGACCAGAAGACCACATCAACTGCTTCTGGCATAATCAAGAAATCCCAGGCAGGCCACAAATCTAACCATCGAGAAAATCATAAGCTCCTCTAAAAGACTTGAAAGTGGACACAGGGGAGACAGAGCATAGGCCAAATAATAAAGATCTCTTTTTACCAATTATAACTGTTCAATTTATTCTAATTTTTGCATCATTTTCATATATTTCTAATATTTTAATTTTTTTATAAAATTTTTGTTTCCTACATTCCCCTCTATTTTCTTCTTTCTTGTCTCTTGTCTCTTTTTGTCTTTTCTTTCTATTTTCTTTTTCCACCCTTTTCCACTTTTTGTTTCTCTGATTTAAAATCTCAATCATCATCATTCTGTTTCTTTCAGCCCCTGCATGTCACTACTCCTAACTTCTCCTCCTAAAAGTACTTATAGCCTGTAAGTGAGGGTCCTATGCTACTAGGACTTTCATAGTCCAGGGTTTCCTAGTTATTGGATGCCAAGATAGACTGTACTGGTATTCAATTAGAGTGATTCAAAGGGGTTTATTGAGTAATCCTTTTAGCCCAAATAGATCTAAATGAAAGGACAGATTTGTTCACCGGTTATAAGGTATACAATCCAATTCCTGAATCACAATTCCCCTTCTCCTAACCTAACATTGAACTACTGAGATCAGCGCAACTCCAGAGCTCAGGATTGGTTTTTGCCTTAATTGTGTTCTGTGGGAGCATTAAATCTGTTTGTATATCCAAAAAGGGAGAGAGGGAATTTACCTATGATGGTGAATTTCTAAAATCTGTACAACTACTGGGCTAAAGGCTGGGTTTGTGCCTTAAAAGACTGTTCTGGTATGCTATTTATCTGGCAATCGTTCCACAAAGGGCAGAAGAAGCACAAGAAAAATGACAAGCCAGGGAATCTCAACCCCCACTCAAAATAAACAGGAAATAGAGGAGTCAATGAAAAACATAGAGGATAGTCCTCAAAATGCTCTACAACTACAACTGGTAAATATAATCAATGAAAAGATGGAAAGCATGCAGGCAGCCAGATGTGAGTGCCAGGAGGCTAGCCAAAGATCTATAAAGGAATTATGGCCTCCAAAAACAGAAGTCTCAGTGAATTCCAAAAGAAGAAAAAGAAGTACAATGAAAAGAGACACTCATCTACAAGGTTGGAGAGAGAGCATTCAGATAAAAATTAATGAAGTAAAGAAATCTGTACAGAACCTAAAAAATGGAAATCATAAAGAACGGCCAATTAGAAGGAAGGGTGATTAAAAAAACAAAGTGGAAAGTCTGGAATCAAGAATAGATGATTCAGAGGAGTGAATCTCCAGAATTGAACATAGTCTAGACTTTATGGAGAAAGAACAAAAAATAATTCATAATGAATCACAAAAGCAAAACAGATTGCTTCATTAGTTCCAAGATATAACCAGGAAGCCTAGTATAAAGCTAATAGGTATTGAGGAAACCCTAGAGAAGGAAGTAAATGTAATAGGTAATTTGTTTAACAGAACGCTGGCAGAGAACTCCCAAAATATCCAGAAGGATAGGCTCATTCAGATACCAGAAGTTTTTAGAAACCAAAATAGACCAAACCAGAATAGGATATCTCACCAACACATTGTAATCTGTACAGGATCAAGAGAGACCAAGGAAAGAATCTTTAAAGCTGCCAGGGAGAAGAGAACAATCACATATAAAGGAAAACCAAACAGAATTACTCCAGATTTCTCAGCAGAGACCATGAAAGCAAGGACAGCCTGGAATGAGATATGCCACACCCTAAAGAAAATAGCTACCAACCAAGAGTACTGCGCCCAGCTAAGCTCTCATTCAAAGCCAAGGGTTAAATAAAAACTGTCCACAGCAAGGAAAACTTAAAATGATATATCTCCACCAAACCAGCATTACAGAAAATCCTCAAAGATGCTCTAAACATTGAAATTCAATAAGAACTTGATCCTGACTCAGAAATGGACCCTAAATAGAAAATGTTATTAGAGCAAGAATTAGAAAGGTGCATCCCTTAAAAAATTAGATGTAATGAAAGGAACCAACAAACACCTCTCAATTTTAACTCTGCTGTTTTCAATAGACGTATCTTGTTCACAAAAGCAAACATCTTCTGAAAGCGAAAGATTAGAATGAAATCTATCAAGCAAATGGTAAAAAAAAAAAATAAAGCTAGATCCTTCATATCACCCTGCACCAGAATTAATTCCAATTGCATGAAAGACTTTGAGGTAAAAGTAGATACCCTGAAAAGAAGGAATAGGAGAAACTCTAGGGCTCCTTGGCATGGGTTGAAATTTTCTTAATAAAGGCCCAGAAACACAGCTCATCAAAGAAAAGTTAGACAAATGAGATTGCATCAAACTGCAGAGCTTTTCAACACCAAATGATATAGCTAACAAGTTAAATAGAAGGCCCTAAGTCCGGGAGAAAATCTTTTACTGGCCATAGAACAGACAAGAGCATCATATCTAAAATATGCTTAGAACTCAAGAAAATAAGTTTGCCCCAAAAAATTCTGAAAGAAACAACTTCCCCTTCAATAAATGGACTACAAACATAAAGAGAGACTTCTCTGGAGAGGAAATGAGAACAGCCAATAGGCACCTGAAGAAGTGCTCAGCATCACTGATCATAAAATAAATGCAAATCAAAACAACATTAAGGGGCTGGGAATATGGCCTAGTGGTAAGAATGCTTGTCTCATATACATTAAGCCCTAGGTTAGATTCCTTAGCACCACATATATAGAAAATGGCCAGAAGTGGCGCTGTGGTTCAAGTGGCAGAGTGCTAGCCTTGAGCAAAAAGGAAGCCAGGGATAAGTGCTCAGGCCCTGAGTTCAAGGCCCAGGACTGGCAAAAAAAAAAAAAAAAAAAAAAAACAACATTGAGATTCCACCTCACCCCAGTAAGAATGGTCATTATGAAGAAAACTAACAACAACAGATGCTGGCAGGGATGTGGCCAAAAGGGAACCCTACTACACTGTTGGTGGGAATGTAAACTGGTTCAACCACTCTGGAAAGCAGTGTGGAGTTTCCTCAAAAGGCTAAACATAGAACACCCCTATGACCCAGAAACCCTGCTTTTGGGCTTTTGCCCAAAGGATTACAAAGTAAGATCATACTAAAGCTACAAGCACGACTATGTTCATCGCAACACAATTTACCCTCGCTAAAATATGGAACCAATCTAGATGCCCCTCAGTAGATAAATGGATCAAGAAAATGTGGTACATATACATAAAGGAATTCTATAAATCTATTATAAGGAACGACTTAGACTCATTCATGAGGAAATGGAAAGACTTGGAAAAAAAATCATACTAAGTGAAGTGAGCCAGACTCAAAGAAACATGATAATCCTAGCAGAGGAGCATAATAGCTCAATAGTAATGTTCCTGTGATCACATAACATCATCCTAAGTGAAATGCAACTACAATATTTGGAATTAAATGGTTCATCTGTGTTGTTGTTTCCAATGTACCCTATCAAATTATGCCTTTTTCTTTTGTCTTTCTTCCCCATGGTTTTATCCCTGATGTCACTGTAACTGACTTTGGTACACTGGGTATTGTATGTATGTTTGTCAGAACTGGGGAAGGAGAGCACCAAAATGGAGAGACAAAGGTTGAAGGGAGAACCAATGCAACAGCAATGCTTACAAGACAATATGCTGTAAACCAACTATACAAGTCAGGGGAGGGAAGGGGGGGAACCAGGAGGGAGGAAGGTGGGAGAAAAATGAAGGAGGAAGTAAAAAGTTTGATAAGAAATGTAATCACTGCCTTATGTATGTAACTGTAACCCCTCAGTACATTACTTTGACAATAAAAGTATTTTTTTTTTAAAATTTTCACCGTTACAACATGAATCGACACATGTACATTGGGACAGACAAACTAGGAATATTTTTGTTTTATAAAGACACAGTACAAAAAGTTTATCTTAAAAGAAAGTATGTGGGGCTGGGAATATGGCCTAGTGGCAAGAGTGCTTGCCTCCTACACATGAAGCTCTCGGTTCGATTCCCCAGCACCACATATATGGAAAACGGCCAGAAGGGGCGCTGTGGCTCAGGTGGCAGAGTGCTAGCCTTGAGCGGGAAGAAGCTAGGGACAGTGCTCAGGCCCTGAGTCCAAGGCCCAGGACTGGCCAAAAACAAGAAACTATGTAACTGTGTAATATTTATTACATGGCCTTTATAGAAAGCTTTTAGTTACTTAGATTACTGTTATTTAATCCTGGATAAATAGGATAAGCTCTAGAATATTGCAGTTTGAAAGCACCTTGGATAAAAATGGTGGAAGGTTCCATTTCCAAAATTACCAATAAAATGCTAGACTAGAGTTGTGCCTCAAATGTTACAGTGAAAGGCAAGTAAACAAGCCAAACAAGCAGAAAGCCTCAAGTTCAAACCTTGGTCCTGGAAAATAAAATGAAAAATTACACTGGTAAATAGTTAGTTAAAATAACTAGAGAAAAAAAAATAAAAATACAGTGGAAATGAAGACAATGCTTTCAACAAACTTAATTATATTTCTTAAGAGAAAATATAGTTTTATTCCATGTAAGTTTAACAAAACTATTTGAGTATTTGTTCACAAAAAAACTTTTAGTGCAATGAAAAATAAGGATTTTGTTTCTTGTAATATTTGATCATACTTTAACAGCATTAAGATTACAAGATGGGCATAAAAATTGTCCTAACTTGGAAATAAAGTAGGAAAGATTTCTACAAGGAATAGAACACAACTGCAATCCCAGTTACTCTGGAGGTAGAGACAGGAAAATCAGTAGTTGGATATGAGTCCAGGGAAAGTTGGAGACTAATATCAAATGCAAAACGAAAACATAAAAGCTAGGGTACAACTCTAATGGTACAAAGCTTGCCAGGCAAGAACAAGGCCCTGCACCTAATCCTCAATACCACAAATAAATAAATGAAAATTTAAAATAAATAAAATAAAAGGGCTGGGGATGTAAGTCAGTGGTAGAACCATTGTCTAGTATCCATGAGGCCCCAAATGCAATCTAGACAAACTTGAATGAACAAAGAATGAAAAAAGAGATATTACTAATAACCTTGAAGAGTGTTAAAGAAATATAAGATAATATAATGAATAATTACACAACAAAAATGAAATAACCTAGATGATTCAATTCCAAGGAAGACACAAACTACCAAACAAACAGAAGCAATAAAATAGTTGAGGAGACCAATATCAAATAAGTAGGCAAAATTGATATTTGATAAATTCCCCACAAATCCTAGGACTACCTAACTTAATTTTTTTGCCAGTCCTGGGGCTTGAACTCAGGGCCTGAGCACTGTCCATGGCTTCTTTTTGCTAAATGCTAGCACTCTACCACTTGAGCCACAGAGCCCCTTCTGGCTTTTTCTATATATGTGGTGCTGGGGAATCGAACCCAGGGCTTCATGTATATGAGGCAAGTACTTTTGCCACTAGGCCATATTCCCAGCCCCTAACTTAAGTTTTGAAGTCTACAAGATGTAAAGAATTATTTTTTAAAACCCTCTCTCTCAAAAAGATAGCTGGGAAAACACATCCCAAGACATTCTATAAGGCTAGTGAGTGATACTCTGATATAACATGGTTGAGTAGAATTTTTGTCAGATATGTAACAGTGATATGTAATTCATATAATCTTTCAAAAGAAAGGACAAAACAGAAAAATACATTCTTAATGGCAAAATACTTGATAAAGAAGGACTAGAAAGGCATACCCTTAACCTTAAAAAGTTCTTTTCGGGTACCTGCAATCTTAGCTATTCAGGAGGCAGAAGTCTGATGATCATGGTTTGAAGCAAGCCCAGGGAGAAGAGTATGTGAGTATCTTATCTCCAGTTTACCACCAAAAACATAGGAAGTGGAACTGTGGCTCAAGTGGGATAACGCTAACCTTGAGAAAAATGCTCAGGGCCAGCTCCCAGGCCTTAAGTTTAAGCTTCAGGACCAGCACACACACACACACACACACACACACACACACACACACACACACACACACATGCACGCATGCACACACACAGCACACACCTTTATAAAACTCACAGGTGACATAATACCTAATGGTGAATGGCTGAAAACATTCCCCTTAAGAACAAAATCAATTTGTTCTCTCTATCCATTTCTATTCAACATTTTTTTTAACTGAAAGTTATATTTAGCGTATTCAGGACAATTAAAAGTAATTAAAGATATCCAATATTGTAAGGAACAATAAAAGTATTTTTATCTGAAGATGACTGATTCATGCATAGAAAATTCTGAAGAATTCACAAAAAAGACAATGGAAGGTAAATTAATTCAGCAAGGTTTCCGAATACAAGATCAGCATATAAAAATCAATTGTATTTCTATGCATTAGTAATGAAGAACCCGACAAAGTAAAGTTAAGATAACAAGGTGATTTAAAATAGTATCCAAAACAATATGCTTATGGATAAGTTTAGCCAGAATGTAAGACTTATACTCTAAAAACAATAAAATATCACTGAAAGAAATAAAGAAGAAAATAGGTAGAAAGTTAGGGCTATTTGTTAGATGGAACATACCAGGATGGCAATATTCCCAAATGTTTCCATTGATTCAGCTCAATAATTTTTCAGAACTTCTGTTTGCTTTCTTTTTTCAAAAATTGACAAAATGATCCTAAAACACATACAGGAGTCCAAATAGCCAAAACAATCTTAAAAAAAAACCAATTTAAAAGGCTTATGCCTTTCTCTTTCAAAATGTACTACAAAGCTGAATTAAGACTGCCCTAGTGAAGTAAGGATGGACCTATAAATGAATGGACTATATTTGAAACTTCAGGGATAAACCTCAGCACTTACTATCCATTGAGTTTGGAGTGACTGCCAAAGTAACTCTAAACAATGATTTGGGGACAAGTGGATATTCACATAGAGAGCAAGAAACTTAGACCCATACATAATGTATTATTATTAACTCACATATAATTATTAACTCACAAATACCCAGGGAAACTACTGAAACAATAAAAGTCACACAAGGAACTATGTATATATATTTGTGTCCTTAGATATTTTGGAATGGTTTCTCAAATATAACATCTGAAAGAAACAAAGGAAAAAAATGGATAAATTGAATTTTCATCAAAAGTTAACTTTTGTTATAAAACATTATTATGTATAAGATAGTTATATTACTATATACAAGAAAGTTGAAACATATTTTCAAATAATAATGTATTACAATAATATATTACAAAAATGCAAACATATTTTAGAATTCAACAGTAATACAAAGAACATTAAAAATTAAGAAAATATTTGAATAATTATCTAACATGATATGGAAATAGTCAAACAAATAGGAACATTCTTAAAAGCTATGGATGAAGGTCAGTGGTAGAGCACTTGACTAAGATAACCGAATTATTTTGACATATGAGAAATAAAAAGTCAATGCATAATGAAATACATACCCTATACTCACATAAGGACGTGGAGAAATAAGAATTTTTAAGTTCCTCATTTTTATTACTAGCATATATTAACTGTGGCTGATAAGGTTTAAAGATCCAGGTCTTTTTGATACATTTTACAGTTCCCTAAATATTAAAATAGAAAAACAATGTGACTTTGTAGTTCAATACTTAGGTATATATCCAATAGAACTAAGAATCATGTTTGTGGGAAATCTTGCATACAAATATTCATAGCAGCATTGTTCATAACAGCTCCAAAGTAGAAATAGCACAACACTCATAAACTTAATGAATAAAAAATCTATGCACTGAAATACTTAGTCATAAGAAGTAATGAAATACTTGCATATGCTACAAAAGGATGAAATTCAAAAAGACTACAATGAGGAATTAACCCAAAAGCAAAAGCTACATATTTTACGATTGTGTAAACGGGTAAATCCACAGAGATAGAAAGTACAATAGTAGTTGCCAGCACTTTCATGGGGGAGAGAAGCATTCACTCATAAGGGACACAGGAATTCTCTTTAAAACGAAAATGATATTCTGGTCTTTATTAGTGATATTTTCCCAGACTGAACATATGCTATAACAATTGTATTGCATGAAGTTTAAAAAACAAAATTTTATGATATATGGACTATATCTCCATAAAATATCAGTAATAATTATACATTTGGATCTTTTTTATTTTTATTTTTTTGCCAGTCCTGGGCCTTGGACTCAGGGCTTGAGCACTGTCCCTGGCTTCATTTTGCTCAAGGCTAGCACTCTGCCACTTGAGCCACAGCGCCACTTCTGGCCATTTTCTATATATGTGGTGCTGGGGTATAGAACCAAGGGCTTCATGTATACGAGGCAAGCACCCTTGCCACTAGGCCATATTCCCAGCCTCATACATTTGGATCTTTTAAGAAATTGAGTATACTAACTTTTGTAAGAAATTAAAATATTACTACCATATGATCTTTCTATACAGTTCTTGGGCATGTATCTGAATGAATGAGGATCAAAATATAAGAAAGACACCTGAATTTTATAGCAATATTACAGTATCCAATAACTGCTGATTGGACAGAGAAAACATGGTACATATATGCAATGGAGTATTGTTCAGTTATTAGAAATGAAATGATGTGCAGGCGCTGGTGGGTCATGCCTATAATGCTAGCTACTCAAGCGGCTGAGATCTGTGGACCACAGTTCAAAGCCAGCCCAGACAGGAAAGTTCGTGAGGCTATTGTCTCTAATTGACTACCAGTGAAACAGAAGTGGAGCTGTGGCTCAAAGTGGTAGAGCACCAGCCTTGAACAAAAGAGCTCAATGGCAGCATCCAGGCTTTGAGCTCAAGTCCAACCACAAACAGATAAGAAAAAAAAAAAGTCATTGGCAGAAAAAGGGCATAACTGGAAATTATCATATTAAACAAGATAAGGCAAGCTTCAAAAGACAAATATTGCATGCTCATGTGTACAATCTAAATAAAAATAATAGTAATATGATATAACTGTAAAAATGGGAATATTAAGGTGCTAAACAGTGTGTGGGAGAAAGGAAGATTTTGATGAAGGGTGGATATCCTGGGGGTACATACTATATGTATGAAAATAGCTAACAAGACATAACAAAAACTGTTTTAAGAAAAACAAAGCTGAGGGAGAATAGTTAAGATAGAATAATAAAAAAGTAGAGTTGATCAAAGTATATTATATATTCAATGTATGTATGTATTCAATTCATGCTGATAAAATTTTAGGGAATGAAATTATATTGTTTGCAGGAAAATAGATATAACTCTAGATCATCTGAGACAATCATCACATGTTTTTTTCTTACATGTAAAATGTTGACCTAACAAAGGTTATTAAAGGGGGCTGTTTGAGGGAGATGAACCAATATGAAGAGGGGGGAAGGAAAGGGACATGGGAAGTGATTATTCTAGAAGTTCATTATATTATGAAAGTAGTACAATGAAACTCACAAATACATTTAAAAGGATGGGAGAGAAAGCAGGATAGTTATGGGATGAGTTTGATCTAAATATGTCATACACATATGAAATGTCACAATAAAACATCTTTGTTCAATTAATATATCTTAACAAAAGTTTTAAAATAAATGGAGGACAGTATATGTAATAGACTACAAATTACATAAAAATTATAGGAAAACTGCATTCTTTAGGACAAAGATAAGTATGTACGTTTCAACATTTCTATTCAAACACAGTATAGAACTATATACAGTAAATGTGGGTTAAAAATATCATTACCAATAGTGTAATTTTATGAAAGTCAGTGTTGCTATTCATAAAAATGAAAGTTTTTAAACTGGAAAGGAAATGGAATTTTCAATAGTGAAACAAAGGTAATAAATTCACCTGATTAAATCCAGAAATCAAACAGACAAAAAAAAGATTCACTGGCAGTTATGAAAATTCTAATTAAAGTAATATTTTTAAATCCATCAGTCTGGAAAAGTTTAAAATCAAATAACATTCATATTGCTAAAGGAAATTTGAAATTTTATAACTTTTTTGGAAAAAAACCTGGAAACACCTGTTGAAATATAACTAATTCACTCAATTCAGCAGGCTCACTTCTTGTACCATATGCCATAGTAATAAAAGCATACATACACCATGTTTATTTCCCGTATTCTTCATAGTGATGAAAACAAATAAACTGGGAAAAATAGAGAATTCCTCTATTGAGCGCACTGGTGGCTCACACTTGTAATTCTAGTTACTCAGGGGATGAGATCTTAGGATTGTGATTTGAAGCCAGCAAGACTCCTGAAACTCCAAGAGAATACTATCTCTAATTAATTACAAAAAAGCCAAAGTGGAGCCATGGCTCAAGTGGTAGAGAACTAACTTTTTGTGAAAAGCTAAGGGACAGAGCCCATGTCCTAAATTCAACCACAGACATGGCATAACATTTTCTCAATTGATTAAAACATTTTTATCAGGGTAGTGTAGAGGAAAGGTAAATTCTATTTCCTAGCTATATGACTGACATTTGCCAATTTACTAATCTCTCTATTCATTAGTTTCCTTATTACAAATTTTATCTGCAAATATCTCCTAAGGTTGTAAAAAGATTAAGAGAGACAATATATCAAAGACATGAGCCTACTGCCTTTCTTTCTGCAGACTGTAAATGTTCATTTCCTTCCTATTTTAATACAAATATCAAAATGGTAAGTCAGGTAACAAAATGTACTAGTCACTTTAACTCTTTTTATTAAATGTTCTCCATGTGTGGTGTTATGAGTACCTAAATACCAAAATAACGTCCAGAAACATAGTTGCTCATCATAGAAAAAAACAAAGATTCTTGAAAGCAGTTTTTGCCAATTTAAGACATTGAACTTAAACAATTAATTGAATGTCGTTTTCATAGCTCTTCTCCCTCTTTTAAAAAATCCTCTAATACAAGCTTATGGTAAGTGAAATGAACTCCAAGATATGGAAACAACTGATTTTTCATTGTTGTTGCTATTTTTAATGTATTATATAAAATTATTCCTTTTTTCTTGTGTTTTTCTTCCCTATGGTTTAGCCCATGATTTTGGTATCCTGGGCATTGTATATGCGTTAATCTGAATTAGTAAAGGAAAGGGGAACATCAAAATGGTGAGACAAAGGGTAAAATGCGAACCAATGCAAGAGCAATACTTACAAGACAATACGTTGGAAATTAACTGTAAAACTCAGGGGGGTGGGTAATTGAGGAGGAGGAGGAAGAGTGGGCGAGAAATGAGGGAAGAAGTAAGAAGTTTGATAAGAAAAGTACTTACTACCTTACTTATGTAACTGTAACTGTTCTGTACATCACCTTGACAATAAAGTGAAATTAAAAAGATAAAAGTAAATAAATCTATAATTAAGTATTTTCCCTGGGTCATGTTCATACCACTACTCCTCTCCCTCTTTCATAAACAATGTAACATTATTTCATATGCAAGTAAATATGTGGAGATACTTAAAATAGTTTTAAATTACTCTGTTAAATTTCCAAAGATAACATCTTATCTCCATGACGCAAACCATTTAATATTTCTGGGTTCCTTCATTAGATCTGAACATAGACAGTGATCAAGATTAGAACAAATCAGTTAGATAGGACATTCCTAAAGAAAACTACCAAATACATTCACAAAGGAAACAAGTTACCTTCACTGAGAAACAACAAGAAAATTTGAACATCGCAGTCATCAAGAACTTATAGTGAAACTTCAGCCACAAAATGAATGAGAAAGAATGATTTCAGAGAAAATGATTATACATCCAACAACCTTGTAGGATTGGTTCAGGAACCAGAAAGCAAATTCACCACAGGGAAAAAAGAGCTAAAATATTCAGCAAAAATGAACTGCTCAATAACAACAATAATAAGCATCAAAAACAGTCCTATCAACAGAAATATGGAGACACCACCCACACCCACCCGTGGTGACCATACTGCACCCCTAGTTTATGCAAATAATCTGGTACTTTCATTCCAATTCATCACATGTTCTAATTTTAAGGCCTTCCACCAACCATTCTTTTTTGGACAAAACAGTCCTTGTTGGCGGCTGCCAGATTCTTGCCATATATTGTTTCTATACCATTTTGGAACTCCAAGTTCTTTTCCGGACTTTAATTCTAATTCTTTTTGGTTCTTTCTTGCTACGATACATTCATTAATGACACAAATTAAACACAGAATACCACATGTTGTAATGATATGCAATCATACCAATATAATCGATTATTTTTCTGCAATAAAAAAAGAATGCATTAGAGGCATGGATGAGAAAGACAAAAAGACTGTATCATATCTAAATTCCAATTACATGGATTCAAAAAACAGGGAAATTAGACTATGTTTTTTTTTTTTTTTAAAAAGGCAGCTCAGTGACTGGTTATGTGGCAGAGAAAATTCAGTAAAAAGAAGCATCAAATGAATTTATTAGGATGATGAAAATGTTTCCTATCTTGATTAATATGTGGTTTAATGGGGTTTATAAATTTATCAAAACATATGTGTATTTTATTTTATACTTCCAAAAATATGCAAGCCAAATGAAGTTTACCGCCTACCCTTTCAATTACTAGGGAGATTATCTTATACCTGAAGGATAAGACACAATGTAGGGATCCATTAATTTTATGCTGTTGGAATGCTGAATGGAAATTCTGTTTGAGAACAACAGAATAAAATGAAAAAGAAAGAAAAGGGGAATCATCTTTTTCCAGATGATTCATCTTCTGACTAAACAGTAAGCATGAATTGTATAATGTATGAAGACAGCAAACTAGATTTGAGAACATTTAGGATCTTCAGTATTCCTTACTATTCATGATGTGAAAAGTGATATTTATTTATTTATTTTTGGTGCTGGTACTTGGGCTTGAACTCAGCCTTGCACTCTCACTTAGCGTTTTCACTCAACATTGGTACTGTACCACTTTGTGCTCATTAAGAGATAAGAGTCTCTCAGAGTTTGCTTGACCAGTTTGGCTTCAAATTGGAATCCTGAGTAGCTATACAAGTAGAGATGTGAGCCACTGGCAGCCAGTTAGATTGGATATATATATATATATATATATATATATATATATATATATATATATATATATGTATATAACAAACCGTTAGTGTAAAAACTAGCTCTCTAAAGTCATTCTTCCACATGTTCAACTCCACAAGAGTGCTTTTCATACAGGTCCATGCAAACCTAATACAATCCAAGCTTACAATATCTACTTATTGAGCTCTTGTTTAGGTAATCTCAGTGTTAGTCTACCACGCTGACCTTGGAAGAACCAAGAAGACTTTAAAATCGTGTTTCCCTTTTCCTTTCTTCACATCGTTTACTCAACTTGGTAATTGGTGTATTAAGTTCATTCAGTTACTTATTTATAAGCTGTTATGAAATCTGGCTGTCAGTAATCAATAACCCTGGGAAAGAAAGTTTCTGAAGCCAAGATTTTTATAAAGAATATGTATTGGTGTTTGAATTGGGTGAGGGTTGAAATCCCATAATCTATAATAATTCAATAATATAATTTGAGTGTCTTTCTTAGAGGACCCGGTAAACTATATAAAGAAGAAGATGATGTTGAAATATAGATGTTTCTATAAGGAAAAAAACCTTAATAAAATTTATTTGACAAGAGAAGTAATATAATCTATAATCTAATCATGTATGATTTTTCACTCATAAATATGATGGAATGATTAACATAGCCATATGTAATATAATTCAACTGTGAAAATTACTTGTTTAATCAATTAATAAATATTGAATGCATACTTTGTTCTTAATATTGGTGACTATAACAGCAAAATAGTCATTGTCTAGATCTGATGGTGCTAACTGCAATGGAACAAAGTTTAGAAGGGTAGAGGAGAGGAAATGAAAGGAACGTCTATACTAGATCATATATATGATAAAGGAAGGCCCAACTGGTGACATGATATTTGGCCTGTTCCTATTCTTATTATAGGATTAAAAGTGAATTCCTTGGGATCTAGAATTGAGATAGATTACGGTAAATTCTGGTATACACAACAGAAAGCCTCTGAAATATTTGAGGTAAACTGTAACACAAGTCAAATGCTGTTCACCAATGAGGGTTAATGTAATAGCACAGAAACAATGGGACAAAGGGTAAACTCATTCAGCAATGATACTCACTAGACACTATGTTGGAACTGAATTATACAACTTGGGGAGGGGGAGGGAAAACTGCAACCCCTCTGCACATCACCTTTAAAATAAAAATTGAAAATAAAAGTATAGCTGGCTCTTCACATCACCTTTATAATATCAACAAAGTAAATTTTAAAAAAAATAAAAAAGAAGTTTGAGTGATAATGTTTTGCTTGATACACTCGGTAAATATTTACAAAATATTTGCTATGGCTACTCATGATCAGCTGATTTAGACACTTGAGTGCCTGTTCCTTAACAGCTTCTTATGTTGCTGAAGCAACAGCCACAGAGATTATTTAACATTAGGGTAGGAGTGTGACTCAAGTGGTAGAATGCCTGCTCAAAAATGAGAATTTATTCAATCTAGTGACTATTTCCTAGACAGCTTACAAAATGGGAGGATTTTTCCTCTTATTCACCCCAATGGGGATATATAAGAACTCATAAAAAACTGAACTCATGAAAAATCAACATCCAATTCAAAAATGTGCAAATGAATTGAAACACAATTCTCAAAAGAAGTACAAATTTCCAATAACATGAAAAATTATTCAATATTTCTGCCCATAAAGGGAGTAAAAATCAAAATGACACCAAGATTCCATCTCTAGTAAGAAAGGGCATCACCAACAACACAGACAACAACAAATGCCAAAAAGGATGTGGGGAAAGGAACCCAAATACACTGTTGGTGGGAATGTACACTATTGTAATCACCAAGACAGTATGGACACTCTGAATAAAACTAAAAATCAATCTACCATATGATCCAGCCATACTGCAATTTGACGTACATGAGAAGGAATGTAAGTAGGAATGTACTGTAGAAGCACTTGAACACCCATGTCCATTACAACACTATTCAAAATAAATAAGCTATGGAATCAGCTTAGGTGCTCATCAACTGATCAATGGATCAAGAATATATACCCATAGGGGGCTGGGGATATAGCCTAGTGGCAAGAGTGCCTGCCTTGGATACACGAGGCCCTAGGTTTGATTCCCCAGCACCACATATACAGAAAAAAACGGCCAGAAGCGGCGCTGTGGCTCAAGTGGCAGAGTGCTAGCCTTGAGCAAAAAGAAGCCAGGGACAGTGCTCAGGCCCTGAGTTCAAGGCCCAGGACTGGCCAAAAAAAAAAAAAAAAAAAGAATATATACCCATAAAGAAGGATGAAATTTTACCATTTGCAGGAAAACGGATCATATATATAGTTGGTTATATATGTATATAACATGTATGTAATAATGGGTTGTTTGTAGGGTTAGGGAGAGGAAGAAAAGAATGTTAGAGGGTTAACAATAATGTAAACAATACATGTGTGAATGAAGACAGCAAAATGAAACTCACTGAAAACTGTTAATTAATAGGAGTGGTAGGAATGGGAAAATAAGAGAAAGCAAAGTACTTACATGCATGTGTAAAATTCCATTGCTAAACCCTTTTGAGCAATTAAAATTCACTTTAAAATTATAGATATATAAAAACAAGTCCTATGGGCTAGCGTGTACATGTAGCAGGTAAAAGGGCAATTGGAGAGAGTAAAGTAATGTGATTATGGTCAAAATATTTTATGTACATGCATGAAAATAAAATGGTAAAATTTGTTAAGATTGGTTTGGAAATAAGGGAGGGAGAGGAAAGAGAGTGATAGAGGGAGTGAGTCTGACCAAGGTATGTCATATATATATATATATATATATATATATATATATATAGACATATTAAAGTTAAACACCTCAGTATATCTAATTGTTGCCAGTAAAATGCAGAAACAAATTTAAGACTGATAGGTATCCGAATGAGGCATTTGGAACAATCACAAGATCTAGAGTTAAACAGATGCTTTAGTCCCAGGTCTACCACTAACTGTGTAACCTTTAGCAAGTTATCTAATTTCTGTGTCTCTGGCTTGGCATTTATAAGATGGATATAAAAGTACATTTCTCACACAGTTGAGATGATATTAGAGGCTATAATTGAAATGTTGAACACCATGTCTGACACATACTTGATAAAAGTAGCCTCCCTTCATTCCTTGCACAGGTCCGGTGCTTTAAAAGTAGACACATATCATCATTGAGTTTAAGTTACACAGAACCACACGGAAGGAGCAGACTCATGGTGAACAGCATTGAATGCCAACACTGAAATACTAAAGGAAAGGTAAAGTGTAGCTATTACAATTATCCATTCAATATCAAGAAGAAGGATAAAGTTTTGCGGTGTTGAGGATTGAACCCCTGGTGTTGGACACATTAAATATATACTCTGAGATTGTGAACTACACTTTCAGACTCAATATTTTGACATCAGGAACATGAAGAAAGTGTTTTCCTCTAAAATTACATCAGAAATAGAATAAGATTGTCTACTCTCACCATTCATATTCAATATATTGTGTGAAATCTTAGAGAAATAAAACAAGGGAAAGAAATTAAAAGGCCACCAGCAGGAAAGGAAGAAGTAAAAAGATTCTAGATGCCACAAAATTATCTTAGATCTGGTAAACACTTTTAGTCACATAGGAAGATGCAAAGTAAACACAAAAATCATAAAAACCTTTTTATGAACCAACAAAGAATTCACTGACAAAGAGGCTAAAATAATCTCATTCATAATAATCTCAAAAATATGTAGGCAGATTTATTTGATTTGGAGAGGGGAAGGGAAAGCACAGAAACACTGGGACAAAAGGTGAACTAATGCATCAATGATACTCACTAGACACTATGTCGGAAATGAACTTTACAAATTGAGGGAAGGGGAGAAGGGAGGGAAACTGAGAGAAAATGAGTGACAGGGTAACACTGTTAAAAACACACTCATTACTTGACTTTTGTAACTTTAACCCTTTCTATATATCACCTTTGTAATATTTTTAATGTAGGCACACTATTAACCAAAGTTAAAATTCTCTACGCTTAAAACTATAAAGCACGAGAGAAGAAATTATAGAAGACACTAAATTATAAAAAGACCTCCATGTTTGTAGAGTGGCAGAATGTCACAAAAATAGCCATATTACCAAAAGCAGCATACAGATTCAGTACAATTCCAATGATATTCTTTACAAAAATGGGAAAAAATCAGTAAAATTACAACAGATTTCAAATGGTCAAAGCAATCCTCAACAAAAGAGCACTGCTGGAGGTATGACAATATTTGATTTCAAACTAGCCTATAGTAAGAAGAACAGTGTGATAATGAAACAGAAGCAAATGTATTAATCAATGAAGTAGAAATTCTAGAAGTCAGCCCAGGCAGGTAATGAATGTCATGTTATTCTTGACAGGGGCATCAGAAACATGCATCTGGAAAAAAAAATCAGCTTCTTTATCAAATGGAGGTGAAAAATTGCATAAGTACATGCAGACAATGAGAACTAGTTTCCTGTTTCTCATGCTGTACAAGTATCAATTCCAAAAGTATCAAAGAATTCAATTTAAGAATGGAATTTTGAAAGTATTGGAGAAAACATAAGGAAAGTACTTGAAATCATTTCATATACAATGACTACCTTAATAAGACTTCAATAGTTCCAGAAATCACATTAATAATCAAATTGCAAATTGAATTGCATCAAATTTAGAATCTTCTGCAACAGTAAAGGAAAAAAATTATCAGAGGAAAAGGACAGCTTGTAGAACAAGAAAAATATTTGCCAGATATTCATCCAATAGGGATTTTGTAACTAGAATATGTAAAACTAAAATTAAAACAAGAGTTGATAATAAATCAACAAATAGACAAATTTACCCAACACAGTGCTCAAATGAAGAAGTAAAAATGGTCAATAACTATGAAAATGTTTAACACCATTAGTCATCAGGAAAATTCAAATTGAGCTGGGTACTGGTGGCTCACAGCGATAGTCCAAGCTACTGAGGAGCCTGAGATCAGAGGATCGTGGATTAAAGCCAATCCAAGAAGACTCTTATCTCTAAGTAAACAGCAAAAATCTAGAATTGGAAATGTGGGTCAAGTCATAAAGAGCATAAGCTATGAGAAAAAAAGTGGAGTTTAGTGTGAAACCACAAATTCAAGACCCAGTACTAGACACATACACACACACACACACAAACACAAATCAGAAGTACATGGAGATTCCCCTCTCCTCATTGAGTAGGCTAACGTAAGGGGAAAAAAAATCAATAAATGATGGCAAGCCTTTGAGAGAGAGGAGGAGGAAAGTACCCTTGCTCATTGTTATTAGAATGTATATTAGTTCAGCCATTATGGAAATAAGTATGAGAGATTCCTCAAGAGATGAAACCTAGAACTTCCATATGATCCAGTCAGTCATATGCAAAGGAATCCATTTACTAAGTAGAAATACCTAGATATCTATATTTGTTATGGCACTATGCACAATAGACAAACAATGGACTCAACCTAGGTTCCTATCAAAGGATGGCTAAATGAAATATTTTGAATGCACACAATGAAGTTTTATCTAGACATATGGAATGATAAATCGGGCTTATAAGGGAGGAGGTGGAAGGGCAATGGAAAGGGGAGGGAAGAATAAGAAGAGGTAAATATGATCAAAATACATTATTTGACTGTATTGAAAGTTATGATACAGAGGGAGAAAGATGGCGCCGAAACAATAGGGAGGCACCCCGACTCGCACCAACTGAATAGCGAGCTGGGAACTCCAACACCCAACACTCCACCAAGAACCCAGCAAAACCAGCATCCAGAAGCAGTGGAGAAACGCAGGAAAACAAAAAGGAGCAAAAAAAAAGAACCGAAAACCTACACGGAGCCGGAGATTAATCGGGGCACCCTCCCCCCACCAGCCGGCCCTGGCCCAAACAGGGTCAGGCTGGGAAAGGGAAACCCGGCGATCGGCAGATAGGCTGCCAGGAGCGCAGAATTCATATAGCGGGAGACCCCACGGACACAAAGCAGGGTGCGGACCAAGACACACCCGGCAGCGACGAGAAGTTCGGGTCCACACCGGATTCGGACAAGGGAACCCAGCGCGGCCGAAAGAGGGAATGGGGGAAGCCACCACGACACTTCGCCAACCCCTGAAGGGCCAACGGCTGTGCGGGACACACACACAAAGCAGCAAAAGTGAGTCCCCCATAATCCCTTCCCCCAACGGGAGACCCAAGCCCGACAAAGAAGCTATAGCTCCCTCCCTCCCCCTCCCCACTCCCGTGGGAACAAAGGACCCCCAAATCAGGCAGGAAGCTCCCATCAGGCGCTGGGAAGCCAGTCTAGCAGGGGAAGGGCGGAACAGCCCCAAGCCCCCAAAGGTTCCTGAACTGGCAGAACCGGCCCCGTCCCCTTCCCAACAGGGGCCGGGGACGGCCGGCAGGGCAAGCCCCACCCGAGGCGCCTAGACCTTGCGGACTCTTACAACTAAAATCACAGGCGCTGGTGGGCAATACCAGCCCAGCAGGGTCACCTGAGCCTGATCTCGTTCCCCCTCCTCGCAGCAGAGGCGAGGTCTGAGAGTGCCAAGCCACACCCGGACAGTCGATCCCACTGGGCCCCACACATACTGCCTCCCCCCCCCAACGGACTCGCGGGAGGGCGCAAGCACAACCCAACAACCCAGGGCTCGCTCTGGGAGGCAGACCCCACTTAAGTGCCTGTTGTAGGGGACTCACAGTGCACAGGAGGGCGGGGCCCCGGCGAAAGCGCCCGCTCTGGTAGGCGTGCCCTGCACTGGTGGGCGGGGCCACAGCGACAGCACCTGCTGCCACAGACACGCCTACACAGAAGGGAGGGAAGATCTACACAGACTTCCAGATGCGCAAATCACAAAGAAACATAACTCAGTTCATCAAAGGACAAGCCAACTCGCCAGCTCCAAAAAGCAGCACGACTGGAGAGGAGATGGAGAATAAAAAAGCAAATGAGGACATGTTAACAGGAATGATCGAAACCATCAGAAATGAAATCAGAAAACAATTCCAGGAGTTTAGAGCGGAAATCTGGAAGGACACCCAGGAAGCCAAGAAAGAAATGGAAGCAAAACTGGATACAATGCAAGCCTCGTTTAAAGAAATGGAAGCAAAAATGGATACAATGCAAGCCGCCTTTAAAGAAAATCTCCACACCCTGAGAATTGAAATGCATGAAAAAATAGATTTAAAATACAACTCTTTAAAGGAAGAAATTTCCACGATCAGAGCTGACATGACAACCATGAATAGCTCTCTGACATCCATAAACTCCGCAATTGAAACCATAACACAAAGAGTGGACCATATGGAATCCAGAATCTCTCGCCTGGACGATGAAGCAGCTGACAACAACCAGAAAATGACCACACTCCAAGAAAAGGTGAAGCTTCAGGGAAGATTAATCCAGGAACTAATGGACAAAGACAAGAGATATAATCTGCGCATAATTGGAATAGAAGAAGGAGCCGAATATCAGAGCAGAGGGCTTAATCATGTTCTCAATAAAGTTATTGCAGAAAACTTCCCCAATCTCACAGGGGACCCCATCCAGGTAACCGAAGCCTATAGGACACCTGGCAGGCCAGACCCCAGGAAAACCACCCCAAGGCACATAATATTCAAGACTACAGACCTCAAGATTAAAGAGCAAATTCTGAACTCAGCCAAAGCGAAGAAGGAAACTTTTTTCAATGGGAAGAGGATTCGAATAACATCCGACTTATCCACACAAACTTACCAAGCTCGAAGTGAGTGGAAGAACACCATCCAAGTACTTCAGAATAACAATTTACAACCTCGGATCAAATATCCAGCGAAACTGGAGTTCACATTCGAAGGGAGAACCAGATCTTTCCACACCAAAGAGGAGCTAAAGGAGTATGTGAATAAAAAACCAGCCCTACAGCGAATATTAAGAGGGGAAGCCCACCCAACAGAGATCGTAAAAGACACACAGACAGTATCAGAAAGAAACTTCAATAGCCAAACTCCAGCAGAAAGACCAGCTCACTAAAGACAAGAAGAAAAAAAAAAAAACAACAGGAAAAAACAGCCCAACAAGAAAATGGAAGGAGAAAAAACACCCTTATCCTTGATCTCTTTAAATATAAATGGCTTAAACTCCCCGATCAAGAGGAGCAGACTGGCAGAATGGATCCGCAAGCAAAAAGTTGACATCTGTTGTCTACAAGAGACCCACCTTACAGCAAGGGACAAAAACAGGCTTCGAATGAAAGGATGGAGCAAGATCTACCAAGCAAATGCACCCACCAAAACGGCAGGTGTAGCCATTCTGATCTCAGACAAGCTGGATTTCTCTTTAAAGTCCACTCAAAAAGACAAAGAAGGACACTACATATTGATACAAGGAAAAATCCAGAATCAAGACATCACGGTGATAAATGTATACTCACCGAACAAAAGAGGCCCGACATATGTCAAGCAAATTCTCACAGAATTACAGAGCAAGATAGATGCAAACACAATCATAGTGGGTGACTTTAATACTCCTCTCTCTCCAAGAGACAGATCCAACACCCAGAGGATTAGTAAGGGAGCTGAGGACCTAAATAACACCATTGCCCAAATGGATCTAACAGACCTATATAGAACCTTCCACCCTACAGAGACCCAATACACCTTCTTTTCAGCAGCCCATGGATCATATTCCAAAATAGACCACGTCATAGCCCACACAAAGAACCTCAGCAAATACAAAAGAATTGACATCATCCCATGTATTATATCTGATCACAGTGGATTAAAGGTAACCCTCAACAACAAAGGATACCACAGAGCCTATACACACTCTTGGAGGCTAAACCCCACGCTGCTATCCAACACTTGGGCCACAGATCAAATTAAAGATGAAATCAACGAATTCATAAGCCACAATGACAAAGAAAACACATCACAAAGAAACCTATGGGACACAGCTAAGGCAGTACTGAGGGGCAAGATCATTGCACTCAGTACCCACATTAAAAGAATGGAAGCAGAGCAGGTGAATACCCTCACGATGAAACTAAAACAACTGGAGAAACAAGAAATGACAGAATCTAAAACGACTAGGAGGGGAGAGATTACAAAGATTAAAGAAGAGATAAATCTGATTGAAAATAGAAAGACCATTCAACAAATAAATAAGACTAAAAGCTGGTTCTTTGAGAAAATAAACAAAATTGACAGACCCCTTGCAAGACTCACAAAAAAAAGAAGAGAAGAGACTCATATTCGTAAAATCAGGGACTCCACAGGAAAAATTACAACAAATACACACGATATTCAAACAATCATAAGGAGCTATTTCCAAAACCTCTACTCAACAAAAAACAATAATTTTACAGAAATGGATCAATTCTTAGAGAAGTACAAACTGCCCAAACTGAACCAAGAAGAAATAAATCAACTAAATAAACCAATAACTTACGGTGAGATACAGGAGGTAATCAAGAACCTCCCTACTAAGAAAAGCCCAGGCCCAGATGGATTCACCAATGAATTCTACAAAACCTTTAGTGAGGAGCTAATTCCAATACTCCTCAAACTCTTCCGCGAAATAGAAACGGAGGGAGAAATCCCGAACTCATTCTACGAAGCTAATATCATACTCATCCCCAAACCAGGCAAAGATCCAACAAAAAAAGAGAACTACAGACCAATATCACTAATGAACACAGATGCAAAGCTCCTCAATAAAATATTAGCTAACAGGATCCAGAAAGTGATCAAGAATATCATACATCATGACCAAGTAGGCTTCATCCCTCAGTCACAAGGATGGTTCAACATCCGTAAATCAATCAATGTAATTCACCACATAAACAGAACTAAAATCAAGAATCACATTGTTATCTCAGTCGATGCCCAAAAAGCCTTTGACAAAATACAACATCCATACCTATTAAAAGCTTTGGAGAGAACAGGAATAGATGGAACATTCCTCAAAACAATAAAAGCCATATACAACAGACCAACTGCTAATATCATATTAAATGGAGAGAAACTTAAATCATTCCCCCTAAACACAGGAACAAGACAAGGATGCCCACTCTCCCCACTTCTGTTCAACATAGTACTGGAATCCCTAGCCATAGCAATAAGGCAAGAGGAGGACATCAAAGGGATCCACATCGGCAAGGAAGAAATCAAGTTATCCCTATTCGCAGACGACATGATCTTATATCTCAAGGACCCAAAAAACTCAGTACCCAAACTCCTACATCTAATAAACCAATTTGGCAAAGTAGCGGGATACAAAATCAATCCACAAAAGTCAGCAGCTTTTCTGTACACCAGCAATAGACAAACAGAAAAGGAAATTATGGAAACAATTCCATTTACAGTAGCCAAAAAAAGAATAAAGTACCTAGGGATCAACTTAACCAAGGACGTGACGGACCTATTCAATGAAAACTACAAAAATCTAATAAGGGAAATCAAAGAAGACACAAGGAGATGGAAAGACCTCCCATGCTCATGGGTAGGCAGAATCAATATAGTGAAAATGGCCATACTGCCCAAATTGTTATACAAATTCAATGCAATACCTATCAAAATCCCAGCCACATTCTTCACTGAAATAGAGAAACCAATCCATAAATTCATATGGAACAGCAAAAAACCTAGAATAGCCAAAGCAATTCTAGGCAAAAAACATAGTGCAGGAGGTATCACCATACCAGACTTCAAGCTCTACTACAAGGCCATCATAACAAAAACAGCATGGTATTGGTATAAAAACAGATCGGAAGACCAGTGGATTAGAATTGAAGACCCAGAAATAAAACCGCACTCTTACAGCCAACTGATATTCGACAAAGGAGCTAAAGACATACAATGGAATAAACATAGCCTCTTCAACTACTGGTGCTGGGAGAACTGGGCAGCCATATGCAGAAAACTCAAAGTAGACCCAAGCCTATCACCATGCACCAAGATCAACTCAAAATGGATCAAGGACCTCAACATCAGACCTGAATCCTTGAAACTACTGAAGGACAGAGTAGGAAAGACACTAGAACTTATAGGCACAGGAAGGAACTTCCTGAATAGAGTCCCAGGCGCACAACAAATAGGGGAAAGACTCAACAAATGGGACTACTACAAATTAAAAAGTTTCTGCACAGCTAAGGTCATAGCCACCAAAATAGAAAGACAGCCAACGATATGGGAAAGGATATTTACCAGCACAGCAACAGACAAAGGCCTGATATCTGTCATCTACAGAGAACTCAAAAAACTAAGCCCCTCCAAGCCCAATAAACCTATTAGGAAATGGGCAAAAGAGCTAAAGAGAGACTTCACAAGAGAAGATATAAAAATGGCAAAGAAACACATGAGGAAATGCTCAACATCCCTGCTAGTAAAGGAAATGCAAATAAAAACAACCCTGAGATACCACCTCACCCCAGTTAGAATGGCCTATACTCTGAACTCAGGAAACAACAAATGCTGGAGGGGCTGTGGGGAAAGAGGAACCCTTCTCCATTGTTGGTGGGAGTGCAAATTAGTACAGCCACTTTGGAGAACAGTATGGAGGTTTCTCAAAAAGCTCAATATAGACCTACCCTATGACCCAGCCATACCACTCCTAGGCATCTATCCTAAACAGCAAAACCCAAGATATCAAAAGGACATTTGTACTTCCATGTTTATCGCAGCACAATTCACAATAGCCAAAATTTGGAAACAACCCAGATGCCCCTCCACAGATGAATGGATCCAAAAAATATGGTACTTATACACAATGGAATACTACATAGCGATTAGGAATGGTGAAATATTGTTATTCGCAGGGAAATGGTCAGAACTCGAACAAATAATGTTGAGTGAGACAAGCCTAGAACACAGAAAACAAAGGGGCATGATCTCCCTGATATATGACTGTTAACAAAGGGAGATGGAGAGACAGTAGAGACCAAGTCTGTGAACACTGTATATGTGCTTGATACATTGTATACTGCATATGGGTCTACCTGACTTAGACAAGGGATGGGAAAACAGGTTGTAAGATATCACAAGAAATGTACACACTGCCCTACTATGTAACTGCACCCTCTTTGCACAGCACCTTGTAAAAAAAAAATTTATGTTCAATTGATAATAAAAAAAATTAAAAAAAAAGAAAGTTATGATAAACTCCTTATTTGTGTAATTACTATATGCCAATATAAATAAAAGAAGAGAGCCCAGACTACCACACAAAGAATACATGTCAGTCCTACTTGGAAATAGAAGTAGCATTAAGAAAGTCATCAGTAATTGCCTCTTTGGTATTTTTCAAGAATCCTTTGGCTTTTTAAAATTGTTGAACTATATGTACTCATTGATAAGTGGCTTATTTTTCATGCAAAAACTGCAATTTCATGTTGAAACTTAATATAGCATTACTGAATTTTAACATACTTTGCTTAGGGTTTTTTTTTATTTCTTTCCTTAAAGGCTGAATTAGGAAAGGCTTAGAAATTAGTTATTTCGCTCTACTCTCCACCAAAAGGGGCATAAACAGCCTTTATTTGAGGGAAAAGGATGATAAGTCCCATGTAATTATGAGACTATAATGTCATATTATTAGCTCCTTTGCATTTCATATTTACGGTGACATGTGATTGAGCTCAAAGCTTGTCTTTTAATGTTTCCCTTGTTCTGATTGGGGACAGCATACTTCAATAGCTCTGTAATTTGATCAAATGCTATGCTGGAGACTAAAAAACAGCAGGAACAAATTGGCATCATTCGGTTCACATGCTAGGAAGATAGTGTAGAAAAAAGGCAGTTTACATCTTTGGTTGGAAGAAGTGGGAGGGAAGGAGGTGGGTTGGTAGTGGAGAGCAAATTGCTACAACATAAGAAACAGAAATGACTGGATTTTTTGTTGTTAAAGAAAGGATTAATACAAAAGGGGTAATATAGTGTTTGATGACTCAAGATGACATAATTTGAATCCTAAAATGTTAAGCCCTTAGAGTTTCTCTTAGAGATTCTCTAGTCCAACCCTGCTTTACAGATGAGAGTACATCCAGAGATTCAGATTCAGAAAGGAGAATTGGCTTTCCTAATATCATACAGTTAATAAGTACTCTCCTTAAAACAATATAGGCTCACAGAGATGATTCAGGTGTGTCAGGAAAATGAAATATACAGGAGTAATTTAAACTTTTCTTTTTCTTCGAAAGCTGAGGACTGAACTCAGGGCCTTGTACTTTCCAGGCAAGTGCTCTTTCACAGAACTAAATCCCCAACCTTATAATTTGAACATTCTTGATTGTTGGCACATCAACCTTACTACAGACTGGTCACTTAATATGAACATGAACCATTCATAATGACAAAATATTTATTGACCTATCATTTTATGCCTTTCGGTCTGGCAAAATTTTCACATATTCAGATAATGCCAAGGTTGAAAAGAATGTAGTATGAACAAACTATTGTTAGTTTGAGGCAAAACTGGTACAGTCATTTCAGAGAGGAATCTGACATGATATAACCTCATGAAGAAAATACTAATTCTGTGATCTAGAAAATTTTTGTTCTCGTACTTCAAAAAAAATTGTCACACAGGCCCATATGGGGATATTTATACAAATATGATCTCTATATCTCTTCCTGGGAGACAGAAAGTTGGTAGCTGAACAACTGACCACCCTATTTCCCCAGGCACTTACAGACACTAGGCAAAAACCTCAGGTATATGGGAACCTGCTTCGATATGCAGGCAGAGTAATTCACCTAGGCACAGCTGTATACAGTCCTTTGTGGGCCCAACAGAAAACCCCCACCTTCCTAGGAATAGTGGTGCTTTTCATTAGCCTCTGCCTCCTTGCTCAGACCCCTTATAAGCCTGATCCCAAATTCACCCCTTCCAAACCTCCAAACCCTTGGGAAGTTCTGTGCCCCTCGCTGGCAGTAAACAGTCCTTGCCTGTTGGCAATTGAATCTGGCCTATTTTTCTGTTCTCCTCAATTTTTCTAACAGTAGCTATCTGGACATTCTGCTCTGGGAGTATGGATGAGTGAATTGTGTGAATGTAAATGTCATAATGTAATACCTCAGAGGAGCATCAGTTAGATTTATGTAAAGACTATAGATGAGTTCTATGTTACAGTGTTAAAAGGAATAAAATAAAAATAAAATGAGATACATGAGAAATACTATTTCCGTAAATCACAAACGCGTGCACATAAAGCAATATATTTTTGAATAATATATTCACCAAAAATATATCCAAAAACATATATGAGCATAGTTGCCTATGCCAGGGAAAATTAGGAAAGGGAAGGAAAGTAAAGGAAAATAAAATAAAAATGAAAGAACCAAGAGTTAGAATGCCAGATTTGCACATGTTTTTAGAAGGGAGTACTAGATTTCAAATAAATGTTCTATATGTGGCTGACTTTGGTGGATCATTTTTTCAAATCTTGTGGAGAGTTGAGGAAGATAGGGGTCAGGGAGGTTATCAGTTCTGCCCTCTGAGCTACTTTGGTGGAGGAATTGAGAGGCTCTGAGCCACAAAATACACCTTTCGGCTTCCGTTAGATCAGAGTATTTCACTTCATCTCTCCCCTAAAGCTTTCTCTTTTGCACACTTCCAGGGAAGTCTAGGCTAATAGATCTTACCATAAAAATGGTATGCAATTCTCTAATTCAACTCCTTGTCCCTTCACCCCTGGAGGGAAAATTTCCCTCCACAATCACCCACACACTCGCTTCAAGACATTTCCCTTCTAAATAATGAAAGGCTTCTTTGTCTGTTGCCTTCCAGGAGGGTTTGCTATGCAAACTGCCTTTGTGTATTTACTTTTAGGCAATAGGAAACAATTCATTATGGAAAATGACAGTCCATGATTGTTTTACAACTTTCCCACTGTACAACATGGAAGAGTGTTGTCAGAGCTACAAGTTCAGGGATCCAGCTAGCTTAAGGAGGAAGATAGAAGAAACAGGGCCTCTACTCCTTCAAGATCATTGAAAGGGGCTTGGTAAAGAGGAAGAGTTTTATACAACATAAAAAATTTGGTAGGGATGGGCTGCCAGGACAGTTCGTGAGTGTATTTATAAAAATCACATTGATGAGGAAAAGGACAGAACAATTTACAAACAACCATATTTTGGGAAATTGTAACTTTTCAATTGAGTTAAGTAAGTGTTTGCAATCTGCCTAACAATCCACCTGTGCCCTGAACCCTTCATACACATACTCCATGAAAGTGTCCAAGCTGTCAAAAGCATACCCCAAACTCTCCTTTTTCAAGTAGAATTTAAATCATTAGACCTACAAAATATAGAACTTATTTAGGGAAGTACCGTGGGAGAAGAAAGAAGGATAATATAGTCTCTACAAGTTCTATTTGTGAGAAAGGTTTGGTGAGAAGTTTTTAGAAGAAATAGGACCTGGACATAGCTATGGAGCAAAGAATATCCTTGCAGAGTTCAGGGACTGTCACAGGGAATTTAAAAAAAGGCCTTTTTATCCATTTGGAGGATGCAGTCGTCTCAGCATCCTTGAGAGAATTAGTTCATAAAAATACCTTTAAATACCAAACTAGAGGATGCTCAATTCCCTTATCTAAGATAGTGCAATATATTCATATCCTTCTCCATACTTTATATTTTTTATTCATTGTTCATAGGGCTTGAACTCAGGGGCTAGCCACTGTCTCTAAGCTTTTCTGCTCGAGGCCAGTGCTCTATCATTTTGAGCCACAACTCCAATTCTTCATCTGAGCTTTAAATCATCTCTAGATTATTTATAATACCTAATGTAATATAAATCCACAGCTCCTCATCTTCCTCTGTAGTTTAAATCATCTTTAGATTACTAATATAATGTAAATAATCTAATATAATGTAAATGCAACATAGAGACTTGTTATACTATATTACTTAGAGAAGAAAGATATTAATAAAAGTCTACATATTCAGAATAGCTGTAATTTTTCGTGGTCGTGGGGCTTGAACTCTGGGCTCTTCAGGTCAAAGCTAGTGTTCTACCACTTTGAGCCACAGTGCAACTTCTGGTTTTCTGGTGGTTAGTTGGAGATAAGAGTTTCACAAACTTTCCTTTCCAGGCTGTCTTTGAACTGAGATTCTCAGAACTCAGCCTTCTGAGTAAGTATGATTGCAGGTGTGAGCTATCAGAGACCAGGGTAATTTTTCTTAATATTTTCAATCTGTGGTTCATTACACCTGTGAGTACAAAGGCCAATAAATCAGAAGACATACACACGTCTTGGGCAATATAAAGAAAGCTTTTAGTGAAGACTTGAACTTCTATTCAACTAGTTTGTATGTGTGTCTTGTGTTGCTTTGATTGTAGTACTGTGGGACATAGGGCTTTATTTAATAAATTAGATAGCAAAATCTCTTAAACAGAGCCAAGTGATTTTCTACAAACTCTGCATCATTCCCTAAAGGAATGAACAGTTTTTAACTATAAAATGTTTTCAAAGTTCTCCCAGGAATCCTAGGTATTTTCCTCAAATTTATTAACTTATTCTACAGCTGAAATTCAGGTTTTACTCCTTTTTTGGCAGTGTCTGTATCACTTTGACTACAAATCTTAGATTATTAATGACAAGTTGTAATTTTTATGTTAGCACTTTACAGATACTATCTCATTTAGTTCTTATAGTAACTCTAGTACATAAGAATTACTATTCTTATTTTACAGATACGAAAACATACCCAAAAATTTGAATTGACTTTTCCAAAGTCACAGAGCAGAGCCATACTTCAACCCCGAATTTTCCCAATGCCATAATCTGTGGCTTCAAAAATAATATATTGTGACCTGCAAAGAGAATAATAGGTTACCTTTCCTGGGAATATAAACATCCCCAGAATAATGTTATGAAAAGCTAGCAATATAAATAACTTTACATAGAAAATTCTTGCTACAATAAGCCTTGGGGAAACCACTTCGTGTCTCTGAAACTTGGTTTCCTCGACTTGAAAATAAGAATACCAATACATGACACTCAAGATTATGTGCATTATTAAACATGAAAAGAATGTAATGAAACTGATATTCATTAAATGGTATCCATTTAGTCTAATGTTAACATTATTGCCAAAATAATTAATACATTTTTTAGAGGAATCAGTTCATTCAAGTTCAGTAGCACTGGTTGTGGACAAGTTGCCACATGTCCAATAGCAATTATTCTTTTTTTTAAGTTTTTATTATAAAACTGATGTACAGAGAGGTTACAGTTTCATACGAGCAATTATTCTTAATGAGTGAAATTAACAAGAAACAGTGGTTTGGGTTGAGACCTTTCTGAATGCAAAAGGCAACACAGGGGAAGTTTCTGTGAAATTATAGAAAGGGAATAAAGGGACAATAAAGGAGTATTTGTGGAAAGGGAGGAAAAATCAAAGGAGAAAGCTGAGTTTAGAGGCAGGCTAGAGAATTTACAAGGAAGATTTTAACAGAAGGCTCAGAAAATCCTAAATACACTGATGCATAGAAAACATTACCCAATCTACAACTAACCATGTTCTTGGGTGTGAAGAAAAGCATGCACACTTTTTATGTATTACTCTATGAATAAAGCAGTGGAAATAAAAATTCTCAGTTATGTTGAACTAAGGGACTTATAGTAACAGCTGCTTCCACATGCACTTTTAGAAGGCTTAAATAACTTTATTGCATGATGATTGTGATATAATGGTCCCTATCCCCACCCCTAGAAATGAATTTTGTTGGAATCCAGTGATTAACTATTTTTCTGAAACTCCTTTGAGAAGTATTTTAGGATTGCAATCAACAACCCTTGAAATAGACAGGGATTCAATGGAGGAGGAGATCCCAGGACTGCCATAGACCCCTCAACAAACTGAAAATGGTAAAGAGAGTCGTCAAGAGACCCAGCTTCTCCATTCTTCCCCTTCAGACTCACTGCCCATTCATAGTCACAAAGCTTCCTCTTAACTCATTAATTCATATCCAGGTGTAAACTACTCCTAACACATTCCCAGATTTTTTACTATTCGTAACTCTAAAGATCACCATTTATATTGGAGCAACTTACATATCCTTAGTAGTCCTTTGTAACTTTACTCAAGCACTCTAAAGCAGAGGTGAAATAACCTTCTGTCAGATAAAGAAAAAAGCTCAAGGTGGTTTGTTCCAAGACTGCAAATTATCTTCTATTTCTTATTTTATTGTAATATATAAACATGAATTTCATAGTTCATTACATTAGATACTATTAGAGACTAAATTTTTATTTAATTTATTGTCAGGGTGATGTACAGAGGGGGTACAGTTACATATGTAAGATAGTCATTAAATTTCTTGTCAAACATTGTTACACCTTCCCTAGATTTTGCCCACTATTCCCTCCCCCACACACACCCCCAAGTTGTAAAGTTCATTTCCAACATATTGTCTTGTAAGTATTGCTGCTGCATTGGTTCACTCTCTGTCCTTTGTCTCATCATTTTGATGTTCCCCTTCCTTTCCCTAATTCAGATAAATGTATATACAATACCCACAGTACCAAAATCAAATACAGTGACAACAGAGGACAAACCATAGTGGGAAAAAGAAAGAAAAAAAGAAATAACTTCATATAGTACATTAAGAACAACAACAGGGCTGGGAATATGGCCTAGTGGCAAGAGTGCTTGCCTCCTATACATGAAGCCCTGGGTTCAATTGCCAGCACCACATATATAGAAAAGGCCAGAAGGGGCGCTGTGACTCAAATGGCAGAGTGCTAGCCAGGCCCTGAGTCCAAGCCCCAGGACTGGCAAAACAACAACAACAAAGAAAAATGTCTTGTTTCCATTGGAGTTCCTTTTGCTTAGCATCATCTTTTATGGTCGTGTGTACATAGCTATGGAGTTATTGTGATCCTCTGCTAAGACTTGGTAGAACTGAATGTTATCTCCTCAAAAATATGCTGAACTTGAACTTCTGATACTGTTACATTTGGAGATGGGCCATTGGGTAATAATTACATTTAGATAAAGTCATGGAAATGGAATCCTCATGAGGAGAGCGGTGTCTTTATAAGAAGAAAAAGCAGAAATTATCTCTTTCTCTGCCATGTGAGGGAGAAGAAAAGGTATCTGTCTTCAACCAGCAAAGAAATCTCTCTCCAGAGAATCAAAGAATCCCAGCATCTTGATCTTGGACTACTTATTCTCTAGAACTAGGAAAAGTAATTCAGTTCCTGTAAGCCACCCAGCCTATGGTATTGTGTTATGGAAGGACACAGTCACTAGTATCAATGCTTAATTCATTGTATAGGTAATGGTTCATATCATCAAAAAGGACAAAATTTCCCTTTTCGCAAATCATGAAGTAAAAATGGTCCTTCAGAAATATTTGCCCAATTAACCTTGTTAAGTACTTCTTGAGTCAATCTGAAAAGCACAGGCATAGATGCCATTCGTTCATACTTTGAGTCTAGCTGCATCTGTGCTTCAACAGGAAGCAAAGCTATTTGAAGGATCCTGTGTAGAACAAAAGAAATATACTTTTGATTTAGTGGGATCATCTAAACCTCCTATATTCCATGCTATGTGCTTATTCCATCTAGGGCTTGGGAAATATTAGTTCCAATGGGTCTCTGAGAAGAATGGCACAGGCTTATAAATTGGACAAGCCAATCTGCTATTTAAATGCATTCATTCACCTAGTTTCTACTATGTGCGAAGCAGTAGACTAGGTACAGAAAATACTGAGAATCAAGTGAAGAACTCTGACCAGGAAAACATATCTGTTATCAAGGTAAAAAGAAATATTATTTTCTATCTCTAGGCCCAACCTGCCTTTCAGTTCCCTGTGTACTAGTCCTTTATCCAAACAGAGAGCAGAATTCTTACTTTTAGAATATTGTGAAACCTTGCGGTGACAGGAAGCTGAGAGTCTCACAATAGCTTATGCTTCACAGCTAAATATTGTTAGCCATGTGTTTTCCTTTAACATTATCATTTATTATGCTAGTAGGAAGATCAAGAACATAGATATGAAGGTCTTTGAAAAAAATTACCAAAGTCTCAACCTTGCTTTATCTCAAAGTGTTGGTTTTCTCTCATTTATTTCCATTAGGTAGAAGGCTTGAGACTGCTTTGAAGGCTATCTTAGAGACATCCCTGACCAAGTGACCCTTTACTAATTCTACTGCTTTAGCAAAACATACAGAAAATAGGGTGGTTTAAATACAAAAACTATTTTAGAGGATTCCACACACTTAAGGAATTTTCAAAACCAATATTTGTATAGAGTAGTACATGGGCTTTCATATAGGACAAAAACTGTGTAATCCACTGTAATTCACTTAAGAGATTTGAGCTTCAGTTTTCTCACCTATTAAATGAGGCCAATAAGACTGGATATTATCAGAGTGGTATAGTAGATGAGGAATCCTTCCTGTGAATGAATGATGAAGAGGAGGTAGAAAAGATAGTAATATGAGTACAAATGTCAAGTACTACTTGTTGAAAGGGAAATTAGAAAGTAACAGAAGGAATCATGTGGATACATTAAGAATGCTGTTCACTACTCAAGCTTTGGACAACCCAACCTAAAGCAAAGTGTGGATGACATGTGAATGTAAACTGAAGGCAACAAAAACATGCCCTGACAGTTTAACTAAATGAGTACTAGGAAGCTGAATCAAGTGTTTAAGGAGGGAGAGGTTAAAGTCAGGGAGAGAAAAAAGAGGGAATAAATACAGTCCTAGAATTCAACATACATATGTGGAAATAGACCCAGGTAACTTGAGGGTGTGGTGAGGTTTGGAAGATTTGAGAGGGAAGGAAGGAAGGCATGACATCCTTAATCAAGATGCTCTGTGCTCAAAAACTGACATGGTGAGTTGAAACCCTTTTGTGTAACTACTTAAGGATAGTAAGTTTTAACAAAAGGAGTAGTAAAGCAAAGTTCTGTTTTTCCAACAAGAAATTATTGGTTTTCTTTTCCAGATACTTCCCCCTCCTTTTCCTCCTTACCCTTTTATCCCAGCCTTCACAGGAGTCAAGATGGTGCTTTGTGATGTATTAGCCTCTTCCTCCTCAGGGATTGGCTGGCTGGGAGTGATTTTCTGACATAACAATCACTAAAGGTGTGGCTATATTGTCCTGAGGGGTATATATTTGAGTGTCCTGAGGCCTGGAGGTCAGACCGCTGCAGGCTATAAAGGATGGTGATGATCACTCGCAGCAAGGCTGCTGCTATGGCTGCCGCTGATGCCCTGGAGGGGACCTCTTTCCAGCATGGAAGAGGAACATCAAAGAAGTGTGACAGAAACAAAAAGAATACGTTTTCTCTAAGTGGGTCTAAAGGAAAGGTGAGGTGACACATCCCAGGTCCTCTTTTTGTTCCCATTGACTCTTCTCCCCAAGGCTGCTCCTTGCCGCCCCAGCCCCCCCACAACATGTTCCCAGCCCTCCCCCCTTCCTGTGGATTACCTCTTCCCATCTCCTCTCCACCCTCTCCTCTCCATCCAATACCTTACAATTGCCTGTTGTCCTTCCAGATCCGGACAACAACTGCAGTGGTGAGGTGTTTCAGGCGCCATGGCCGGTGTGGGAAGTGGAGAGTAATTGTCACCACCAGATCTGCTTCACCCCCACCCGAGGAGGAGGAGGAAGATGAGGAGGAGGAGGAGGAGGAGGAGGAGGAGGAGGAGGAGGAGGAGGAGGAGCAGGAGGAGCAGGAGGAGCAGGAGGAGGAGAAGCAGGAGGAGGAGAAGCAGGAGGAGGAGAAGCAGGAGGAGGAGGAGCAGGAGGAGGAGGAGGAGCAGGAGGAGCAGGAGGAGCAGGAGGAGCAGGAGCAGGAGGAGGAGGAGCAGGAGCAGGAGGAGCAGGAGCAGGAGGAGCAGGAGCAGGAGGAGGAGGAGCAGGAGGAGGACGAGGAGGAGGACGAGGAGGAGGAGGACGAGGAGGAGGAGGACGAGGAGGAGGAGGACGAGGAGGACGAGGAGGACGAGGAGGACGAGGAGGAGGAGGAGGACGAGGAGGAGGAGGAGAGAGCACCAGCCCCAGCCCCAGTCCTAGCCCCAGCCCCAGCCCCAGCACCAGCCCCAGCCCCAGCACCAGCACCAGCCCCAGCACCAACCGGTAGGCGCCTTCCTGTTAAGCGCCTTCCTAATAAGCGCCTGCACCAACGTGAGCCAGCAAATGACCACGTCAAGAGAGGTCCACCATCTCTAGTGACCATGTCGGTAGCTAGTAACATGAAAGCCAGGGCAGGGACATCCTGCAGGACGATCTGAGAGGTCACTGGGACCCTCCCTGCTGGCGAGTGGTCCATGCTATTGCTTGTTCACGTGAATCCAACATGACACGGGATGATGAAAATAAAATGAATCATGAGGGTGATGAGATATGTGTTTCTGTGTGACGTGTGATGGTGGAGACGGAGAGGGAAGGAAAGGGGAGAAGAGAATGAGTGGGGGAGGAGGAATGTGAGTCTTCCGAGGGTGGCTGTCCAATCAACATGTCCACAGTGAGCCAGACATGGAATGAGACCCATGGGAGGTGAGAGGGAAGACATATTTCTCCTTTACCGCTTTACCCCATAGGAGAAGGAAAGGATGCTCTTTGTGTGGGTGTGTGTAGGGAGTGAGATCCAGGTGAACAGATCTTTTAGAGGTATAATATCCACCGAATAGGGGTTCATCTGGGAAGAGTGGCAGCATGAGATGAGCTGAGATCCCCAAACTGGCAGATGCAAGTTTCCTAACAGATGTTGAACAGAGAGACAAGATCCCCAAGAGAGACCAGACATGCCAAAGATAGGTTCTTCAGCTTTCAGGACTTAGCTACTGTCTAGTTACACACACAGATGGTACTGGAACATGCTATCCTCTGTGAGCACTATAAGAACTTTTCCACTTTTTTTGGTTTTTGTTTTCCTATTGGCCACCTAATGTGTGAAGTTTCCAACAGAGGTGGCATGGAGTGCTATATATACCATGGGGAGACTCTGGTCACCTGCATCTAGGCACATAATGTCAGCACAAGAAAAAAGTATTCACCAAACCCAGTGCCTACCCAGTTGAGGGGAAAGACTCCATTTTTTACTTTTCTTCTCCATAACTCCCTATAGGATTTGTTAGATCAAATTCAAAGAAAAATTGATCCAGTTCAAAGAAAACATGCTGGCCAAGAGCTTTTGAGCCATCCTAACTAGATGGAAATCTGGCACTTCTAGCTACTTGTATGGTCTTAGACAGGTCATGAAATATCTCCAAGGCTTGGTTTTTGTCATTTGTAAACACACCTTTCTTACAGGATCACTGTCAGGCTCAAGTGAGCTAAAACATTTTAAGTTTTGCAGCCATACTAATATGCAAGTTCTCAAGAGGTGACAGATATAGTTACTCAGTTTTCACATTATTTTCTCAACTAGCACACCGTAGCTCACTCCAAAGTATAAAAAGAAACTGTGCACGTGTGCTTGAAAGTCAAGTATTCATTGTACAAAGCAATGCTGGAGTTTGGAAGAAGAGGTAAGGCATACAAATGAACATATGAAAAGCTGTCCACAATTATTTTCTGCTTGCAAATCTGTCATCTGCCCACCTGCCAAACAAATTTTCCCTGGGCTTTGAAGTAAGGCATCTTCCTAGTTCATCTCACCCACAAGTCGCCACAAAGGGGCAGTAATCTCCTCAGACAGATCACAGAATTTTAGATCAGGAATGGTAGGTTCACTGCAGGTCACATAGTAAAACTTTGTCTCACAGCAGGTCCATAGCTGAGCTGGCAGCTGAATTCAAACCTAATTCTTGTGCAACTTCCCAGTGAAGGTAATACATGACAAAAGCTGAAAATTGCAAAATGTCCCTCTTGAGAGTACAGTATTGGCTGTACACTGGCATATATTATACAAGGAATAACAATGGTTTCTTTTTTCCTCTGCTGAGCTGTATGGAAAGATTTCCATACTGAAAAAGGTGCAACTGCAATTCACTGGATGCTTTTCCCTCCCCTTCATGAGCATGCCATGTGCTCAACCATGTGTTTGACTGTAGATTATGTTATCAAGAATCTGCATATCCACCCCATCCAGATTCATGAGCTATTGACAAGTGCTAAGCGGTGGGGCCAAGCAATATGTGTTTACCTGTTGAAAGCCCATGGTATTGTCCCTAGTGCTAAAAGGATTCTGGAGATAATTTTGATGACTTTCATGTCTGTTACTAATGTGTCAATGGAGGTCAAAAGGAAAAAAAGAATTTGGGAAGGTGAGATGGAAGAGCAGGATGAGAGGGAAAAAGCAGGAGGAAGTAGGAGGATATGAGTTGGTTAGGAAGCTTATTAACGTTTATTATACTTCATTCTATAACAATCCACAATAGTGCTTCTCAAAATGTGTTGTGGAGTAGTGTTCTGTTGTTTACCATATGGAAAAGAGTTCTGTGATCCAAAAAATGTGTGAGAATATGTCAACAAGCAGAGTCAGTTTTCTCTACTGCAGAATTACTTGGGGCCTTTTTATATGTTGATTGGGTCTCCAAGAGGTATTTCTCCCCAAATTTCTTTGACCAGAGAACATGTTCTTAGTTTTTTGTCAATTATGGGTCCTAAAAATCATCAAATAAACTAGAGTGGCATTCTACATGTACCCATTTAGATGCTATGAACACCTGTTTAAACAGCCAAGTACCTTTACCCTAGGGATGACATGGTCATACATGTATGCCCACACACACACACACACACACACACACACACACACACACACACACACACACCTGCAGTTGGCATATTTCTTTTAAAAATAATCATTAAGGAAACTAGAATTCTGTTCTATATTTACCCATTTAGATGCTTGTGAATACCTGTTAAAACATCAAGTACTTTTGCAGTACCTTAGAGATAGCATACAAATACACACACACACACACACACACACACACACACACACACACACACCTGCAGTTGTCAAATTTCTATGTGAGGTGCCTGGTGGCTTCAGATCCACAAAAAGATGTGACAATTCATGTTCTGTATCCTTACGCAGCCTTGTGTAGCCATCAGCCACAGTAAGGGTTAGGTCATTCACCTTCAGAAGTTAGACTACATACTTAATTACAGGCCCCACTACAATTTTTAAATAGAGACAAGTATTAGCTCCTATAAAGACTAAATGCAACACTGGGAGACAGTAGTTTGTAAAATGAGCTTGCACATACTAAATGATTTTGGGATAGTAATTAGAGTAGAAATCCATCTTTATAATGTAACTAAAAGTATGTCACATAATTAATATAAAATTTTAAAGTCTCTATTTGGTTATTATAAGTAGAAAATCACAGTTTATTCATAGTTCATCCAAAAGTCTCAACCACCTTTCCTAAATATTATTAAAATACGGTTAACTATTATTACATCCAATAAAATATTTATAAATAGTGTATCGCATTTTAAATGTCAATGTATAATTATTTAATATGTAACCAAGTCATTACTGGGTAATTTATGTTTAGAATAGAATGGTTTATAACCCTGAGAGCAAATTATAATCTTATATTAATATCACTCTGATACAGTGTCCTTATCTCCATTTTTCAGACGAGAAAAATAAGTCCCAGTATTTCAGAGGAGTTTGGCAACATTATACAATTTATGCATCAGAGCACCAGACTTTAACCCCTGTCTCTTTCCAACTAGTGTACTATACATGCCTTCTACTTCTCATCAAAAATTTAAATACCTGTTTGAGTTCTAAGACAATAAAAATTTTGACATTTCCTATCAGAGTCCTTTAAAAATTCTCTGTTCCGGAGCATTATGAATTCCTGGTACATGGTTTTATTCTCACAACTAAGTTCTTAAAAGCCAAAATGTATTTTATTCTAACAGCCCAATAATTTACTATGAACCAATCAGACTCTATGCTAAGTAATATTATATTCATGATTTCATTCTAAGCTTCACAGCAGCCAGATAATTCTTTGTCATTATAATTCCCATTCTATAGATGAGAAAACAGAGACATGAAACAGTTATTCAAATTATTAAGCAAATATCTTTGAACGCATATATGTCAGAGACAAGGCACATACTCTTACTCACCACCCTACTTTGATGACTAATTGACAAATCAGGTGATTTGACAAAACCTCATACTTTATTGATGCCTTACTGACTACTATCTGGTAAGACCTGCAAGACTTCCATCTTCTTTTCTTGGCCTCTGGAAATCCAACTTTCCCTACATACTGTACCCAGTTCACACTCAGTTGAATTCCTCTGATAAACCTCCCCTGATTCTCATTGATAGCTTCCATGAGGACTATTTCCTCAGCTAGGTTCACCTCAGTATACCCTGTGTGACTCTGCAAAGGTGGTCAATTTCTACTGCCCAACACTGGTCATAGACTTAACTGGTACATTGCCCTCTAAGGTCTGTCCAACTGGACTGAGAGGCCTAGAGCAAGGCCCAGGCCCACAGGTTCTGTCTGACTCTTTCTCAATAGGCTGGGACAATGCTATAAGCAAAATAGCAGCAGCCGTGTGTCCATCCTGTGGTATAACAGCCACACAGCTGCTCTTACTTTGCTTATAGCATTGTGCCTGTCATGCCACAAGATAGATATAAATCTGGTTTTGAATAAAGGTATATGTACACAATGGAATTCTATCAGCAGAAGAATAATATTGTGCCATTCATAAGGACATGGAAAGACTTGGGGAAAATTATATTAAGTGACATAAGTGACACCCAGAGTAATGTAGGTTGCATGGCTTCCCTCATCTGTGGTAGCTAGAATGTGTCTAAGTAAACACACTAGGTGGTAAGCAAGGGGTTATAAATGAATTAACTGAAGTATAATCGATTATAGAGGGCACAAATTGTATAATTCTTTAAAAACACTAAGCCAAAGCCCAACAAAATAAGTACCAGGAAATGGGTACTTGCAAAGTGGGGGGGGGGAAGAGGAGTAGAATGAGGGGGGAAGTGGGGAAAATGCAGGCCAAGAATTCATTGTATGTATCACAGAATTGAGAAATTATAATAAAGGGGTGGGTCACTGGGGATGAAGATGCTGAAGTGGTGACACAGATCAAGATGCATTGTATACATAAATTGCTTTATTAAATCGCAAAACTTCAATACATAACCTAAAATTAAGTAAGGAAAGGGTTGGGTTAGGAGGGATTGGTAAGAATGTTGAAAGGGATGACATTTATCAAGATGCACTGTATTCGTTAACTGCTTCAGTGAATAGCAACTCCTTTGCACAGCTACTTAAAGATAATAAAATATTCAAAGAAGAAAGAGAAAAAGAAAAAGAAAGACTTTGGTTGTATTGTTTTTATAATTACTAAAACAAGATACATTTAGTGTTCACTGAAATATGCTAGAATCTTGAAAAAAGTATACTAAGTGTAATACATCCTACCCGAAAGGTCACATATTGTATGACTCTACTTATGGGAAATGTTCACATTAATACAAAGTAAATTAGTGATTGCCAAAGGATAGGGATGTTGGGGGTGACATGGTATTAATGGTATATTTTTCCTAGTAGGTTGATGAAATGCTCTGAACTGATTGTGATGGTTGTTGCAAAACTGAATATACTAAAAATCCACTAAAATCTATTGAAGTTTATTTAAATAGGAAAATATATGGCATGGGAATTACTAAAAGAATACATATAGGGCTGGGGATATAGCCTAGTGGCAAGAGTGCCTGCCTCGGATACACGAGGCCCTAGGTTCGATTCCCCAGCACCACATATACAGAAAACGGCCAGAAGCGGCGCTGTGGCTCAAGTGGCAGAGTGCTAGCCTTGAGCAGGAAGAAGCCAGGGACAGTGCTCAGGCCCTGAGTCCAAGGCCCAGGACTGGCCAAAAAAAAAAAAAAAAAGAATACATATAAGCAAAAATGGAGAAAATTTGAAAACTCTAACATCCAACCATGTAGACAGAACCTTTGTTATTAGTTGAGCAGTTTATTGTGTATTTTTTTGTCATTGGCAGACAGTGTATTTTAAGAGTACTATTTAAAATTGGACTTCAAACATAGAATATTTAGAAAGAAACCTAACAAAATATTTTCCAACAGTATAAAAATGTAGATGACAGAAATCAGAAAAGATCTAGTTAATTTGAGTGAGTCCTGTATGAAGAGTCAAAATTCTAAGGATATATTTTTCCCAAAGTGACACAAAGCTTACATGTGAGTACATGAGCATGCATGTGGCATTCCTGGGTTTAGTGTGTATTTTTTCAGATGGATTCTAGGCATGTATACTTACATTTTTATCCATCACAAGACTAAAACTAGTTAAACTAATTTGTAACTTGTTTTTCCTGTGAAAAATCACAGTGAAAACTTTTCAAATACATCCAATATGTTTTATAGCATGGTTTCAAGACTACATGACATTATAGCATGTAAACACTTTGACTTAGTAATTTAACATTAAATTGTTTCAAATTCTATTCAGATAATTGGAAAGAACATAAATATTATAGCTAGAGAAGTAATTATATAAAACATGATGCAACTATTCCATAGATTACTATTGCAGCTGTTGCATAGCTTGATGTAGAATATTAAGTGATCACATGGAATAAGTACCAAGATATGTGGAAATCCTGGATATGTATTTTTGGAAGTATATATACATGTAAAAACACCAAACTGTTAGCAATCATTTTACTTGGGGAGAGATGTGGATCAATCAATGGGGAATGGCTTTTATTTTTTTATTCTAAGACTTCTGAAATGATCAATTATTTTATCTTGTGTATCATACACACATATTTCCACTACGGTGATTAAAAACTTTGTTACTAAACATTTCTTCATATTGATTATAGGTGATTATATGTTCAGGAAAGCAAAACCAGAGAGGAGTAACACTGGGACTTATTGTCCAACAGCCGTGACAGAGGATACCCTGTTAGAAAGAGGAAACAAGTTTCACAGGAAGACCCAAAAGCAAGTTGTGGCCTACTGTTGAGTTGTGAGAGGCTGGCTTAACAGTGTGACCAACTATTGCAGACCCAAGCATAGAAGGGGGCAAGGCTTTGAATTCTATCTCTAAAGACAGATATTTCTTAACTGTGCTCTATGAAACACCCAACATCTGCCAATAAGAATACTAATGGCTAGGCACTGGTGGCTCAAGCCACTCAGGAGGATGAGACCTGAGGAATGCAGATCAAAGCCAGCTCAGGCAGGAAATTCTGTGAGATACTTATCACCACATAAACACCAGAAAACTCTAAGTGGAGCTGTGTGTGGATCAGGGACAGTGCCCAGGACTCAAGTTCAAGTCTCATGGCCGATTAAAAAAATAAAAAACAAATACTAATGTTTCAGGGTCTTGTTGCCATGTTCTCAAAGCAAATTCACAGGTTAAAAAAAATTAAATTTTGCTAGAATGCATAGGAGATATACCATCTTAACAATTTGTAAGTACATGGTGATATTAAGAAAAAAAATTCATTTTTTGTCTGATTTCATTGCAGCTCCGTAGTTAAAAGATTTTCTAATAACTCGTGCTGTAAAACACAGAAAATGATAGTGTTTATACACAAAGGTCAAAGTCAAATGATGAGTTTGCTCATGGCCAGAGGCAAAGACTGTTCATGGACTCTGGCTGCCCCAGTAGCTACGAGAACACCTGGAAGGATCAATAGCTCAGCACACCTATAACTTGCTCAGGGTACATCAGCATGCTACAATTTCCCAGCTGGAAAGCAGTTCAAAGAACTGAAGAATTGCACTACCAAAATAAAAATGTCTGCGTTTAGTGTCCTGTCTTGAATGTCTTGTGATTGGCAAGAGAGAGAGAGAAGGACAAATTGGTTTAAGTAAAAGTCACTTAAAAAAAAGATAACTTCTGTTATTGCTATCACACATAGGTATTTAAAAGAGTGATGGTCTTGTTTCAGAGATGTAGAACAGAACAAAAGTCAAATGATTTAAGTTTGCTCGTGGCTAGAGGGAAAGGCAGTTCGTGGACATCGTAACTACAAAACCATCTGGAAGGGTCAATAGCTCTGTAACTTGCTCAAGGCATATCAGTGTGCCACAATGTCCTACCTGCAGAACCCTTCTTCTCCTCTAGGGGGATTCATATTTCTCATTAAGGTAAAAACAAAGTTAGGACAAGGCTGGAGTCAGTAGACTCAAACAACTTCTTTTTAGTGGGCTAAATGTTAAGACTCAGACCACATATCCTTCTGTTGAAATATTGACTGAAATTCCTGTACAGTAAGGAATCGAAGAGAATCTTATAGAAATAAAACTCCCAAGAATCAAAATTCAAGAAGTAGATGTCTGAAGTAGCGCTGTGGCTCAAGTGGTAGAATGCTATCCTTGAGCAAAAAGAAGCCAGGGACAGTGCTTAAGCCTTGAGTCCAAGCCCCAGGACAGGCAAAAAAGATGCAAATCTATACCACTTGAGTTCAGAGGAGAACTCTGACAGACTTAGGAAGTTACCCTTCAACAGCCTAACTCACAGTCCAACAAAATAAATACCAGTAAATTGGTTCCTGGAAGGAAAGGATAAAGGGGCAGAGAGCAGACAATTGAAGAAAGGAAGGGGGAAGCAGACAGTCATAAAATTCAATTCATATTCTATAAAATTAAGAAATTGACGGAAGGATGCAGTTGAGAGGGATTGGGAAGAATGATGAAAGGGGTGACATTGATCAAGTTGTATTGCACTCATAAACTGCCCTGTTGAATGACAACTACTCTGTACTACTTAAAGATAACAAAAGAAATGAAAAAATCCACAGTCTGCAGTGGGCATAATTATTAATGTTTGAGATAACTTATGCCCAGAATGTTGAAGTAACTCATGTGAAATCAAATCAAAAGTCTCAGGTAAAATTGTGAAATAGGCATTCTGATTCCAAACTTCTGAACTGTGATTTCTCATCTATACAGTCAGCTAGTTAACTAATGAATGAACCAAAAAGCCCAAACATGTTTCTTTGCACATATTTCATGTAAAATATTTTGAATACAGACATGATTATCTCTCAGATCCTGATCTCAAGAAACACAGAAACTTGTTCAGCAGTTCTCAGCCAGAGAAGACACTTACAGCTGGCACTGATAGGAGTGTCCCACAATACACAGCCCATTGTTTCCATGTTGCATCTCTATTATCCAAGTCAAGCAAAATCATGAGAAATATAGGGTAAATCTCTGTGTGTATTACATTATAAATATGGTTTGGATCCACTATATTTTGAGCAGACAAATCTAGGGACCAGTAACTATAATAAGGTCTGTAACATGCTATAATTCTACTTGGGGCTGAGGATAGAAAACATAGGAGCCAGAATAAAAGATATTACCATCTTTTCCAAAACTCTGTAGTAGATTAGACAGAGCTCACTGCAACTAAGGGAAAGATATTCAGCACTTGAACAGGAAAAGAGACAACGATGGACACAAGAATCTATCTTTCTGTTTCTACTACATTCTATGGTCTAGACCTAAGAATAACTCAGGCAAGGAAAGAGAAAGCAAAGAGATCCTCAAGAGAAGTAAACTTAGAAGAAAGAGGAAGGAAGAGAAAACAAGAAATTAGAGAATGGTGCTCTAAATCATGCTGAAAACCACTGCTTGCATGGAGTATTATGGTATAATCTCTCTCTCTTTCTGTGTGATAGAGAGGAAGAAAGAGAGAGAGAGAGAGAGAGAGAGAGAGAGAGAGAGAGAGAGAGAGAGAGAGAGGAGCTCACAGTATTTCTATGAGTTTGATTGAGAGAAGAAAAAATAGGGTATAATTGTGGGGCATGCCCGCCCGGACGCTCATTACAAGGTGGTTCTAGGTGGCACCGCCTCTTTTCCCAGCCCTGGAGCCGCGTGGCTGGTAGCCCCAGCTGACTCCTGGGTCCAGAACCTGAAACGCGGCTCTAACCAGCCCTGCCTCCCACCTCAGACCACGTGCGCGCCAAGATGGCTGCAGGTGATGAACCCAGAGGCGGTCCTGAGGGCCGTGATATAGATGTAGGCTGCCCCTTTTGGAGGTTCCTTGGAGCTCCACCCTGACAGACAGCTCAGGAGTCCTATCATAGCCCCTACATAGGTACACGTACCCCTCCCCTTCCGCTGCCCTCCGACCCCTTTAAAAGAACAGCTCATTGCTGCCATTAAACGAGTCTTAGCTCTGACTGGCTCCCAGGCTGTGTGTCCTCCGTTGAGAGGGCGGCTGAGTGGCAGTCTGTCAGCCCTCTTTTCTCTTCCTGGCCTGTCCAGTTGGGGTGTGTTTTCCCGTCTCTCCTGCAGGACAGGCGAGCCCGGGAGGCTAAAAACCCCTGACATATAATGAAGATAAAAGGAAGTGATTTGATTTTTCCATAACTATTGAGACACATCCAGGAATCCTAGAGTGCAAGGTTTGAGATGAGTCTTTGGAAAATCTACAATAATTATCCAAGTAAAGAGAGAATGTGCCAATAGCAATAACCAAGGCACTAAGACAACCAAGAACATGGTAAAGTTGGTAAATTTTAGGTCCCCCAAGTGGCTGGCATTTAGGAGGGAAATATGAGTGATGGGATAAACTATTAGACTGGATACAGAGGAAAAATTGGCAGAGGATCTTAAATACTATTAAGGTAGGCTGTGATAACTGTCCCTTGCTTCAGAGCCTCAATTTCCGTGAATGAAAAGCACTTTTTATACTTCTACTCTCTTCAACATGATAGAAGACAATCAAGATAGCCAAAGTTCATTTTTCTGTAAATGAATGTAGTTTAGCAATATTTCTCAGTAATATAGTTCAGCATGCAATACAACTGATTATTGTGACTTACATGATTTTGGAATCAGGACATTTGGGTGCAATCTTCATACACTCCAATATAAAAACACTGCATGGAAATTGCACAGTAATTCCAACAGAAAAAAAGAATGTAAATGTAATGAGCTATACTCTTAGTCCTTGATGAAACTGGAGTTACAGATGATGAAGACTGGAAAGGAAATATACCCAATTAAGCTCGTTTGCTCTGAAAATTTTCCCCATCAGCCATGGCAGAAAATAATTGGCCACAATACCCTAAAGCTCATTGCATTGAAGTTTTCTCTCAGGGCTGAAGTTGTAGCAGAACATTAGGGGGAGGATGATACTGGCAGTTCTCTTTGTGTCCTTGTGGCCCCTGATTTGCACTGGCAGGAAGGCAGGGACAAGGTGAGTGATAGTTTAGAATGGCCTTTTGAACACAAGGACTTACTAAAACCACTTGAAAGCAATAACAAAATTGAAGAAGAGTGTATGTGTCTTGAATGAGGATGTGTAAAGGAATCTCATGAATAGAACCAAAAAGTCATCCTGGAAGCCAGAGAGTACAAGTGTTGTTGAAAGGATGGAGATGGCAATAGTATGGAATAAAGTGCAGAATACTGAGAGAAGGGAGATGACACAAGATAGAAGCTCTTGTCTGGAGAGGTTTAATTCAAGGTCTACATAAGGCCAAATCATTTTTGATGCACTCAAAAGCAATAAAGTCATCTTCAAGGAGCAGGCAGTTCTTGTTGCCTCTAAAAATCTTCTATAGTGAAACTAATGGATACATCATGATTTAGTGCTTTCAGCCTTAAAAATCAGACCTTGGGGAAAAAAAGAAATTGTGTTGTAAATGTCGAATTTTAACAAACTGTACTTATAGCAGTATCTGATTAAGGTAGATAAACAAAGACTTGCTCAGTCATATTAATTCTTCCTATCTTAGGTGGGGGCCACTGTGGTGTGCCTATTAACTAGATCATTCAAAGACCTCATCTACTATTTAGCAGTCTGATCATGGATTTCACTTGTTAATTACTAGTGAACTAAACTTAATAGAAAGTTAATCATATAAAAATCAAGAAAATGCATAGAACATGCTATATATTCTCAGAAAAATGAGGTCTAATTCAAAGCATTGGGGTATGTAGCAGTATGAGATATTATATTATAGTCAAGTACTAAAAAACCAGGGATACAAATGGTTAAATTTTCTGAGTAGCCCTAGGACAAACAAAAAACATTAGTGGCACTATTCTTATTTCCCAAGTCTCTGATTATATTTTGGGTCCCAAGGCTTTTTAGGCTGAATCACTCAGCAATTTCAACACAAGATTTTTCTGGCATGGGATTTATAAAAATCAGTGTGCCTATTATAATTATCTATGGAATATGTGCACGTAGATATTTCTCTGGAATGAGAATCAGAATTTGTAATTTAATTCCCAAAGCAGTCACAAGCCCCTCAAAAGTAAACATTTCACAGATTAATAACAGTTTATTTAAATAAATTCAGGTTTACTTACAAACTAATGAGGTAGCATACATAAAATTTACTTTTGGTAAGTTAGGAAATTTGGCAAAAGTCCACATTAGCATTTAGTCTAATATTTATAATAACCATTAGCATCATGATGAAACTGTTTTCAAGTCTGACAGCATAGAGACTGTCTTTTAAACAATGCAGATTAGCAGCAGTTTGTAATCAGGAAATATTATAGATCAGTAGCCCCTATAACTTTAGATTTCCTTTATTGCCAGAAAAGGAACCATTCCACTTGATTCTGATCTGTGCCATAAATTCTAACAGATGACCTGTTTAGAAAACTATATGGAAGAGTGTTTATTATTGATTTAATATTAAATTTATCAGCAGATAATACTCAAAATTGTCAGGTATTATCATTTTAGGAATCTCACTGCAATGAAGTATATGTGAATCATGTTTAAAAATCTAAAGATAAATAAGTTAAAAATCTGAACAGATTAGATTCCGTAGAGTTGGAAAATTAAAGGCAAGAACAATGGAAGAAAAATTAAAGGCAAGAACCATGTCAATTACTGTACCATGTATATTTAGAATTAGGTGTATATTGAGAGATGTAAACTGTATGTGACTCACCTACCTGTGGAGTGAGTCACAGAGATAAAAAGTATTCTGAAAAGAAAAGACATCTTTTCACATTCGTCTCTTCAACAGTTTTACCCACATGGAGAATATTGGCTATCCCTACCACAGAGTCATATGAAAAAAGATTAGAGAACTGCCTGAGGTCCACATTGGTTGGTCCTTTGATTCTCTGCAGGCATCCTGCTTTGCTCTTAGAAATTCTTTGGACAGAAGCTTTCACAAGCACAGTAGGAAGTGTAAAGGTGTCTTCTTAACACAATGGATATATTCTTGGGAAGTTCTGTATGAATCTGGTTCTACAAGTCAGTAAGGAATAGACACTTTGTTAACAGAATATCTTTTTTTAAAAGATTTTAATGGAAAATATTAATTGAGCAATGGGGTTTCATGACATTTCCACTTATGCATAATATATACCCCCATCAACCTCACTTACCACTTCCATCACTCACTCTCTCAAATCTCCCCTCTGCTGAAAACAATTTCAACACATTTCATTGTTCTATTTTCATACATTTAAAAAAGTTACTTCAACAATATTTAGCCTCAAATATAGAACTCCCCTATGACCCAGCAGCCCCACTTTTGGGTATCTATCCAAAAGACCACAAACAAAATCACAGTACTGCCACCAGCACAACAATGTTCATTGCAGCACAATTTGTCACAGCGAGAATCTGGAACGAGCCCAGATGCCCCTCAGTAGACGAATGGATCAGGAAAATGTGGTACATATACACAATGGAATTTTATGCCTCTATCAGAAAGAATGACATTGTCCCATTTGTAAGGAAATGGAAGGACTTGGAAAAAGTTATACTAAGTGAAGTGAGCCAGACCCAAAGAAACATGGACTCTATGGTCTCCCTTATTGGGAATAATTAGTACAGGTTTAGGCAAGTCATAGCAGAGCATCACAAGGCCCAATAGCTATACCCTCATGAACACATAAGATGATGCTAAGTGAAATGAACTCCATGTTATGGAAACAGTTGTAACTACTTTCAACGTCCCATGTGTATCTGTAGCTTCTACTATTGATGATGTTCTTGTATCACCTTCCTGTGGTTGTACCTACACTATCTCTGTAATCTTATCTGAGTATATTGGAAACCGTGTATACTGGTATTAGAAGTAGGAAATTGAAAGGGAATACCAAATTTGAGAGACACAGGGTAAAAAAAGACAACTACAAAAGCAATACTTGCAAAACTGTTTGGTGTAAGTGAACTGAACACCTCCGTGGGGGGGGGGGGAGGGAAAGGGGGAGGAGGGAAGGGGGTATGAGGGACAAGGTAACAAACTGTACAAGAAATGTATCCAATGCCTAATGTATGAAACTGTAACCTTTCTGTACATCAGTTTGATAATAAAAAATTGAAAAAAAATACCCAACCAGGAAAAAAAAAAAATTTAGCCTCATTCACTTTGTCTGTTCATTCTCCCCCTTCCATGGTTACCCACTCACCTGATCAAATCCTGTTTTACTTCCTTTACATACATCTTTTTAAATCCCTTGGAAAAATTAAATACAAATGAAATAAATGCTTCAACTTACTAATATAGCTCTTTTCAAAAAGGGCACATGGATAAAACACACAATTTAGGGCTGGGAATGTGGCTTAGTGGTAGAGTGCTTGTCTACCATGCATGCAGCCCTGGGTTTGATTCCTCAGTTCCATATAAACAGAAAAACCCTGAAGTAGCACTGTGGCTCAAGTGGTAGAGTGCTAGCCTTGAGCGAAAAGAAGCCAGGGACAGTGCTCAGGCCCCAACTTCAAGCCTGAGGACTGGCAAAAAAAAGTATATAATTTATATTTTTACACGATAGAGGCCTATCTTTTCCTACTACATACACACCACACATACACACACAAATCACACATACACACACTTACTGGTTTGAGTGATGTTACACATTTACAGGAAAAATCCTTGAAGTTATTTTACAACTCAGAAAACAAAATACTCTAATACTCTTCATTAGGTTCTGAGTTTTATAAAATAGGATTTTCTAAAATTCAGCTCATGGAATTTTCAAGTTAATATCTTTGAAAAGTAGACCCTGTCTTAAATGCCTATTTAAAGGAAACCTCTGGGCAAAGAATGGTCTTTTGATCTTTGATTTAATGACAAGCACTGAAATTTAATGGAACTAGATATTCAGTATTTATTCTGTTTATCAGGTATTCTTGGAAATGGAAGGACATGGGTATTCAGTTTAGGTAATGGACTTCTGGGGCCCGTTTTTGTTAGTCAACACTCAGAAGCATCATCACTTCTTATTTGGGGAAAACAGGCTATAGGGAGAGAATGGACCACAGATACTTTTTCATTTTTAAATAATACAGATAATAAAATAAAAGCAAAGGGAAGCATAAGACTTTCTCTCTTTCCTTGGGTGAGAAAAATAATTCTGTTCTGGGACCCCACCTAGGTCTCAGCTCAGCAGTATATGGGAGCATCAGAAGTGTTAACACATTTGGAGATTTTCAGAGATTTGAACAAAAGAAAAAATTGTGGATAATACAGAAAATGCACATTCAATCCAGAGGTTATTGACAAGATTAATTACCTCATAACTGCTGTAATAAAATGACTCAAAGCATATTGCAACTATAATTATCCATAAAATCCTAATGAATTCGATTTCTCCAGAAATCACCCTGCTGCAACGGGTGAGTGGAGAAGTAGGGGAAGGAGGTGCTTCCACTCTTAGAAAAGAAGGAAAGGGAGATGGTGGGTGGAAACAAAGTGTGTCTAATTAGGTCAAGTGCACAGGGCTGGATGGTGTTTATTCTGGCTTTTACCTTGTGATTTTTCACATTCATCTACAAACCTGAGTTTTGTATGTCAATGTTTCCTTTTAAAAGAAACACAAACAGATCTGCTGATCTGTCACTTCCCTTTCTTCCCACTACCCCAATAGTGTATGACTGTATATGCATATACACATTCGTGACTTTGGCTCCCATCACATTTTCCAAAATACATACCATAACAAAGTATAAGCTGGGGCTGGGAATGTGACTTAGAGGTAGCCTGCTTGCCTAGCATGCATGAAGCCCTGGGTACCACATAGACAGAAAAATCCTGAAGTGGCACTGTAGCTCAAGAAATAAGCCAGGGACAGTGCTCAGGCCCTGAATTCCAAGCCCAAGGATTGGAAAAAAAAATAGAGTACAAGTTCTCATCCTGATCAAACTAAGAGTGAGGAACTGTTGAGTTTGGGTACTTTTCCATACTTTTGACAGTCCTCAGACTGTCATGATACCTGAAGGTGACTTGAGGCCTTTTCCAATTTCCATTTCCCAGGAAACAACCCTCTTAGAGCTGCTCCTTCCTTTCTCTTGCTTATGCCAATTGTCCCTCTCTTTATTCTTATACCCTGAAAGTCCTAATATCCCCAAGCTGTGTTTCTTTAAATGTAATGGCAATGGATTGTGTTTAAGACTAGGAGTCAGAATGATCCTGCATCACCCATGACCATGAAATTTGGGGGGTGGGGGCAAATCACTTGCTTTCCAAAAGTTTCAATTTCTCAGAATCTGTTTCCTTCTTTGAAAAAAATGTTTCAGTATTTAAATTTGCTCAGTCTACTTGGCAAGGGGATGAAATAAGATGTGGTAGTAAAGTACTATCACTTGTGGAGTGCTTCCACCAATTTGATAGCTATTGCCTCCATTCCTAAATCAACTCAGTGCTAAGTACTGTATTGGTATAACTCACAATACAAATTCAGAAGTTTCAAATTAGAAATGGTCCACTAAGTCCCCAAAGTTACCACTAATATAAGTCTATGGCAATAATTGTATATTACTCTTGTTTGAATATTGTTTGCCTTCCCTGAAACTCACATTGAAATTTAATAGTTATGAAATATTAAGAGGTAAGTCCAGGTAATACATTTTTTAAATTATATTCTTATCTTTAAGTAGTTGTACAAAGGTGATGCCATTGAGAGTTCATTAGTGTCTGCTTTTGAAAATGGATTACCTGTGAAACAAAAGACCCAAGATTATCAACCCCAAGAGGATTTATTGGGGTACATGACTTCAGAAGTTTCAGTTCATGTTTTTTTGGCCACACTGTTTTGGGCCTGCAAAGGCATAGAATATTATAGAAGCACATGGTAAAGGAGGCTTCCAGAGAGGAAGGGAGGATGGGAGGAAGACAGAAGAAGAAAGGCCAGGGTCTCACATTTCCATATATGGACTCTTCCTAAATGGATTTAATTTCTTTCCACTAGGCTCTGCCTCCTAATTGTATCTCTGCCTCCTACAGCTAGCAACCAAGCCTATAACAAATGAGCCTTGAGAGAATATAGAAAATCCACACTAAAAGAATGGGCTAAGGTGTCCTCTGGAGAGTGGATCAGGTATAAAATCCAATTTGGCTAGCTCTCTTTCTTTCATAATTTGATGCCCTATACTACCTGTGGACTTTGACAGCAAGAAGTTCAGTATCAGACGTGGGTCCTTGACCTTGGAGCAGGGCTGTGAGCCAAATTCAATCTCTTCCTTTATGACACCAAGTCTTGCGGTAGTGTGTTATTAGCAACTGAAAATAGCATAGAACATATATGAACTTAGGTCTATAGATGATCTCAATTTCTTTTTTTAAAAAAATACTTATTTATTGTCAAATTCATGTGCAGAGAGGGTACAGTTTCATACGTTAGGCCTTGGGTACATTTCTTGTACTGTTTGTTACCTCCTCCCTCCCCCCTCCCCCTTGATCTCTCCACTCATGGATTGTTCAGTTGGTTTACACAAAATGGTTTTGCAAGTGCTGCTTTTGGAGTAGTTTCTCTTTTTATCCTTTGTTTCTTGATTTTGATATTCCCTCTCACTTCTCTAGTTCTAATACCATTATATACAGTATCCAGTGTATTCAGATGAGATACAGTGATAGCACGAGTACAACCACAGGAAGGGATACAAGAGGATCAGCAACAAGAGAAGCTATGGTTTCACATGGTATCTTGAAAGTAATTACAATAGTGATATAACACTCGTTTCAATAATATGGAGTTCATTTCACTTAGGATCATCTTATGCATTCATAGGTACACAGCTATTAGGCTCTTATGATACTCTGCTGTGACTAACCTAAACCTGTGCTAATTATTCCCTATGAGGGAAACCATACAGGCCATGTTTCTTTGGGTCTGGCTCACTTCACTTAGTATAATTTTTTCCAAGCTTTCCATTTCCTTACAAATGGGGCAATGTTATTCTTTCTGATAGAGGCATAAAATTCCATTGTGTATATGTACCACATTTTCCTGATTCATTTGTCTACTGAGGGGCATCTCGGTTGGTTCCATATTGTAACTATGACAAATTGTGATGCAATGAACATTGTTGTGCTGGTGGCTTTAGTGTGTTCTTGTTTGTAATCTTTTTGGTAGATGTCCAAAGTGTGGCTACTGGGTCATAGAGGAGCTCTACGTTTAGCCTTCTGAGGAATTTCCAAATTGCTTTCCAGAGTGTCTGAACCAGTTTACATCCCCACCAACATTTGTTTTTGTTAGTTATCTTGATAAAGGCCATTCTTACTGAAGTGAGATGAAATCTCAATGTTGTTTTGATTTGCATTTCTTTTATGGCCAGTGATGTAGAGCACTTTTTCATATGTCTCTTAGCCATTCTCATTTCCTCACCAGAGAAGTCTCTTTTTAATTCTTTAGCCCACTTGTTAAGGGGGCTGTTGGTTCTTTACGGTTTTGTTATGGAGGAATTTAATTTTTTGAGTTCTGCATATATTTTAGATATGAAGCCTTTCGCCATTGTATGGCTAGTAAAGATCTTCTCACAATATGTGGAGTTTCTGTTTATCTTGCAAGCTATGTCCTTTGCCCTGCAGAAGCTCTGCAGTTTGATGCAGTCCCATTTGTCCAACTTTTCATTGATTTTCAGCATTTCTGGGCCTTTTAAGGAAATTTCATCCTGTGCCAAGGAGCCCATGTGTTTCTCCTACTCACCCTTGTAGTGTTTTCAGGGTATCTATTTTTATTTTGAGGTCTTTGATCCATTTGGAATTGATTTTGGTGCAGGGTGATATATAAAGATCTAGTTTTAGTTTGTTGCAGGTGTTGAATCAGTTTTGCCAGCACCATTTGTTGAAGCGGCTATCTTTCTTCCATCCCATTTTTTTTAGCTCCTTTATCAAAGATTAGGTAGGCATAGTGGGTTCATTTCTGGGTCTTCAAATAGATAATATCTTAGGGCACAAAGAAAATCTGTACAAATTCAGAAGTATCAAAATTATTCCCTGCATTCTCTTAGACTACGGTGGAATAAAATTACAGCTCAACTAAAACAGCCACCACAGAAAATCCTACAATTCATGGAGACTAAATAACACACTGCTGAACCATCAGTGGGTCATTGAAGAAATTAGAACAGAAACCCAATGTTTACAGAACTAAACCAAGATGAGCATACAAAATACCAGCTCCTTTGGAACACAGCAAAGGCAGTTGAAGGAAATTTATATCTGTGAGTGCCTACATCAACAATTGGAGAAATATTAATTCAACAACTTAAGGAAACAACGTAAGCTCCTCGAAAGAGAACAACAAGCCAAACCACAAGCCAATAGACAGAAGCAAATAATTAAAATCAAATCAGAATTAAATGACTCGGAATTTAAAAAAAAATCAAAAGAATCAACAAACCGAAGACTTGGTTCTTTGGAAAAATTAACAAGATAGAGAGACCCCCTAGCAAATCTGATAAAAAAAAAAAAAAACAACGAAGGCAGCACACCCAAATAAACAAGATCAGAGATGACACAAGTAACATCACCATAGAAACAACCAAAATTCAGATCACAGTAAGGGACTATTTTGCAAACGTTTACGCCAACAAATTCAAGAACCTGGAAGACATGGACGATTTCATAGCAAAAATTGATATCCTCAAACTCAACCATGAAGATTTAAACCTTCTAAACAGACCCATATCCACCATTGAAATAGAAATGGCAATAAGAGATCTCCCATCCAAGAAAAGCCCAGGTCCAGACAGACTCACGGCAGAATTCTACAAGGCCTTCAAAACAGAACTCACACCAATATTTCTCAAATTTTTCAATAAAATTGAAAGAGAAAGTTCACTACCAAACACATTCTATGATGCCAGTATAACCCTCATCCCAAAACCAGGCAGGGACTCATCATGGAAAGTGAACTATAGACTGATTTCCCTGATGAACATTGATGCAAACATTCTAAATAAAATTCTGGCCAATTGACTTCAATGGGTTAGCAAAAAAAGAAAAAATCATACACCCTGATTAAACTGGATTTATTCCAGGGATACAAAGTTGGTTCAATATACGCAGGTCAATTAATGTAATCCACCAACCACATCAACCAGAGCAAGGTAAGGAATCACATGGTTATATCCCTAGATGCGGAAAAGGCATTCAATCAAATCTAGCACCTTTTTATGATAAAAGACCTGGAAAAATTGGGATTCCAGGGAACATTCCTGAATATAATAAAGGCAGTCTATGACAAACAAACAGCATGCATAATAGAGGGAGCAATCCAGAAATTCATATTGAACAATAAAAGACCGTGAATAGCAAAAACATTCCTAAGTAGAAAGAACAGTGCTGGAGGAATTACAATACCAAACTTCAAGCTGTATTATAAAGCTATAGTAATAAAAACAGGAACAGGCCTGAAGACCTATCTCAACTCCTTCTACTACACAATACTGAGCTTGGTACTGGCCTGATATTACCATGAGCTCCCAAGATAGTCCTCTCAGGTAAGGACTGCCCATTACCACCACTCTACATGCTGTGCATTGGCTGAATTTTCTAACTGAGAAAGTAAAAATTCCGGCTTTATCTCCTTCATAAATTTTTTCCTCATTATTTTTGTCTATATCAAGAGTTTTATTCTATGAAACCACACATATCTTCTCATGTTGACCAAGAATACAGCTCTGGTTTATAAATACTCTCAAACAACTCTCCAGTTAACACATCACAATCAGCAATAACCATGATGATTTAGTCTTGATTGTATTCCATAAAATAATTTCTAGAATCAAAATTTTTCATTTGTGCATCTACTTACAAAATACCACAACTTTTCTGTGACCAGTTCTGTAGACTAGTGTTCTCTGAAATATACAATTAGGTCACCTATGATCTTGGTACTTTTTGTGGTCTGAATAAGTCCCATATTCACTGCAACACACAATAGTGATTATGTGTATAATCACAAGAGCCATTCCTTGACTTGCAGTGCACCTAGTCTTTGCTACACACTTTGGCAGGCTATATTATCTCTCTATACCTCTAAGTTCCCAGCTTAAGATGGGAATATAATAGAACAAACCTTGCCTACCTCACCACAATGTGATGAGGATTAAAAAGGTGTGCTACAAACTATGACTTGTAGAACAGCATAATCATATAATAAAGGCTCAATTTAAATTAGCTGCTATTTCTTGTCTGTATGTGCTAGACTTTTAATGTAATAAAAACAAAATTATGTCATATAATGCCCCGTTATCCTCTTTTCACCAGTCAGTAAATTGCAACTCAGAAACGTTAAGTACACCAGTAGAAGGTCATATAAAACAAAATGCAAGATTCAAATAGATTGATCTGGTTCCAAGCTAGTATTTTTCCCGCGGTATAGAGGTTATATAGGACTTCCCAATCATACTATAAATTTATCTATCTTATTGTACTGCTAAGCTTTCTTTCTTTTTCCACTGTATTCCTTAGGTTTTAGACACAAAGTGGCCTTTCCTTTGAATTGATTGTTTAGAGACAGGATTGCACTAAGTAAGCCCAGGATGATCTCACGTTCATGACCCTTCTGCTGTAGCCTCATAAATACTGGATATGTGCATCATCTGACCCAACTCACAAAATTGATTTTAAATTAATTTTCACAAACTTAGAAGATACTTTTTGAGTAAAGCACAGAAACTAGCACCCTTATGTACAAGCACATTACTTCCCTTATTGCCAAACTTGTGAGAGAACATCCCCTGGGAATTTTTATGCAGTTTAATCGCTTCTCCCTGAGTCAGCCTATGAGATTTTTATTGTGTACAGTACTGAAGATTGAACACGGGGCCTTGTGCATGGCCAGGAAATCACTATACAAATTGAATCTTATTGACAGTCACCAGTCTGTAATTTTCTAACCCTTCTCTTTTTGTACTTAAACAATTTAGGCGATCCCTATTCTGAGTGATACAATAAGGGGAAGCTTGGAACCTCACAGCTCTCACAGTTGCAGTGCCAGTTATTTTCGGAGATACCAAGGACATGGTCCACACTGAAATAGCGCTCATTTCAGTGGTCAAAAAATGAGTATCCATCCATTCCATGTGAAATAATGGTACATTCTATCCCTTTGAGGTATGAACTCAGGAATTTGACTTGTTTTAATTGATGTAATGAGACACATGTCACTATTCATAAAGGATTAAAGAGTTAGTGCACACATTACCATATATGATGTTTCATTTGGTACTATAAACAGCAATAATATAGACAGATGCTATTCCATCAGCCTGTCCTAGAATAAAGATTACATATGCTGGGTGATAGTGGCTCATGCCTATAAATCCTAGCTAATAAGAAGGCTGAGATATGAGGATCCCTATTTGAAGCCAGTCCAGGCAGGAAAGTCCATGAGTCTTTTATCTCCATTTAACCTGGAAGTAGAGCTGTGATTCAAAGTGATAGAATGTTAGTCTTGAACAAAAAGCTCAGGGACAGTGACTAGGCCCTAAATAAAAGCTCTACAACTGATTAAAACTGATTAGAGTCCCAGCCAACCTGCAGAAGATGACAGAAGAGTTTACTTCTGCCAATCTAAGTCACTGCAATTTTTCAAGCTATTCTTACTATAGCATAATACAGTATATGTTGATTGATACATAGTAAAAGTAGGAAACTTTTAGAAAACCAACATCCTGCATTCCTTTGCAAACATTGCTATGGATGTAGTAATAGGGGCCTAATTGAATAATGGAGTTTGGAGGCTTAATATGGACATACTTGAGGGGAAACTTGTGAAACATTCACTATTCTTGTTAAAGTAGATAACATTCTTCTTATAGAGCATACTCACATCTCATAGCAACACTATTCATAATAGCCAAGCTATGGAAACAGTGGAGAGGTCCTACAACAGATAATGGACCAAGAAAATATGATCTATAGAGGAAAAGAATATTATTCGGCTGCAAAAAAAGAATGGAATTCTCTCATTTTCAGGGAAATGAATAGAATTAGATGTCATCATGTGAAGCAAAGTAAGCCAGGTTTACGACAAAAATCATGTTTCTCTCATGTGTGGATGTTAGACCTAAACAACAAAGATCATGTATTTATAGATATATGTGCATGTGTCATTTTTGTACTTCTTTTGTCAATCTTGGGGCTTGCACTCTGGGCCTGGGAAGTGTCCCGGAGCTTTTTTTTTTTTTGCTCAAGGATAGTGCTCTACCACTTGAGCCACAATGATATTTCGCTTTTTTCTGTTTATGTGGTACTGAGGAATCGAAACCAGGGCTTCATGCATGCTAGGCAATCACTCTATCAAATAAGCTGCATTCCTAGCCTCTGTATGACTGAGGGGGTTAGAAGGAGGTAGGAGGAAAAGAGAATGTTTGTGGGTGAAAAGTGCTGTAGTACATGACATATGTCAATGAAGATAACGAAAAAAATTAGCTATTGAATAATAGTGGGGATGGGGAAAGAGTAAGTGAGGGGGCCAATCTGATACAAGTCCTCTATATGCACGTGCAAAATACCATGTTGAAATTTCTTTGAATAAACAGCATGCAGTGAAAAAAATGTCAAAAATTTAAAGCTGGACTTTTCCCAGGTATGAGTACTAGTTTGGGATGGAAAGAAGTGTGGAGAATATCATCAAAATGGAATAATGAAACTTGTTTATTGGGAAGGATAAATGAGAGATGATAAAGAGTTGTAGAGGAGTGAATCTGATTAATATACATTGCATATCAAAATGAAATCCCCTTGTGCAACTAATTGATGGTAATAAAAAATTGTAGAAGAAAGCAAACCCTAGTTTGATGAAATTATATTTGTATGTCTGCACAGACCAGAAGAACTAAGCTTCAAGTACTTCTCTGACCAGCAACCAGTTTCTTGTTACTACTTTTGGTGAATTTCTCTAACAGTAGATTACTAAAGTTCTCTTTTGGGAAACTATTCCATGTACTTATTTCAAATAAATACGTGATGTCTCCAAAAGTATCACAACTGCATAGTGGGCTGCAGTAACTGTAAGAGTAAGACATAAGGGACAGCTTTTTCAGCCTTTATTATCCTCTCCTTTTCTCCTATGAGTGTTTCTCCTAATAAAATCTTTGATGATTTCATCTCATCAAATATTTGTTTCTCATCGGACTTTTACTAACACATAAGCCAATATTTTGTCACTCATTAAGATGTCATGTTAGCCTAGATTGGGAATATGTGTGTGTGTGTGTGTGTGTGTGTGTGTGTGTGTGTGTGTGCATGGAGAGAGAGAGAGCCTCTTCCATTTAGAATATAAGAAACTAGATGGTTTTGTCAACTGTATATAAGCTTGTATACATTATTATCTTATACAGGAAGTTGTATTTTAAGTCAAGTAACCAACATATGAAAGAAAATATCTCTTCTTTGTCTTTCTGGTCCTGGCTTACTTTGCTCAGTATGATATTTTCCAGATCTATCCATTTCCCTGCAAATTACATGATTCCATTCTTCCCAGTAGCCAAACAAAATTGCATAACATATACAGAAGCGAATTCCCTAGGAATAAAACTTCTGAACAATTAACAGTTTAACAAAACGTTTACCTGGAAGCTGAAACAAGATCGTATGTGGGGAGGGGAGTGGTTGAATGAAAAAGGGGATAAACACAGCAAGAGCACTCAATGTACAAATGTGATAAAGAAGTGGGAATCATGAAATGAGTCTGCCAGGAGGGAGCAAATAGGATAGGTAAGAATGATGGAAGGGATGACTCTGATCAAGAAACACTGGATATGTAGGTAGATATAGTAAACTGTAACCTCCATTGTGAAGTTCAGAAAATTAAATTAAAAAATAGGAAGTAGTCCTAGGTTGGAATTGGGGGGATCAGAAGACAGCTGTAGAGGTAAAAGGATAATGGAGAAGAACATGAGATGGGGAGAAGAAAGGGAGGTAGTCAAGTTTCTTGTGAGTCTTTGCATCTATTGAAGTACTTTGTATAAGAAAAAAGAAACTAGATGTAATTGTGCTTAAACTTATTAGAATATTTTTTTGTAATTATCTTTTAGAAGATTGTAAGCCTTTTTTCCTGTTTTATAACTCTTCTCATATTTACATTCACTTGTTCTTCAAAATTGAGTGCTTTATGTGAGCTAGATACGTGCTAGAGACTGAAAGATAAGTATGACTTGGTCCTTGAATTCAGCTATACATATAGTCTAGAGATAAAAACGAATGAAGAAATATAACTTTTGTGAAAGAAAATAACAGCAGACTATCATAATATGAAAGGGGTCCAATAAAGCTTTCACTACAGGCAGGCAGTAACTAAAGCAAGATCATTCCAAGGGTGGTATTTAATCTTGGATGTCATTTCTCGGGTTAGATTTTCTGAGAATTATTCTGAGGTTTAATTTATCCTACTAAACACTGTATTTCATCTCACATGCTTTTTTTTGCCAGAAATACTACACTCCCTAATCTTACCTGAATCAGAGGGAATCAACCTATTCTCACAATGGATTTTCTGTGGGTAGAAAATGAAGAAGAGTCAACAATGGCTTGCAAGTTTCTGTCTGGAAACCAGATGGATAATATTAGTATCATTCCCTTAGGTAAGTTTCAGTTGATGCTCCCTACAAGACATATATTACATATAACCACTTCTTACTGTAGTCACTGCTATTACTATAGTCTTAGTCACCATAACTTCTCCTAAATATTTGCAATAGTAGCTGGACTGGGCTTTGTAATTATACTCCTCTGGCCCTATAGTCCAATACTATTACAATCACAGAGGCTCTTTAAAGTTCTTATATAAGACTATGTCATGAGGACAAAATGATATTTAAAAGTGGGGATGATCTAGTTGAAAGAGAGGGCCTAAGCCAATTTAAGTCTAACTACAAAGAACTAGTGGAAGTAGCCTAAAATGAGTAAATAGTGAAAGAGGATACAGAGTTGGGTGGTGATAGTTATAAATACTAAACACCAGTATGGTGAAAAAAATCTTTAGTTCTTCAGCCTCTCTCAGTTTCCACTTTGATTCTTGAATGTCTGTTTCCATCAGCCTTCCCCTGATTTGGGATGAAGTTGTGCTAAAAAAGGGAAATAATCTTATGTTTGTAAAACAAAATCTACCTTAAAAGAGGAACTTGTCTGAATCTTATAAAGGATTACCATATTGAGGAATGATCCTACTATTTCAAATATGCCTGAATAATTGTATTATGGCTTATAATTTATAGTTACTTAGAAGATCCATATTAAATAAAATAATGGTTATTGTGAATTCAACTAATAAAACCAAAGCATGTGGCAGTGTGACCACTGAATCATCCTTGATCTTCATTTAGTCTGTTTCCAGTGCTTGTTCCAACCTCATTTCTTTTTATCATCTCTAAATAGTTGTACAAAGGAGTTGTCATTTAACAAAGCAGTTTATGAATACAATGCATCTTGATCAGTATCACTCCTTTCAACATAGTCACTCATCTCTCTCAACCCACTCCTTCCCTCACTTTACTTAACTTTGTAGTATATGCAAGTAATTCTTTCCTGCATTCTCTCTCACTCACCTCCTCATTCATCTACCCCTCTCCCCTTGACCACCATCCCTTTCTTGAAAGTATCCATTTCCTGGCGCTTACTACCCTCTATTTAAATACAGAACATTTGAAACAGTTTAGGGGAAGAGTTACTTCTCATTCTTCAGTGTAGGAAATTTAGCTGGAGGCAGATGAGAGATGCAAGCTTACCAGAATGGACATTCAACTTTGATAAGCAGACAACGTTTGATCACCTGGCATTCTGATCACATCCTGAGCCCATGTACACTGAGCCAGTGTTTTTAGGGGAATGGAAGCATAAATATTGGTCATTTCACCAGTTTGGCTTAGGTTATAGAGTAATGAAAAATCAAGAGCCTTCAACTCTGTTGGATGCTCTGAGAAAATGTCCTCTAAATTATTCAGGGTCCATTTGTCTCCATCTGAGAGTGCACAAAGTGTCAGATTAATTTTCAACAGTTAAGAATTAAGGCTCTAGAGTGACTCTGTGATAGAGAGGAGTAACTGAAAGATGTTAAATTGATGATGCCTATGATAATATGCCTCTTTTGTGTCAGATACACAATGAGTTGTCAGGAATTAAACAATGTAAGGAGAGGAGTCATAGTTGCCTTGTTGCCAGGTGCTTGTGAGTCATACTCTAAAGGAAAAAGGAACAGGCCACCTTCCATTACAGAATGATTACAATTTGACCAGCACAAATAAATCCTTCAGGCCACAAAAAAAAAAACCCAAGTCCAAAGCATGATACCTGGGCTTTTCATAGTTTAGTGAGCCTTGCCTGATATCTTAGTGCATTTGCTGTTGAACAGAACACTTGAAGCTGAGTACATTATAAAGAGAAGAGTTCTAGTTATCTCTGAGTTATGGACATTCAAAAGCATGGTGCCAGCATCTGGATGATTCTAGTGAGCATCTTCTTGTACTGATGGGAGTGTGTTCAAAATGGGGAGTTTGCATGGAGAAACAAAAAGCCAGAGGAATTTAGGGGACACGGGAATTTTGCTTACTATTTACCCTTCCATTTTTTGTAATAAATTACAATTAGTGAAACTGAGACTCACAGATTTCTAAGTAAATTCTGTGTATTCACTGAACTAGTAAGGCAGAAAAATAATATTTGAACCCAAGTAATTTTATATATGCCAAAAGATATTCATAATTAATTTTTTACTTTTTTCATATTGTGGAGTTCAATTAGCTTCATCTTATGTGATCACATGTACATAGCTATTGAGCTATTGTGGTCATCTGATAGGACTATCCTAGATATATACTAATTATTACAAATGAGAAAAAAACATGGAGCCTATGTTTCTTTTGGTCTGGCTTACTTCACTTGATATGATTTTTTTTTCTAAAATTTTCCATTTCTTTAGACATGAGCAGTATCATTATTTGCAATTGGAGCATAGAATCCAATTGTGCATATATACCACATTTTCTTGATCCAATTATATAATGAGGGGCATCTGGGTTCGTTCTAAATCTTAGCTGTGGTAAATAATGCTGCAATGAACATGGTTGTGCTGGTAACCTTAGTGTGGCATAATTTGTGATCACTTGAGTAAATTCCCAGAAGTGGGATTGATGGGGAGCTATATGTTTAGTCTTCTGAAGATCCTCCATGCAGCTTTCCAGAGTGCTTGAACCGGTTTACATTCCCACCAACCAGTTTTCATTCCCACCAACAAAGGGGTTCCCTTTTGGCTACATCCCTGCCAGCATCTGTTATAATCTGTTTGTTGATAATAGCCATTCTAATTGGGGTGAGGTGGAATCTCAATGAAGTTTCTATTTACATTTCTTTTATGGCCAGAGATGTTGAAGATATCTTCATATGCCTATTGGCTATTCTTACTTCCTCTCTAGAGAAGTCTCTTTTTAATATTTTAACCCACTTATTAATGGGGTGGTTGGATTTTTTTTGAGGACTTGTTATTGGAGGATTTAATTTTTTGAGCTCTAGATATATTTTTGATATGAGGCCCATATCAGTTGTATACTTAATGAAGATCTCCCAATCTGTGTGCTTAATGTTTATCTTGCTACCTAGGTCCTTTGCCATGCAGAAGCTACACAGTTTAATGTAATCCAATTTATCCAACCTTTCTTTAATTTTCTGTGTTTCTGTATCCTTATTTAGGAAGTTTAGACCTGTAGCAAGGATCTCACCACTTGTTGAAGAGGCTGTCTTTCTTCCATCTGATGATTTTGGCTCCCTTGTCAAATAGTAGATGGCCATAGGTCTGTGGGATAATTTCTGGGACTTCAATTTTATTTCATTGCTCCTCAGTCCCAGCTACTTTTATAATTATGGCTTTATAACAGAGTATGAAGTTTGATATTGATATTCTCCCTGCACTTTTTCCTGCTAAGAATTTTTTGCTATGCGAGGTCTTCAGTTATCCCACGTGAATTTTTGGATTGCTTCTCTTATATCATTAAAGAATGTTTTTGCGCTACTTATGTGTACTGCACTGAGTTTGTAGGTAGTTTGGGCAGTATTGCCATATAAAGGATGTTAATCCTCCCAATCCAGGAGCATGGGAGGTTTTTGCACTTCCTTAAATCTGCTTCAATTTCCTTTTTCAGGTTTTGAAAGTTTCCATAATAGAGCTCCTCACCTCTTTTGTTATTTTTTTTAAGGCTATTACAAATGAAGTTGCTTTTCTGTTTCAGCTTCGCAATTCTCATTGTTGGTATACAGAAACATTTGATTTTTGTGGGTTAATTTTATTCCCTGCCACTTGCCAAAGTTTTGGATCAGTTCAAGTAACTTGGGAGAGGAGTCTGTGTGCTTCAAATACAAGATCATGTCATCTACAATGATGGAGAGTTTTACTTCTTCTTTCCCAATTTGGATCCCTTTTATATTTGTCTCTTGTCTTATTGTTCTAGCTACAAATTCCACTATTATTTTGGAAAGAAGTGGAGACAATGGACATGTTAGTCTCTTTCCTGATTTTATAGAAAATTGTAGAGGAAAATTTTCACCATTAAGTATAATGTTAGCTGTAGGTTTGTCATACATGGATTTTAATATATAGAGGAATGTTCCATGGATTCCTAGTTTCTCCAGAGTTTTCATTGTAAAGAGATGTCGGATATTGTCAAAGGCTTTTTCTGCATCTAAGGAGATGCTCATGTGGTTCTTGTCCTTGTTCTAATTAATGTGTTAATTTACATTAATTGAATTATGTATATTGAACCAGCCTTGCATACATGGAATGAATCATATTTGGTCATAGTGCAAGAATTTTTTGACTAGTTATTGAAGTTGGTTGGCCAGAATTTTGTTGAGAAGTTTTGCATCAGTGTTCATCGAAGAAATGCAGTATAGTTCTCTTTGATAGGTCCCTAACTGGCTTTGAGATGAGGATTATGTTGGCCTGATAGAATCAATTTCATAGTGATCTTTCACTTACAGGTGAAGGTGATTATTCTAGGAACTGTCAAAGTATAATGGTCAAAACTAAAAACATAACTCATACAAATTGAAGGTCAACTATGGCCACATAACCTTTGATAAGGAAACCAAAAAATCTAGGATGGAAGAAAGACAGACTTTTCAGCAAATGATGCTTGCAAAACTGGTTAAACACCTGTAAAAAACAACAACAACAACTAAAGTTGGATCCTTATATATCACCCTGCCTGCACCAGAATCAATTCTAAGTGGATCAAAGATCTTGAGGTAAAAGAAAATATCATGAAGATATTACAAAAGAAATAGCAGAAACACCAGGGCTCCTTGGAATAGGTCAAACCTTTCTTAATAAAGACCTAGAAACAAAACAAATCAAATAAAAGTTGATAAATAGGATTGCATTAAACTTCAGAGCTTATGCAGAACATAGATAGCAAGACAAATGTAAAGTCCATAGATTGGGAGAAGATCTTCACTAACCATAAAACAGAAAAGGATTTCATATCAAAAATATACTTATGACTTCTGGGAAGATGGTGGAGGATCAGCAGAGCCCTACCTAAGCTCCCTCCAACATTCCAGTTTTACCACTCCAGAGAAACTTTCACTCCTAGAAAGACAGCCCAAGTAAGTTATAACAGTACAGGGATTCTGCCCAGGAAGGAAAAATCAACTTTGCTGGTCTGAAAACACAGATTTGAGCTCCAGGCAGCATCCCACCACCACGCCAGTGCCAGTGGCGGCACAGCACCCCGTGCTCCACACACCTAAAGCACACAGTGGCGACTAGGGAGAAAGCCTCCAGATGGCCGCAGACAGACATGGATGGCAGGCTGAGCACAAACAGGCTGAAATCTCAGAGAAAGCATGAGTACCTCATGAAAGACATTCTCACTAAAACCCAGAGCATCATCTGGAAGGTAGCCCTTCCCCTACCACCAGAGCAAAGAGCCATCTTTGACTCTGGCATAGACCCAGTCAGACCAGACTGGAACTAAAGCAGGCCAGGGGAAAGCGAGGAAGAAGGGGCCATCTTTGAAAAGGGCAAGAATGACTGAAGTATGAGAGCCAGCTCCGTCGAGGCCAGAGGATCATTCCCCGGGCAGATGATCACAGACTCAGGTAAACTCAGCCAGACGTGCCCCATCCCACCCCACCAACACCATGGCTGCTGACTCTCCAGCAGCTGGAATTTCTAAAATCAAACCAAAAACAGCAAGCAGCTACTGGCAGAACAGAACAAACAGACAGGAGATTAACAGTTCCCGAGACAGATAAACAGCCCCATTACAGAGGACACTCAATTCCTATGAGCAAACCGAGCTGAATTCTACAGCCAGCTCTGCCCAGGAGGTTGCCCAGCCTAGGAGGGAGGAACCTCCCCCAGGGCAAGCTGCCCTCAGCCAGGTAAATCAGGCTCTAGGCACCAAGCCCTGGTGAGTTCGAAGCCTATTCAGAGGCAGGCTTTAAAGGCAGCAGCCCCAAAGCAGACAGGCGGATCCACAGTTACTGAGACTGTTCAGCATCCCCCAACTACAGAGGACACCCAAGTCCTACCCAAAAGTTGTGCAAACCACAGAGCCCCAGGATTTAAATAATAGGAGAAGAGGGTCAGAGAAGATCCACTCCCTCCAAGATGAAAGCAAATAAAACCATCCAAGAAGCAGGAAAATAGACTGTAGACCATCACAAGGAAAACAGAGACTGGAAAGGGCCCGACCAAACAAGGAAGACTCGTGGTTTTTTTTTTTTTTAATTTTTTTATATGTTAAATATTTTAACATATTTTTTAAGTTTTACTTTTCATTTCTGAGTTGTCGTTTGTTTAGTGTTTTGTTTGTTGTTTGTTTTGTTTGTTTTGGGCTTTTTTCTTATTATATATATATTTTGTTATGTGTCTGTTTTCCTGTGTTTTTTTTTGTTGTTTCTATTTTCACATTTTCTTTCCTTAAAATTACTTTCCTTTGAATAATACCTTCACTTTTTTCTGTTGACTCTCCATTCTCTATCATTTTAACCTCGTTCTTTCTACCAATTCTACTCTTTTCCAACTTTCACCTTCACTGAAATTAAACCAAAATCATCATTCCCCCGTTCATTTTACTCCATTTTCTTCACTACACCTAACTAACCCTCCTAAAATTGCTTCCAGGACCAACAGACTCCATTGAACCCTGATTATCGAATAGAGGGTATCCCTGTTCAGTCCGAATGAGCCAAAGGCATTCATAGAGAAATCCAACTACTCCAAAGAAAACTAATTGTAAGAACAAAATTGCTAATATGGTTATAATGGTAAATAAGTAACTACTGAATACAGGGCTCAGGGTTGGTTGTTACATTAAAATTATATTCTTTGGGGACACCAATCTAATTTTATATACAAAAAAGAGAAGGAATATACCTGTATATAATAGTGAACTTCTAAGATTTATACAACAGTGCTTGGAAAGTTCTGCTTGGGATCTTAAACGGTGCTCACAGGTACTTGTAGTTTGGCATTTCCAATCCAAATGGGCAGAAGAAAAAGAATCTCAAGTCTCACTCAAAAAAAGCAGGAAGCAGAGCAATCAAAGACCTAGAAGAGAACCCTCAAAATGCTCTACAAACTCTACTAATAAAAATGTTAAAAGTTTGAAACTCTTCAGACAACTATTCTAGAGCGTGATGAGGTGAGCAAAAGTTTAATACATCAATCCACCCATAAAGTAATAGAGGATTTCATGGCTTCCACAAAGAAAAAGAAAAATGAATTTCAAGAGTTCAATGAAAAGATAGCTACCCAGCTAAAAGATTGGAGAGACAGCAATCAGAAGCAAATTAATGAAGTAAAGAAGTCCATACAGGACCTAAGAGAAAAATTATAGTAAAGACATGGAAACTGTCAAGAAAGACCAGTCAGAAGGAAGGGAGTTTCAAAATCAATCAGCTAGCCTACGGAGCAGACAAAATGAACCAGAGGATCAAATCTCAGGAACTGAAGATTCCCTAGAAACTATGGAGAAAGAACAAAAATCAATACAAAACCAATCCAATAGGCAAAACAGATCACTCCAGGAGCTCCAAGATACAATCACGATGCCCAATATAAGGCTGATAGGTATCGAGGAAAACCTATAGAAAGAAGTCAATGGAATAAGCAAACTATTTAACAGAATATTAGCTGAGAACTTCCCAAATATCCAGAAAGATAAGCCTATCCAGATACAAGAAGCATTTAGAACCCCAAACCAAACAGACCACAATAGGCCATCCCACCGACACATTGTGATCAAAACAGGATCAATAGAGTTCAAGGAAAGAATCCTGAAAACTGCTAGGGAGAAGAAAATAATCACATATAAAGGAAATGCAATCAGAATGATCCCAGACTTCTCAGCAGAGACCATGAAAGCAAGGAGATCCTGGAATGAGGTATGCCACACCCTAAAGAAAAATAACTATCAACCAAGAATACTGTACTAAACTCTCATTCATAGGGGAAGGTCAAATAAAAGTCTTCCAAAGTAAGGAAAAACTAAAACAATATATCTCCACCAAGCCAGCATTACAGAAAATCCTCAAGGATGTCCTACATATGGAAAATAATCAAGATCACAATACAAACAGAAATGAATGCTAAATAGAAAACCAGAATATTAGATCAAGAATTGGGAAGACACAGCCTTTAAGAAGATAGCTATAATGAAAGAAACAAACAATCATGTCTCAATCTAAACCTCAACATTAATGGATTTAATTCTCCAATTAAACGACTTAGGCTCATAAACTGGATCAAAACTCAAGATCCATCTTTCTCCTGCCTCCAACAGACACATCTACGTAGCAAGGGAAAACACTTTTTTTTTTTTTTTGCCAGTCCTGGGCCTTGGACTCAGGGCCTAAGCACTGTTCCTGGTTTCTTTTTGCTCAAGGCTAGCACTCTGCCACTTGAGCCAGAGTGCCACCACAGAAAATCCTACAATTCATGGAGAATAAACAAAACACTGCTGACCCATCAGTAGGTCATTGAAGAAATTAGAACAGGAATTCAAATGTTTATGGAATTAAACCAAGACGAGCACAGGAAGTACCAGCTAGTTTGGGACACAGCAAAGGCAGTACTCAGAGGAAAATTTTTAGCCCTGAGCGCCTTCATCAGCAAATTGGAGAAATCTCAATTCAACACTTAACAAAGCACCTTAAACTCCTTGAAAGAGCCAAACCCCAAGCCAATAGACGGAAGCAGATGACCAAAATCAAATCCGAATTAAATGACTAGGAATTTTAAAAAATCAAAAGAATCAACAAACAGAAGAGTTGGCTCTTTGAAAAAATTAACAAGGTAGAAAGATACCTAGTAAATCTAACCAGAAAACGAAGGTACCACACGCGAATAAACAACATAAGAGATGAAACAGGTAACATCACCACAGAGAAAACCAAGATTCAGAATACAATAAGGGACTATTTTGAAAATCTTTTTCCCAAAAATTGAGAACCTGGAAGAAATGGACGTATTTCTAGCAAAAACTGACATGCCCGAACTTAAGTATGAAGGTTTAAACCTTTTAAACAGACTCATATTCAGCATTGAAGCAGAAACTGCAATAAGAGTTCCCCTATCCAAGAAAAGCCCAGGTATAGATAGATTTACTGCAGAATTCTGCAAGGCCTTCAAAACAGAACTCACACCAATATTTCTCATACTCTTTAATGAAATTGAAAGAGAAAGTTCACTACCAAACACATTCTATGAAAACAGTATAACCCTCATCCCAAAACCAGGTAGGGACTCATCATGGAAAGAGAACCGATTTCCCTGATGAGCATTGATGCAAAAAATTCTCAGCAAAATTTTGGCCAATTGACTTCAACAGGTCATCAAAAAAGTCACACACTATGACCAAACTGGATTTATTCCCCATATGCAGAGTTGGTGCAATATACACAAGTTAATTGACATAATCCACAACATCAACTTGAGCAAGATAAAGAACCACATGATTATGCCCCTAGATGTGGAATAAGCAATTGAAAAAGCCAGCACCCATATATGATAAAAGCTTTGGAGAAACTTGTTTTCCAGAAAACATTCCTGAATATAATTAAGGCTGTCTACAACAAACCCACAGTGAACATTACTCTTATTGGGGAAAAGCTAAAGGCATTTCCTCTAAAATCAGGAGGAAGACAATGTTGTCTGCTCTCCCCTCTCCTCTTCAAAATACTACTAGAATTCCTAGCCAGAGGAACAAGGCAATAGGAAGATATAAAGGGGATCCAAATAGGAATAGATGAAGTCAGACTCTCTCTTTGCAGATGACATGATCCTACACCTAAAGAACTCCATAGACTCTACTTCCAAGATATTAGAGCTGATCCAAAACTGGCAAAGTAGCAAGATATAAAATAAATCCGCAAAAATCAATGGCTATTTTATATGGCAACGACTGAAAGACCAAAGCCAAAATCAGGAATGCAACTCCTTTTGCAATAGCCTCAAAAAACACAAACTACCTAGGAATGACCTTAACCAAAGAAGTGAACGACCACTATGATGAGAACTTTAAAAACCTGAAAAATGAAATGGAGGCAGAATTAAGGAAATGGAAAAATCTCATATGCTCCTGGATTGGGAGGATTAATATTGTCAAAATGGAAATATTACCAATGGCTATTTACAAATTCAATGCAATACCCATTAATATCCCAACACCATTTGTTAATGAAATAGAGGGAGCAATCTAGAAATTCACTTGGAACAATAAAGGACCTGGAATAGCAAAAACAATAATAAGCAGTAAGAACAGGGCTGGAAGAATTACAATACCAAACTTCAACCTGTATTACAAAGCTATGATAATGAAAACAGCTTGGTATTGGCACTATAACAGGCCTGAGGACCAATGGAACAGAATTGAAGAACCAGAAATGAATGTGCAGACCTATGCCTACTTAATCTTTGATAAAGGAGCTTAAAAAATAGGATGAGAGAAACATAGCCTCTTTAACAAATGGTGCTGGCAAAACTGATTAAACACCTGCAAGAAATTAAAACTAGGTGCTTATATATCATCCTACACCAAAATCAATTCCAAATGAATCAAAGACCTCAAAATCAAAACAGATGCCCTGAAAACACTACAAGAGGAGTAGGACAAACACTTGGGCTCCTTGGCACAGGACGGAACTTCCTTAACAAAGGCCCAAAATGCAACAAATCAAAGAAAGGTTGGACAAATGGGACTGCATCAAACTGTAGAGCTTCTGCAAGGCAAAGGACATAGCTTGCAAGATAAACAGAAAGCCCACCGATTGGGAAAAGATATTAACCGGATATATAACAGACAAAGGCCTCATATCTAAAATATATGCAGAACTAAAAAAATTACATTCCTCCAACAAAACCACAAAGCACCAATAGCCCCCTCAACAAGTGGGCTAAAGACTTAAAAAGAGACTTCTCTGATGAGGAAATGAGAATGGCCAAGAGACACATGAAAAGGTGCTCTACATCACTGGTCATAAAAGAAATGCAAATCAAAACAACATTGAGATTCCATCTCACCCCAGTAAGAAAGTCCAATATCAAGAAAACTAACAATAACAACTGTTGGAGGGGATGTGGCCAAAAGGGAACGCTACTTCATTGTTGGTGGGAATGTAAACTGGTTCAGCCACTCTGGAAAGTGGTATGGAGATTCCTCAGAAGGCTAAACATAGAGCTCCCCTATGAACCAGCAGCCCCACTTTGGGGCATCTACCCAAAAGACCACAAACAAGAACACACTAAAGCACAACAATGTTCATCGCAGCACAATTTGTCATAGCTAGAATATGGAACCCTCCCAGATGCCCGTCAATAGCAAATGTGGTACATACACAATGGAGTTTTATGCCTCTATCAGAAAGAATGATATTGCCCCATTTGTAAGGAAATGGAAGGACTTGGAAAAAGTTATACTAAGTGAAGTGAGCCAGACCCAAAGATACATGGACTCTATGGTTTCCTTCATAGGGAATAATTAGCACAGGTTTCAGTTTGTCACATCAGAGGATCACAAGAGCCCTATGGCTATACCCTTATGAACACATAAGATGATGCTAAGTGAAATGAACTCCATGTTATGTTAACCACTGTTATATCACTGTTGTAATTACTTTCAACATGGGATGTGAAACCATATCTTCTATTATTGATGATACTCTTGTATGCCCTTCTTGTGGTTGTACCTGCACTATCTCTGTATCTTATCTGAGTATATTAGAAACCATTTATACTGGTATTAGAACTAGGAAACTTTAAGGGAATACCAAAATCGAGAGACACAGGTTAAAAGGACAAACGAATACAAAAGCAATACTTGCAAAAGTGTTTGGTGTAAATCAAGTGAACAACTCGTGGGGGGATAGGGAAAGGGGGACGGGGAGGGGGAATGAGGAGGAGGTAACATACAGTATAAGAATTGTATCCAATGCCTAATGTATGAAACTGTAACCTCTCTGTACATCAGTTTGACAATAAAAATTTAAAAAAGAAATGCAAATCAAAACAACATTGAGATTCCACCTCACCCAGTAAGTGAAGTGAGCCGAACCAAAGAAATATGGACTCTATGGTTTCTCTCATTGGGAATAATTAGCACAGGTTTAGGCTAGTCACAGCAGAGAATCACAAGAGCCCAAAAGCTATGCCCTTATGAATATATAACATGATGCCAAGTGAAATGAACTCCATGTTATGGAAGTGAGTGTTATATCACTGTTTAATTACTTTCATCATGCCATGTGAAATGGTTGCTTTTTTTGTTGTTGATGATGATCCTCTTTTATCCCCTTCCTCTGGTTGTCCCCGTGGTATCACTGTATCTTATTTGAGTACCCTGGATACTGTACATACTGGTGTTAGAACTAGGGAAGGGAAAGAGAATATCAAAATCGAGAGATAAAGGATATAAAGATAAATAACTCCAAAAGTAATACTTACAAAACCATTTGTTGTAAACCAACTGAATGACTCATAGGGGAGGGGGGAGGGGGGAAATGAGGGAGGAGATAACACATTGTACAAGAAATGTATCCACAGCCTTATGTATGAAACTGTAACCCCTCTGTACATCACTTTATAAGTAATTATTTAAAAAATGAAAAAAAGATTCATAATAACCAAAAAATATATTTAGATCTCAAAAAAATTAAATCCTGGGGGAGGAGAGATGGGGGAATGAGGGAGGAGGTAACAAACAGCACAAGAAATATACCCAAGGCCTAACTTCTGAAACTGTAACCTCTCTGTACATCACTTTGACAATAAATAAGAAAAAAATCAAATCCCTTCAAATTAAATTCTCAATGAAACAACTTCCTAATTAATAAGTGGGCTAAAGAGGCTTTTCTGAAGAGGAAATATTAATAGACAATAGACATATGAAGAAATATTCAACATCTCTGATAATAAAAGAAATGCAATTTAAAAAACACTAAAAAACACATCTTACTCCGGATAGACTGGTCATAATCAAGAAATCTAATAAGAAGAGATACTGGTGATGATGTGGCCTTAAGGGAATGCTAATACACTCTTGGTGGTAGTGTAAACTTGTTCAATCACTCTAGAGAGCAATATAGAGTTTCCACTCCTGGATAGTTACCTAAATGACCCCAAACAAGGCCACACTAAAGCTACCAGCAAAACCATGTCATTGCAACATTATTTACCATAGCTAAGATATGGAACCAACCCAGATGTTTCTCAGTAGATGAATGGATCAAAAAAATGTGGCATATGTACACAATGGAATTCTATGTTTCCATCACAAGTAATGTCATTGCCTCATTTGTAAGAAAATTGAAAGGCATGTAAAAATCATATCAAGTGAAGTAAGCCAGATGCAAAGAAATATAGGCTCCATGGATTTCCTCATTTATAATAACTAGTATATGCCATATAAAAAGATCCCATAGCTTAATAGCTATGTACATATGACCATAAAAAGTAATACTAATCAAAATGAACTCCAAGATATGGAAAGAAGTAGTTTTTCTTTGTTGTTATTTTTAATGTACTGTGTGAAGTTATTTCTTTTTTCTCCATTTTTGCCTTTTGGTTTATCCCTGTTATCATTATTTTTCATTGGGGTACCCGGTATCTTATATATGTGTTTGTCTGATTTGGGGAAGAGGAATAAAAAATGGTGAGACAAATGACAAAGGATGAGCCAGTGCAACAGTGATACAAGATACTGTGTTGGAAATGAACTTGACAACTTGTGTGGTGAAAGTGGTGGGGAGAGAAAGTGGAAGAAAAATGAGGGAGACTATAATAATGTTTGACCTTGTATATGTAACTTTAATGTCTCTGTCCCCCCACTTTGACAATAAAATTAAAGTTTAAAGGGCTGGGGATATTGCCTAGTGGCAAGAGTGCTTGTCTCCTATACATGAAGCCTGGGTTCAATTCCCAAGCACCACATATATAGAAAATGGCCAGAAGCTGGAGCTGTGGCTCAAGCAGCAGAGTGTTAGCCTTGAGCAAAAAAAAAAAGAAGCCAGGGACAGTGCTCAGGCCCTGAGTCCAAGGCCCAGGACTGGCTAAATAAATAAATAAATAAATAAAATGAAATAAAGTTAAAAAATTGAAGATCAAGTAGAGTGAAAGGATATTTTGAGGAACTCGGTGTAATTCACAAACCATTAAGAAGCAATATCAGAATAAGATCATTTAGTCATATATGCAACTGGTTAATGTCCATAAAGGTAGTAAAAATCTAATTGTTTTCAGAGTGATCTTTTTTACTGGGCAAGAATTATAATGTCAGTCTGAACTTTTAACATGAAGAGTAAGTCAAGTAAAAGTATATTTGCCAAGACAGTTATTGGGTGGTATTCTTAAATTAGGTAGCATCCAAAAAGATATGCTGAGCTCAGAACCAGTGGCTAATGCCTATAATCCTAGTTACCCATGAATATAAAATCTGGAAAATCACAGTTCAGAGCTAGTCAGGGTAGAAAAGTCCATGAGACTTCATCTCTAAAATAATCAACAAAAATCAAGGAAAGAGACCTGAATCAAGTGGTAGAGCACAAGCTGAGAGTAAGAAATTTGAGCATGCAGGGGAACCTTAGTTCAAGCCATGGTTCTGAAAATTACGCTACATTCTTTTATCCTAATTTTCTCTTTTTTTTCCCAGTCTTGGTGCTTGGACTCATGGCCTGAGCACTGAGCCTGGCTTCTTTTTGCTCAAGGCTAGCACTCTACCTCTTGAGCCACAGCGCCACTTCTGGCCGTTTTCTGTATATGCAGTGCTTCATGCATGCTAGGCAAGCACTCTACCGCTCAGCCACCTTTCCAGCCTTATTGCCTACTTTTGAGGTAATCTTTAAACCTTATTTCTTACCTTTGAAAAATTTTACTGAACAGTGCATACAGGAAGGAAAAGGCTGGGATTTCACATCTCACAATCCATTTCCCTTAATCCTAAATTCCTTCTCATACTTATGTTTTCTCTATTATGGTATCTTATAATACAAATACTCCTTATATTAATATATTTTAAGAATATATCTGGAGTTTTCATTGTTCTTGTTTCTGATCCTTGTGGGGGTTAGCTTGGTTTGGTTTGCTTTGGTTTGTTTTTGTTGTTGTTGTTGGTGGTGGTGGTGTTGCTGCTGTTCCAGCATAGGGAATAGAGTCCAAGGCCTTGTGCATATCAGGCAAGTACAGCACTACTAACTGAGCTACACACCTAGCCATATCTGTAGTTTCATGATGTGATAGGGAAGAGAAGACAGTCAAATAGGCAAAGAGAGAGTCCTTATTGAACCATTTTCAATCAGTCCTCTTCATTATAGCTTCCACTTTATTGCCAGTTCCAGAGGTGCCTGGTAGTTTCCATTGCAGTCCATGAATGAACTCCTCAAAAGAAAAGCTGGTTAGTCCCCAGCTTTTCTCACTGCCTGCGTAGAATTCCTCTGTCTCAAATTTATTAATTCAGTTCAGTTTGATGAATCTTCTTTCCATCTTCCAAGATATTATTGCTGACTCTTTGCCTCCATTTCTCTCAATCATGGTGAGCTTTGTGTTTTTAAAACTTCTTTCTTTGTAGTGTGAGGTATTGTAGGTTTGATGAGGTATAAAATGTCAATATCTTTCTCTCTTTTTCCATAAATATTTCCATTTTTTCAAAGAACATGTTTTTTTTTATGTCTTGCTTGCAGGATAATGTGCCAGCTATCAACATTTGGATATTTGGGTATGGGAAGAAGTTAGGAAATATTTGACACCAATACGAACAGATTCATTCACTTCCCTGGTTTGAGAATAGGATTTTTGCTCTCATTGGAATTATAACAGAAGTATTGCTGGACCCAAGAAATAAGGGGAGTACTCTTAGAATGAAATTAGATGCATGTGTTCAATTCACCAGCATCTCTACTGCCAAATTTTAGCTGCTTATTTTCTTCCTAATAAAATAATAGGGATAATTGTATTGAGAAATTTAGGTGCTCAAACTATCAGCTTAGCAAAACCAGATGCCTGTTTTGTGAATTGAACATTTTAATCACTTCCCTACCACAAAAATAAGCACAACAAGAACTGCATTATCTATAAGAAGCCTAGAATGGTAACTAGCATTTAATGAGTGTTTATTGTTTATTATCAATATCTGGAAACAACCAGTTTAATAGGCTTATGCTATAAAATATATAAGCTCTATTGACAGACCCTTATCCTCAGCATGTTAATATATCCATGTGTTTTCCTTACTTGTCCCTGAATATTTTACATTATTTTTATGTTTTGGTGTTAGACTTACTTTGTAATGGTACTAGGGCTTGAACTCAGGCCCTTATGCTCTTGCTTACTTATTTTCACTCAAGGCTCAACTACTCGAACTGTGCCTCCAGTTCCTTGCATTAGACTGCCTTAAACCTGTAGGGTTGTCTACTTGGTAGCATACTTTAGAATAACCATTGCATCCAGGTAATTTCTTACTCTGAAAATAAAAGAGATTTGGGGGTCAAATTAATGTTTAAACAGTGAAGAAGAGAGAGTGAAATAGAATTTCTTACTACAGAATTATTTAGTATTTTTAATAGACTAGTGGGAGTATTGTATTTTAAGGATATATAGTATAATCTTTTTCCCATAATTTTGGACAATGTAACTGTTTTTCCCTCTCAGAAGCACCTCATGGGACTAATGTTCCACAGACCAAACTTTAGGAAAGGCTTCATTAAGAAAATAGGTACTGCCATCTTGGTGCCTTTTTAACATCAATCCTGTGTTCATGTTTACTTTCATTTGTGCCCTTGAGCAAAATGATTGGATATACTGACACATTTTAGCAAAGACTGTGGTGGAGGCTGTCAAGAGGTTGACTTGTATGAAAAAAATGCCCTTTTTCTTGAAATCGAAAGCCAAATATAGAGGAAAGAAAATCCATGGAGATAAATAATGGAAACCTTAGGGACATTCTGCAAGATGACAGAAAGAGGAAAGAATGGCTAGTGAATCAGTCTCAGAAATGAACTATGGAAGCTCTGAAGATCTCCCCGGAAGGAAGAATGGTAAAATGAACAGTGCTTACACTCTAATCATTTTTTTTTAAATTCTCATTTATTTCATTTTTCTCTCTAACAGTCCTGAGATTGATAAGAGTTTTATCCTCATTTTACCAGTGTTATTAATGCACAGAGAGTCTAGGCAACTCATACAAGGTCACATGGTTAACAAATCTCAGAGCTTGCAGCTAAACTCAAGCTTGTTTGTCACTGTGTCACTGTAGCTAGTTTTCTTAGATACTATGCAAAATTATCTCTCAGAGATGATGTTCAGGAATCTATATAGCAGTTCCAGAGAAAGGACAACTGCAAAAGTGGTCAAACTGGCACACCCCTCTCATTTCCTTCTTGAGAAGGTAGCCTAGACTTTTATTCAGGTCTGTAGCTTGTTCCTACATGTGGATTTAGTGACTTCAGGGTATTATTTTTCTATGCAGCTTTGAGTTACCTATCAACAGGGGTGTGGGGAGAAATAAGTAAAATATTAGTGTTAGAGAGTTGCCAAATGAGGCAGTATAGTGTGATTAATTTGTGGATGCAAGGATTAAACTATTTGGGTTTAATCCTGGCTCTGTAACTTGTTAGATATTGGTAAATTTCTCTATATCTTGTTTACTTGTATGTGAAGTGGAAATAATAATACCATCTTTTGTCATGATTTTAAATTAGCATATATAAGTTATACCAAAGGGGGCTTTCATTGTGACACATGTATACAATGTATCCCAATTAATCTTCCCTTCCCACCTTCCCTCTTTCTAAAACAATTTCAACAGGTTTCATTTTTTTATTTCCCTATATGCAAATAACTAATTTTGACAATATGCTTACAATATGTTCCCTCTTTTTCTCAGAGCATTATTAATATTAAATGACTTAATATATATCTAGCACTTACAACACGGTCTATCCCATAATACATGCTGTATTAGTTTGGGTAACAATTTCCAATATGTGGTCTATGCTGATGAACACCTTCTAGAGTAAAGAATTTCAGATTGCGAGCAAAAACAAACAAACAAAAAATCCCCAAACAAGAATTGATCTGTAGTTCAAGACTATTAGTAACCAAGTGATGCCTAGTGGTTAAAATCATGGGTCACTGCTTACTGTTCTTATTTTTGAAGTCCTACAGTGTAGCTGTGGATGTGATCTAGGAGAGTCTTCTCATGTAACCCACCTTTGCTTTCTTGTTTCCTTTTTTGCTAGTCCTGGGGCTTGAACCCAGGGCCTGAGCACTGTCCCTGGCTTCTTTTTGTTCAAGGCTAGCACTCTACCACTTGAGCCACAGTGTGCCACTTCTGGCTTTTTCTATATATGTGGTGCTGAGGAATTGAACCCAGGGCTTCATGTATGTGAGACAAGCACTCTACCACATTCCCAGCCCGTGCTTTTTTGTTTCTAATCTTGCTTCCTGTTGGCTTTTTGAATCTTTTATTTGTTTGGCTTGACTGACCTTTCTCAGTTAGGAGAGTTGTTCTCCTTTTTACCACTTCTTTTTATTAGTTTATTTCCCTTTAAAATAGAAGTCTGTATTATTGCTATTTTAAAATACTGCCCAAGTTTTCTAATTAAGTGCTGCAGTTCCCTAAAGTGTTTACTGAATGGGCTCAGAACATACTGCTTACTTAAGGGAACACAACTTTCCCACAGGAAATAGCAAGGTATCCTGCTCTAAAATTTCTCTCCAGTCTCTCAAAATCAACAGTATCTTACTTTATCAAATTTACTTTCCCTCCAGAACAGTTGTTCTTTCTGGTACTTACATGTTGTAAACTGCCTTTCCTGTAATAAGCATGTTTCACTACTAATAGTCCTTAAGGTCTTTACAGTTAGATGAATCTGTATTGAGTTATTATCTAGTGATGTGACATTACTAACTGGCATTTAGCTTAGCTAAGCTTCAGTTTCCCTTTCTATGAAATGGGATATAAACCTAATACCCACCTCATAAGGATTTTGAGAGTCAAATGATATTCAATAAAACCTTCAGTAGAGTGATTGGCACATAATTGTAACTAACACCAACTATATACCAGTGATCTAGCAACCTTTACTTGCCTTGAGTTATTTCAAGCTCATAACAATTCTATGATAAAGGCTCCATTACTATCACCATTTTGAAACTAAAAAGATGTAAGCATAGAATGGTTTATTTACTTGTTCAGGTCATAAAACATAACTGCTCAAGTCAAGGCAGCTTATTTCCATTCACCACAGTGTTACTAAGTCCATTATTTCACTGTGACCTTTCATATATATGCACTTGAGCTTCTCAACACTATATTCAGAAAATAAAGCCCTTTACTGAGTGTTTACTCTGCTGAAAGCTTGCATGATATTCGTGACTCTTAAGTTCCATGAATTATTAGTACTTTCACCATCCTACAGACGAAGAAACTAAGGCTCAGAGAGGTAAAGAACTTTTGTTAATATGACCCAGAGAAGAAGTGACCATGTAGAACTCTAGTTTCCTATCTGTATAAATTCACTGGCACTACTATTCACCTTCCTGAAATTTTTTTCTTCATATGACAGAAACAAAGAATGCTTCTGTTTTAGGGTTATTGTATACTTTGTTATAGCCAGATGGTGATTGCCCATAGAAGCAGAAAATTGCTTTTATAAACAGAAACTTTCATTTGTCATACAATTCCCTCTTGGTATAGGAATGCTGAGGTGGCAGGTTTAGGTCAAGGACTATAACTGTAATGCATTCTAGTATAAAACTAATTTGGGAGCTCTAATTGGTCACATAGACCTTGAAGACAAGAGTCTGGAAAATAGCCCTTAATTCCTTAGTCCTACTAAACTTTTCCAAGACTAAATCATATGTGACATGAACATTCTACATTGTGAACTCATGAAAGCAGATCTAAAAGTGATCATGTCATTCTTCCACTCAAGAATCTTATAAAATTGCAACAGTATGTGCAGTCTAACATGTAAGAACCTTTGCCATCACAGCACAATCTTCTTTCCAACATGAAACTAACATTCAAATTTTACCTTTCTGTTTCCTGCTTCCAAGTACACTTTTTGTAATTCATGCCTCTGCACCTGTACCTATTCCTTGTCATCCTTCCCCATATCCAACCAATAAGGTCCAATTTACTATCAAACTTTTCTGATGAACTCAATCTCATAATGAACTTTTGCTTTAAGTTTACAATTCACAGCCCATTTCTTTATAGAAAAGAGTTAAACACAATTGTTTATTCAGCATCGGAGTACCAAAATAACCATGTACCTCTTGACATGACTCAAGGAAGGTTATCTACCACTGTTTTTTTACAATAGTCTAGTAATTGAAAATCCTAGTAAAGTCACCAGTTAAAAACATGAAGTTTCAGTTCCTCAGGATGAATAAATTCTAGATATCTATTGTTCAATGTGGTGACTATAGTTGTTATTGTATACTTGAACTTTGCTAAGAATATAGATGTTGAATATTATCACTACATATAAAAATGGCAACTATATAAGGTAATGGGTAGGTTGATTAACTCAACTGGAATCACTTCATAACATATAGGCATACTAAAACACAATGCACTATATTTTCGATATATACATCAGTAAAAATTTAAATAGTGAACCTATTCTCCCCAAAACAGCATCATTAATTATTCAAGGGCATGTCTTCAATTCTATTTGTAGACTTATCATAATTTAAACTTCAGCTTTAAGTACACAAGGGATTTTTAAGTATTAATATGTAAAAGAATAGAACAAGGTATCATTATGTACGAACATCTAAAAACGTACATAAAGTATTTTTATGCATGAGTTGATCATAAATGAATGCAGGCAACTTCCTTGTGGCAATTTGATCTATAGCCATTCTACCTCTTCTTACCACCAAAAGTTTCTTATCTTATTCCTTTCAAAAAACAGATCTCAAAACTGAGTTCAGAATTTCTGCCATTTTAAAATAATAATCTCACATTCTGTCTTACATATGAATTGTTCAAATCTCCCAATTTATTCTTCTGTTCCTGAAAGCTCTTCTTTCATTAATCCTATCAGAGTATCAACCACTGTGCTATTCTTACATCTTTCTTGCAAACCTGTACAGTGTAGACTACTGTTGATTTATTATAGTTTGTATTCTCTCCAGAACCAAATCATTCTCAGTAGCCTCCCCATCCCTTAGTCTGGCTGCCTCAAGAATTTTTTATTCTTTCTTTACTTTTCAGGAACTGTGATCACTAGTAGCCACAGCTGGCCTATGCACCAGTTATCTCTATGTTACTGTCCTTGGACAATATTACTGTTACAAATACAAATCAGAGAAAATAATAAATTATTATTTTAGATTATCCTATACTCATTATTTAAATCAAAATGATTGTTTCTATAGAGTTGGAAAAGGAAAATGAAGACACAGAACTGCATTTTTTAACTAGTACATGTTTTTTTTTTCTGGGTGAGAAGCATTGTAGGAAGAACTTTACTAAATCCAATAGTAATTTAAAAACTTAAGAAAAAACTTATTCATGTCATCCAAGAATACTCCAAAATGCCTGGCCAACGGGTTGATTCTCTCATTGCCTATCTGTGGGATGTGACTCCAATGGGTGTAATTAAAGTTTCTCACTAAGGGTAGACTGTACCAACAGTTTTTCAGGGGTCAGAGAAGGAAGACTTTATCACAACAAAAGAACAGGAAGGCAGGTCTTCTCTTAGGATGCTCTCAATACACTCACTTTAATGACATTGTGTTATTACCTACCATCCCCATTATCTTTCTTCATAATTAATCCTACCCATGACACAAAGCTACCAACAGTTATGGTTTTTCACCCCTGAAAGGAACACCATGTTTCAGTACTATATCAACATGTAATGAGAATTAAAATGACCAATGAGAGAAAGGGAAAACTGAGCTCCAAATTTTAAGTGATTACAAAGATGCTTAGAAGTTGGTCTAGTACAGTTCATTTGAAAATGAATTATCTTGTTGTTTAGGAACAAAGAAAGACAACTAATTGAAGAATATCACACAAACTAGTTCCATGACTAGTTCTAAGAAATGGGCTTTCAAAGACAAAGAGATCCTGAAAATAAGCTGTCTTTATCAAGTATATGACCATAAACGTCAATACTTAACTCAATTGAAGGTCAGGATCTTCAATTGAAAAACAGATCTTGAAGTTTCTGTCTCACAAAGCTGACATTAGTACATTATACAATGGACAGGAAGACTCTGGGACATGGGGAGCATTTAATATTCATTTTCTTTCTTACTTTCTGTTTCCTTGATTTCAAGTGTGATTTTGAACCAAAAACTCAGAATCTTGGGCTGTCAGAGCAAGAGAAAATTGACACTTTATATAGTTTAATGAACTCCTTTTTACAGATGAGACAATTTTTAGACAAGTCAAATATGTAAAATTAACTGTACAGCTCAGGGGGGATAGGTGGAGGGAAAGTGGGAGAAAATTAGGGAGGGGGTAACAAGTTTGACAAGAAATGTGCTTACTACCTTACGTATATAACTGTAAACCCTCTATACTTCACCATGAGAATAAAATTAAATTTATAAAAAGAAAGAAAAGAAATGTATTTTACTAGACTGATTTGTAAAATGGGAATAGGGCTCTGAGATCCAGCTCCAATATTCGGAGAATATCGATAATTCACTCTTCATTATCCATTCCTATCCAGATTAAGACCATGTGCAAGAGATTCTCCATAACTAATGGTTTCCTAGATTTTATATTTAACTCAGCTTCACATTTTAAGTGTATAATTTTCAATCTGAAGCACATAATTTCCATGTTTCTGTTCTCAGCAACTTTCAGGGTTAGTTAAGATGTGGTTATAGTCAAGGCAGAGAGTAGATCTCAAGAAAAGAAATGCTATAGAAAAGCAGGAACTTCTCAGAAGATGGTGGAGGAGCAGCAGAGACCTAGCTAAGCTCCCTCTGACATCCCAGTTTTCCCACTCCAGAGAAACTTTTATTGCTAGAAAGACAGCCCAAGTAAGTTATAACAGTACAGGGATTCTGTCCAGGAAGGAAAAATAGACTTGGTTGGCCTGAAAACACAGATTTGAGCTCCAGGCAGTGTCCCACCACCACACGGGTGCTGGAGCTGGCACAGAGCCCACCATTCTGCACACCTAAAGCACACAGTGGCGACCAGGAAGAAATCCTCCAGATGGCGGCAGACAGATTGGCAGAAATCACAGAGAAATCATGACTATCCCACGAAAGACATTCTCACTTGCACCCACAGAGCCACTTCTGGGAGGTAGCCCTTCCCCCACCACCAGAGTGAAATGCCATCTTTGACTCTGTCATAGACCCGGTCAGACCAGACTGGAATTAGAGCCAGGGGAAAGTGAGGACAAAGGGACCATCTTTGAAAAGGGCAAGAATGACTGAAGTATGAGAGCCAGCTCCACCCAGGAGAAGGTCCCCAGGAGAAGTTCACTCACGTGGGAGGATCTATCCCTGAACTAAGGCTTACAAACTCAGGTAAACTCAGCCAGAGGTGACCCACCCCACCCCGCCCTGCTGACATGAACAGCCAGAAATTCTAAAGTCAAACTGAAAGCAGCGAGCGCTACTGGCATAAGGGAACAATCAGACAGGAGAGTAACAGTTCCCAAGACAGATAAATGGCCTCATTACAGAGGAAGCCCAACTCCCAATTCCCACCAGCAAACTAAGCTCAATTCCACAGCCAGCTCTGCCCAGGAGAAGGTCGTCCCACCCATGAGGGAGGAAACTCCCCTGAGGCAAGCAACTCTCAGCCAGGTAAACCAGGCCTGAGGCGCCCCACCCTGGTAAGTCAGCAGCCTATTCAGAGGCAGGATTTAAAGGCAGTGGCTTCACAGCAGACAGGAGGAGCCACAGTTCCTGAGACTGTTCAGTGTGTGCCAACTACAGAGGACACCCAAGCACTATTTGCAAGCTGTGAGAACCACAGAGCCCCAGGATTTAACTAACAGGGGAGGAGGGTCAGAGCAGATCTACCCCCTGAAGACCAAAAGCAAGTCAAACCAGCCAAGCAGCAGGAAAATAGACTGTAGACAATTGCAAGGAAACCAGAGACTGGAAGGCGCCCACCCTAACAAGAAAGACTCCATTTTCTTATTTTTTTTAACATTTAAGAAAATTTTATTTATTTTGTTATTTTCCATTTTTTAGTTGTTTGTGTTCTGTTTTGATATGTTTGTTTTATTGGGGGCTGGTAATTTTTTTGGTGTTTGTATATTTGTATTCCTGTATTTTTTCTTTGTTTCTGTTTTCATATTTTCTTTCTTTAAAATTACTTTCCTTTGACTAACTCCTTTACTCTTTTCTGCTGAATCTCCATTGTCTATCATTTTAACCTCGTTCTTTCTACTGATTCTACTCTTCTCCACGTTTCCGCTTCACTGAAACTAAACCAAAATCATCAAACCCGCCCCCCCCCATTTATTTTATTCTATTCTCTTTACTACCCCTAACTTACCCTAAAAAATTTACTTCCAGGATCTCCAGACTCCATTGAGTCCTGGTTATTGGATAGAGGGTATCCCTATTCAATCCAAGTGAAACAAAGCGGTTCATAGAGAAATCCAACCAGTCCAAAAAGAACTAAACATAAGAACAAAAATAAGTAACTACTGAATACAGGGCTCAGGGTTGGTTGTTATAGTAAAATTGTATTCACTGGGGACACCAAATTTGATTTTATATTATCTGTATGTGCTTGGTAAGGTATGCTTTGGGTCTTAAATGGACCTCACAGGTACTTGTAGATTGGCATTTCCAATCCAAATGGGCAGAAGAAGCCCATGAAAGATGGCAACCAAGGGAATCTCAACTCCCACTCAAAATAAGCAGGAAGCAGAGCAATCAAAGACCTAGAAGAGAACCCTTAAAATGCTCTACAAACTCTACTGATAAAAAATGTTAAAAGTTTGAATCTCTTCAGACAACTGTTCTAGAGTGTGAGGAGGTGAACCAAAGATTAACACATCAATCCGTCCGTAAAGTAATAGAGGAATTCATGACCTCCACAAATAGAAAGATAAATGAACTTCAAGAGTCCAATGAAAAGATAGGTACCCAGCTAAAAGATTGGAGAGACAGCACTCAAAACCAAATTAATGAAGTAAAGAAGTCCATACAGGACCTAAGAGAAAATTATAGCAAAGACATGGAAAACATCAAGAAAGACCAGTCAGGGCTGGGGATATAGCCTAGTGGCAAGAGTGCCTGCCTCGGATACACGAGGCCCTAGGTTCGATTCCCCAGCACCACATATACAGAAAACGGCCAGAAGCGGCGCTGTGGCTCAAGTGGCAGAGTACTAGCCTTGAGCGGGAAGAAGCCAGGGACAGTGCTCAGGCCCTGAGTCCAAGGCCCAGGACTGGCCAAAAAAAAAAAAAGAAAGACCAGTCAGAAGGAAGGGAGATTGGAAATCAAGTACTAGATGAAGCAAAGGGATTGAATCATCAGGAACTGAAGATTCCCTAGAATCTATGTAGAAAGAACAAAAATCAATACAAAACCAATCCAATCGGCAAAACAGATCACTCCAAGAGCTCCAAGATACAATCACGATGCCCAACTTAAGGCTGATAGGTATCGAGGAAAACCGAGAAAGAAGTCAATGGAATAAGTAACCTATTTAACAGAATATTAGCTGAGAATGTCCCAAATATCCAGAAGGATAGGCCTATCCAGATACAAGAAGCATTTAGAACCCCAAACCAACCAGACCACAATAGGACATCCCACCGACACATTGTGATCAAAACAGGATCAATAGAGTTCAAGGAAAGAATCCTGAAAACTGCTAGGGAGAAAAAAATAATCACATATAAAGGAAATGCAATCAGAATGATCCCAGACTTCTCAGAGAGATCATGAAAGCAAGGATATCCTGGAATGAGGTATGCCACACCCTAAAGAAAAATAACTATCAACCAAGAATACTGTACCCAGCTAAACTCTCATTCATAGGGGAAGGTCAAATAAAAGTCTTCCACAGTAAGGAAAAACTGAATCAATATATCTCCACCAAACCAGCATTACAGAAAATCCTCAAGGATGTCCTACACATGGAAAATAATCAAGATCACAATACAAACAGAGAAATGAATGCTAAATAGAAAACCAGAATATTAGATCAAGAATTAGGAAGACACAGCCTTTAAGAAGATAGCTATAATGAAAGAAACAAACGATCATGTCTCAATTCTAAATCTCAACATTAATGGATTTAATTGTCCAATTAAATGATTTAGGCTCATAAGCTTGATCAAAACTCAAGATCCATCTTTCTGCTGTGTTGGGAGCCAATCCAGCATCTAATCTCATTCTGACCTCTGGCTGTGTTGTTATCACAAGGATATGCTAAGTGCGAGGACATTTGCTTACTAGTGAGTCAGCCCCTACCCAGAATTGCTTTACTATGTCCGCCAGAGTCCATTTCTATGTTAATTAACCTCATCCTGTCTTTGCTGCCATCAGGTGTTGCGAACTTCAAAGACTTTTGGTGTTCTTGAACTTTAGCAAACCTATGCTATGCCCTAGTTCCTAAAGTACATATAAGCTGGAAGTTAAGAATAAACGTGGCTGCAGTCTTGAGCTGCAGACCTCCCAAACCCCATCTTTTGTCTCTTGCCTTTTTCTCTTGTCTTGTATCTTTTTTTTTCTTTAATTCTTGCCCCCTCAATCAGGATTCCCTTTTACTGCTGGCTGGCTCAGGCACTGCTGCTTCCAAGAGACACATCTACATAGCAAAAGAAAACATTTTCTAAAAGTGAAAGGGGTTTTAGGGAGAAGACAGCGGAGGAGCTGCAGAGCACTAGCTGCACTCCCTCCAACACTGTAATTTTATCACCCCATAGAAACTTTTATGCCTAGAAAGACTGCTAGAGTAAGTTCTAACAGTACAGGGATACTGGCCAGGAAGGAAAAATTGACTTTGCTCGTCTGAAAACACAGATTTGAGCTCTGGGCAGCGTCCCACCGCCACACCAGTGCCGGCGCAGGCACAGTGCCTGGCACAGGGACCCGCACTCCACGTGGCTAAAACACACAGAGTAGACCAGGGAGAAATCCTCCAGACAGCAGCTGAGCACGGATGACTTGAAATCGC